>NC_142064.1:68750937-69374375 GCF_059756535.1 Pantherophis guttatus
ATATCAGTGTGTTTTATAAATTGGTGGGTGGGAAATAGGTATTTGAGGAGCAGCTGTGAAACGAAAAAACTTTTTCGATTGCTGAAATGCTGTGTCTTGACAAGACCATATGAACATATGACTTTTTACTTGAGGCAGTAAATTGATGTAGTCTGCTTCTATAGAAACTGGCAAAGCCCAGAAACACTATATATCCTTCACATTTTGAGAACATAGCCACAAAAGCATGGATAGGGTTTATTTGAATGGTTTCAAACAGTTCAAGTTGGCATACATCAAATGTACATTTCTCCAATGTAGTAAAAAGTTTGTGTCTGCAGAATCTCTTCAAGACATTCTGACATGAGCCGCATACAAAGAAGTGTCCTTTGAAAAGATCAGTATGTCACCTAAACACACCACTTATGTTTATCTTAAATATCACAAAATGAGGAGTCCTTGGTTCTCTCTGAACTTGCTTGCTTTCTTGCAAACGTTTCATTAGGGTAATGAAACGTCTTCAAGAAAACAAGCAAGCTCAGAGAGCACCAAGCACCCCTCATTTTAACCCTGAGCTACAAATATTCTCCTTTATTGATATCATAAAATATTTTGTTCATGGATCCAGAGAAGACTGTTCCACCATTAACCAAGCCAAAAAGCATCATTGTGCAATTAAGTATTCATATCTCTGTTTCAACCTGATAAAATAATGTGCCTCTCAGATCCAACTTGTGAAAATGTATGTCTTCTAGTAGGGTTCCAGGAGATTTGAAATAAGAGACCAAGAATAGTAATATCTAATGATCACTTTTCAAAGACTATAATGATAGACAGTCCTAATGTGGGCTCCCAGCTTCAAGCTGATTGTATTGTCACACATTAAAGTGCGAAACTATGCAATTATTCTTCTCAAATACATGTGCAAAGACAGAGTATTTCTCTTGCAAGTCAGAAGAGTCAGTGTGCTGAATGGCCACAGGGAGGAGTAAAAATGCAATTGACATTGTTGTCATTTCAGTGATGGGAAAAAAATTACTCCATGCTTCCAGTGCATATCTGGATCATGTAATTTTAGCCGATTAATCCCTAGCACAATGGAACCTGTAAGGAAGACATCACATAAAGGGACAAGGGTTTCATGTGATCTTGTATTTTCAGTTGCACAGTGCAAGTTACACAAATCCAGTTCATAGTATCTGTCCATCTATTGATTCCACCAGCACTGTTTTTTCTAGGATCTGAGTCAGAGGTGGTATTCAGCAAGTTCTGACCAGTTCTGGAGAACCGGTAGCGGAAATTTTCAGTAGTTCAGAGAACCAGTAAATAACACCTCCGACTTTCCCCGCCCCATCTATTCTCTGCCTCCTGAATCCCAGCTGATTGGGAGGAAATGGGGATTTTGCAGTAACTTTCCCCTGGAGTGCGGAGGGAATGGAGATTTTACAGTATCCTTCCCCTGCCACGCCCACCAAGCCATGCCACACCCACCAAGCCACACCCACAGAACCGGTAGTAAAAAAAATTGAATCCCACCACTGATCTGAGTTGATAAATTAAACCCTTATACTGTAATCTCATCTATAAAAGTAACTGTCACCCTCATTTCTTTAAGGACAGTGAGTTATATTTAATCTAACTAAAAATAGAGTCTAAACAAAGAATAACAGGCTCAATAAAATGAATTTATCGACTCTCAGCTGTCTGAGTTCTTCATAATTTTCTGAGAACCCTTCTTTCAGAGGTCTTGGAAGGGAATTCAACAAAGTTTGTGAAGGCTTTGACCTTGGCATGATTTGAGGTCGTGTCAGAGGCAAAAAAAATCAGAATCATACATTAGGCTACATTTAAGCTGATTTATTGTTCATGACTGTACATAAGAATCTGGTCAACTAACAGTCAGCATTAAATTGGTGTTAGGTAAGAGTCAACAGAATTCAAAAGAGGTTGGACTTAAACCATTTGTGGGAATATAACAATTCCAGGCTGATTACTCTCTTGATTCCACCCACAGGCTCTTTTTTTTTCCCTACAACTTTTTTGCTATGTCATCTGTAGTCCCATGGGTGTAGCATTTCATAGAGGAATCAGAGGCATGAATATTAGCTGTGCAAGATTTGGTTATTCATCTGAGAGTTCTGTAGTAAGAACATAAACCCAGGTCTTACTTCTTCTGTTTCTTTCCTGGAGCAAGAAGACTCAACTGTTCCAATTTGCATGGGTTCCTGAGAACTGGATTCTGAGAAGGCTATCAAGAGAAGGATTATGGGAAAGGAGAAGATGTAAAACCAATTCCTTTGCCATTTCTCTCTTACCTCAATTCTTCCAGTCAGCCATTTGTTACTATGCAATCCTGGAATAGGTCTTTCAAATGATCTGGGATACCTCATCTCACTAAATCATCTCATCAGCAAGTCCTCCTCAAAATTAATAAAACCTAAATCATTCCACTGTACAGTGCATCTCTTGGCAAATAACTTTAAATCTGATGTGTACACATGTATGCACTGCTGGCTGAGGTAAACATCGTCCTAAATGTTGTATGAGTTGCATCATGGCATTTCACACAGTTTATTAATTATTTGTAAATACTGGTGTTGTAATCAAGCTGCAGTACGTTACTCTGCAGACAGTGGGGTGCCTTGAAAGTCCGATGCCATCTCTACAAACAAGGGTAAGGTTTTCTGCCTCTCTTAGGAGAGAGTATAAAACTTGCAAGATTGATGTCACCTCTTCAAGGTTGTCCAGATCAGGAAATTGTCTCCATGAGAAAATGAGACGTTTTATTGAGATAGACTATATTAGCAGGATTTATTTAGTTATTTATTTGAATGTATTAGACACCCAATTCCAATGGTATCTTGAAACTCTGATTGTGTTTTTCCTCTTTCTCTGTTATACATTATATGTTTAGTGAGAGAAGGAAGAAAGAACATGAAACTCTTCCTATTACTATCTACTTTTCCAGAATGCTTAGGCCCTTTTTATTTTTGTAATGGCCTCTGAATAGTTCTTTCAAGGCCATCTCCAGTCTCTCAACTATTGTTTATCCTTTTTTTCTGTTCTCTCTGTATTAGCCACAAATGCTTCAAAAATACACAGTATTTTTTTGGTTCACACTAAGCAATAATATAGTGCTTCAGCATGTCATCTGAGCCCACCCAAATGACTTAGCATAATGTGTGGCCATTGAAATCTATATATATATATAAAAGCAAAAACCACTCGCGTATTAATCACGAAATCTCCAGAACCATAAAGCCTACAAACTTGAAATTTGCCACGTTATGTTCCTCTTGGCTTCTAGGTGCTCTCTAAGAAAGGATTTTTTGAAATGACCATCAGAATATCAGTATTCCTTATATTATTATAACACGTTCTGATGCTACTTAGTTAGATGTTCTACTCCCCCTCCCAACTTGAAAATAACTCTGGAGAGAATGGGATAACATAGGACAGGCTTTTGTGGGGCAAGCCTCTTGGAGAGAAGGGGCTAGAAAGCCTGAGGGAGAGAAGGGGATAGGATGGAGACATTTCTGTGGGGCAAGGCTGAGGGAGAGAAGGGGAGAGGAGGGGCTTCTGTGGGGCCAGCCTGAGGGAGAGAAGGGGAGAGGCTTCTGTGGGGCAAGCCTCATGGAGAGAAGGGGCTAGAAAGCCCGAGGGAGAGAAGGGGATAGGATAGGGGGAGGATTCAAGCTTTAAGTGTCGATTTATCAAGCCCGATCACATAGTTTCGTAGAGAAGCACAGGGATCCAGCTAGTATAGAAGAAAACTAGAATCTTATGTTTTGTTGTTTAATCTTTGGAACCTTTCTCCTGTTTGTTCCATTTAAAAGGCAGAATGTTTTCAAATTTCATCAAATTTAGTATTCTTTTTTACCTAAAATATCTATGTAAAATGCATATGTGTTATATCTGCAACATATAAACTATTTTATGTATAGTTTATGAACTATTTTATGAATATGAATAAAGAAGATTCAGATTGGCACAGTTTGAGCTGTATATTGGGAAGTATGAATGCAATAACAGCCAAATAACTTGCCACTATTATAAATTCAGATGTCTACTGATTTCAGAGGTCAAACAGAATACATTAATTAGTTATACAAATGTAAGCTTTGTTATCTGGGATTTAAGGAAGTTTGAAGGGCCTTTCTAGCTAGAAACTATATTTATTTAGCTTTTTATAGAGCTTGCATTTCTCTTGTACTTATGAATACACACACACACACACACACACACACACACACACACACACACAAATGATTCCAGAGGATAATGTTGGCAAAATGCCTTAGCTTTGGGGAAATGGCCATTTTCCACCCCACTCCAATTATACTGCAATATGATGCAAACAGCATATCAAAATTGCCATTTGGTCCTGTGCATTGTCATAATTCTCTTTTTTTATGGTACTTTCATTCCTTAAATAATATTGCCCCAAAAATATACTCAAGAAATTCTTTGTTCTTCAGTCATGGCATTTCTCAAAACTGTACCACATAATTTAGACTGCTACTAAGGCATCACATGTTCCTCAAATGTCAAAGTTATCCTGGAAAAAAAATTGTTTTGCTTTTTACTTGAAGTTTTAGAAGGTCCATAAATTAACCAAACTCTACTAGATATCTCTCTCTCTCTCTCTCTCTCTCTCTCTCTCTCTCTCTCTCTCTCTCTCTCTCTCTCTCTCTCTCTCTCTCTATCACACACACACATGCTTGTAGTTGCCAACTTTACTTTTTAGCCCCTTCAGATGATTTTGCAACCTACATTTAAATTATACAGCAGTTTAAATCATATTCCCATTGAATAAATGCTCAATCCAGTAAAGTCATTGTCAAAAGTTCTCGTTTCAGTTTCTATAATGTTAGATTCAAGTTGTTTTTGGTAACAGTGTTCTAAATTCAGTTCTGGCTTCTTTAAATGCTTGCTTCTTTATTTCTCCCCTCAATATCAGGGTTACAAACTGAACTTTTGACCTAGTTTGAAGCTTGTTTCCTTTCCTTGATAATTCACAGGATAATCTCTGAATCTTCCAAAATGTGCTTTTAAATGACCATGTTATCTTCCTCAAATCAAGTAAAATGGCTGAAAGTTTCATTCCTTCTCAAACGAATCCATCCTGTTTTTTTGTTTTTGTTTTTAATTTGAGCTGTTTATTTTGGGCAGGGGAAAATCCTGCCCAGCTGATTGCTAGGTAGTGATTCATTGAATCAGGGTTTATTGATAATGCAGACCAGACCAGAGGGTGTAATTTTCAGCGATGATAAATTAAGAAAAAATCTAGAATATGCATTGATGTAGGTAGGAAGATCAGAGTATTTTTACTGTTCATTTTGCAAGGCGGATTTTCACGACAGCTGGAATCACTCAGCCTGGGTGGAGGTGGCAACTCTTGAAACTGTATACAGCGGCAAGGACTCTTGGCTGTTTCGTTTTTGGGTTGTGTGTTTTTCTGGGGCCAGGAAAAAAGTGTTCCCACATGTTTACAGCAGTGCAAGACAGTTGGTTTCTTCTCTACCGTGCTCCTGAAATTGCGCTGTGACCGTGTCATGTTTCTAAACTATAATGTGATTGTTAGGTTTTGACTTAACATATTATGTAGTCCCAGTCATTGTGGTTTGTAAATCTTAGTCTATTGTAGGGATGAACTCCACCCAGTTTTGGCCTCAAAGTTGCTGAAAGTCAGTTGAGTAGTTTCCTGCTGCTTTTATGTTGAGAACATAATAAAACTGTGCTGTAAACCCTAAAAGAGCATGTTAAAAAAAACAGAAGCACAATCCTGTAATCTCCAGCAAACCTTTCTAGCTTATGATTTAACACAATGCCTGAAATCTAGCCATTGAAACTCACTCGGCAAGCTATTGCTAAACCTTGGTGAAGAGCGTACCGTAAAACATATATCTCTCGCACCTGGAATTTCTTCTGTTAACCTCTTGCAATCTCCCAGGGGTGAAATCCAGCAGGTTCTGACAGGTTCTGGAGAACCGGTAGCAGAAATTTTGAGTAGTTCGGAGAACTAGCAAATACCACCTCTGGCTGGCCCCAGAGTGGGGTGGGAATGGAGATTTTGCAGTATCCTTCTCCTGCCATGCCCACCAAGCCACACCATGCCCACTAAGCCACGCCCATAGAACCGGTAGTAAAAAAATCTGGATTTCACCATTGCAATCTCCTCATCCTTTTCCCTAGTCCACAAACTCTATACTCTGTGCAGATGCGGTAGACTTCCTAAAAGGGATGAGTCACCTATTTGAAATTAACACTCCTATCTCAGAAGCAGAGCAGCTCCTTACACGACTATGCACAAGATCCCAGATTCAGCCTCTGGTGTCTTCAGTTAAAGCTCCTAAAGGATTCTAGTTGAAATTCTGCGTTGCCAGTGCAAGCATTATCGTATAGATGAACTAACTCTGACTCATGAATTAGTTTCCTATCTGCCTATTACAGATCAAATGTCACAAGTACTGCAATCATTTCCTGTTAGATAAAACACCTTGCAACCTGAAGTTTTCTAAGTGAAATTGTAGTCACTGAACATTCCTGCTTAATGGATTGGAAAAAGGGAATTTTACCCATCTGTCTTTTCTTGTACCAGCTCCAACCGAGGACCTTCAGGCACATCATGGGAGACAATGCCAGGAGATTGGTCAAAATTACCTCATCCTTTTCTGCTTAAGGACCTTCTATGAATGACTTGAAATCAGGACAGGTAGGGGTTAATTCACCACAAGGTCAACATGTTCTCTCAACATGAATTCTGAATAATTTAACCTCATAAAACCCCCACTTAGGGCTAAATCTAATCCTAAATCTAAATGTCTGCATTTTTGATATCTTACTGTATAATTTATAGCCCATCCTCATTTACAAGAAGTTGAATGAGTCACACAATTACTCCAGGTTTTGTTTTTTGTTTTTTGAAGTTCTCGTGACACGCTTTCATCCCTCACTGACCCAGTTAGTTATGTTGTGGCACAGAATTTATATGACGTGTAAATTGCACAATCATATTTGCAAGTCATTGTTTTGCATTGCGCTCACCAAGCGATTACCAAATGTCATATAATGAATCATTAAGGTGGTCATCCTTTATGCAGTTACATATGAAGAAGATCTACTCAAGGTAATGGGACTTTCTTCTTAGTAGTCATACATGGAAGTATTTTGTTATTGGCAAGCGGCCGTGTAGAATATAGAATTCATTATTTCTTCATCTCTCCTTCAACACATCACTGATGCTTCTTCTATGTTTAAACTTTGGGATATATCTTCATAAAGGCTTTACAAGTGCCCACATTCAGTCTTCTGTCAAATCCAAAATTATATAATGTAATACATGCAGCTCTTTATCAGGGCCATAGAGTAACTCCTGGGGAAAAAATGTTCCCCTTTAATCCAATCCTACATTGCTAAGGTAATACTTTGAAATTTCTGTCACAATGGAAATTATAATTACAGATCAACTCTGGAGGGATTTGCATTTTCAGCCCATGCTACTATGTGAATTCAACCAAAGAAAACAAAAGCACTGATAAACCTGGCTCTTTATGTGCCAAACAATTATGGGATTTGTAACCCAAAAGAACTGAAGGGCAGCAAGTTGGAAATAGAGGCACTGAAGTAACTATATCCCAGTAAGGCTCTCTTATCAAAATGCCTTCAAAGCAGGACCTGCTGTATTCTTTGCCCATTAAGAAAAATACTTTGGCAGATTTACCAAAGACTTGATACAGTATGGTGGCCACTTGGCTTAAGGATCAAAATGGATGAAGATCTCACCAGAAAGAATACTGAGCAAACCAGAAAATAAAAGAGAAGAAACCCAAGTTAATATCAGTTACAAATTGTCAGGGCCCAATTGCTTCCAGCCTTTGATGTTGTGGTAAGAGGCTGATACGATGGAGAAAGACACCAGACAATTTTTGTTGCTATAATTAGCCCTTTCTAATAAGGACATGAGTCATCATTGTAATTTGCCCGGTGTGTTGACTGCTAGGCTTGTTTATGGTTTGTGATATTTCTGAAATAATCCCATGTTTACATGGTTCCAAACTAGTTATTTTATAATTAAAGTTAGCATTAAAATTGATATGGGTTATTTTCAGGAATCTAGGAATAAAGAGTTGAAATATCCTCTCTTAACACATCAGTGGTTAAAAGCCTTGAGGAATATTCATGCTTGTTATGGGTATAAAAAGGGATTAAGTCAACAAAAGCTTTTGGTTTTGTTTTAATGTTTATTGGATGCTTTGGAAAACATGCATTTCGACTGTCAACTTTGTTATATAGTAGTCCTCACTTTACTATCCTAATTGGAACCAGAATTTCCATTACAAAATGATCGTTGGGTGAAACATCATATAAGGCATGTTCAATGGCAATCTTGGTAGTCCCAGTTGGAGTCAGCAGGCAAGGATCATACCATCATTAGGTGAGGATCTCACACTTCTACTGCCCTTCCACACTTGCCTCTGCTTCAATTCCCCAACACAGAGCTCTCTCCCCCTATCTCTGCCCTTCAGGCCATCCTGCATGCCACTGCCTACCCCTGCCACTTCCCCACCAGCCCCAGCTGACTTCCTCAGCTTTCTGAGAATTGAATTGAACCTGACAAATTCTTCATCTTCTCTATTCTAAGATAGCCTGGAAGAACAATTCTGTCTGGTCATGAATGAATGAATGAATGAATGAATGAATGAATGAGGGCTCAGCTTGTTATCTCCTACAGCTAAGTTCACCTAATCTCCTGACCCAAACAGCTGGTTTCTTGCAAAAGGCTACTACCACTGAGTTTATCATATGGATCTCCAGAGTGATGCTATTCCCTATCCACAAGGCAGGTGCTGTTGCAACAGGGAAGGCACCCTTTCTGGGTCCACAAGATGACACTGTTTGATGGAGGTGACCTGGAGCATGTCCTCTTTGCTAGATCTTGTAGGCTGAGCAGAAACAATGGGAAAGAAGTGATCCTACAAGTAGAAAGGGCCTATACCATATAAAACTTTATGGACAACAACCAGCATCTTGAATTGCACCCAGAAGCCTACTAGGATCCACTGCAGCCCACAGAGTAGCCGTGCTATATGAATGCAATGAGAAATTGTCCATGCTGCTGCATTGTGGACCAGCTGCCGCCTCAGAATGCTTTTTAAGGGCAGGCCTTTGTAGAACATTACACTAATCCAGATGAAAGCTGACTAAAGCATGAATCACCATGAGCATGGCCTCTCAGTCCAGGAATTAGCAATATTGGTGCACAAGCTGTGCAAAGGCTCCCTTAGTCATGGGTGCCACCTGTCCAAGCAGCGGCTGTCAGACCAGTGGGATCTTCAATTTGTGCACCAACTCCAACTGGGAAATGACCCTATATTGATGATACTGCACCCTGTGCCAGCAGATTACCTTGCCAGCTGTCTCAGCAGAAGTTAAATAGCAGGAGGGAGAAGGTAGGTCCCTGAAGCACCCCCACAAAGCAGGGACTTTAGGTTCCCTAAAAGTGTTCTCTAAACCACTTCCTTCCACAACCAATCTCTTGAAGTGGCCGAAAAGGATACCAGAGATCAAGGAGAGTTAGGCTGGATATACTAGCCCCATCCTGAACCTCTCAGATGTCATCAGCAAGTGTGATCAATGCTGTCTCAGTTCTATAACCAGGCCTGAATCATGAATGAGTGGTCCAGTTACTTCCAGGGCCTTCTGGAAGAAGCTGTAAACCAACCACCTACTTAACACACTTTCCTAAAAAGGAAAGGTTGGACAATGGACAATATTATTCAGCTCCATTGAATTCAGTAGATCTTGGGGCAAACAACAACCTCCTTCAAATAGAATCATCCCGTCCTTCAATGAAGTCATAACTGCATGAACCCAACCATTTGTCACTTCCTAGGAGACATTCATTAACCCTTGCTTTTAAATTCTAATACCTGAGTTATTTCTCCTGAAATTATGATCCAGACTCCATCTGTATAGTTTCCAAGAACAGGTAGAACAAAAATTATGAGGAAACCCATATAATCATAGGCCTAGAGAGATCTTAGAGGTCTTCTAGTCCAATCCCCTATTCAAGCCAGAGCCCACAACATTAACATAGACAACAACAACAACAACAACAACAACAACAACAACAACAACAATAATAATAATAATAATAATAATAATAATAATAATAATAATTTTATTTCTATACCGCCCTACCACCGACTCAGGACTGTGTACAGCCTATTTAAAAACACAAGACAAAACAACAATTAAAATTTAAAATGATTAAATAAATTTGGCTCAATTAAAACCCCAGAAATTTAAAATACCCCAATTTAAAACTATTATGTTGATAGCCCGGCCTGGCGGAACAACAGGGTCTTCAGTGCGCAGCGAAACACCCGGAGGTCGGAGATCTTACGTATTTCCGGGGGCAGTTCATTCCACAGGGCTGGGGCTCCCACAGAGAAGGCCCTCCCCCTGGGTGTCGCCAGCCGACATAACTTGGCCGATGGCACCCTGAGGAGACCCTCTCTGTGGGAGCGGACTGGTCAGTGGGAGGCTATTGGTGGCAGAAGATGGTCTCGAAGGTACCCGGGTCCTATGCCATGAAGCGCTTTAAAGGTGGTAACCAACACCTTGAATCGCACCCGGAAGACCACTGGGAGCCAGTGCAGCTCGCGCAGGAGGGGTGTCACATGGGCACAACGACTTGCGCCCATAACCCACCCGCGCGACCGCATTCTGGACCAGCTGGAGCCTCCGAGTGCTCTTCAAGAGGAAGAGCGAAAAATGGCAGCTTCCTTTTCAGTCCCATCTATCCTTTTGTTGGGAATTCTTGGTTCAATAAAATAAGCATGATAGGTAGTTAAGACAGCCACGCTAGTTATGGCTTTCAGAGATGTTGTCTTAATAGAGAACAAAAAGGCAAAAGAGGTTTGAGAAGAAGAAAGAAGCTTAGCAATCACTGAATTTGTAACAGATGAATTGCTTCTGGAAGAAAATCTCTCTCCCATTAAATTGCACATCAGATTAAATTGCATTTCAATTAATAATGAATTAATGTCAGAAACATTTGTTGTGGTCATTCTGACATATTAAGATAGGCAACACCATTACCAGTGCTGATGAATCACTTATTTTAGCAAACAAATTGGTAACTTCTCATAGGCTGTTCTTCCTTTCCGCCTATTCCACGCCCCCACATGTAATCAGAATTAATGTTGGTTTGTGGCATCATGTATGATCCTGCTCAATTTATGGATCACAATTATTGACTTGATTTGAAATGGAAGCAGTTAAATAAAATAATCAGAGCTCACAGCTGTGATAAGTAGGGCAAAGCAGCCGTGATAGAAATTCATCCACAGCTGTAGAATGACAAAGCTTTGACTATAATATGGATCATCGGCATATCATATTTGGGTTATGCAAATCCAAACAACTCCTAGACGGCAGCAAAATACTAAAAATTAATTTTGCAGGGCTAACAAATGGTTATCTAGATTTGTGCAGTCCACATATGGTATCCCTAACAGAGAAGAGGAAGGAGGAACAAAAATCTGAGGGACAGTATAATGTAAATTACACTAATTTGCCTGAAAAATATTTAGCAATGGGTGTACTGATGCATAATCACTAGTAATTTAGAAAGCACAAATTTTGGAAAGTGGAATTGAGACAGTATTTGTTCAGCATCCAAATCCCTTGGCAGTCAATTTTGGATGGCCACTTGCTGAAGAGAATGCTTTTGTATTCCTTCTTTTAATGTACTGGGCATGAAACTCAAACTCCATTAGTATTTGTTTCTGTGTTGTTTTTTTATTGGATCATTCTGAACTCTTATCCAGTCAGATTTGATAGGTTTAGTTTGGGTGTGTTCCATTAGACCACTGACAAAGACGTTCCTGTCCAAAAACATTTGTCTGATGTTGAAAAATTTAAGTCCGGAATTATTAGAATACTTATTACTGAGATGTCATCCATAATCACTAGCCAATACAATAAAAAAGACTGTATAATTCTTTTGGATTGCACACAGGATATTTTCTGTCTTTCTACATATAATTTTTGATATACATATATCATCAAATACTAATGTAATTGCTTATAAGAACTATAGGTGTACCCAAACGGGAAAGTGACTAGATGTAGGTTCTTTGAAGGACTTCTCACATGACTGTGAAAATCTGAGTGATAATCATTTGGTTATTGTTTAAAATACAGAATCAGATTGATTTGACTCAGTAAGGAGTGCTCTTTGGGTGAAGTAGAACTTACACCACAACCTGAGAAGAAAGACACAATGAGAGAAAGGAAACAAGACAAGTTAGAATGGCCAATTTATATATTTATTTGATTTATATGGCCACCCATTTGACTGAGGAGAGGAGTAGGAAAATGAATAGCTGTGAGAGTGTGGTGTTTAAGGCTGTTGTGGAAGACAAACCTTTCAGATACAACTTACTCTGGAACCTATGTCAAGGGCTTTCTAAGAATGGGATTGAACAGTCTACATCAGAGGTGTCCAATCTTGGCAACTTTAAGACTTGTGGACTTCAATTCCCAGAATTTAAGTCCACGGATCTTAAAGCTGCTAAGGTTGGACAGCCCTAGTCTACATAATCACCAAGTCATTTTTACTGTTGAGTTTATGTTTTACCCCACCTATCCTTGAACTTGCAGAAAAGGGTAGTGGGTGTGAGATCTTTTGCCCTATTACCAATCCTACTTCCTGTATTACTTCTGTTTCAAGTCACTGTCATCATCTGATAGCTGTCCAAGACAGTGATAAAATGTATTTTATATACTTTGAGGCAACCCTTGGATGCTTTTAGCATAAATACTACTTTAAGAATAATTCAGCTAAGGATGACTTAAATCTGCCTCAGCCTTGGTCTGGGAAAAGATGAAGTCAGCCTCATGGAAACATGGAACAAAAAATGCTGTAACATGCAAAGAAAGGTTCTTGATGTTAGTATGGTGTTAATTCAAGGGCAACAAGGACTGCATGATATCCTCAAGCATAAAAATCTTTGAGGTTCAGAAGGTCGTCAGAGGTACTACCAAAAAAATTAAGAATACTCTATATTATAGTGCAAATCACTTCTGTTTCAAACTAAAACTGCCCACTTGATTGAGCTGGGAACAGTGGTGGGTTGCCCCCGGTTCGGACCAGTTCGCAAGAACCGGTAGTAAAACTGGTGTGAGGCTCTGCCCACTGATCCGGACATCATCAGAAGTGATCTGCGCATGCGCAGAATAGTGTGCGGGCATGCATGAGCAAAGCAAGCACGCACGTGCGCACATAATGCAAACCGATACTAAAGGTAAGTAGAACCCATCCCTGGCTGGGAACCTATAGAAATTGAACGAATAAACTAACTAACTGCGAGGGGAAGTAATTTAAAACTTCACTAACAGACTCTTTTTCCCAAAGATACCCCTATAAAAGATAATTCCAACAAGCTGCCAGCAGTCAGGTTGAATTTTGTCGTATCATATTCAATCCAGCTAGGAAGTTGTCCCATGATTTCTCTATTCAACTTTTGTATTGCTACAAAAATAGCAATAGCAATAGACTTATATATACCACTTGATTGTGCTTTACAGATCTCTCAAACCTGTTTACAGAGGCAGCATATTACCCCAAACAATCTAGTTCCTCATTTTGCCGACCTCGGGAGGATGGAAGGCTGAGTCAATTTTGAGCCGGTCAGAATCGAACTGTTGTCAGTCAGCAGAATTAGCCTGCAATACCTGCGTTCTAACCACTGCGCCACCAAGGCAAAAAGGTGTTTGGGGATCTTCCTATCCAAACACTTCAAATTCAGACATTAACAAACCTTGTTCCAATTTTGAAATACAAGAAACAGATTTTTTTCATGTTTTGCCTCAGAGTATTTTTTTTTTTTTAATTTGATTTATATGCCGCCCTTCTCCGGAGACTCAGGGCGGCTTACAATGCGTTAAGCAATAGCCTTCATACTTTTGTATATTTATACAAAGTCAGCTTATTGCCCCCACAAACTGGGTCCTCATTTCACCTACCTTAGAAAGGATGGAAGGCTGAGTCAACCTTGAGCCTTGGAGAGATTCGAACCAGCAGTAAATTGCAGGCAGCTGTGTTAATAACAGGGTGCGTAGACCACTGTACTATCAAGGCTCTATTAATCCACAGTTTTATAGAACGAGGGATATAAGTGAAAGTCACTGAAAATCAAGGCACCATTGTTCGAGTCTAGCCGCCAAATCAGAAATTGTTTAACAGCAAAACCCCACTTTCTTAGTGACCCTTGCTAAAATTATGAAGGAGAGTTTATTTCTATCACCTGTTCTATATTTGTGTAAATGAAATTTCATGGGAGGCTCTTTCAGAGATAGAAAACCTGAATTCTATTTATATGATATTTGGCATGGAGTCAGGCTTGGTGCAAACTTATGGTGCCAGAGCAGGTTTTCATTATTACATCATAGAATATGATGCATAAGATCACAAAGCCTCATGAAGTGAATAGTAGAATAAGATTAATGCTGAAGATATATACTCTAAAGTAATCTGGAGGCCTCTACATGTTTTTTCTTAAACTTTATAAAATTCTGTGTTGCTGACACGTTGCCTGAGTTCATATATTCCACTAATTCATAATATGGTTTGGTTCTGGCTTAGTTGTTACAGTATATGAATTCAACTTGTTATCATGGGGTAAGGTTAAACAGACAAATCCAACAAATTCTCATTTATTCAATAAACTACGGTTAAACAGTGACAGAGAATTATAATTCAGCCATTCATTTGCATCAGGCTAAAAGGACTGGCTCCTTTTGTAAGATTTTTTAGTGTTGTATTATGTTTGAGTACATAGTCCTACAGTCCAGATTTTTTAAAAGTATTGTAGTTTAGCACTAGTTACAATTCTTCCTCTGAAACAAGTCCAATTTGGTAAGCGTCAGGCAGCAACTAAGCCTAACCATTGGGCAGATTTATTCTTTGCATACAAAAGCTCGAAATCTCTCCAGACTTCAGCTGCCTGCAAAGATCTCACTTGAGAGGGAGGTTTTGCTAAGTTAAAGAGTGTTCCTTCTACAGCTGCTGTTTCTGCCTCCCTTCAACTTTACAAGTGTGACATAGCAACACTTTAATAACAAACAGGTGGGAGTCATGCAAATTATGCTAATTAAAGTCTACCAGGCAGTTGAGCAACTGGTCTTCCCCGGTTCTTTTGTTGTGTATTCTTCTTTCAGGATCTTGCATAGTGACACGAAGTAGCTGGCAAGTTCTTTTTTCCTTATTTCTTTGCAATGCAGTCTTTGCCACTCAGCTGTAGGCATTCATCGAAATGGCAATGTCCCAGGAAAGATGCATATCCCAGGGGAGAGTCTCAAAGAATCTCAACTATTGACTGAATTAAAAGTGGAGAAACTGCCCAGCCTAGTAGTTTAGGCATGAGACTGAATGCCAATGATCCAAACACAGCCGTTCCTACTTCACAGAAAACATAGTTTTCTTTGTTTGGGAGTGAAAATGCTTCCCTTTGCTGGTTGCAGAACTCCTGGCAATCAATTTGACTAGATCATCCTAAATTCTAATGTTTATTTATGGGAATTATATTTTATTTATATATTTTATTTTGAGATCATATTTCAGCTTCATAAAAATCATCCCATATAATTCACCATTGAGTAATTCTTTCTTGCATTCTTTACCCAAATGTTTTAATTAAATGAAAAACTTCTGAAATGTTGTTTTTTAAAAGAAATATTATAGAAACCTAATTGTTTTGCTTGTCCTTTTCTGCCTCTTTCCTATTTTTATTTATTCCAACTCCTCCTCCACTACAGGCATAGGACACTAGTCATTTTTATTTTCAACCAATTTTTGAATAATCCACAGTAAATCTATGGTGTATTTAAGATGAGGTAAAATAAGATAACCTTTATTGTCATTTTAACTGTGAGCATACTGGCTCACATTAAAAACGAAATTCTGTTGCCTGCTCTCAAAAGAAAGTATATAATACACACCAGAGGTGGTATTCATCAGGTTTAGACCAGTTCTGGAGAATCAGTAGCGGAAATTTTGAGTAGTTCAGAGAACCGGTAAATATCATCTCTGGCTGGCCCCGCCCCCATCTATTCTCTGCGTCCCAAATCCCAGCTGATCAGGAGGAAATGGGGATTTTGCAATAACCTTCCCCTGGAGTGGGGAGGAAATGGAGATTTTACAGTATCCTTCCCCTGCCATGCCCACCAAGCCACGCCCATCAAGCCAAGCCACGCCCACCAAGCCAAGCCCACAGAACCGGTAGTAAAAAAATTTGAATCCCATCACTGATACACACACACACACACATATGTACATATTAATTACTGCCCATTGTCATTTCCCAGAAAATTGACAATTACACTGAGCTAGGTTCATCATCTCCCAAATGTGTTATTAATTCAGATGTCCTTCATCTTACAGTTGCTTATCTCTCATTTTGAAGCCCTTTTCAAAGAGCTTTTGGGCCTCTTCAAATGCTTCTTGGGTTTTTACAGTTCTGATTGAATGTCACTTATAAACTTGCTTTACTCGTTTACCATTCCAGCTACAGATCGTTCGACAATGCAGACAGTTCTCACTTACTGATGTTAATCAGGACTGGGAACTCCATTACTAAGCCAATACAGTCATAACGTGCATCATCATGTGACCACACCAGTCAATGACTGCAGTTCTGGCTGAATCCCATTCCGTTGCAGCATCACCATTTGTGACCTCCTGCCAGCTTCCACTTTGACTTCGCTTGTTGGAAGCTGACAGTGAAGGATGCAACTAGTGATCATGTGACCACAGAATAATCCTACAATATAAATGAGAGCTGGTTGCCAAGTGCCAAAACTACAATCATGTGACCACAGGGACACTGTATTGGTCTCAGCTATGATAACCTGTTGTAGCCCCACTCATTTAGCACTAGCCTATCTTTGAAGTGGACATTAAGCAAGGAGTTACCTGTATATTAAATAGCATCTATCTTCCCCAATTAGAGCCATGTTTTCTGGTGCTGCTAACTGTATCTAACATATCAAGGCCACAGCGATCAATAACTTCAACTCAAAACAGTGTTTATTCACTCAGAAGGGAGATTAGGTTTCCCCCCCCCAACAAATTTGCCTTAAAAATTAGAGGGTCATCTTAAATTAGCTGAAAATGAAATAATGGAATATAGTGTAATCTTTCTTTTTCAGAGGTAAGGAGGTCATCTTAAATTCGGGATCATCACTCTTTGAGGATTTGTATAAACATTATTCTTTCCAATGTTTTAAAAATGATTAAATAGTAAGTGGTTAAACAAATACATCAAATTCCCTGGATTTATACTGTGTGGAAGGGATGTGATGGCTAAAGTTGCTGAGCTTGTCAGCTGGAAAGAGGACATCCCAGGTCTGAGATCTGAGCACTGCTCAACAGGGTGAGCTCCTATTACAGTGATGGCATACCTTTTTTGCACCAATTGCTGAAAAAGTCACATGGAAACATTGCGCATGCGCTTGTCGGGGCCGCGCTCCGGAAAAGCCTAACTTCCAGGTTCTAGCCCGCATGCGCGCCCAACAATCAGCTGGCCGGCGCACATGTACAGGGCGGTTTTTGGCACTGCCACACACGCAGAGGGATCATGCTCCAGAAAAGCCAAACTTCTGGGTTCTAGTACACATGCGCCCCTGACAATCAGCTGGCCAGTGTACATGCGCACACCATTTTTCGGCACTGCTGCGCATGCAAAGGACAGCTGATCATCGCATGCGCATGCTTGCCGGAAGACAAACAGGCAAGGCTGTGCATGCCATAGATTCGCCATCATGGCCCTATTACTTACCCCAGTTCCTGCCACTTAGGAGTTCAAAAACATGCAAATGCGAGTAGATGAATAGGTACCACTTCATTCGGAAGGTAACAACTTCTGTGTGCCTCGGCATATAGTCATGCTAGCCGCATGACCACAGAAATGTCTTCAGACAACCCTGGGTCCCTCGACTAAGAAATGGAGATGAGTATCACCCCCTAGAATCAGACATGACCAGATAGGAGAAACCTTTACCTTTTATACTATGTGTGCTACAAAGATTATAGCAACTTCTTCAATTTGCTGCTCTCAATATTGTTCAGATATAACTTTCATCATTCCTAGACAGCATAATAAAAGATCATTCAGCACTGGTCCTATTGGCTGGAGATGATAACAACTGTCATCCTTTACAACTGATAAGCAATAGATAAGTCAAAACTGCTTTGTACAGTTTATCAGGCCACACCTGTTTGATATGATGTCTCCTGAATGTGATTTGTTCCTGGTCATTTGAGAGAACTATGCATTGAGAAGTGAGATCAAAGAGAAATATTTTTAATTTAAGTTCTTAATTGAGATTTATTTTTATTTCAAAAAAAAGTGAAGTTTTTAGTATCCTCGTCATCTAATAAACCTGCTCTCATTAAGTTGACCTGCTGAAGTATCTAGGAAAGATTATAGGTGAACCTTCTGTTCCCAATCATGGTTGATAATGAGATTTTAATGTGTTTGGAAGGAGGAAGAAGAGAAAGAACATGGTTATTTAAGTAGCTTTTGGCTACTAACAGCATCCAGGGCCTTGCTATGCATCAGCACAAGAGGCACCAATTTATTCACACATCCAGCACATAGGCTCTCTCTGTATTTCAGGATGACTAAACACACACAAAGCCAGAAGACGTTATTTTTCAAAGGGATAATATGAAATAGTTCTCTGAACAAAATGTTCCAAACCTGGGAATCTTAACTGCTTTCATTTGCATGTCACTCTAAGTCCAATAAATATGAGCAAATTTGCTTGGATGACAAATGGTACAAATATCTCCAAGGCTAATAGCCAGAAGATAAATGAAATGAAATTGATGTACCTACCCTCAATTATATTCCTGATCATGTAAGACAGAAAAACATACATGAACAAGTTTTCTTATCTGTAGCCAATGAATGCAGGGCACTTTTAACACTCATTTCAAGGAGCGCAGAGCTACTGCAGGACTGGAACCAATAAGAATCGTAATATTGCCCTTGCACAAGCACACATCCAGACTCTGTACAATTAAATAATTGCATTAAGCACTAATATAATAACCTGGCTGATCACAAACAAATCTGCATGTGTAATACAAGTCACACATACACACTCCCACACAGCAATGCTCCCGTGATACCATCTGTGTCCTGGTGGCAGTGTGATGCAAGCAGTGAAATAATCAGTCTGCTCAGAAATCCCCGAGAAGGAGATTTATCTTTTCCCCAGCTGCTGCAAAAGAATTAAGATGCAAAAGAAAAGCATTCCTCCAGAACCATTACTCATACAGTTAGAAATCAAAATTTATGACAGCAATATGTTTCAGAAGGGGGGAAAACTGATTTAGGTGTATAACATGTTGCCCAACAAGATGGTCAATGAATTCAGGTGCAGATAATAGTGGGAGAGAGATGGAGGAAAGGCAATTCTGGTGATACTCCAAGCTCTCTCAGATTCATTGACCATAGTAACTCATTGATGCACTTATGAGAACTAGGCCAGCTCGGATAGTTTTGTCCTTAACCCTTCTGTGCCAGTGGAAAGATTTCCATTCGGATTTCCAAACTGTCCTCCGGGATCCTGCGAGATCCCATTGTTTCTCCCATCTTATTTAACATCTCTGAGAGGCAACTGGGAAGGATTATGCATGAGTTCATGGTAGGGGTGAAATGTAAAATTTGTTACTACCAGTTCTGCGGGCATGGCTTGGTGGGGGGGTAATGTGACTGGGTGGGCGTGGCCAACTTTTTTTTTTTTAACTTTTCAAAGCATTTTTTCTGCAAATGCAAAAAAATGCTTTGAAAAGCCTCTGCCGATCAGGAACACAGCTGGGATCGTCAGAGCTGTTTCTTAGCATTTTTTTAACCACCTCTTCCGCTGAAGGGGTTGCAGAAAAAAATGCTTTAAAAGTCTCTCTGATGATCCCAGCTGAGTTGCCTGATCGTTTTAAAAAATGCTTTGAAAAGTCTCTCTGATAATCAGGCAATTCAGCTGGGATCATTTAAAAAAGCCTTTGAAAAGCCTCTGAGATCCCAGCTGAGCCTCACAATAATCAGAGGCTTTTTTTTTACTTTTAAAAGCATTTTTTCAGCGGAAGAAGTTGTAGAAAAAATGCTTTTACAAGTAAAAAAAAAAAGCTTCTGATGATCCTGTAGCTCAGCTGGGCATGGTGGGGGGGGGGGCAGGGATTTTGCTACCGGTTCTCTGAACTACCCGCCGCCATTGCTACCGGATTGGGCGATCCGGTCCGAACCGGGAGCATTTCACTGCTGGTTCATGGCTCCCTGATGTCAATCATCTCCATCTTCTCAGGCTGTTGAGTGGACTTCAGTGGCTTCCTGGAGTATCTCAGAGTTCTTATGTTGTTGGCTTTTAATAATTTGTTACTTGGGATTTATTGGATCTTTATAAGCCACTTAAAACTCTTTTAAAAAACTGATCTACACACATACATTAAAACAGCATCACTCAGGGATAATTATGACTCATTAGTTAAACATGTTTTATGCTGAGAACATAGTGTTATCTAATACCGTAGTTAAAATAGTGGTCTAGGACTAGGGAGAGCTAGGTCCAAGTCTAACCATAGTCACGGAAGCTCACTGGATGGGTTTGGGCCAGCCATTACCTTCTAATTTATCCTACATTACAAGATCATTGGTGAAGAAGGCAGTACTATGTACATCACATGGAGCTCTGAGAAGAATAGTGGAATATAATTATAAGAAATTATGTAACAAACAAATCCTAATATGTTTGAAAATGAAAACAGATCACTCGGGGGGGGGGGGATTGACTGCCTGAAATTATGGAGAATTGCAATGAGAATAGAGAACAGTAGGTTGGGTGAACAGATAATTTGTATTGATATATTGCAAGACAATTCAACTCTTCCTGATCCTATTATTTCAAAATTACTGTTATGATTTTGAAGTGTTCAACACATATAGGCAGTAACAGAGAATTCATTCTGAGATGTAGATAGACACACACATATATAACCATATATTTAGAAAAGTATGTTACCAATACTCGTTGCAGTCAAATAGAAAGTAGAAAGTTTGCAAAACCTATCTATCCCTCTAGTTATCAGGCAGAGCTGAGCTGCTGTTTAAAGTCCTTTCTGTAAATTGCTCTCTGAAAACAGCTCAGCAGCCTTGCAAAACAAAGCTGAGACTCTGCCTTGGTGAGATGTGTGTACTGACATGATGCAATGGGACCTTGTAACTCCAATTTCTTGGGAAATACAAAAAAAAAATGTTCAGAGTGGCATTTGTGTCTGAATGCACATGGGATTGAATAACTTCTGAGAGAGAGTGACAGAGACAGAGACTTCAAAAGGAGTTAAGAAAACACACCGCTCTACGTTTCTGGTTTTCCTCCATTACGGTCCAACTGCATGGTCACATGGTGACATGAGGTTTTATCCCAGGAAGATTTTCTGAGCACAGAAAAGGAAGCACTAAAATGAGCAGGAATGTTGCTCCTTGGATATTGAATTAGGATGATACAGATAACCACCAAAAACACTGTTTGCTTCATATCTCTGTTTACATGTTGGTTCCGGAGAACAAGATGACATACAATGTTCTTTATCAAATCTAAATACACTCAGCTCTTGTCAGTAAGCAAATAGAAGTCTGCCTAGAAGATTCATATACTGTAGGTAGTAATGAAGTTCTCTGAAGCAGAGTTAAATAGCATCAAACTAATATAGGCGTTGACTTTATCAGTAGAAAGATGTAATGAACCGAATGCTCTATTATCTGCCCATATCATGATTCACACATGATTTACTCTTTCTCTACTTTTTTATTTATTTTGTTTTGAAACTAAAACATAACCTGCCCCAATTGAGTAACTTTTTGGCAAATACTGATGTGGTCATGCACTGGGCAGGTCCTTACCGCCTTTAAACTACACACTAACAGAAAAATAGTTTGTGAATCAGACCCGATTTCAGACATAAACTCTTAGATTAAACTACGTGAATCATCAACTCAAAAATACATTTCCAAAAGCCAAACAAGTCACTAACTCAAGGCAGACTCAACTCCTAAATACATATTGCCTAATAGTCGTTATTTTTTTTAGAATGCCTGTGATGTATTGCTGATGCATTAAATTATTGTTTTGAAAGGGAAAAAAATAGAAATAAGTATTTCAGCAGAAATGCTCGACATTTAAATGTAGCACCACAACATTTTTATGGAAGAAATCTTTCAATTCATGTAGATTCATGTAGAGAATCACGCTGAATGAGTCTTTGATAACGAGAGCTACGATCACTACTAATGGCACTAATGCAGCGACCTCATCATTGCCAATACTTGTCGAGATCTACAGTGCCTGATGATCACAATGTAGAGCTGGCACACATGCACTTTCTCCTAAAACCTCTGACATATGTAGGACATCAGGCACTGTTTGAGGACTTTGTTCTCTTGTTTCCCTACAGAAAGATCAAAAGAAGTGAAGAAAGGCCTTGACAAAATGACTCTTTTTGAACAACCACTTTGCAACAAAAGTCATATCCCATCCCTTTTCCAAAATTAAAAAAAAAGTCAATGACAAATCATGATGGGTTTTTGGTTAGGTTTTTCTGCTTAACAACAATGGTGGGTCCCTATTCAAAGATCGGGACATTGTGTTGACACATAAAGAAGTCACAGGTACCTGAAGCTTTCTCTTTTGTCCTTTTGTTCTGCCCTATATGTGTGTTTTTTTGTTATGTCTGCATTCCCCTGTAGAATATCGAGGCATCGTTATTTCAGCGGGAAAAAATGATATAAAAATGATATAGAAGAAAGAATTCTGAACCAGGTTCAAACTCTGGAAACAATTATTAAAAGAAAAAAAAATTGACTGTTAGTATTGTCATTGATTATATGGCCTAGTACTTGACTTTTTTTTTTTCCATACTGTTTGAATAAGTTGCTTTGTGGAATCCTGAACAATCTACCACAAAACATTTGAGGAACTTTCAGTTACTGTGAAAAGTTTGGCTTTTTGTTCCCACACTGCTGTGGACATATACATGTTGGATTTCACTCTTTATGGATTCAATTAATATTTAAATAATTTAATATTTAAATAAGCATGGATGTTTTTTGTTTCGCAAATAATTGAGGGCATTATCAAGACCATTTTGCTTGCAAATATATTCTACTAACAGTTCAGCTGCTTCTCCAAAATATGTCTTGCTAATTTTAGTGGCATTTACTATGCAGTTAGGGTGTTCAAAATTGCAATTAACAGAGAAACAGCACCATGTGGAAATGATTTCACCTTATACAACACAAGATAAATTATTCAGCAAACTTTGGTCTGATTTGCAAGGTTAGTTCTGTGGAAAAGTAATTTTGAAGAGTCTTTGGGTAATTTTCAACTCAATCTTCTTTTTAAAAGCATTACAGATACTTTCAGATTAAAAACATAATTGCTCACCTTCTCTAAATGCCCAAGTATATAATTCCCATTTACAATTAATAATTGTAAGCTGGTGTTATCACTGATTCCTTAATTTTAAAGTTTTCTGTACCACTCACAGGCACATAGAAAACACAGAAGAAAACAAAATTGTGGTTTTACTGTGATAAATCAAAAAAGATTATTATGTGATTTTTCTGGGACTATTTCATTGTCCTGCTATATGCAAAATTTCTGCCTTTTTCCACAGACTTGAAAAAAAGCCAATGCAGCTCTCAAAGATATAGCATATCAGAAAAGACTATTTGAGTTTTCTAATAAACTTTTGAAGGGGTTTTCCCTAAAAATGGTCTTTAAAAGTTTAAATAAAACACATTTGTAATTGATAGGGATATGAGGGAGTCATTTGGTAGTGCTAAGCCAATTATAGTATTAGATAACTATTTCAGGATTTCTTTAAAACCAAAAAGATAGACCTGATTTAGATTTAGAAATGTACATGCCATGTTCTGTGAACATATGCCCACAGCTGGCAGCAGTGACAATTTTTAATCTTTTATTTTTATCTCTAAAATTATAATGCCTCAATGAAAAATTATAGGCCAAATTAGGAAGCTGGAGAAAAACAAGAATTAGATATGGCCTTATGGCCTAACTAGCTTTCAAAAATACATTCCAATGATGGATGGATGGATGGACAGACAGACAGATACATATTGTCTGCCTAGCATCTGTGCAATCTGAAATCACACACAATTTATTTCTGATTTTCTTAGAATTTTATTCTGTCGTTTCCTAGTTTCATTTTAATTTTTTAAATACATGTTTATTCCAAACCTAAGCAGATATTTAGTGGTTTGGATCCAACATTCTGCTGACAGAAGGCCCTTTCAGGGGGAGGCTAGACAGCCATCTGCTGGAGTCCTTTCATTTGCATTTCTCCAATGAACCATTGCAAGTTAGACTCAATTCTATTTTTCTGACTCGGTGGCTCCAATAGAAGGATTTTACTATACAAAGGTATCCCACTAATGGATTTGCCATTCCTCCTGAGATTTCTTGAGAATTAAAGATTGGAGGTCCTTCCAGAAAAGTAGCAGGTATGGGAAAGAGGAAGTGGAGAAGCAGAATGCCTACATTGGAAATTCCGACCCAAAATGTATTTTTATAACTTTAGTTTTGTAGAGTATTTAGGGTTTTTTAAGTTACGCTAAAGCAGAAACATACAGTAATCTGAATCACCACAGAAATAATGGTCCACATCTATGATTTACTATTGATCACCAACAGTGGTAGTTGTTGTATAGTAATAGTACAATTCGGTACTATAAAAACTGTTCTGTAACCCAGCTCAGCAAATATCTTTATAATATTTATACATTTGCAACTGACAAAAAATTATATTTTAAACCTTTATGAAGGTTCTGAATTTTGTGATTGAATAAGAATTAAAGACCTTGATCCAAGACGCCCACATTTTCCAATGACGATGATGACTTACATTTTAATTCCTTCTTTCCATTTAAGTAGCGCTCATCTCAGTTCATATTGTTCTGCCTATTAAGCTGAAATAAATTAGAAAAGAAAAAACAGGTCCATACAGCTGTTGTGAGGTGCTCACACAAGAAATATAAGTTTTCACACATTTTCTTTTCAGAGATCAGCTGTGATTTCTTTTTACAGAGCTGTCATCTGGCATTCTTACATGTCACAGGTTAATAACGCTACTGATCGCTCTTTGGCACATGTGAAATAACTGCTGACAGCATCCAAGCTTTAAAATGTCACCAATTGGGCTGGCACTTCTTTCCTTGTTTTGATAGCAAGGCTTGATGGATGGAATATGACTCAGAGAAATTAAAGACAATGTAGGTTTATTATCTCATCCATTTCATCTTTCAGCCAGATCAAAAACATTCCTTCCAGATTATTCCCTAATGCTTGTCTAGACCATTTTTAAAGACCTTGGAGAGGAGAAACCATCATTTTCTTGGCAGTCTTTTCTACAGCTTTAATGGATATTACTATTATACAGCTCTTCCTTACCGCAGTGGCAATATGGTCCTTCAGAACTCCTAAGTAGTGCTGTCACACACAGTACTGATCTTCATGTCTTGGCTGCGGAAAGTATTATGACTGATCTCATTGTGGTGACATAGTCAAAATGCTGTAGGTCCATATTCAAAAAGGTTCAGAAAAAAGCACATCCGTTTAGCAATAAATATTGTGCTCACTAGGCCTGACACAGAACATTAAATGCAAAAGTTAAAAAGAATGCTTACTATGGTGCTGCTTTTTTGCAAATGAAATATACATCTGTATCTATGTTAAGCAGGTGCGAATATGAAAGATGTTCGAAGTGCTTTGTTTTTAATTGTAGCTCATTCTACTTTTATTGTTTGGAGTAAACTGAGGTGAACTCTGCTCTGATTCAAGATGATCTAATTAAAAATGTCTTTAAAATATGAGTGTTGTTTAAGACATAGGTACATGACAAAGTATTGTGAAGCTATGAATGCTAATATATTTTAACATTCTTAGCATAATACTTTGGCTTTGTCATATACTTATGCCTTGAATATCAAACACATTTTTAAGACAACTCTCCAGAAGAGTTTGTCAATTAAAATCCTTATGAAAGATGGCACTATTCTCAACACAAGACAGCTTCCCTATAAAGATGAAAAAAAACAACCCACAATAATTCACATAATAAAAATTGCAAATGGAGTCCTGACCATAGTAAAAGTCAAAGATAGCAGCAGGTTATCAAATGCAAAAAGTGGGGGAAAGAAGGAGGGCCTTCCTTTATTTAGATGGTAAGAGCCACAATGGTTTTGGAATAATTCAACTTCCCTGTCAGTTGCAGAATCTGAGTAACTTTAAGCTAATTGTTTTCTCTCTGACCAACCTATCTCACAGGGTTCCTGTTGGGGAGAAAGAGGAGGAACAAGCACAGTGTTTATTGCCTTGAATTTCTGCACAGAGATAAGGATATATATTCAGTAAAAAATATTATGGGTCCTACCACCAAGAAGATGTGTCTTCAGGCTCCCACCCTCATAACCTCATAAATGAGAAATACATGAAGCAGCTCCTCTTGGGATGAAAACCTCATGAGAGCTGGTTTTGGATAAGAAAGGAGATCCTGCAAGTCATATAGTTTTTGCAGGTTAAAAACCACCACCTTGAACCAGCCTGGAAATCGACTAGTAACTAAGGTAGCAAGGTCAACACAGATTTAACTCTGCTGAACCGACTTCCTTTGGCAGCTGGGATGCTGTGCTTTGAATCAATTGCAGTTTCCAAATTGCCTTCAAATATGGCTTCAAGTAAAGAGGGCTGCACTAGTCTAACATAAAATAATAACCTATATAATAACCATACTTACCTTTGCACAAAGAAACATAATGCAGACTAATGTCAAAATTACTAGCCATAAATGTCTCGAGGTGTTGCATTCATTCCATCCTTAGCTTTTGACTGTCCCAATAATTCACCCACACGCAGCAGACTGCCTTAAATGTGATTGCATCTCATCCCACTTGTGCATGACACTAAACAGTAGTGTGTCATGCTGGTTTTTCCGAAAATAGATAAAAAAATGAATAATGGGCTTCGGAACCATAAGTCACTTTTAAGTTACCCCAACCATAGACCCACACAACTGCTCATATATGGAGTAGATAAAATAGTTAACATGTATTTTCTTTTTATATGATTATATGTAAAGAAAGAACTTAACAAAAGATAAATATGCCATTTGGCATAGGAAAATAAAATGTAAATTCCAAGGATGTCTATACTGTAGTTACTTTCAGAGAAATCAAACATCACAGTGCTCATAATAATCAGTGTACCAGGTGAAATCAAGAACCCAGTGGTCAATTGTATAAAACTCTCTCCCCAAAATGAACAGAGTTGAATAAATATCTTTGGGGGAATCAGGGATAAATTGGTAATATATGAAATATATGATAAATGTAATATATGAAAGAAGCAACTAACCAAAATTAATTGTGCTGATTATGCTGTCGATGGATGATACCACAATGAATTTAAAATTTAAAAGTTCTTTTTTTCCCCCAAACGAACCAACCTGATCCTAACTTTTTTCAAGGTTTGGAAGAGCATCCCTCCTAATGAGATGGAAAGACATAAAGACCTTTAGTATGTTCTTCTGGATGAGTGTTTTTCCTGGCACTTATGCGCTTGTACTTTGCTGTTTTGGATTGTAGGGGATTTTTTGTATATAATGTCTAATGTGAACAACCAGGGCCAGGTGCGGAGAGTTCCAGATAGCTACTTTATTATGTTCTGCCTCTAATACAGGAATTTCCCAGTCTGACGTATTCCTGGGAACAATTAGAGGAACCAAGGAATTTAGAGGGAGGGGTTGGCCCTAGCTCTTTTGAGGTTGCACAGTGACTCCAGGCTAGCTCTGTATTTGATCCTTCCTCCCTACCAGGCTGGGTGCTTCTCAGCAATATTTTGTTTTATTCTTTGAATGTTTTTATTTGTATTGTTGCTATTGCTAATGTATGCCACACTGGATGGGAAGGCTATATAAAGAAAACAAATAAATAAATTCATCAAATAAGCAGATTGTGCTGAAATATAAGCAAAGCAGCCTGCTTCCAAAATTGGAACACATAAGATAGAATATAGTAATTTATTGTATTACTGTGTTGCAATTCACATTATAAATGTTAATGTAAAGTCCGATATTATCTATGGTTGGCAGAAAGTAGGCATTGTAAATTGTAACTTAATCCATAGAATCATTGATTCAAAAATCACCCTTATTAAGGCATTTTGAATTACGCTTTTTGCACCATCTAAAATACTGATTAGCAGATAAATTTATTTTTTCTCCATGCACTCCAGTGGTGGGTTGCTCCCAGTTCTGTCTGATTCTTGAAAACCAGTAGTAAAAGTGGCGGGAGGCTCTGCCCACCCACCCGGATATCATAAGGTATGATCTGCGCATACGCAGAAGCTTCTGCACATGCGAAGCACGCACACGTGCTCCCATTGTGAACCAGTAGTAAAGGTAAGTAGAACCCACCCCAATGTACTCCCAACATTTTCACATTGGTTGGCATTGTATTCAAGGAAAATATTAAAAGTGCCTGGATATCTAATCCTAAATAGGCAATCTAACTAAAGCTAGGCTTTGAGTTATCACCATCTGATTCCATCAAATGATTCCATCATTGCTTCCATATCCAAACAATATTTGAGGTGTACTACCAGTAAAATTAGAGAACTAGTTACAGTATAACAATTCATCTTTGTAAGCCCAAATATATGGGCATGACAGGCCATTTATTGTTTCCACGTATTTTGATCAAGACTCCTGTCATGGTTACTGATGACGTGCGTATAAAAAAAATATTTGGACTGGAGTGGGTACACCCCTATCGTAACTAGAAGAGTTTAGGGTGGTGTAAAACTGATTTGTAATGCGGAAGTCATGGAAAGCCCTTATGGACTTTTTGCATAACAATAAAAAAATGAACTTGTGATTTATGGTTTGGATGATATATATAGGATAGCTCATAGAAAGAAGAATAATGATGTAACTTTGGAGACAGAGGCTAAAATATAACTACTTACAAAGCTACCATATTTTTTGGAGTATAAGATGCACCGGAGTATAAGACGCATCTACCTTTTTTGGTGAGGAAAAGAAGAAAAAGAAATCTCCCTCTGCCTCTACCTCTGCGCAGTTTTGCCTCATTGCAGCAAACAGCAAACAGCCTGCTTTACTTTCATTTTCGTTTTCAGGATAGGCTTGATTAGCACAAGGAAAAAAAAAATCTGCTCCAGCAATTTACCTCCTTGCAGCAAGCAGCAGAGCCCTGTGCAAAACAGCTGAGAGCAAATCAGCTGAGAGTTGGGAGGCCAATCCAATCAATTTGTGCTAATTAGACTGTGCTGAAGCTGAAAGGAACTGTTTTTTCTTGCTGTTTGCTTGCAAGGAGGTAACTGCTGCGAGGCAGAGGCCAAAGGCTGGGGGCCAGTGAGTGGGGTATGAATCTTATACATTTGGTGTATAAGACGCACCTAAATTTTCACCCCCTTTTAGGGGGGAAAAAGGTGTGTCTTATACTCCGAAAAATACGGTACTTCTTTATTTTATTTATTTATTTATTTATTTATTTAATTAATTTTTATTCCGCCCTTCTCTCGAAGGACTCAGGGCAGTGAACAGTCAGAATAACATATATATAATGTGAAATAAAAATAATTTAAAATAATTAAACCAATTTGGCTCATCAATTAAGATCCTCAGCATAGAATTTAGATAAACTGAAAATTTATGCCAGTCCGGCTTGGTGAAATAGAAAGGTCTTCAAGGCATGACGGAAAGTACGGAGATCTGGGATCATTCGTATCCCTGGGGGTATCCTGTTCCGTAGGGCAGGTGCCCCCACAGAGAAGGCTCTCCTCCTGGGAACCACCAGCCGACATAGCTTTACTGATGGCACCCTGAGGTGCCATACCTTTATACCTTTATAGTCTATTTTTTTTATATCTTGTTCTTTTTTCTACTTTTTTAATTCTCTTTTCTTGCTGCACTTTTAGCTTTTTCTGTTATTTTTTATTTTTTTATTCTCTCTGATCTATTTTTTTTCTTGTTCTTAAACTTTTTAATGCAACTTATATAAAAATCGAATGCAGGGGTCATTGCTGACTTCTTTTAATTATTGAAAAAAATATTATTATTATGCCATTGTAAATAGTATTATATGCACACAGGTTTGGGTTAGGCAAAGCAAAATCCCATCATATGCGATAAGAGTCAGTGGGACATATACATAAGTATAATTTAATATGACTGAACCTGATTGTGAACTCAAAGCTTCAAATGCTTGCAGTTAAAAGTTATATGGTATTGTTTTGTGCTGCATATTCTTATAGTAATATTACTGTGTATTATTATATATTACTAAGATTATACACACACGTGTGTGTATATATGTATGTATGTATATATATGTATAATATTGTTTATTTTGAAATTCGAAGTGTCTTTTTAATATAACATGGATTACTTCTATGCTTGTTACGCTGTATAAACTTTAGGATACAATAATATTCTGATGGAACTGTCAAACTAAATAAACTTCCAACAGCCTGCATGAATGCTACCTTTCTGCTGTCAGTGAAAGAAAATTATAACAGTTTGGCTTTGGGGACGGAATCCTGCATGTCATTTCACTGGAACTTAAGAGAAAGAACTATGCTTTTGGAATTAGCATCACCACCTCCCCTTCTTTCTGTGTTTTGCTGTTTCAAATAACATTATTAAAAACACAGCATTTGGGAAATGTTTGTGTTTTAATCCAAAGGTAATTGTCCTGAGGCATGTAAAAAAAAAGCCTAAATAGTGAACCAGAAAACTCTACCAAACTCAGAAGTATGAAATAACCAACTATGTAATATAAACTTGGTATAAGATATAACAAGGTGAGAAGGTGTGATAATATACAATATGGGAGAAATATGAAAGGAAGTAATCCATGTGACATGCAGAACTGTTTTTCTTACAGTGAATTGGCTCTCATTTCCTAGTATCTCACAATAAATAATTATAATGGCAGGGAAACTACCTGGTGGCACAGTTGGATAAGCAAATAATTGCCACCTCACTCACAGTGCTGAACAATTATGAGCCACACCAGTGGTGATATGAAACATACCTGGATTTACATGATTAGATATTATTTATTAAATTGCATGCACTGGGCGGAGCAGATGACATATATTTAGAAATAAAGTTGCACCACTCTAGGATGGACAATCTTTGTATTTAATGGTAATTGTTTTACTGAAAGATATATGAAATAATTTGATTGAATACATAACTTGAATCCAAATGAAACGATAATCTTCCAATCATAATGCCAAATACGATGATCCAATACTTAATACTGGGTTTTAAAAAAAGTATCAAAAACATATATTCAGAGATAGAGATGCAATCAGAGAATTCTTCATAAAAAAGAACACCACAATCTTTTTAGTATTATTCTAATGGGAAACTAAACATGGCTGCAAAGAAGTCCTGAATGACAACAAAATTAAGTTTCAGTGTTTGAAGCTGTTTTTTTTAAAAAAAACAACAACAAAGATTGTCTATATTAAAGGCAGGATATGAATGAATGAATGGGAAGGAGAGAGCTGGGAAATTGCTTACCTCTGTATTTCCTTCATCCTTCCTCCACTACTGAATTAAAATCCTGTCTACCAATCCTTGAAACAGCAAAAAAAAAAAAACCACCCAAAAAACCCTGTAGTAGTATCCTGTTCTGCTCTTTATCTCTATCACAACTGTTCTTACTATCAAAAAAGGCTATTTGGATTTGTAAGAAAGCTTGTAGTTGTGGCTTTCTCTTACGGCTTTTCTGCTATTTCCCTTCTGCGCTCCGCTAGCTAGTAAGGAAAACACCAATCAATGGAGCATAAATAGAATGGCTCTGACTTCAGCACTCTGTCAAGGCACTTTATCCTTCCATTCACACTTCTTCCAGATTTAAGAGTATGAAATTAACAAATGGGAAGTTAACACAATGAGCAAGCTATTATGAGCCACGGTGGCGCATGGTTAGAGTGCAGTACTGCAGGCTACTTCTGCCAACTGCAATTTGGCAGTTCAAATCTCACCAGGCTCAAGGTGGACTCAGCCTTCCATCCTTCCGAGGTGGGTAAAATGAGGACCCAAATTGTTGGGGGCAATATGCTGACTCTGTAAACCGTTTAGAGAGGACTGTAAAGCACTGTAAAGTGGTATATAAATCGAAGTGCTATTGTTATTACAGAGGTCCTCTAGGGCAAAGAAAATATCTGTAGCTCAGGGTTCAAGTGTGAAGTCTTTGGTGTTTTCTGAGCTTGGTTGTTTGCTTGCAGAGGTTTCATTACCCAACTAGGTAACCTCATCAGTATTAGAAGGGGATGGGGTGCGCAGGGAGGAGGAGGAGGAGAATGATGGCTGTGGGGTCCTTGGTGCTCTCTGAATTTGGTTGCAGACGTTTCATTATCCAAGAAGGTAACATTATCAATGTGATCAGATTATCAGATTGCACTGACAATGTTACCTTGTTACCTTGTTGGGCAAAGAACCAAGCTCAGAGAACATCAAGGACTCCACAAATCTTATGATGTCCAGTTCAATATCTCATATTATTTTCTAGCTACTGGAAAAAAGAAAAGCACTAAAAGACAATAATACATTTTAGAATACTATGGTATTAATGCAGAACAGTGCAAAAACATACTTTTCTCCCCAAATAGAATAGTGGATCTAATCAATTCAAAATACTGTTAAAGAATATTGCCGATCCCACATCTCTTCTTCCCAAAATAGTGGAACTGTATTTTCATTTTTCCCTTTTTCAAAGTATGGGGAGAAACTGTAGTCAAAAATAGGGAGACGGAAGATAACAGTGCAAGGAAATCAAGAAATAAAGTTTGGGAATGACCGGAAAAGGAGACAGGCTAGTGATTGTGAACACTTCTGAAACATACCTCTGATGGTAATCACAACAGATTGGTTGTTTTCAGCTATATACCAATAGGTGACAAAGCATCGTATTAAAGGCAGATAGTAAGTTAAGAGGAAAAAATACTACTTTTATTCCAGGTGGTAACAATTTTAATTCCATTAATAGGCGAGTGTGAGTTCAAAGCAATTGTATAGGCCAGTGATAGCTAACCTTTTCTGGACCGAGTGCCCAAAGCGCGAACACAGTGCACCCCAGCACATGCACACACAGCCCCCGCACACGCCCCATCCCTCATGCATGCACCGCGAAGAGACAAAGACTAGCTGGCCAGTGGGAGGCATACGTGCATGTGCAGCAGAGCTGAACTGGGGCGACGGTTCATGTGCCCACAGAGAGGGCGCTGTGTGCCACCTCTGTCATGCATGCCAGAGATTCACCATCACAGGTATAGACTAATAGGGAAAATTGATGTTGTCAAGGCATGATTATGTTGTTAATATGCAAGTGATGGTAGGACCTAAGTCTCCTTTTGGGTCTTTCTTTTATTTTTTAATTAGTACAGCAACTTCAAAGATACTTCCTACATTATGTGAAAAATTCCATAAACCTTAAGTGTCAGACTGTCAGAGGTTTGTCTGGCCTACAGTATACCGGAGCCTCTGATTGTACATGCATTGACTTCAACATGAGCTTAAGGGGAGAATATTGCATGTAAAATATTGCAGAGATATTTCAGAGGAATGTTTGCTTCCAGAAGATACAATATCTCTTTTGACAATCGTGGAAATGAAAACTTGACAGGTACAGGTGCAGCAAAAAATTATACAAATGTGGAACAGTGCTTTTGAAAACTACTGAAGTCAAATTAGGGGCCAGTCTTTGGTTCTGGATAGTAATTCAGACCAGTTTTTATAGGTTATATTGAAACTTATGGGGAAAAAAGTATAAACCTAATATAGGAAGCCACCCCTCATAATTTCTGGCATATTTAAGTTTATGGAGTTTTAAAACAGTTCTAAACAGTTCTAAATTACAAAATGTTACCAGAATAATCCTCCATGTTTGAGTAAACAAGTTAGTATATTAGTAATTTATTTATTGCCTAATCTTCCCTTTCCTTCCTTATTTCATAGGCAATGGTTTTCTTTTTACCTATCAGAGTCACCTTTATGAAATACCAATTCTTGGTTTATAACCAAGAATATTTCTGCAATAACCAATGCAATTTCTTCTTTCTTCCCCTTTTCTAATATTGGTAAATTTAAAGGGAAATTGGTAATTTCCTTCTTCTTCTGATTAGATCTAAACACATTTAACAATTTTCTCCTTGTAGAGTTTACAAACTCTGTTCAAAATGTCTAATGTCAAGATTAAATCAATAGCATACGTAATACTATGAAGCATCAGAGAGCATCATTAGCTAAATCAAACATAATGGCAGCTTTCCAAACATTAACACATTTTGTGCCTGTTTCCTAGACTCCATGGAAAGCACTTTCACATCAAGATGGAACAATATGTTTTTACAGTAAAGTCAAGGCCATAAATAAACATGGTGCTGTTGGAAATCTTTCCCATCCCCTCATTGAGGTTTTCCAGTTTTCCTGACAGCTCCTTTGTCAGCTTGGTTGCATGAATTGGGTATGTCTACTTTAATGAAGAGGTGACATCATAGCAGTGTTCCAATATCTAAGGGGCTGCCACAAAGAAGGGAGGGGGGAGAATGCCAATCTATTCTCCAAAGCACCTGAACACAGAACAACAAGATACGGGGATGAAAACTAATCAAGGACAGAATGAACCTACAACTAAGGAGAAATTTCCTGACATTGAGAACAATTAATCAATGGAATGACTTGCCTCCAGAAGTTGTGGGTACCCCAACACTGGAGGTTTTTAAGAAGAGATTGGACAATTTGTCTGAAATGTTGTAGGGTTTCCTGCTTGAACAGGGAGTTGGACTAGAAGCCCTCCAAGATCCCTTGCAACTCTGTTATTCTGTCATTCTGCTGTGCAAATCACATTTTCAGGCCACTCCTACTGTTAGCTTGAGATACAGAAATTGTACAGTTTAGTTTAGTTTACTTTATTGTCATTGCACCTCGTACAACGAAATTAAATGCCATCTTCAGTGTATATTATAACTAGAAAAATAAAACACAAACACACATCCTTCACATTCTCTAGAATTGGACTGAAACCCCCTGATATTGCATTCATATTGCACTATGCAGTAGAATTCAGTACGGTTACTGCCCTGGGATAGAAGCTGTTTTTCAGTCTATTTGTCCTCGTTTTTATTATCCTGTACTGTCTGCCAGATGGTAATAGTTCAAAAAAAGGGTGCCCAGGATGAGATGGATCTTTAAGAATGTTCTGAACTTTCTTAAGGCAGTGGGAGTTATAAAGCTCTTCCAAAAAGGGGAGAAGACAACCAATGATCCTCTGGGCAATGACGTTAACCCTCTGGAGTGCTGTCCTATCTGCCACTGTGCAATTGGCAAACCATACACAGGTGCAGTAAGTTAAAATACTCTTACGGTGCAGCGGTCACCAGCAGTTTTTCATTCAGTTGTTGTTTCCTGAGAAGTCTCAGGTAGTATAATCTCTGCTGGGCCCTTTTGACAAGTGCTGCAATGTGCGTGCCCCAAATCAGGTCGTCTTTTATGCTAACATGCTAACACCCAGAAACTTAAAACTGGCCACTTGCTCCATTTGGTCTCCATTGATAAACAAGGTATGGATGTCTGATCTGTTCTGTCTATAGCCCTCTATAAGCTCCTTGGTCTGATTGGTGTTAAGGACCAAATTATTGTCTCCGCACCACGAAAGCAACTGGTCCACCTCACCTAGATAGATAGACTCATCCCACCCCCCCACCCCCAGAGATGAGTCCCACCACTGGTACAGAGGACAATAACATTATTACCGCTGGCAGGATGGGAGGTTCCATTCAACATTTGAATACTATAAGGTCAAAAATAATATTTCCTTGAGGAAAAGATGTAAGGCTTATAACGCTGCTCTAAAAGAATAGAAATCAGTAAGTAGGTGATAAAATGGGGCAAAACTCACTTAATAACTCCTTGTTTAGCAATGAAAATGTTGGACTCCATTGTGGTCGTAAGTCAAGGACTACCTGTATATGAATAATTGTATCACAGAGAAGGATTTAAGCATTACATCACATGAACTGCAGTTCATTTATAATAGAAGAGACTGGTATATATCAAACTGCGTTCCATGGCGAAGAAACCAATGAAGTAGTTTTATAATGACAATCATTTTATCAGCAGATTTTATAAGTATAAATCCACATAACTATTCAAAATAAAATCTAACAGAAATCATTGGTATGTAAAACCATTCCCCAACTCACATGACTTTCATAAGTTACTTCATCAGAAAGTTAATGAAAAATATGATAGATGCATTCTGCTCCTTCCTGAAGTGCAACTGTTTACAACAAATGTCTAAACATATCAACGTATCCATTTTAATGTTAGCTGTGAAAAGATAAAGCCAACATTTCAAATTTTAACTTCTCAAAAGTACATATTGCTAAGCTATCATAACATTCGCAAGGCTGCCTGTTTCCAACACTTCTGCTATAATTTACTGTTTCTGATTAGACCATGCAAACATATTGCTATTTGCTAGATGAAACAAAATATTGTTTGGGGTATGCAACTTCCACCTTAAAAAAAATACAAAAGAAATTTAGGCGGTCAGTAACTAATTTGCCAAATTTCTCCTTTATCATCATCTTAAAAGACATGAGGAGAGAAATAACATCACTGGAAACAGAACCATTTAGCAATATCTCTTTAACAGTACAAGCTGTTCATTCACATCTCAAGTGCCAGGAAATTTAGTTTCAGATACTGTTCTGTGACTTTGAGTTAATTGCTGCTGAATTTGGCATGCACTATTTTAGTTCTGTTAGAGCAACATATTTACTATCATTCAGTTATGCCCAATGTATTTTAGTGTATAGTCAAATCTATGCAAAGTACGTTGCTAATCATTCTGTGAATTAAATATAAGAAGCAGAGAATTTCCCCTACAATATTGGATTTATCCACAGATGCAGTTCCTTCGCTCCTCCAAGTCTGGATTATCTTTTCTGCAATAACAGAATTTAATTTACGGCATAAAATAAAGACAAGGAACAAGGCCCTTCGATATGGCCGACAGTGCGGGATGCTGGAAGTTGTAGTTCAGCAACACCTGCAGGATTGTAGGTTCATCATTCCTTTATAAAAAAAACATGTGTTGTAACATTATAGTTTATGTTTTACTCTACCTTCAAAAGCCCAAACACAAAAGACTGGTACTCTGCAAACATGCTTAAAAACACTGGATATACAGTTAAGTCCTCAACTTACAACCCAGTGGTGAGTTGCTCCCAGTTCTGTCCGGTTCTATAGAACTGATAGTAAAACCAGCGGCAGGCTCCACCCACCTGCCATGACATCATCATGGGTGATCTATGCATGCGCAGAAGCACGCGTGCGCTCCCGCTGCGAACCAGTAGTAAAGGTAAGTAGAACCCACCCCTATTACAACCACAATTGAACCCAAAATTTCTGTTAAGTGAGACATTTGTTAAGTGAATTTTAACCCATTTGACCCTTTCTTGCCATAGTGGTTAAATGAATCACTGCAATTGTTATCTTAGTAACACAGTTGTTAAGCTTGCGTGTCAGAAAACCACAAAACTTGATCACATGATCTTGAGACATAGCAATGGTCATAAGTATGAACCAGTTGCCAAGCATCTGAATTTTGATCATGTTATAATGGAGATGCTGCAAAGGTTGTAACTGTGAAAAATGGTCATAAATCATATTTTCCAGTCCGTTGTAACCTTGAATGGTCACTAAATGAACTGTTGTAAGTCGATGACTGCCTGTACTGTGTTTTAGGAATGGTTGAATTCATTCAATCAGCAGCTTTTAAATTTACGGTCTAGGGAATTCTGGCTAAGATTAAATTCTTTGCTTTCTACTACCTGACTCTTGAATGCATCTGAATCATATTCAGTGAGACAGCACAGCCTTAGCAAACTACTTAATTAATTACGAAAAGAGATTGCATATGCTGAAAGTTCAAGAGAGAAATAAGAAGCTGAGCAGGGTACAAGGAATTAAATGGTCTCTTTTCTCATCTCATTTATATTTTTATTCAGGATACAAGATAGAATCCATACTCCGATATTAAAAGACAGATTACAGGTATTGCCAGACTGATGTTAACTCAGAATACTTCCTGTCTTTCAACAGATTCATAGAAAGGCAGAAAGCAAGAGCTAGGATTACAGTTTCTCTGCCTGATTTTTCATGATTGATAAAAAATAGCATATCACTCTTACCTCTGATAATTTAAGCTTTGGCATTAAAAATAGTATGCCTTGTGAATGAAGAATTTTGTTTCAAACTGTGACATTCACATACAGATAGTCCTCGACAGACAACAACAACTGAGCCCAAATTTTTCTTTGTTAAGCAAGAGAGTTAAGAGAGTTTTGCCTCATTTTACAACCATTCTTGCCACAATTAAGTGAATCACTGTAGTTGTTAAGTGAATCATTTGGTCATTAAGCAAATCTGGCTTTTCCCCATTGACTTTGCTTGTCGGAGGCCTGCTGAAAAGGTTACAAATGGTGATTACGTGACCCCAGGACAGTGCAACTGTCATAAATACATGCCAGTTGCCAAGTGTCTGAATTGTGATCATGTGACCATGGGGAATGCTGCAATGATTGTAAGTGTGAAAAATGGTCGTAAGTCACTTTTCAGTGCCATCTTGCTCTGAATGGTCACTAAATGAATGGTTGTAAGTCGAGGACTATCTACATATTAAAATCACAATTTTGTCCTTTCAATCAGTGGGTGTTCAAATTTCTCTATTTTTCTATTTATTTTCTATGATATAGATGCTATTTTACTGTACACTCCTAGGCAGAAGCAAAACATTTGGCTAGTAGCCAGTATTACAAGTATTTTTTTTCCTGATAAAGGAAGTTAATTTTCTCCTCAACAGATTGAATAGAACTTCACAAAAAAATTTCCTATGAAACTTATAGCATTCACATTAGGCTGCACAATCATGTCAACCTTATTTTACCAGTTCAATTACAAATAGATTGTCAAGCCTATCATATAAAATTCCCTTTCATTATGTTATCACAGCCTGAAAGCTGTAATTTCACATCTACATCCCTGTCACTTTCAAAAGAATTCTGGGGCAACATTCATAGGATACCTTACACTAATCACATTTAATTTTGAGCAGCTGCTATTACCTATTTATTGGTACTTTCATGCTACCAGAGGATTTATGACTATTCAAAAGCTTCAGTAATATAGTTATACGAATCTATTTCATATTTGATCCAAGACCCTAAAGGAGGAAGAGAGAGAGAAGAATAGAGACATACTCTGGCACCAATTAAAGACAAATAGCAATTCTTATCACGACCAGCAGAAATATTTTTTTTTTCAAGAAGAGGAATTTGTTGATTTCTCAACTAAGCTGAACAATCTTCCTTCCATCCACCTGTCCCATTGCTACAGTCTATTTAAGCAGCCTTTGGATGGTGGTAATTGCAAGAAGTTTGATGGAAGTAGTCGCTCAATGGTCACTTAAGCCAAAATATTGATATTTAATTTGAAAGGAATGAAAATATTAGATTGCATGTTAAGAAAGAAATCAGAATGTATACAGGATTTGTATTGCTGCTCACTGTTGCATTCCAGTATTCTTTTGTTTCTGGATATAGGAAGGTAGAAGCTCATTCTGTTCCTTCTCACTCTTTCAGTTTCCTTCAGTGTAATCTAGAGAAAGGAAAGCAGGCTTTACCAGAAGTTCTAGAATTTTCCAGCTGCCCTATTTTGCCTAAGGTTTTAGTTCTCCTGGAAAGATGAATAGAAAAGAAACCCTGTTTACAGGCTTACAGGGTTTACAGATTGGCAGCCTGTCAAGCTCATCGCTGAAATCAGTATTTCTCAACCTTGGCAACTTTAAGAAATGAACAGTTCAACTCCCAGAATTCCCCAGCCAACATTTTTAATAATTAACAAAATTGTAATATATTTTCTGAATTGTAAACTGCCCAAAGTCATTGAGATGGGGGGCCATAGAAATTGAACAAATAAATTCCCACCTAACATCTTTTCTTCACTGTTTATTGACAAAGCTAGCCTGGAATAGAAAAGAAACTGTGCATGTTTAGTGCATTTTTAGGAATAGTAAATACAGTATTGACTTTCAGAGATATTCTGACTTTCCATCTTGGATTATAGAGTAGTTAACTTACCCAATGGAACCATAAGATGCCAGATGAGTAATATTAACTTCATTCAAAAGCATATTATGAAAGGCAAATTTGTACATTGGATCTCTCACTTAAGAAAACCAAAGTATTACATGTACAAAGAACACATCTGTTTAGTATGTTCCAGTGTGTTTCATTTTTTAGATTAAATAAAACTGCAAACCCTGAAAACTTTCTCCAAGTTCCACAGACGTACAAGCTCAAATTATGGCCACTGCACCAGTTAGCCTACACATCTTTGGAATTTGGATCAAGTAATCTGCACCTGTGAAAGTAATCTGGCCCATCAACCACAAAAACAAAGTGTGAATTTATTCTCACTGAAGATTGGAGTTGCTCAAATCTTTAAAAGGGATGTTTTGTAATATAGGGGAGTGTGTGAAGCACTAGTCCTTGAATCATTACAGCACCTGTGTCTTTCCTGGCTGATGCAGCTGTTCTCTAAACTGCTATTAATGTTCAGTTACTTTCTTTGCTAGAAAAAGAAACATAGTGCAAGACATCTGGAGGACATCAGGCAAAAGGAACTCTCAATCAGTTCATTCAAGTTATTTTGATCAAAGATCACAAACACCCCCCTTCCCAAAGTAAAATAACTTGCAAATACCAACCATATAAAATCTGCCAAAAGAGCCCATATGAACGTATTCTCAATACAGTCTAAGGTCATTCATTTGCTGATACTGACAGCAGCTGTGCTCAACTCTGCAACACTACGCATAACAAAAGTGTCCTTGTGTGATAAAAAAATAGGTTAACATAAAATTTCTGTTTGACCTGGGTCACACAAAGAACAGAGTCTTCTTTGGCTATCATTATAAAAGGAACAATATAGCAACATGTGAAGGATGAATTCAGCTATGCCAAAAGTGCAGAGATAGCTTTGGCATGCTACAGGGACTTCACTGAATTTCCCATATGAAAGTGCTGAGGGTGAACTGTCTAAAAGACTTTCTCTGATTACCGTAAATTGTACAAAATGTAGAAAATCTACAGAGAGGCCTTGTGGAGAAACCTTTCCCCCAAAACGCTCAAGACCATGAGGACTGAAATTGGTCAGACAAAGAAAATGCTACTGTAAGAAATCAAAGTATACCCTCGCTTGGTTAAAGATGTGTATCAAAATGGGCTAGAAGGCAGTTCTTCCTCTGCTTCTGCCCTCTTCCTCCCTCCCATCAATTAAAAAAAATCACTATTTATTCCATTTTTTCCTCCTGAGATTGTAAATTGAATTCTTTCTTTTAAATCAATATTCTTTAGCAGCCTAATCTTGGCTCTCTGGGTCAAGCTGGGCAACTCTGTGGGTACACTTGACATTACACTGTGATAATGAACATGAAGCACTCAAAATACTTAAATATGCCTACTAAATGCAGATTATCAGTATTAATTTCAGCTATCTCTGTGATCCCTGGAACTGTTTATGTATCTATTTAATACACGAAAGAGGCACAAGCGTCTAATTGGCTACCTCAGTGTTTGTCAACTTTGTCCACTTTGAGATGGGTGGATTTCAACTCCCAGAATTCCCCAGTCAGCCTTGCTGGCTAGGGAATTCTGGGAGTTGAAATCCACCCATCTTAAAGTGGCCAAGGTTGAGAAACACAGAACCACATAATATTTCCCTCCTATCAACCTTTCTCCATCATTTTAGATCAGAAACAGTTTTGCATCAACAAATAAAAGAATACAGTACAGACAATTTAGGAGGAACTATACCATTGTATAGGTTATCATCAATATGTGAAATTAGCCATTTTATAGAATGCCTAGGAAATCTATAGAATGCCAAAAATGGGACAATGCAGCATGAAAAGCTTAATATTTCACACATTTCCTAGGCAATCGATGCAATGCCAAAAGGCAAACTGGCAAAATAGCACTCTAGTCTTCCTTGTTGCAACAAGTAGGTCAATACTGGTCCTTTTTCTTGTTTTTTTGTTTCAAAATAGGTATAGGATAAAGTCCTATACTTTATCTTGCATTTCTTCATTCATTTTCAATATGTCTAACCCTAACTGTAACTCTAACCCTTTTCATGACTCTCTTTTAATACTTTGCCTAAATAGTTCTTGTCATTCCACATAATGCCTAGGTATTATATACAAAGCCTAGGGAAGGTATATAGCAGTGATGGCGAACCTATGGCACGCGTGCCAAAAGTGGCACACAGAGCCATCTCTCCGGGCACGCCAGCCATCGCCCATTGCTCTTCCGGGTTCGGTTCCGGTGTGCGTTGGCCAGGTGGTCTTTGTGCACGCAGGAAACCGGAAGAACAGCTCCCTGGTGTGCATGTGCACACCAGAAAGCTAAGCTTCTGGTTTCTGGTGCTCCCACACATGCGTGCAGAGGGAGCTGCTCTTCCGGTGTCTGGTGCTCCCCTGCACGCACTCCCATTTCAGCACTCAGTGCCGAAAAGGTTTGCCAACACTGGGATATAGCATATTAAAATAACATAGACATTTCATACTTTGCCTAAAAATGTCACACATTCTATAGATTTCCTGAACAATGGCAGATTTTCATATACATATAACATATAAACAATTGCATTAAACAACCCTGAATATGTTTTCAGCTGAGATTATGCAATATGAGCTACATTGAGATACTGAAAAACTAAAAAAAAATAGATGAGTAATCATCAAAATTAGGTTGGGTATTAATTTTATTTAATTAATGTTTATGGTTGCCCATCACAAAACAATGGTTCTGGGTGGTGTAAAACAGCAGTGCCCAATCTTTCCAGCTCTGCAGCCTGGTGGCACCAGCCGTGGTGGCAGGGGATGATGGGATCATTTCCCGCACAAGCACACTCACCTGCTTGTGCAAATACAGCTTTGTGTATCCATGTGCTTACCCGCCACTTCTGCAAATGTGTCTCTGTGTGTGCATACCACACTCACCTGCCTTTTCCGCACCCTGGTTCCCAACAGGTTGCATCCCGGCACTGGGCCAAAGCCTAGGAGTTGGGGACCCTTGGTGTAAAAGATTAAAACAACCACCCATGATGCCCAAGGTAAATAAGCGGTTTCAATCAGAAAGATCACATCTACAATGGACCTTACCACCTAACCTCCTGGACCATTATCTGTGGAAATAAAAGGCTAACAAGATTAGGACCATCCAGATCTTGGGGGTGGGAACTGTTTCATAGGGCAGGCACTGCCATAAAGAAGGTGCAATTCCCGAGTTTAAAAAAAATTGACCGAGTTTAAGAGGGAGCCCAAGGCATGCCTGCTCTTGTAGATTTGATAGGCCAAACAGAAATAATAGATTGAATATACACAGGCTAGAAAAGTAGCCTATCTCTAAGCCAGGGGTGGGCAATTAATTTTCCCAAGGGGCCACATGGAAAATTGGGAATACTATGGAGGGTCAAACCAATAGGGCTGTGAGGGTGCGTAGGCAGGTACTCGTGAACATTGTAAATTGGGAAAAATAATATTCACCTTCAAAATAAAAGAAATCCATGTGTGCTAGACAGGGACAGGCAAAGGACCAGGTGTGGCCGGGGGGGGCATAGAGCCCACATCTGCTCTAAGGCATATAGGATTTATAAGTAAAAAGCAGCATTCTTGAACCACACCTAGAAAGCTACTAGAATGGAGGGCGGCTCATGGTACAGTGTTATATGAATGTAACAAGAAATATTAACACCTGTCCAAATCACTACATTCTAGATCAGGTGCAGTTTCCAAAAGCTGTAATAAAGAAAGAGACCTTGGCGAATTCCCTGATCTCAGCCAGGGGCTCCATGTGATATTAAACAGGAGTGGCAAAAGAGTAGAGTCTTGAAGCACTCCATAACGCAGAATACCATCTTTCCCCCGACCACCAAAGCTACCCCCAACGAAAGGAGCAACACTAACATGGTGCTTCCACCTTGAATTCCCTAAGCCAGAGGTGTCAAAACTCGATTTCATTGTTCAAGTTGTGTTTGACCTCAGGAAGTGTGGGGGGCGTGGACAGTTTGACATCACTTGTGTCGGGGCCACCTTTGATGGCCAAGTGCTAAGGCAGGACTTCCCTCTGACCTTCCCTCTCATTAGTTCCTTCCTTCCTTCCCTTCCTTTTTTCCCTTTCCTCTTCATTCTTTCTTCCTTCCCCCTTTCCTTATTTTTCCTTCCTTGCTCTCTTCCCTTCTTCTATTTCTGTATCTTTCCTCTTTCCCTTTCTCCTTTCCTTTCCCTTCTTGCATGTTCAAATGCAAAAGGGGAAACATTTCTCCTTTTGTTTTGTTTTTAGTTTGTTTTGCTAGCCCTCTGCCAGCGAAAACTGAGCCCTGGAGGGCCTTGTGCAGCCCTCAGGCCCCATTTTCAATCACGACAGTCTCCTGCAGCCCTCTGGGCCCGCCCACCCAGCTCCATTTTCGCTGGCAGAGGGCTGCAGGAGGCTGTCGTGGCTGAAAACGGGGCCCGGGAGCATGCATACAGCCCTCCCAAGCTCCATTTTTGCTGGTAGAGACACTGCGGGCCAGTCCTTTGCTGTTTCCAGGGAAGACCCGCGGGCCAGATCTAAGTACCCTGCGGACCAGATCTGGCCCATGGGCCTTGAGTTTGACACCCCTGCCCTAAGCAAACCAGAAGATTATCATCATTCATAGTATCAAAGGCCACAAAGAGATCAAGGAGGGCCCAGATGGATGAAGTACTTCCCATCCTTAGCCTGCTAAAATCAATGGAAACCTCCTTTCCCCTCTTTGTAAAAGAATATAAATAAATACAATGAACTTTATGTATTTGTTTTACCACTAGTTACAGGTTTGGGGAGTTATGTGCCACTTTAGAATCAGTTAATTGAAGCAGCCTATAAGCCCCATAAATAAATTTAATACAATTCTGAGCAGAGATTTTCAGCTTAAAATGCATTTTAAAATTAGATCCTCCAGCTCTGTAAACTGAAGCTTCTAACAACAGTATCTGAAACAAATGTCCTTTTAGTACAGTATTCCGTGTTAACAAAGTCTCCTATTCAAACTGCTTTTTTCTTGTACAAGAAGGATAAAGCTCAAAATGATACAGAAGTCATAAAATTATATAATGAAGCTTCCAAGACAGGAGATTAGAAGAACAAAGAAATCTCAATAAGAGGCAATGATCAAGAGAGAGCTTAAGTAAAATTTCCCTACGCTACACCCTTATAGAATATGAGGGGATTGGTTGATTAGGTAACTTGAATTTATCTTGTTATATTGGGCAATGAGCTGCATATAGGTTCATAAAGTAAGTAAGTAAATAAAGTAAGCTCCTTCCTATAAAATTTGAACAACAATACAGGTAGTCCTCAACTTACAATCATTTGTTTAGTGACCTTCAAAGTAACAACGGCACTGAAAAATGTGATTTATGATCATTTTTCACAAAAATGCAGCATCCCAATGGTTACTTGATTAAAATTTGGATACTTGGCAACTGGCTCATATTTATGAGGGTTGAAGTGTCCCAGGATTATGTGATCTTTTGTGAACTTTTGACATGCAAAGTCAGATTTGGCAACAGCATTTGGGGTTCAATTGTGGCTGTTAAGTCAAGGACCATCTGTAGTTAATTATTGTAATAAGTTTGAGATATTTTCCAAAGTTCTAGGAATAGTTTTAGAAAGTTCAGCCTTAGAAACATGCCTTTTTCAGCTCATGAGCAGAACTCATAACTACAGATGACCTACAGTAGTGGTTACACATATATTCCAACCAATGTACATGTTGATTTTAAATATTAGAAGAACTAGATAGATAGATCTTTTCCTTATGGTTGAAGCCCAAAGAGAAAAAAAAAAGCCTATAAAAAAGCGGATTTATAAAAAAATTTAAAAAAGCAAACTATAGCTTCACCAATTCCAGGTTATATTTAAACAGCAAGGCAACATTTCTTTTTGACAGCAGAAATCATTGCAATGAATGAAATAAGCAAGAAACAAAAGATAAATCGACAGCTTAAGGAATTTTGTAACTTCTAGCCAATGTGCAAGGCAAATGGTTTATCTAACTATAATCCTATTGATGAGCTTTTAGGAAGAAACAAAACTATAATCTAGACAGGAGTTTAAGATAAAGGAAATAGATTGTGCTGCACAACTGATTTGTAATATTTATTTCATTGCTTATGTCATTCTCACTGATGGAGGTAAAACATATTCCATGCTCTTTGAATTCTGAATGAATGAAAACACAATGGCATGTGAACATTTATTTGCATCAACTGCAGCTGTTCCCAGCATTCCTTATCTTTACTAGAGTACTATAACATAAAAGGCTCGAAATTATAGAATATGAATTTTTGATAGTAGTGATTCTGATATGTAGAATGTTAAAGAAACCTTAAGAGAATTATTATGTAAAGATGAATAATAATGAAAGGCAAATATAGCCTTGGCTTGTCTATTTACTGAGAAATAATACTTAGCTAAATGTGATCTTTGTGTAAACATATAACAAACTACAGATGTTACAAATTTCAGGTCTGAATATGTTTTCAGGACAAAATGAGTGCAGCACAAACTCAGGGAGAGGACAGCAGTCTTAACTATATAAGAGCACCTTTTAGTCATTTGGTGACATTTTTGAATCCCAAATCTTTAGTTTTCTAGGTTTCACCAATTATTCAATCTGAACACGGACACTACAGAACAGTTCTCATTTGTAGTGACTTCAGCTGGCCTATCCTCTGGAAATGATTTTCTTATTGTAATTGTAATGAAGGGTGCTCCATTCTGTAAAAATGCCAAATGAGTGAGTGAGTGAGAGCCACATTTACATCTTAACAGTACGAGTTTATTTACCTTAAGGACTGTAGGATTTGTTGGGCCACATATTCATTGCAATACTGGGGAGGCCAACACACTGAAAAAGTTGGGATTATTTTGAGACTCTGCAAAATAACCTTGGCACTACTTTCAACTTGCCCCTATTTGAGAAAAAGGTCTTGCTTTAAAAAGGAGCTGTATCATGTGATAATAATCACTGCTTTCAGCCAAGTAGGAAAGAAGTCATAGCTTCTAGCCAATCATAAAAGCCAGAAACCAAATGATTTATTAAGACCCACGAGGCTTCTTTTTGGGGTAAAGATAATAATTTTAATTGTCATGTAGTACATATTCATGATGAACCATTTCACATCACAAAACATTTCTCACAAATACAGTACTAACACACCACACACAACAATTTGCAAATTTCTAGTAATTTCTAGTAATCCATTCATTACTTTAAAGTAATACAGAATAGAAAGAACCAAGATATGTTACGAATTCATCCATTTACTAGTATGCTCTTTTCTCCAACAATATTTAGGAGGAAAAAGGCATTCATTCTGCCGGATGAGAAACCACCACGCTAAGCAGTGCTGTTGCACAAGCATAATTCCTGGATTATTTCATAGTAACAGTCCTGTGGATATAGCCAAACCTCCATGGAGGGAGGGGAGGACACAAAGCATTTAGAGGTTACAAAAGTTGAAACTCATGAAAGCAACCCATGCAACTTTCATGCCTAAAGAGGGACTATAACTCAGTCTCCTTATTTCTAATCTGGTGTCTTAATTCTTATGCCAAAGTGGCTCTCTTAATTATAGACTAAGGTTTGAGCTTCCCAGTTATTCTTTCTCATTCCTTTCTTCTTAACCTGTAAACATGAGAGAACAATGTTGTGTTAACAGAACTCTAAACATTTGACAAGATTTAAATACATTAATGTAAAATACTGTTTAAACTAATTGCTGATCAATAGGACAGTTCATAAGCTATTAGATCAATAAAAGTGACCATAACTATATTGAGTAGTGAAAACAAAACAACCCCCCCCCCACACATAAATCTATGGCTTAGCCATATCTTTATTAGGACCATTTTTTTAAAAAAAAGAGTTTAAAAATGTGCAGGGTTTTGAGCAATTCAAATTTCTTCACCAGGCCAGAAATCACCTAAAGGAGGGGACGAAGAAGATCCAAAAATTAAGCCGGATAGGTTTACAATTTGAAGGCTTTCCTCATTTTCCTTTGTGGTTCTGTTTCCCAATAAGCGCTAGGCTAGGGGAACATGCAACATGTCCGGCTTTGATAGGCACAAGCCAACCTTTTGTCTTTTGATTTCAGAGAAGTAATGGCCCGCAAACGTCGTAACCCCAGGTTAAAAGCGGGCAACACTCCTGAAGGATCAGCTTTTAATCCCTCCCCTCTCGGCGTGTTTTTTTCAGATCCGAGCCCAACCGGCCTCCCCACCCCCCACCCCGTTCCCAACCCCTCCGCCTCCTCTCGCTTGGCCGCGCTTCAGCGAGCGAGGGGGGCGTGGAAAGGAGAATGACGGTGACGTTGACACTGACTGTGAACTATGAGGAGGCGCTTGCGCCGTCGCTCGCGTACACGTCTCCAGCCCCCCTTTGGCTAACCGCTTTTTTTTTTCTTTCCCCAATGTGCGCGGGAGGGAGGGAGGGGAGAGGAAGGCGATGGGGAGGAAGGGAAGAGCGAGGGAGGGGTTGGAATGGTGACGTATCAGGCCGCCCTTCCTCCTTTTCTGCTCCTCCCCCTCGCCCACCGTGAGCGACTCCCATCAGGGCACAGCCAGCGCGCCCGCGCCAGTCAGCGCATTAAGAGCCCGGCGGCCGCCTACTTTTTCTTCACCCGGAGCGACCGGGGCTGCCCGCGCGCGCGCGCTTTCTTCCTCCACGCTCGAGGGACGGTTTGTGCGCGCGGGAAGCGGCGACGCTCTCACCAAGGCCCGGAGGCTCGCGGCAGCGGCGGCTTTACCGCCGCCATTATCACCAGCGCGCGACGACGAGGAACCATCTTCGGGGCCCCCCTTCCTTCCTTCCTTCCTTCCCTCCCTCCCTTCCTCGCCGTGTCTAGCTCCGCGCAGCGGCACCAGCAACTCCTCCTCCGCCTCCTCCTCCTCCTCCTCTTCTTGGAACAAAGGAAAGAAGCGGCGGCAGCAGCGGCGGCGGCGGTTGCTGCTGCTGCAGCTCCGGGGACCCTCTTCCCGCTAAAGCCCCAAACAGCGGCGGCGTTTCTCCGCCTCTCTTTCGGCTCTTCCCTTGCAAGTCGAAGTATCTGGGACGCCGAGCGACGGTGAGTGGCCTTTCGTTCCAGGTGCGGAGCGGGCGGGGGAGGGGAATGGTGGGAGATGAGAAGGGGGCGTCGTTCTCCCGTCTCGCCTCCACAGAGGAGCGGGAAGAGGCGGGGGGGGGCGCTTGGATTAGAGGGAGGGGGGGGTTGTCTTGCCTTCCGTGTTGAGAGCCGCGAAAACTGAGGAGGGGGGGGAGGCCGCCTTTTCGCTTTGTTTGGCCAAGGAGGACGGCGGGGCAAGGGAGGAGGACAAAAGGGCCGCTTGTTTGCGTGGCTTGTGGAGGAGGAGGTGGTGGGGAGGGAGGGAGGGAGCGAGTGAAACTGAGAAAAATATGGATGCTCTTTCTTTCTCCTCCGCCCGTCGCTTGGTGTCGGCTGGCGAGGAGGCGGGAGGGCAAAGTCGCTGAAAGGGAGAAGAAGAAGAAGAAGAAGCGGAGGAGGAGGAGGAGGAAGGGGAAACAAAGAAACTGGAAGGGACACAATGGGCTTCCTCGGGTTGCCGGCGCGGACTGGGAGCGAAACCTTCTTCCTCTTCCCGCCTTTCTTATTCTTCGCCCCCCCCCCCTCACCTTCCCACACACACACTCCCGTCCCTTTTTCCTCCGGGCCGAAACGGCCTTTGGGAACCGGGCGTGGGGTGGGGTGGAGAAGATCGTTGGTGCGCGTTGGCCCGGAGCGCGGGGGACGACCGCTTGTTTTTTTTTCCCGGGCAGGCTCGGCCTTGCCATGACTCAGTGGTTTTCTTTCACGAGGCCCCTCAGGCCTCGGTATGTGTTTGTCAGCTGGGTGGATGTGGCTTGGGGAGAGGGAGGGGGGGTGAAACGGCGAGCCGTAGCGAGGCCCCTGCCTCTTCCCAGCTTCTTCGCCCATCCCCTCCCGGTAGCTCAACCAGGAGAGTCCGCCCTGACCGTCATCGTCGCCTGCCATTTTCTCTCTCTCTTTTTTTTTTTTTTTAATGTCGGCGCGTTTGGCGTCCCGGAGTCCTTGGCGCCCGAGAGCGGCTCCGCTTTCCTTTTATCCGCTGCCTGTCTCTCTCTCCCTCCCTCCCCTTCCCCGCCGCCCCTCGAAGCCCTGAATTACTGGCAGCGGCTTCTCCTTTGTTTCCTCCGACTTGGCCGGTATCCATTGTGCCACTACGAAAAAAAATCCCTGGCTCCTTGTTTTCTGGTCGTCTGCCCCCCCCCCCCCCAAAAAAAAAAAAAAAGCTTCAGGATTTGCCTGGAGGCGCCCTTCTTCTTTCCAGGGCCTCCGAGTTGAACCCGCAAAGCGCCTTGTTGCTTTGTAAAGTTAAATGCGTGTAGACGAGCTGAGCAGTTGCGTGCCATAAGTGATGCAATTTCTGTGGGTGTAATACTGAATTAGTAATCACGGTTTTTCCTTTACCTAAGAAGTTTCATGTTTTTTTGGTGTTAAGCAATCTATGAAGGGCTGTTGAGTTCATTCTGTGACTTCTTCCTTGTGATAAGAGTAACTTTTTAAACCATTTTTTTATTTTATTGAATTTTTAAACGTGGAATATACAACTCTTCATACTACTATCCCACTCTGTGCCCTGGAGTTTTAGAACAAGTATTGATGGAGTGCTTGTTGATAATTGAAAGTTAGGTTGAACAAAGAGCAGGTTTATTTTACAATGTGTCCAACCTTTAGTTGGACAGCAGGAACCAAACTTTTACTTTAAAAAATAAAGCAACCATCTGATTTTTGTAGCCCACCATGTATGTAGCGGTGGCAGAACAATTGCTTATACCACTGTAACTAAACTAGTTTGACAAATTCTCTCATTGTTGGCCTTGCCCATTTTTTTCTTTAACACTATTATGAATTGCCCTATAATTGAGTTTTTTTTTTAAAAAATTTTTTTAACATGAATACATATTTTGCTGTTTTAATTTTGTGAGCTGTACTGGAACTAGGCAGCTTTTGAGATAAAAATAGAAGCTGATTTCAGAGGCCCCTGTTGACAGGGTTTTATCTGAGCTTCTAGCTCAGCTTGTCACATTGCAGCCTTGTGACAAGCGGAAGCTAATGCGCTCCCCCATGTGACCTTAGCTTCTGAGGAAAAACTAAAGCTAGAGGACACACATGGTATTAGAAACCAGCATTCTAGTTAGACTAAAGATATAAAGCATATTCAATAACATGAGATTATAAATTCCATGCCAAGTGCCACTTGGAAGCTATGTGAAAATCCAAACTGGCTTTATTTCATTTAGCATCAGTTTTCAATTTTTTTTTCATTTACCCATTCCCCATTTTTTGAATATTTGTCCTGTTGCTTTTTGGACAATTTGAACTGAAATAGCATTATATGGAAAGAGGCTATGTTTTTACAAAGATGCAGTACTAAATATATTGGATTGAATAGGCTAGTATTAAGTTACTTGATCTCTACTATGCCTTATTGTGTCAATTTTAGATACAACCTGAATGTTTTAATGGTGGTCGGAATTCTATCTGTAAAGAAGTAAACCTACTTTGGAAGGCTAATAGATATTTTCTTCCACTTTTTTCAAACATGTATGTTAAAATATGTATATTTTGATATACTGAGATGACCGCCTTTTTAGTTATTTGGGGAAAGGATAAATATAACTATCCTGTCAAGTTTAGTTTTGAACTTCTAATAGTGAAAATAGCTATAAGAAAGCAAACTTCATACCTATATACACACATAATAATAGCCTTCCAGGTTTATAATATAAAGTATACAGGAATATTAATAAACAATATTAGTCTTGCATAACATTTTGTTTATGGGATTGTGGCAGTGTTTTTGTTAATGCAATGCTTATGCTAAAAGCAGGGTTGTGCATCATGATATTATTTGCATAAACTCCACTCTTCCTTCCCAATCCAACATAAACCTATATAAAAGCAATCTGAAGTCCATTTAATAGCTCAGGAACTTTGGACTTTAGTAAACAACATAATTGTCAGTGGAATATACAGTTAGTGGCACATTTGGGTCATTATGTCATATGGGTAAGCCATATGCACCTGCACATTACACTTATTTTTGGTTTTTTTACGATGCAAGCAGCATTCCCCTTTAGAGAAAAAGAATCTCTTGGGTGAGGGTTGAACTGGGAATGGCTTTAGGCTGAAAGGAATCAAATGACAAGCAGCTTATTTTCTTTTGGCTTAACTCACATCTTTAACAATTGAGAGTACCTATTAATTTCTCTATTCATCTGCCTTTGGACAGATAAGATGAAGATTGTTTCTTTTTCACAGCTTACAGTCTTCAAATACATACATTTTCACCAGTCCTGTCCCATCCCTGTTTATGATGATCTGCCATTTCATGATGATACACATTCTACATTTATGCAGAAGGCTAATTGTGTCATACTAGCATTTGTAATAGCAATTCTATGTGAATTATGAATGTATAGCAGCTCCTAATTAGGTATCCTTTTGCTCTGTTTACAGCACAAGATGGCTCAGGAAACCAACCAGACCCCAGGACCCATGCTGTGTAGCACAGGATGTGGATTTTATGGGAATCCTAGAACTAATGGAATGTGTTCCGTCTGCTATAAAGAACATCTTCAAAGACAGCAAAATAGTGGCCGAATCAGTCCAATGGGTATGTTTTGGAGCAACAAAAATGAAATACTAGATGTCAGTACAGTACATTTCAAAAATAGCTGGAATTAATATTACACCATGCCTTCCCAAACTTTGAAATGTTTTTCTTAAATCTGGATTCATTCACTATAGTTACAAAGACCTGGAAGCATTTAATAACAGCCATTTTATTTGCTTAAACATTCTAATGTATTTGTTATATTCCTTTTTTTTATTTTTTTACTACCCAGGAACATCAGGTGGTTCCAATAACCCTACCTCAGAGTCTACGTCTATACAGAGAGCAGATACTAGTTTAAACAACTGTGAAGGTGCTGCTGGCAGCACATCGGAGAAATCAAGGTAAAACAAAGATGTTAAATTTATCTTGAAATTATTTAAAATGTTTTTTTACAATTGCATTAGATTCTGCTATACTTAATTAATAGAGGTAATACTTAGTCTATTTTTGCAGTTAATCTGAGAATTATAATGATTAAACGTTTATAATAATATCTTGGATGACTATAAGAATAGATTTTAAAGTCAGTTGTTAAGAATTTGTTATCAGAATTTATTATCAGTGGGTTCAATAATTCAGTTACCAAAAAGAGCTGAAGTTGTTAAAAATCTTAGCTTTATAAAAATTCTAGTCTTCGTAATAGCACTAACAAATTGCTTTCATTTTACTGAATGCAAGCAGAAATGTGCCTGCTGCCGCCTTGCCTGTAACACAGCAAATGACAGAAATGAGCATTTCAAGAGAGGAGAAAATAATTCCGAAAACAGAGACAACAGAGCCAGGTATGCCTCTTTAAAAGTGACTTGAGTGCAGTTAGTACAGTGGGACCTGGCACGTTTAAACATCTATAATCAAGGAAGAAAACTATAATATTTGATATTTGAACACTTCTTACACAGTTAGCCCAGCTATGAGGCAGCAATCTGGCCAACTGTGGTGGATCTCAGAAAGCTAAGCAAGGTAGGACTTGTTTAGTATTTGGATGAGAGGCACCAGGAAATCCCAGGGTTGTAGCCTAAAGGGGTGGGTATGGGGGAGAGGGGTTATTGGAAGAAGAAAGTGGCAAACCACTTCCAAATAGTTACCAAAAAGAATATATTGTCACAGGGTCAACTCAGTTCAAATAAAAGTTTATTTTTACCTTATATATTTAAGGAAAAAAGCACTCAAAAAACTACCAAAATATTATTCTTAAATCATTTAATTTTCTTCCTATAAAAATGCTTAATTTGCTAGTCAGATCAACAGCTAATAAATTCAGTAGTCAAAATAAACCAAAAATCCCATGCAAAATGCTTATTGTGTTTTAGAACTGAAGACATCTTCTGCTATGGTTAACATTACAAACTTTGACAAGTTCCAAAAGTTCATTTGTAATATCAGCAAACATACATTCAATCATACATATGTATTCATTCATTTTCATATCCATACTCTGCTCTTTAATCAGGTTTTTTAAGTGGGTCATCAAATGTTTTTTATCAAAGCTATTTTAATAATTCATTCTTCTGTATAATCATAATCATAAATAGTATTTTTAGAGTAAACTTTCTGCAGTTAATGTTTTAATTAATGTATGGTGCAAAACTTTCTTTTTAAATGTATTAAATTGAATATACTTAAAGGGAAAGTATTGTAATAAGTTCATGGTTTTGCTAGAAATTCAATAATGAGAAGAAATTCATTGACTGCTTAAATAGTGTTTTGAAGGAATCTTATAATATGGGAAAGTTTCACATAACATTAAATATTGTAGAAGGGGAAATAACTATATAAAAAGATAGGTGTAGCTCAGTATATGCAAAAATCTATACAGGTTGACTTAGAGCAGTTCATTTAGTGACTTAGAGCAGTTCATTTAGTGACTATTTTTACACTGATCTACAGTGATTTACACCTGGCACTGAAAAAAATGACTTATGACCATTTTTAACATGACTTGCAGCATCCCCATGGACACATAATCAAAATTCAGAACCTGGCAGCTGACTCATATTTATGATAGTTGCAGTTTCCTGGGGTTTGCGACTTTCTTACAAGCAAAGTCAATGGGGAAACCAGATTTACTTAACAACAGTGTTACTAATTTAACAGCTGCAGTGATTCACTTAACTATGGCAAGAAAGGTCTTACCATGGGGCAAAATTCACTTAACTGTCTCAACAACAGAAATTTGGGCCTGAATTCTGGTTGGAAGTCGAGGACAACCTGTACTCAGAAGTCCACAAAAAAATATATATTCTGAGTCTTTTCTCAAGTTCTGAAAATTAGTACTTTAAATGGTTACTTGGCATAAGTGGAAGATAAAAGTGAGAAATACAGTTAGGCTTTTTACTTGAACATTAATACCAATACGCTTCTTAAAAATGAAGAAATCCATGTTTAGATAATAGCAACAAACAATATTTAAGATAATCAATGCATTAATAATTACGGCCTAAACAATCTATTTTAGATATATATCAAACAGTTTTATGAGCAACCAAGTTATATATAAATTTAATTAACTCACTTTTTATCAGTAAACAAAGGTTAATTAAAATTTGCACACACCCCATGTTCTAAGCAACAACATTCTTCCTCCATAGATTATAACTTACACACCAACTGAAGTTGATTGCACATTAGATGTTTTTCATGAATTATGTATTGATATGATAACCACATTGTTTATATTCGTTAATATTAAACGGATGGTTAATGTGGACATACTTATTTTATTCATTTGAACTTTGTACGCTCCCAATATTTTGAATTATAATTCTCATGATTTCTTAGCACTATTTGTGCTGGTTGAGTCATATTTTTCTGCAATATTTTGTTCTTACATATTTAATAATTGAAACGTCTAAAGAGTTTTCCCAATAGTGTTATTCTTGGTGCACTTTATCATAAGGGTGAATTTGAGTTGGATATGAGACAAAGTAGCTTTAAGGTAAAAAGCAGCTCATACCTATTGATAAACATTCATCCTTGCGGCCTTTCTTAAAAAGGAAATAAAAATTTTAATATCTAATCCTGTCTTAGCTCAAAATTTTAGAATGATTTGACAAGATTTTATATACTTACGTGTAAAACATTTCTACATCATTAAAAATGATTACACTGGCAGCAGAATGGCTGTTTTAATTCATCATTTAAATTATATCAGTATATGTCACCCTGTAGACGTTTAATACATATTTCAGTTAGCTCAATAAAATAAACTTTCTGTTATGTAGGCAATACCATAAGTGAAGGAGATAATTGATCTCTGGAAAGTTGCAGAGGAGTCTGTAGTTTTTACTTCCAGTTTATCCATACAGTTGATTATAGTCCTGCACTCATGATAGCTCTGTATTGAAATGATAGCAACATCATTTGTAACATGAACTCTGTAACATACATACACATCTTCAGGTGCTTTCCTGTTTATTCTAAGCAAGCTGTTGTAGCTGCTATGTGAAACAATGATAGAGGAAAGAAAGCTATTTCAAAGCATTTACTTTCAGTAAAAAATATTTTTCTAAAAAGGTGGCATAAATAGAAAATAAAATGCTGTAATAACTTATAAATATTACTGTCTGTGTGAGAACCAGGAAAGTGTTAGCTTTCCAAATAACAGAAGATCATAGTCTCCTTTCCCTCCATTATTGGATGTGCTGATTGGGGTTGATAGAAGTTAGAGTTAAACAATATTTGAAGGATTCTCCACACCTGTTCTCTCATCTCCCAACATGTATTGCTAGACTGTGCAGAACTATGAATCCACTGATTAAGCCATTGCCACCAAATACCTTGGTTCTGATTCTTGGTGCCTTTGATAAAGCTCAGTGTTGGAAAAAGTTCTTCGATTTCCAAAGTAGTTGTACTCATTTATTACAAAATTGTTTCAAATTGTCCAAAGTATTAAAACAACTCATTATATAAATATTCCTCAGGATAGTTTAAAAAGAGAGAAATGGGAAAGAGGAGAAAAATAACTTAAGCCTGGTTGTACACCCAATATCTTCAAGAATGTTTTTCACCAAATAATTCTTATGGAAATAATTGTTTCAATATTAACATTTTTCCATGAAACAACTCCAACCAATGTTCCACTGCTTCAAATCAATTGTGTCTTGATATGACAAAGATAGATGGGGTATTGGTTTCAGGGTGCTATCCTGCTATTGCCCAAATACAAAATGCTGAAGAGGATGGTTCTTAATATCTGAGTATAAAGGAACTCAGAAGCATTCTGTTTTTCCTCTGGATCATGCTGATCCGACTGTTCCATGGGTGGTCTAGCTATTTTCTACAAGTTAATTTTTTGAGTTGGAAGCAGATTATGATGTTTTAGACATAATATTCCAGATTGAAAAACAATTCCCAAAACTTCATAGTAACTAATATTGACAGCAGTTTAAGTGTGGATTTTTTAATCCTTTGTTACAGGTTAACAGTAATTGCATTAGAACCACAACAATAAAGCACCATTCTTGCATTAATAGCCAGAAAAAATTCAACTACATAGATAATAGTTGCACAATACATTCAATGCATGGGCATCTTTTTGCATTGGTAATAGTTGAACAAGCAGATCCAGAACTTATTCTGAACACAGAGACAGGACCTAGGCAAGTCAGTGATTAGTGCTCAATTATAGCAGTTTCATCCTATGTTTAGGTAATCACTTTTCCTTTCATTCCTGCATCACACATCTGATAGCATGGATGAAATTGGTCCTGCTACTGTACTTGGTAATACACATTTTGCAAAAAAAAAAAAAAAATAGAAAATACAAGTCTTAGCATTCAAAGCAACATAATTTTGCTTAGGGGGCAGAAAATTCAGAACATTTTTGTTCCAGTCTCAATGAAGTTCTGGAACACTGGTCTTTTGTTTCACATCTGAAACACTGGAAACTTTCATTTCACGTTCAAATATCAAACTTAAATAGGGATATTTTGTGTATGCTATTTAATAATGGAGCACGTGAAAAGGTGATGGAGATGAAAGTTCAGATTAAAGCAGAAATGTATATTTAACCAATTTCTGTTGTTCTTTTAGTGGTTACTCAACCAAGTCCTTCAGTTACTCAACCTAGTACATCTCAGAATGAAGAGAAAACACCTGAAATGCCCAAACCAAAGAAGAACAGATGTTTTATGTGCAGAAAGAAGGTTGGACTTACAGGTAGGATATTGGAGTTCATTTTGTCTAGCTCCTTGCTTTAAAAGAATGTATTTGGGAAACATTTAAACGTCTTTCAAAGAAGACAAATATCCTTAGGAGGGATAAGGATAGATGTATTGCTTAGAAAGATAATGCCTTAGTTATAAGACTTCACCATAACTTACTTCAAGGTACTATTTCTGTGTTTTCACAGGATTTGACTGCCGATGTGGAAATCTGTTTTGTGGACTTCACCGTTATTCTGACAAGCACAACTGCCCATATGATTACAAAGCAGAAGCTGCAGCAAAAATCAGGAAAGAGAATCCAGTTGTTGTGGCTGAAAAAATCCAGAGAATATAAACTAACCTACTTGGTGCAAAGACTGACTTCCTTTGTTTTTATTTTAAAATATCCTAGGAAAACATTAAAGAGCAGATGCATGGCCATTTTCCTTTGATGTTCTCCAGAGTTTTACTTTAGTTTGTCTTATTGATTGATATTTTAGGATATTGTGGGTGTTACAGGCAGAATTGGATAGATACAGCCCTTTAAAATGTATACATGCCCTCCCCCAAATGAATGAAAGAGTAAGACCTGCATTGGAAAACAGACATGCGCAAAGGACAGAGTTGTCTAGTTCACATGTGCCAAACAGATGCATAAAATCTGCATGTTTGCAGCAGATTTGCCTTTTGGGATTGTTGAAAGAGGTATATCATCATTGGATAGTGCTAATGTGCCTGTTTGATTAAATGATACACCAAGAAAAATGAGTCTACTTTTACCATAGTTAACCGTAATCATCTTTAATTTCCACACTTCATTGTTCTAAGGCTGAACTGCAGAGGAGCCAGTTTCTAACTGGAAATGGGTGTTCAGGTGCCATAAACTGCAGTTTAAGATTACCTTCTAGAGGATGTAATCTTTGGAAGTGATAAAAATTGTTCAACTGTTAAAAACTAGTTCTTGAAGGAAACTTTTTTCAAAATTTTATGAACTAGCCTACAACAGAAGACTTGTCTGCTTCTTACTCTTAAGTAGCTAAATACATTGAGTAGCACAATGCAACAAGAATTGATTTCAGTTTACAAAATAAAGGCTACATTTTTGATAAAAGTTAATCACAGCAGCTCTTTCAAATAAGCACCTGCATCTGATGAACCTAGTTTGCAAATCTATTCAAGCCTTTAATTTTTTCATATGCATCTTAAGTTGAATGTGTTCTGGTTTGAAAAGAAGGTTAGCCTTTAATTTTTTTATAGTTTCCAAATGTAGTGAGATTGCACCCTTTTGCATGGAGAAATCATACCCAATATGGCTGCTGTACACTTAAGTGGTACCTGGAACCACTCTGAGGGGCTGCTTTTATCATTTTAATAGTATTTGGGTGTAGGACTGTAGTGTTCTTGGGTGTATTGCATGGGCTGCATTATCTACAGCATTGTACAATAACAACTCTAGAAAAGGCAGTATACTTCACTGATGCTTGTCTGGTAATATCACTTCTGTGTTATAATGGAAGGGTTTTTTGTGATGTATGAAACTTGTGTTTTTTATATAAACAAGTACAGTTTAGAGTAGTATAGTGGTAATGCCTGTTCTCATTTGTAAATAGTTGTGTATACATAGGGCACTACTTCTGATTTCTATTGCAGTGTTCAGTCTTAGTTTTCTTCATTAAAAGCATCAGGTCTTTGCTTTAAATTTTGTCCTCAGTTGAGTTATTAGATAAGCAAATGTGTACAGATAGTTCATATTTATGTATTGCACATAATCATGCTACCCAGCATCTATGCTATATTGTATTATGTAAATAATAAAATCATGTACAGAGGGATATAGTTCCTTTTGTGATGGTTCATTGGCATGGAAACTAATTGAGTTACGAACGCTCTGCTGGTGGGGAAGAGGTGGTTGCAATTTATTGTTCAAACTTTATTGGTTTCTAATTTGGGGATTTAACTACGATAGTATATATGTTTCTCTCATTGCTGAATGTTTATTTATTGTTTCCACTCAAAGATGATCTAGTCAGGTGAGCAAAGTCTGTAAGCAGGAATATATAGATACCTGACAGAAATTCGAAAACAGCTGTATCAGTATGATTGAAAGGGGGAATGTCTTACATTCTACATGCTTCTCCAGTTGACAGTTTTTTCTTGTTGACATTTTGGCAGCAATTTTCTGGCCATAATTGCAGCCCTTGATGATTCACTAACTGTGGACGTAACTGTTTTGTAGTTTGGTTAATTCCTGATGATTTGAACAAAGAAACAGAAAGGCAATTTATACTGTATGTAATACACATACAGTATGTAATATAAAGAAAAAATATATTTAAAATATATATTGCCTACTATGCACACTTTTTTGCATTTATATAACTTAGATTTATCTTCAGTTCAAATTATAAAGAAGACCTTTTTTCTGTTCCAGTTTTAGGCAAAACACATGCTCCATTTAGTCATCCTACAAATCAAAATTCCTTGTGGAAATTAAGATTTACTATACTGATGAAAAACATTTTGACTTGCTGGCTATCTGATATGAACAGCAATTAATGTTAGGTGTTAAAAGAGTGACTGGAACTTGTAAAAAGACTGAATCCTTCTAATATTCTATTGTGACCTTGTCAAAGAAAGGAAAAAATGTCTTTAGTACTATATAAATATTATAGACTTCTGTTTGGAATAATGAAGTCATTGGGCAATTTATGATGTGCCTATTAGCCCTCTCTAGGATTGAAGGATTGCTGCAGGGAGTTTATATTGGAAGCATATAAAATCAACCTGCTTTTTCTTTTCTGAAGTCAGAAAATCTTTGAAGGAATTTTGAGTATCAAATCTAAATAAGCTTAGCATTTGAGTTTTCAGTGTTCTGAGAAAAAGAAAGGGGCAGTACATGCTTCAAAAATGAAGTATAAGCAGAGCTTCCTGGGATAATAATTTTGCCAGTGCTGAACCAGTTGCTGAACTTTCATTGCTATTGGCTCAAAAGATGTGCAATATCTGTTATTATTTCATTCAATCATATCCGATTCTTGGAGATTGCCTGCAATGGCTTTTTTTTTTCCAGAAGTGGTTTGCCGTTGCTTGATTTCTAGGGCTGAGAGAACATGATCTGCCCAAGGTCACCAAGCTGGCTTTGTCTCCAAGGCAGAAGGTCTTCTAGTTTCTAGCCTAAACCTATAAAGAATTGGCAAACTATAGAAGTTACCTAAGAAAAGGTTTTATAACGGTACCAATATTTTGGAAATGCTACCCCTTAAAGATAAAATGTGCTGTTGGAGTGCAAAAGTTCAGTGAATTGCCAATTGATTATTCTGCTTTACTATTTTACCTGTTTCAAGAGAGATAATTGTAACTGGTATATCTGATAAAGTAGACTAAAATGTGTAGAAAAACATGACAAATATTTGGGGTATGATTGTTATTCAAATATCTTTTGATGTAAAAGGCTGATTTGGGAAATAGGGAAATGGTGAGGAGTTGATGAACTTTAAAAGTTACCTATCCTTTAAAACTACAGGTAGTCCTCGACTTACAACAGTTTGTTTAGTGACTGTTCAAAGTTACAAGGGCACTGAAAAAAGTGACTTATGACCATATTTCACACTTAGAATCATTGCAGCATCCCCATGGTCACGTGATCAAAATTCAGGTGCTTGGCAACAGATTCATATTTATGATCGCTGCAGTGTCCTGGGGTCATGTGATCACCTTTTGCAATCTGACAAAGTCAATGGGGAAGCCAGATTCACTTAACCATGTTACTAACTTGATAACTGCAATGATTCACTTAACTGGCAAGAAAGATCGTAAAATGGGGCAAAATTCACTTAAATGTCTCATGTAGTAACAAATTTTGTGGTCAGTTGTGGTTATATGTCAAGGACTACCTGTATTAACTTATTTGGATTTTCTACAATGGAAAAAGTGACAATAGCTGAGTAGTGGACAACATCTCTTATTTCAGTGGACTCAAAGACAAGGAACATTCTTCTTTTTTCAATGCTGGAAGTAAAAACTAAGGATATGTTTCTCCTCAAAATGAAAACAGAACTTTTCTAGTTATCAAGAAATGGAAGACGTAACAGTATTTTCTTCTCTGATAAGTTACCTGACTGCACTTTCAAGCGAAACCATGAACTAAACCATACCCTTCAAAAACTGTAGTTCTTTGAATGTTGCAATATAAAACAGAAAATGCATATTAGATCAGTACACAAAAGCTAATGAGAGTGCAAAATTGTTTGAAAAAATGCATGCCACTTGGCCAACCTCTATAAAAGAAACTGACATGTATTTTAAATACTGTATATCCTTAATTTTTAAAAATTCAAATGTATGTAAAGCAGATAATGCATACTAAATTATAGCATGTGTATTTTATATAAAGTAGGATATAATGAACTACTTGAAGTACTTTAGGAAATCCAGAGAAAGAAAACCAGTTCTTTGATCATATTGAAAAAGATTTGTCTTCACAGTTGTCAACTCAAATATCTTGTGATTGTATATTTCCATAAGAATTGGACGTGGAATTCCTTTTTATTTCAGCATCTTCAGCTGGTGTCACATGATTTTAATTTTGGTTACTTATATGGGTTGCATTTAGCAACACCTTGCATCACAGAAACAGGTATCCAAAATCTCTCCAGATTCCATTTGTTAATTTTTCTAGTTACATTTATTGTATCTTTTAGCAGTGGCACGATGCAGCCACCTTGCTGTAGCATGCTTTAACATTTACAAGAAAATCCAGTAAGTTTTAGAAATCAAAATCACGTCTACTTGTACTTGCTAATTTTAAAGATCACATTTCTGTAATTAGTGCTGAACTTAGTAGTTTTCTTGCTGCTAAAATTAGCGTTTTGTTGTTGGATTTTTTGCACATCTAAAAAAATCATACCAGTCAAACACCTCAGCAGGGATGGTTTATTAAGGATGTCTTAATTAAAGCTTAGTTATGCATCTGTCTTGCTTGTGCCACTTTCATTTGAGAACTAGAATTATCAGTAGTGTGCAAAGCTCCCAGTCACAGATAATTTGTTTCTCGTTTTCTCCACATATCCATGCTCCCTTAGTCTGTCTCAAACTTAGCAATTTCTGAAGAGCCACAGGTTGCCCATCCTTTTAAAAAAACCTACATGAGTCTCATAACACCTTCTATCTTACTCCCAAGTAAAAGATACTGAATGACTCGCTAATAGATGCTGGTTTTATAACTGGAATCCATCTACAACATATGTTTGTTTGTAAAGAGTAAGCTTCAGTATTCCAAATAACTTTCTCCTTTATCCTAGACAGTAATCCTAAAAGCAGAAATTATAAAAATTGTTATCCATCTCCTAAAGCTAAGGGCATGCAGCAAAACAGCTAATCCAATCTGATTCATATCAGAGTTCATATCAGAGTCAACTCATTGTATCTAGAACCAAACTTGCAAAAGCATGATGTCTTAAATGTGAGGGAAAGTCTAATTGCCGTTTTGCAAATGTTTGTTATTGTTTTCAAGTGGAATGGTGTGGAATAATGATGCAAAGTACAGTTTTATACGAATATGGAGTATATTAACTTCAGAGTAGTCTTTGTGATGTTCTGTGTTTTGTGCCCTATGCAAATGTTCCAAAACTGAAGATTTTGCCTTGCTTGTTCCATGCACTATGTAAAACTAAACTAATCACTTTCAGCTCTGCCTAAAATGGCAAGAGATTTACAATTACAGTAAATGTGTCCTCCTGTCTTCCACCTCAGAGAACTTGGAGATTCTTCCCTGTTTACTAAAGAAGAAATAAACTCTTGTTTCAATATAGTATCTAATTTGATCATAGGTGAGGTGAGTCATCTCCATTCTGGTGCCTTCAGTCATTCTACAACCCATGATACCAAAACTATAGCAAGTTCACACAAAGAAAACCTTAAAATTGCTGTTACTGAATTGTTCCTTTCTTCTCTTCGCAAAAGACAACTGATCAATGACTGTGAGCACAAAGAGCTATGCATATTTTCAGCCTAAATGCTTTCAGCCATACTAGTGTCTCTCTTCAAAATAACAGCTAAAGCACCCAGAGAGAAAATAACTACAGAAATGAAAGCTCAACAAGTATAAACATATGCATGCTTCCTTTGTAGTCTGACCTACTGAATTCAGAGGTTCTTATGCCCAGGTAAGTATGCAGGAGCAGCAAAACAGGTATGGAAGCCGCCCTTCCAGGTCTAATTCCAGTTGTCTATTGGGAATGTTTTAATGGCATTGCAACGTGAAGGATAATGGTTTAAAAGTGAAGTCTTTCTCACTGCACATTTCCATCCTAATTTTCTTACCTGTAAGAGGTTATATATTGAGGTGGCTCAAGGCTAAGACACTGAGATTGTCGATCAGAAGGTCGGCAGTTCAGTGGTTCGAATCCCTAGCGCCATGTAACAGAGTGAGCTCCATTTCATGTTCCAGCTTCTGCCAACCTAGCAGTTCGAAAGCACGTAAAAAGTGCAAGTAGAAAAATAGGGAACACTTTGGTGGGAAGGTAACAGTGCTCCGTGAGCCTTGGCATTGAGTCATGCCAGCCACATGACCACAGAGACGTCTTCGGACAGCGCTGGCTCTTCGGTTTAGAAACTGAGATGAGCACCACCCTCTAGAGCCGGAAACGACTAGCACGCATGTGCGGGGGAACCTTTACCTTTAAGAGATGATAATTGCACTTGCTAAATAAAAGAAAGATGTTGAATGAGTTTTATCTTAATTGCTATGCTCTTATGTCCCCCCCACCCCATGACAATAAAGATACCCAACCAGCAAGTTTTGCCTGTATTCATGAGTTTTATGTATGCCTTACAGACTAAGAATGCTTTGTTTTGCAGAAGGATCCGATGATTAATGCAAAGGAAGTGCCGGCAGACTGGTCATTGTGCGAGTGTCCCCTGAAAGTACAATCAGGAAATTACAGTAGTTTGGCCCACCACAAGATCAAGAAACAAAAGACACCTGGAAGAAAGTTGATAAAAAAGTACATATGTCTAAATATGGATGTGAGCCAAGGAAAAACAGCAAAGCATCAATACTTATTCTTACCATCCAGAACCCCTGCTTAAGCCAACCCAGACGATCTGGGAAGGATGGATAGACGTTAACTGACTGAGCCTCTGAGAAATTTGCAAGGCATATGGAAGATAGAATCATTTATATACAGTCCGAAATGGAATCTTGCTGGACAAATTATTGACAGATAATAGAAACCATATGTTGCTAAATTAACTGAAAGCCATTTGATTCTGTTGATCCTGAGGATGTAGATCAGATTCTTCATTGGTTCTTCCATATATAGATTACATCCTGGTTCTCATTGGCTACCTGGAAGATTGCAAGAAACTGGATAAGGATGGTGGTTAATGCATCCTTGGATAACAGTAGTTCTACCTGCCTTGTGTTCTGCCCCAGCTCCGGATTCCCAAGGATTGTGACACACACCAATGGTCCTTATCAAAGTTACAACGTACCAAGAATAAACAAAGTCCAGCAAAGGTTGGCAACCAGCCCAGAAAACAAGATACGATAAGACACTCACTCTCCAAAATGCTCTGTAATAATTACACGTTTCCAGCAAGAAATTACTAACTGCATGCGACTTAAATAGGCTAAGGGATTGGCCAACTATCCTCAAACCTTACTCTCGAGGAGACCTCCTCCTCCTGCCTTTTGGCAGCCCTGCGTGCTCAAGCATTGAGGAGAGGCTCCTCCACTTCGCTCTCTCCACTTGAAGGAGCCTCTGGAGGTTCTGAAGGCCCTGGCTGAGTCTCTGCCTCTGGCACCACATCCTCTTCAGCCTCCTTGCTGTCCGACGCGAGCGCCGGCTGCGTAGGCTGCTGGCGCGACCCCACACCAGCCTCCTCGTCGGGATCAGCCACGATCCGCGTAGGCCACTGGTGGGCCACAACACTTTGGAGGAGGAAGACAAATCTCAATCCAACTTTATTATTACTACAGGTAGTACTCAACTTACAACCATTAGACAATTGACAATGTTTAAGTGACCATTCAAAGTTACAACAACACTGAAAAAAGAGACTTATGACTGTTTCTCACACAATCATTGCCACATCCTCACGGTCACATGATCAAAATTCAGATGTTTGGCCACTGGCATATATTTATGATGGTTGCAGTGTCCCAGGGTCACGCGGTCATCTTTGGCGACCTTCTGAAAGGAAAGTCAATGGGGAAGCCAGATTGTTACTAACTTAACAATTGCTTAACAACTGTGGCAAGAAAGGTCGTAAAATGGGGCAAAACTCACTTAACAAATGTCTTGCTTAGCAACTTAAATTTTGGTCTCCACTGTGGACTATAAGTCAAGGACCAGAGGTGGATTTCAGCAGGTTCTGACCAGTTCTGGAGAACCGGTAGCGGAAATTTTAAGTAGTTCAGAAAACTGGTAGTAAAAATTCTGACTGGCCCCGCCCCCATCTATTCTCTGCACCCTGAGTCCCAGCTGATCGGGAGGAAATGGGGATTTTGTAGTAACCTTCCCCTGGATTGGGGAGGGAATGGAGATTTTACAGTGTCCTTCCCCTGGAGTGGGGTGGGAATGGAGATTTTACAGTATCCTTCCCATACCACACCCACCAAGTCACAACCACAGAACCGGTAGTAAAAAATTTTGAAACCCACCACTGTCAAGGACTATCTGTATTGGTTATCTCCAACCTCCATTTGGCATGGAACATTGATCCCTCTTGTAGATGATCTGGCTGAAATCAGGTTGCATGGTCTGACACTTCTTTTACTATGCCCTTATTCTTATGATATCTGCATTCCTCCATCCAGAGAGTGCTGTAAAGCACTGGGGTGGTATATAAGTGTGTTATTGCTATTGTTAACATTGGGCTTTATATACAAGTATAATTAAGATTTTTCTAATATAATCGCTGGAGCAGATTGATACAAGCATGGCTGAAAGATTCTACTAATCCCCAGGAAGACAGCTAAAGTTCTGGCAAAGTGTATCAGTAATTAATGATTTGCATAACCCCAGCAGGTTTCATTCATTTCGGAAGTAGGTTAATGGTAAGCTCTACACTGATGTTTCTGTTTAATCATTTAAGGATAGCCTACATCAAATAATAGCTACACATTTTTGCTTGCAGTGTTTGAGAATTATCCCAGAAGGGATAATACAGGTATATTACAAGTGTAGTGATTTTCAAGAGGATGCAGAGTTGCTCTGTCCTTTTAATATTTTAGTATTTATGTGATTTTTTTTTCCCAATAATGATGGAAAAACGCTATCTTGCCTTTATTCAAAAAATGCTGAATAAAGAAAATGCTGTTTGTGATTATATAGGTACACTATTGTTATTATTTTGGGTGACAAAGATTACTTAATCGGATAGCTTAATTTATGTACTCTGCTGACAAGTTGAAGAAAAAAGATTAGGGACTTGAGGCTAAAAGATATGAAGAAGTTGCAGGAAACGAGCCTGAGTGGTGTAGGAGGCTAATGCCTCCTAAGGCAGCATTTAACATCCAGCTGCCTGCAATTACTGCGAGTTCAATTCTCACCAGGCTCAAGATTGACTCAGCCTTCCATCCTTTCTAAGGTGGGTAAATTGAGGACCCAGTTTGTGGGGGCAATAAACTGACTTTGTATAAATATACAAAAGGATGAAAGCTATTGCTTAACGCACTGTAAGCCGCCCTGAGTCTCTGGAGAAGGGCGGCATATAAATCAAAAAATTTTTTAAAAATGGATATGTCTAGTTTAGTGAAAAGAAGGACTAGGGGTGACATGGTCGCAGGGTTCCTATATGTAAGGGGCTGCTACAAGGAAGAGGGGGTCAAGCTATTTTCCAAAGCACCTGAAGGCCGGACAAGAAGCAATGGATGGAAACTAATCAGGGAGAGAAGCAACCTAGAATTAAGAAGAAATTTCCTGACAGAAAAATTAATCAGTGGAATGGTTGTGGGTGCCCAAACACTGGAGGTTTTTAAAAAAAGATTGGACAATCACATGTCTGAAATGATATAAGGTTGTTTGCTTGAGTAAGGGGTTGGACTAGAACACCTCCAAGGTCCCTTCCAACTCTGTTATTCTGTAGTTGTTGGAGTGGCTTATTTGAGTATTCTGACTCTACAAGACATTTGGTTATTATAAATAGGTCCTTAGTATTATTACAGAAGAAATAAAAGGATAGGGTTTTTTTTTAAATGTAGCCTATTGACAAATATTTTCATAAGTTGTAGAGAGTGTGGTTTTATTGCAGTTCAGAAGCCAAATAATTTCTTTCAGTAGTTCTGCTGAATTTCCTTGGTTTGATATGGTGAAGATCTGGAGAAAAGAGTGCCATCTTCTGAAGGAAGAGAGCTATAACATCAATATCTACATTTGCCTTTCAGACAGAACACATTTCTTCAATGAAAGAGATAGATGCTTTATTCTTTCTATATATCACTGATGGGTGTCTCAGGATAGAATGTATGGGAAGGACAAGAAGAGGAATCACGTGGTCTTTTTCACCTAAAAAAAATTACATGGTTAAATTCATGATTTATAAAGGTTTCAGACTGAAACAAATGTGGATTTAGAAAGCTAAATGCACTCTAGCCTAGAACATACCCAAGGAAAACAATTAAAATGTTTTGTACTATAGTCCTGAATGAGACAGCCAGTTTGGTGCAGTGCAAGGGTATCCAATCTTGGTAACTTTAAGACTTATGGACTTCAACTCCCAGAATTTCCCAGCCAGCAAATTCTGGAAGTTGAAGTCCACATGTCTTAAAAGTTGTCAAGGTTGGACACCCCCTGGTGTAGTAGCTAAAGTACCATGTTAGAAACTGCTTTAGGTATAAAGGCAATTGGGGAACCTGAGTCAGTCCTTCTCTCGCAGCTCCAGAAAGGAGACAGTGGCAAGCCACTTCTGAAAATTTGCCAAGAAAATGACAGATTTGTCCAGGTAAGTCACCAGGAGACAGCAAGGATTCGAAGTTGCACACACAAATAGTCACAAATACAACTAACATTTCAAGAACTTTTTATTTCATTACGACAACAAATAGTTTTAGAAATTTAGAAATTTGCAAGGAAAGCTTTTCATGAATACGTTTCAAGGTGAAAGATGCTTTCCAGTCTGAAATGTTCTCCTGGTTACTTGGTGGGAAAAAATAAGAAGAGTATCACTATTTTTTAAATTCTTCACAATCAGCTGCTTACATGAATAGTGGAAGACTACTTTCAGGATAAAGCAAGGAGGGATTCAAGAAAGAACAAAACCTGTTGAAACTAGGCAGAGAAGAGCTGGCTGATATAAAAGAGCAGTTGGGCAAAAGAGAACTTGGAAAGAACAAAAGCACTGTAATGAGAAGATTCCATCGACAAATGTACCTCACTACTTCTAAATCAGCCCAGAAGTGCCAAGCATGGGGACTCAGAAGCTGTCTTTATGTGAAAGAGGAATGTGCTTTATAGAATCTCAGCCGTGAGCTGAGAAGCAGCTAAGGAGGATTCACAAGAACTGAAGACGACCCTCAAGTAGAGTTAAGTAGGGCTTCAGAACTATTATCGGCACTGCTTTATTTTTAATGGCAGATTTTTTTTTTAAAAAAATTCCAGTGGTTTGCCATTGCCTTTTTCCTGGGGTTGAGAGAAAGTTACTGGCCCAGAGTCACTCAATTAGTTTCATACCTAACGCAGGACTAGAACTCCCAGTTTTCTGGGTTTACCTGGGTGCCTTAACTACTGTGCTGTCTTACTAACTGATATTAATATTTGTTTCACTATTTTATTCAGTATTTACTTGTATTCCAGGAAATAGCCTGGCCTGTTAAGGAAAACAGGTGACATGATTTATGATTTAAAATGAGAATGAGCAACTCATAGCCCAACAAGTATGTGTCGCTCCCAAGCTTCATTTTGCAGCCTTCGTGTCCAAGGGGTGTCCAACCATGGCAACTTTAAGACTTGTGGACTTCAACTCCCAGAATTCCCCAGCCAGCATGTTCTAGAAAATGTGTTCTTGAATATTGTCAACAATCTGCCAAGAAATGATTGTGTGTGGTTTTTCTACTGGACTAGAGGAAATAATTGGATATTGTCGGTGAGTGGTTGAATAGGCCTGACTCATTCCCTTCCTTATCAAAGAAAAATATGTCAACATGTTTCTCTCAAAATGTTGCACACTGCAGGGATGACACCAAGTTACAGTTCTTTCCTTTGTGGCCCCTTAGTAACCTCCCTAAAATACATCAAAAAAATATGCCCCTCTCCCTCTCACTCGGCCATCAAAAAAATTCCTTGATTTGAGAAAATCAAATGGAGAGAGATTACATGTTTGGGTCTATTTTGAGATATTTAAATGCGATATTCTTTTCAGCAATACAGTAATTTGAATATGAATATGGGAGGTTGCGTTGTACAAAACAGATGAGAACATTTCGCTAACTAACTCTGGAAACCTTTTATAGACACTATTATTTCATTGCCAGTGCAGCGTCCTTAACCTTGTATTGATTGAGGTCACATATCTCCCATGTATTATGAGGGCTGGAGATTTGTATAAAAGCTGTTCCTTTAGGAATTCAAGTATTGTAATGGATTCCATGAGTGTAATATCGTGGATGAATAGATTTGATTAAAATGAATAGATCCAAACGATGTGCCTGCTTCAGAAAATAAAACTATTCAGACAATAAGAAAGCCACAACTGCTTTTTTTAAAAAAAAATGGTTAAAAATGTTTATATGCAAATAATTGGCTATTATTTTTCATATATGCTGGAAAGTGGCTCATTCCAGTCTTTTCTCTAGCCCATGTGCTGCCATCCAAAGCTGAGTTGTGGAAATAAATTCATGAAAATGCATTTGCTCTGAATTCATCAAAAGGGTTGTGTTCCTGTTGATTGTAAAAGACTCTGACAACAAAGAGCAAGTTTCTAGCGTTTCCTTCCCAGAGGGAATGGTGCAACACCAACACAATTTGAATCTATTTTTGTAAAAAATTGTAAAAAAAAAAAAACCCCAACTTAATTCTCAAGGAGTTAGTAAACAAGTTATTTTCAAGACAAGCGAGCAGATGTTGCTTTTTACCGATGGTTTGTTTGTGGAGATTTAAAAATACTTCATGAGATTATTGCTCTGTATTTTCCACTGAATACGGCTAAAGGATTTAAGGCAGAGGTGGGTTTCAGCAGGTTCTAACCAGTTCTGGAGAACCGGTAGCAGAAATTTTGAGTAGTTCGGAGAACCGGTAGTAAAAATTCTGACTGGCCCCTCCCCCATCTATTCTCTGCCTCCTGAGTCCTAGTTGATCGGAGGAAATGGGGATTTTGCAGTAACCATCCCCTGGATTGGGGAGGGAATGGAGATTTTACAGTATCCTTCCCCTGCCACGCCCACCAAGCCACACCCACAGAACCGGTAGTAAAAAAATTTGAAACCCACCACTGGGTTTAAGGTATTGATAAAGGAGAATATTTGTAGCTCAGGATTGAAATGAGTGGTTCTTGGTGCTCCCTGAGCTTGGTAGTTTTCTTGAAGACGTTTCATACTCCAAAATAGGTAACATTATCAGTGCTAGTAGAGAGTGGGGTTTGACCTCTTGATTTAAGATATTGCTGTTCTACAAGATTCAGTAGATTGATTTCCACATTTCTATTGCTATGGAAGCTTGTAAATTAGTTCAAACACTTTCCCCCCCTTCAGATTGGCATACCATGGGGGCCATTTTGCTGTGGTTTTAAGGAATGGATTCTTTTGGATAAAATTTCACTAGAAGAGGAATATCACTATCACTGGTGGTAGGACTTGATCCTAAGCTGGTGAGTGAATGTGATTCTTTTTCTCTCTACCCTGTTTATCCAGCCTGTAGCTGTGAGACACAGGCTCCTTGTAAGATCCCTACAATGATTACTTGTAGAAGGGAAATTAAACTGAGAGCAACAGATTCTCTGACATAGAAGGATGGAACTGGACTCGGTATCAGTGCAATCCTATGTGTATTAACTTAAATATATTTTCCATTTACAGCTTTCTGTTCAGTTCAGAGTTTGTTTGTTAAAAACATTCACAGGCCTCCCCGATCCATACAAACTTTGGACAGCAAACAATTTCAAAATGTAAACATTAAAAATCTGTGACAAGAAACTACGAACGATGGCCTCCCAAGCACAGCTAAGGAATCAAAGCCTGCTGAAATAATACCACTTTACCTCACTTCCAAAAAGCAAGAGGGTTGTTTAGGCTAGGCTGAGAGAGATTTTCTGAAGGCCATTATGAGCTGTGCGTCACTTGGCAGAAAACAGGCCTGGCGTGACATTTTCTGTCCCCAATGGTAATCCTCTCTTGCCCCTAATAACAAAGCACAGTGCCAGTCACCTAACCTCTCTCCAGGGCAATGAATGAGAAAGCTTAACAGATTTTGTACACCTTAAAACAGCCCCTGGATGATGCTGGCATAATTGGGGGGGGGGGAGAGAGCTAAGGAGGAGTTAGGGTTTTAATTAATCAATTAAATGAATAGTAGTTTAGGATTAATAGTTAAAGTTCATATCATTTAGTTTTCATACTCTGAACATTAATTCCAAAGCACGTTTCAAAGCAGCTGTTTTAAAGGATGTGCTCAGCCTTATTGACTGGATAATAAGGGAGATGAACCTTATGCAAAGATAGGTTTTTCCCTCAGTTTGAGTGGTTTGGTTTATTTAAGAACCTTATTTAGGATTTTTTTTTTTCTTCAGCATCCATAGATTCCCTCTCTTCAATGTATGTGTTCCTCCGGAGTCAATCAGCGGATTATGCTGTTTCCACTTCCTTCAAAACATTAAGAAATGAACCAATGTAAACATAGTAAACGTATCTTTTTTATTCTGTTAAACAAGCACAGAGGGGCTCATTTATAACTACTGACAATCAAGCAGTTGGAATACACAGCAACAAATTATTTTTTGGGGAGGGGTTGCATTTCTCACCTTGAAAGTATACAGTCAGAAAAATAAAAATCTGGCAAGATTAATTCACATTTTTTTCCCATCAATCAAAAGCTATACAATAAAATTATAGCACTCTTCATGCCAAACACACTCCATACCAAGATTGAAATGCGGGTGAAAAAGAGAAAGCCATCTGCAGGAGGTGTAGGGAAAGGGGCGGGGCTTCAATTCAGACTCCATAACCATCACCTTGCCCTTTTTGACCCCGCCTACCCCGAAGCTGCTGAGGTCAACTTCTCTCCCACATGTTCCCACTGTAATTAGCAATAAATATATCCAAACAGCTTTCCAAATCTGTTAGTGATATGATAATGCTATACTTTTATAAACAGATGCCATTTAAAGGATCATACTTTTAGTTACATTGATTTGAGGATCAGACAAAACGAGATGAAAAATGTGCCAAAATTGTTTTACGTTGTGATGGAAATCAGTACATGATAGGCAATATCAACAGCAGAACATAGTATCCGGGTAATTTGTTTTTTCAAAGAGTATAAATGAGAATGTTTACTTCACTCCTATTCCAAACACATCATAATTGTTTTCACATCAAGAGCAAAGTCCATCTAACTGGGCAATTGGGCTTGTAGGTGATGCTAATCTATCATTTATTTGGTTTGTTGGAAAAAATGAATTTATATATAAGAGGACTTGAAAGTTTTGTTCTGTCTTAAATACTTTGTTTATTGTTTAATTTCCCAAGCTTTTTCCTCTTTTCTTTATTCCTTCATTTCAATTTTATATGACTTTGTTAACACATATGTATATATTTTAGTTTAATATAATCAAATAATATACTCTTATTAATACAGTATATATTATATAGTATATAGTATATATTAAAATAATATAAAGACAATTTTTAGCATATCTTATGAATGAGGCCTGTAATAGGTGAACAGATCATGTTAAGCCATGGTTTAATCATCATATTTCATGGCCAGCTGAGTTCACTAACATACTGATACTCATAAACTTTGTCTATAAAACTATAAAACTTCTTAGTGCAACAAATATAGTTTTGTGAAATATTATAGTTCTCCTTCCTTGACTTCCAATGCATATTTGACTTATTATTTTTATCAGCAGGAATAAAAGTTTATTTTTTGGCATAAATGCAGAGGTTGGACCATTTTTTCTTCCTTTCTTGTGCAAAAAAAAAAAATGTACAGACTTACTATATTTGAAAAAGTAAAATAAAATAGATAAGTGAATAAAGTGCAGTTCCTTTCCTGAGTTCCCCTAGCCTTCTGTTTTGCAAATATTGTAAAGCGTGCATATTAAAGCTAAGTCAACATTTTATATGGCTGAAATCCAACTGCCACACCAAAATCATTCAACTAACTCCACAAAGCACAAATTATATTCGCTCTCATTAATATCTTCAAACAGAAGGTTAATAAATGGTACAGTAAGACGGAAATGCTTCTTTTTCACAAATTCAAAATGCTTCTTTTTCACAAAACAGACATTTAGGCTTCTCTTTTCCCCCAAGTAAATTTCCAAGGCTCTTTTTCTGGCTGCCCAACCTTTTCAGCTAAACTTCATGCTGGGAGGGAACAAAGGCGGATGAAGAAGGCGTTGTGTGTGCTGGGAGATGGTTGACAGTTTTCAACAGGCTTTCCAAACGTTTAGAGACAAATCCCTTTAAAAAGTGTTCTATTTTATTTATACAATTATCAACAAAAGTTTATTTCCTACTGAGAATCTCTCAGAGGCAACCGCTGCATAATAGAATTCTAAAATTATCCTCCCCAAAACTAAAAAACCAATAATGATCCTAAAAGGCACACATTCCTCCAAAGGTGTTTTGTGCAAACCTATCGTACTTATACCTGCCATCTCTGGGTTGCAAGATTAAAAAAAAATAGTTTTATTGTTTGTATTTTCTGAGTATTTATCCCATGTACTTTATATACTTTATCAGAGAAAATAGAGCAGTTATACAAATATTAAACTCAGAGATCATATTCTAAAGCAAAAGCCCCCTTTTCCATATTGATTTGATTGTCAAGATTGCTTTGAACTGTAGGGTAAGAATGAATTTACAATTTGAACAAACACTTCCAATTAGATTGCACCCAATTGACCCATATCAGTAAAGTATCAAGGCTACAGCCTTATCCTCATACTAAAAAGGGCCTTTTTCTCACTTGAAATGCATCCATAATGAATCCATCATATTAATCCAAATTTAAATTAACCACATTACAGCTTTGCATTATGTGTGAACAAAGCCATCCTGGATGACATAAACTGTGAACATGGGATCTGACTCTCTTCTTTTTATATCCTCATTCATCATGCCATATTTGCTGTTAAGCAATCTGCACTCTAGATCAGTGATGGCGAACCTTTTCTGGACTGAGTGCCCAAAGTGTGTGCGTGTGTGAATGCACATGCACGTGCCCGAACCCCCAAAATGCAATGCACGTGGCCCCAGAGCATGCACCTGCCCCCCCATGCATGCGCTGGTGTCCCTGCACACACCCTGCCTCCCATGCATACATGGCAGAGACCCGAAGACCAGCTGGCTGGCAGGAGACGGTGCACATGCACGGTGGAGCTGAACTGGGATGGCAGCTTGCGTGCCCACAGAGAGGGCACTACATGCCACCTCGGCACGCATGCTATAGGTTCGCCATCGCGGCTCTAGATGGACAAATATAAAGGTAAAAGTTTCAGGAGACATGTCACTCCCCAGTAGAGAGAAAAGGAAACAGATTTTTCAATTCCTGATTGGGAAACCCTGCCAAGATCACATGAAGTCTATTCAAGGAGGAAAGTTATAGAAAATGGACACCACCCAAAACAGTGTGTTTTGTTTCTAAGTCAATGAGAGTAATTGTAATATATTCACAAATAAGATCCCTAAATTCTCATCAGATGCATTTTTAGGATTTCGGTTTTCATATTTGAAGAGAGGAAATACATTCTGCACCCATCTCTGGATATTTTTATTAAGGTGTAGGTGGAAAGATTTATTCCAATTGCAAGTTCACTTTGTTTTAAAAATTCGGGCTGCTTCCTGTCCTGCTCAAACGAGATAGATTTTTTGGCATATTTTTTTTTTTTTGTCACTGCCAAGTTGACAATCTTTCTTCTGCATATCAGAAACATACTAAATAAAATCAGCATAACAACAAGGCACTGCATTTCTACCCAGTTCTTCCAAACCAAACGATAACTAGTTGAGCATTTTTCAGAATGGGAATCCAATTTACACAGAGCTTGAAAATGGAACCACCAGTTTGCCAGCCACGTACACCCCCTCGATATTTCTGTCATCACCTGAAAATATAAAGATGAATGAGATTATTTCCTTAAAGTATGCTTCCATTACTATTAACTTCTATATAATTGTGAATTTTGTTTATAAACATGCATAGTTCACATTCTTCCAAAAACTTGACTTTGATTATATTTTCTCTGCTGGATATCTATGATCTGTTTTTTATTTATTTGTTTTCATTGTTCCTGCTTTTTAAGATGTAAGCCACCCAGGGTTGCTTGGAGTTGGACAGCTTCTAAATAATGTGAATAAGTTACAATAAAATTGAAAATTACCCATAGTCATGATTAAGTTCCAGAGTATATATTTGTAGCAGATTCTTCAGATACAATTCTGTCCCAGTGATTTTTAATGAAGGTCATGGAGTGGGATTTGAAGTACTGAAGGATACCCAGAATTAAATATTCCCTGACCATCTGCTTTTACCCAGAAGTCTGTTCCATTGTTTCTCCTCCCCCCCCCCAGTGAGTCCTCACATCAGAAGTAAGATTTTACAGTTAAAGATATAGTTTGGTGCCATCATGCACAGTTCATATCTAGAATCAGTTCACATAAAGAATTCTGAAATCATACAAGCAATCTTATCATCTCCTAACTATGTTGCTGCATAGATAAACCAGAAAAATCATAGACATAATCGCAGGTACTCTCATAATGGCAGGAAATATCACCATAGTGCTATACTTTGGAATAAATTACATCCAAATTCTTTTGGGAAATATTATAGATGTGGATATGATTATTTTATAATGATTTTGATTCTGTTAAGCTTGGGTTAACCATTACAAGAATTCCCATGTTGACTGCAACAAGGCTAAAAGACACCAGTTTGGGGAAAGCTGCTCTGAATACATTAAAAGGATTAGAAGACATACTGGATTCAGTTCAAAGGCAATATATACAAAAAAGGTGATTTGTACAAGAAGACATCAATGAGAATCATCTATAATAATCCTTTCAACTTTAAGGGATCAATGGCAATATGTATCAAACACAATATGCCAAGAATACAAAGAAAATATAAGTCAAAATAAGTTGTCTTGAATCTGTAAATTCATCTTGTCCCAGCATTTTGTACTGCACAGAAATCATCTTTTTTACAAGTGATTTAAAAAACACTTCTATAAAGGAAGAATTAATGCTCAGTGTGAATGATAACATTTCATTATACTATAAAGCTAATAAGTATTAAACATACACACACACACTGATATTTTAAGAATTTTTTAAGAGTAAAGGAGAATACATTAATAAAAATAGAAGAAGAAACCTACTTTGCAATCATATGAAACTATCTGTATAAATTATAACTGGTATACCTACCAAGATACAGGAATTTTTCAATTATATCCTGTGGGGTGAAAAGGGAAATATTCAAAATGTAGTTCTTTTTTATTGTAAAAGTAGATAATAAAACATTAATAATTTGTAAAATTAAACAAACATACTGTCACAAAAAGAAAAACTCAAATACAGTATGAATCCAAGAATACCCAGCATTGTAAAATATTGAAGAACTAGAATAAAATTTCTTCTGATGCAAATTATTTTTCAATAAATATTTTCATTTCTTTCATTTTATATTTTTGTTTACATTGTCGGGGTGTCCTATTCCTTTCTTTGAACGGAATCTTGGAATTTTCAGAGTGATGGGCCCCATCAAAAGACCTGTTCCATGAAGTGAACTGATATTGATTCAGTTTAATTGTTGCAATTTTTCTAGGAATCTTCTGAGATTGTTTATTTAATAAATTAACTGTTAGGGTTAGGGTTTTTTTAAGTTCACAAAAATACTACCCAATACACTGCTGGTTATGAAAAATGGACTGGCAAGTGAGCTGTTTGGTCAAATGGAGTCAAATTTGGGTTTCCTCAATTCCACTTCAGCATGTCTATTAGAATTAATTTTTTTCTCATAAATCAAGGTTTTTTAAAAATATGCATTTATGACTTGTGCGGAAAAAGATTACAAGCATCTCCAAATATTTTAATATAAATTCAGCATCAACCTACCTAAACTTTTAAGAGATAGGAGTGATCTCACAAATATTGTATACTTGGAGTTTCATAAACCCTCAAAATTTTTCAGCAAACAATTCCAATTGTGAGTTCATGATCACAAGATAAGAATAGGAAACAGAGAACTATAAGAGTTCTCTTGGTGGCGCAGCAGACTAAAGCACTGTTAAGTAACACCAGCTACCTGCAATTACTGCAAGTTCAAATCTCACCAGGCTGAAGGTTGACTCAGCCTTCCATCCTTTCGAGGTAGGTACAATGAGGACCCGGTTTGTGGGGGCAATAAGCTGACTTTGTATAAAAAAGAACACCGCTTAGGGGCCCCCGAAAGCCCTACTAAGCAGGTATATACAAAAATATGAAGGCTATTGCTTAATGCATTGTAAGCCGCCCTGAGTCTCCGGAAAAGGGCGGCATATAAATCGAACCAATAAATAAATAAATAAACTGGAATCAACATATAATTAGAGACTGTATTAGAGACATGCAAAATAGGATCACCAAGGATCAACATCAGAATTGGCACTTTTTAACTTGGTAATAAATGGTGTGAAATTACCAGGACTAGAGATGCAACACATTTTATCTATGAGTCCAAGTTTAAGAGTACTAATCTCAGTAAGAAATTGCAGTAAGTTTTCAATAAGAAATTCCAACAGTGCTTTTCCAAATGAATGAATTGGCTTTTAAGTAGCAAATGCTGTGAAATCAAATAATAGAAAATGGTCCATGTTTCTTCTAAAACAAACATATTAATATAATTTGAGCTAACTGCAACTGATAAAGAAAAAGTTACTATAGAGTCAAAATTAACAGGAAAGTGAAAAAATCAATCCAGTAGGTTGCTACCGTGTTTCCCCGAAAATAAGACCGTCTTATATTTTTTTGAACCCCAAAATAAGCGCTTGGCCTTATTTTCGGGGAGGTCTGATTATTTTGGGGTGCCTGGAGCAAGATGGGGCTCCTCTTGCCGTCTTACCTGATTTCCAGCTCTGCATTTAAATATTTTCAGGGAGGGCTTATTTTTTGGGGGGTGGATTATTTTAGCTCTCGGGCTCAAAAACCCGACTGGGCTTATTATCAGGGGATGTCTTATTTTAGGGGAACAGGGTACTATTTAAAAAAAGAAACAAAACAAATTTCATGCTAGCAATCATTAGGAAAGTAATGAAAAATTGTGATGCCAATTGTTTTGTATCAAAAGAATACAAGAGCTCTGACATAAAATCTATCACACATCCCCCAAATATATTGTAGATCTGGAAAACATGCAAAAACAGGATCTAAAATGATTGACTTGTAAGGAAAATTTGCAACTTTTCTAGTGCTTTAACTTGGATCAAATAGCAGTAAAAAGAGGTAAGATAGAGATAATAAAATCCTGGATGGTGTGAAAAATATAGACCAATATTTCTTTTTCTTTCAAAATGTTAGAACTTGGAACTATTCATTCAAAGTAAATGGGGGAGGAGGGCCAGTAAAAGGAGCTACTTTGTTTACCTTTCCAAAGGTACATTATGGAATTAGTTATGAGCTACTGCAATGATTGCCCTTAATTTAGGTGATTTTTAAAAGGAGATTAGATACATTTATGGAAAATTCTGCTGTTAGTTAAGCACTAGTCTTAATTAACTACCTCCTAAACCACTGGAATGCATGCCATAGATATCAGCTTCTAGAAAGTAATAATGCAAAAGAAATATCACTATCTTATTCATGTTTATGAGCTTCCTATTACAATTGTTTGATTGCTGTGTGACAGAGGATGCTGAATAGATGGATTGTTGCCTGATCAAGCAAAATTCTTATGTTTTTATGAAACAACCAGAAAGCTCATTGGCTTGAGGGATACTTATGAGGCAGGTAGACTCAGGAACAAGAATTACTTCTGAGATGGTCTATACTGCCAGTAGGGTAAAGTGCATAACCTTAAAAAACTGTTGAAGGAATTCTCTAGATCAGTGTTTCTCAACCTTGGCAACTTTAAGATAGGTAGACTTCAAATCCTGGCTGGAGAATTCTGGGAGTTGAAGTCCACCCATCATAAAGTTGCCAAGATTGAGAATCACCACTTAGATCAACTTATACTTTAAGATAGAGTTACTCTCTTTCTCATGGTCCTTTCCGTCTGCATGGCTGAGGGGTCTCTCTCGCATTTGTTTCCTTCCTGCCTATTCCCAGGGCCTGCTAGACATTCCATTATATGTGGATCCGTCCATACATATGCAACGTACTTCAGTTATGCAGTATTTGATTACCTCAATATGGTCAGAAGCAAATAGATCAAAAGGACTATCTGAAGCTTTGGCATTGATAAGTAGTGCATCAAATTCCTTGCCAACTTCAAAGTTTCCAATTATACGATCTAATCCCAAAGCTGTAAATTAAAAAAAAAATAATTTCTTTATTATACACCATGAAATTAAGTACATTACAAGTGATGATTTTTGAAATCAATAGAAAGGACCCAACAATATATTTACAAAGGTTATATTTGTGTTCTTCGTTGCAGTTCTGTTATGACTATAATTCTAATCTAAATAACAGAGGAGGAGAAAATGTCTCAAATTCTTTAAAATAAAATAAAATTTGATGATCAAAAGAAGGATGAACATTCAGCATGGAATTGATCCAGCATCAATTCTGAGGAGTACTGTTTTTGAAATACTAAATTTTAGTGTCTTTCTAGGGTGCTTTTCCTAATCCTCTTTAATATAGTTTCCATATTAAACAGCAGGGGGCAGTAGAATATCAATAGCCAAATGCCTGTCAAAGTTTAATAAGAGAAGCAGAAGAGGATCAAAGTAAATTTATGGATATTTAGACCATAAAATCATCTATTTCAAACCAGGAAAAGGAGCTTCAGGGGAACAAATTTGAATCCCACCCATAGAAAAAAGAAAAATAAAGTGTTAAATGCTTGTAGTCTGTGAAAACATCATTCAAATATTTTAAACATTTTAAACTTATTTATAGAGCTCAACAAATGAGAATCCTATTTGTTCATTCATATAGATTTATATTCTCCCTTATATCATAGCATATTGGATCAGTGTTAGATCATCTCCAATCTTCCATACAAAATATTCATGTGAGTTATGTGAGAAGGAGAAATAGCAAATGATCCAAAATCATCCATTGGATCTTCAGAGTAAAAAGTAGTACTGGTAGAACATCTTGGTCCTCATTTGGCACTGTATCTACTACACCACATGGGCATACACATATTTTAGCAGTTTTGTTAACGATGTCATATTAAGCTATAGAGATTTAGTATTTTTAATCTTGTCTTATATGATGTCTGAACTGTTTCTTTCTTTCTTTCTTTCACAAACCATGAGTGAGAAAACTATGGTTACACATACTCGGTGCATTTGGTCAGTATAATGAAGTGATTAGGATGTAAGATATGCTAACATTCAAATGGAAAGTTTATTTCAAGCCAGGCTACATATCACATGTAATTTCTGTGTTTTGGGGATAGACAGTTAAAAAGAAGAGAATTACCTTGACTTCCTGCAAGAGTTGCTAGTCGGAATGCCTCCTTCAGAGTTAAGCCTTTTTCATCTGTTTCACTATTAAGATGAAGGACTTCAGATACCACAATCGTATTTCTGATAGCATCAAGCATGGAAACAGAATAGCCACCAGCAACATCTAACAATAGAGGACATTACAATCAATCTGGAAGGCTTATGCGTTAGATGGAAACAGGAGTTTCATTAAATATGCAGGCAGATGCTTATGATTACAATATAGGTATGATCTCATCCAGGCTTTTTATCATGCTGGCAATTTAAAAGTATCTTCCAGGAATTCACTATGTACAGGAGGATGTCCATGCTCTAGGTCAGAGGTGCAAAAAGTGTTGCCAAAGATCAGATATAGCTTGCCAGCATATATCTGGGGGTCCCAAAGCTTAAATCGTGAGACAAAAAGTTTTCTCCCTGTTTTGCAGTGAAGAGTTCAGAAACAAAAGAGTTTTCAAGCCACCCATTTCACCTCCTGAATCTCCTCCCCCCAAAAAGCCCAGCCTCCATCCATTTGTGAGGGGCAGGCCCAGGGGTGAAATCCAGCAGGTTCTGACAGGTTCTGTAGAACCGGTAGCAGAAATTTTGAGCAGTTCAGAGAACCGATAGTGGAAATTTTGACTAGTTCAGAGAACCGGCAAATACCACCTCTGGCTGGCCCCAGAGTGGGGTGGGAATGGAGATTTTGCAATATTCTTCCCCTGGAGTGGGGTGGGAATCAGTGGTGGGTTGCCCCCGGTTCAGACCGGTTCACAAGAACTGGTAGTAAAACCGGTGGGAGGCTCCACCCACCGACCCAGACATGATCAGGAAGCTTTTGCGCATGCGCTGAAGCACACACACACGCGCGCGCTGTCCCATTTCAAACTGGTAGTAAAGGTAAGTAGAACCTACCCCTGGTGGGAATGGAGATTTTGCAGTATCCTTCCCCTGGAGCCGGGTGGGAATGGATATTTTGCAGTATCCTTCTCCTGCCACGCCCACCAAGCCATGCCCACCAACCCACACCACACCCACCAAACCATGCCCCCAGAACCTGTAGTAAAAAAATTTGGATGGGCAGGCCTGGTGGTACTAATAAGGTGACAGAAGTTGAGCATTCTTGCCACAGGCCATTCCAGTTCAGGATGGACAGTGGTACTGCTAAAGCTGTAATCTCAAGGATAAAGCCAAGATTCTATACCTCAGCTGTTCCTCAATGGATGGCAAACAGGCAAGTGATAAACAGATCCAGCGTCAATATCTGAGATGATGGGCCTGATGTTTATAAATATTTGATAATCAGGCAGTGGTTGGAGGGACCTGTAGATGGTTGCAACTGCTTGGTTTATTATGTTTTATTTATTCATCATATTTATATAGCTGCCATCTCACAATCAAGTGACTTTGGGAGGTTATATAAGCATATAAAATGTTTACTGTAAAGATATTTTTATAAGACAGTTATAACACTTTCCCAAGCAGCTGTCAGAAAAAGTTCCATTTTATTTATATAATTCCATTTTATTCATGGAATATTTCACATTCCTATTGATATATCTTTTTAAATAAGTTTGAATACTGGTAATTTCAAATGGTCACTGAGTGAGTAAGCAAGGATTATCTGCATTTCATATGCCTTGTGGGTTTATGTATGTGACCCATTTCTTTTTTAATCTTTTAAAAAAGTACCTGAAAGTAAACACATAATAAATGACTAACCTGTGCCTAATCCAAGTTTTACATTGTGGTTCAGAATCTTCCTTGTGTTTAAAAGGCCACTCTTTAATCTAGATTGAAAATAGAAGAATGAAAGGATATCATTTTTCTAAGTTAAAAAAAAAAAGGTTGTAGCAGATGTGTTGATGCATTAAAAGCTGTTCACAAAGTGCTAGAACAAGATGTAAAACAGGACTTGCTTTAAGTATAACTTCATAAGTGTTATTGCTATGAACATATTCCACTTTAATTAAGCTATGCTATATTTAATACAGCTGAATCAAAAAGATTCAGTTTGCAAACCTAATGAGAACATACTACCTCAATACTGTTCATTAAAATATTTTCATGCTTCTGCATGACCTGGAAAAAAGATGTGGCTGCTTTAAGAATCACATTAATTTTAATTACCAGATCCCTTAAATTAAAGACATTCAGACTCCCACATAAGTCTGGGGAAAAAAGGCATGGCTGCTTTAATGAACAGAAGATAAATGCTGGGGTCCTATGGATTTTTTTAAAAAAGTCTTTTGAATCATTTCTGAAATGTCTATAATCCTGGTATTTAAGCTTGGGCATAAAATCAATAAAATCCAAGCATATAAATTGGATTTTTCTGAAAGTATAAATATGTGAAAGAAGATTGAATGGATCAACCATTGGAAATAACCAGAATGTGTTTTATGGAAATGATGAGTACATTTTAGGTTCCCTGTCTCACTTTAAGATTCATACCTGAAAAATTTGACAATCAAATGCTTCCAATATTTAATCCAGATGTGCCCTGGACATGTTGCCCTGGACATCTAGTAATGTGGTCCCATAAGATTGTAAACTTTTAATATTATTATGTCATTTATATACATTAATTATGTTTATATATTTTATATGTGGCCCAAGGCAATTCTTCATCACCAAAAGGTTGGACACCTGTGATTTAATTCATCACTGACATTTTTTAAAGCAACCTATCACAAATTTGTGCTCTCCATTTTTATATTTGTTATTTAGGAGTGTGAGAATAATTCAATATGTAGCCCAAAAGCACCGGATTGGGAAAGATTGAACAGAAACTCATTCCTTGAAAGTGTTATTACTTTGTGACACTATGTTACTCACGATATATTTGAATTAGGACAATGTATAATGGCAGCTCCTCTACGTTTAAATATGTCCAGTTCTTCATCAGAAAGATAGCAGCCATGAGCCATTATAGTCTAAAAGTAAATACAGTAATATTACCTTTACTTATTTGAATTATTTCATTTTGACAATTCAGGTTTTAAGATAACAATTTTAGGATCTATTGTGAAAATCACTACAGCAATAACCTGTAATGCATCACATATTGCTCAACATTTTTAGTAAAAATTTCGGTCTTCCAAATCCTTACTGAAAGGCAATTAAAGTGGCATCCATTTGGGGTTACTAATTAGATGCTTATATTTAATACTGTTCTTTCAGATGTTCACATTTGCAGATAAAGTAAATAAACATTCATCTTAATAGGCCCACGGTATAACCCTTGACAACCACTGCTTACTTCTATGGTAGCAATATGCAATGAGCTTAGTGGGAGTTCCTTCTGAGTAGATAAACATGAATGTGCTATTCATGCGGAATGTGGAATTTTCATGCAATTCTTATAATAGCATGTGAAAACTGGGAGCAGTTAGAACTTTAAAGTTGTGAGCTTAACGTAATAGAACAAGGCTAGATTACAAGGAAAAAATATAGGAAGGTTTAAAAAAAAGGAAAGGGCATCCATTATTTTTTTTAAAAAAATATTCAAAAAGTAGCATAGTATGTATTTGAAATGCATTTTTGTAAATGGTAGCTGATATATATAAAACATTTTAAAATTTTGTGAGGTACCCAATTATCTGTCTTGCCAGGTAAGCATAAATGAACTAAATACAGACAAAGAACAGAACAATATATTTTATATGTTCAGCCAACTGCCAAAGGGATAGAACTTTCTGTATCCCTTTGCTGTATCCCTAGTAATGATCTGAACTTACAGTATGCAACCCAGAGCTGAATGATAAATAGCTTCTTGAAATAAACATTGTTTTTTTAATTGTTTTTCTAACATAAATAATTTATCCACAAGTTTTAAGAGCTTTATAAAATTGATGAGATAAAGAAAGATCACAACACATAAAACTGAACAATGCCCATTTTGTTGGCTTGTTCAACACTGATTCTACTTCAGCAGTAACTCAACACTTGTAACTCCAAAAGCAGCATTACTCAAAATATCTTCACGATTGATACAAATAACCAACCTTGTTTGTAAGCAGCTTGTTTTTATCATATAGCTCTGTATAATGTTGATAGTGTGGAAACGTGCTTTCTATAAGTCTGAGCTCCCCTTTAGACTCACTTATGTGGCTCTGTAAGATGATGGGAGAAACACAGAGACAGTGGTCAGTATTTCACATAATTTCACACCTTGAAAGAATAATATGAATGTCTTCATACATGCAAGCTATTGAAGCTATTCAATACAAATCTACATTTTTAATGAAAACAATATTTATAAAATTCATATCATGTCATGTACTATTGGTAGTTATATGGTAAATTAAATTATTATTTGAGAAGCTTTTTAGACAAACGATGCAAAAAAATTAAAAATAGAAGAGAAACATTTTGCTTTAACAGATTTTAAAATCCTTACAAATATTAATGATATAAAGAACCGTGGGAGCATCGTATGAAGCAAAGCTGCTTAATCTAGACCACATTTTGAAAAGTTGGAATATTGAATTTTAGATGTTTAATATGAAGAAAGAGCTGATGGAATCCCTTCATAGCCGAGAACAGTATTTTAAAGAGACAGCTATTATAGACAGCATAGAAGAAGCCTGAGTAATGTTGGGCTGCTTCAGTGCATAGCAGAATAGTGCTGTGTTTATTCAAGTTTTAAAATATTTCTTTCACGTAATTTTCAATTAGCACACACCAATATTTATGATCTAACTTAATCCTGGAAAACAAAGTTGAACTAGGTCAGCAGGAAGTCATTTTATTTTACAGTACCTGATGATTTAGGAAAGCAACGGTTGAAATTCATGAATCACACTTTACAAAGAAAAAAAGACTACACATTGTAATTAAAGACTGAAACAAATGGATGTTGAAATGCATTTGTGATTTAAAGGATATAAGAGCAGTGCAGGATCATAACAACAACCTATATAGTCCAGTCGCCAACATAGCAATAGCCCCCTTCATCCATTGATTTCATATCTGTTTCTTACTTAGCTACTTCACATATTTTCAGTGTGGCAAATTCTTGCCTCGTGTTGAGTAAAACATGATAGCTATTTAAAAATGCAAGGATTCCTGTCAAATAAAAATATTTCATTAATAAAACTTAATTGCACTGTTCCAATAGTCTATCTGGATTGTTTGTTTGTTTGTTTGTTTGTTTGTTTGTTTGTTTGTTTGTTTTAGGATAGAATGCATTGATTTGATTGAGTACAGGTAGTTCTCAACTTATAACAGATCTCCCCAGAATTTATTTGTTTGTTTGTTTGTTTGTTTGTTTGTTTGTTTGTTTGTTTGTTTATAAAATTTATTTGCCGTCCATCTCATATCCAACAACTTACAATATAAACATTGAAAAACCATACAATCATCCATTATAAAAACACAGCAGATAAAAACATTAATAGATAAAATCAAGGAGAAAAGATGGCAAAGAAGGGAGCCAGACACATGGAGGGGAGAGGGGAACATTGAATTTTAATTAATCCACCACCTCCAATATGGAACTCCCCCACTGGGTCACCAAGCCATCTGGTACAGCCAGGTTTTGAGGTTCTTTCAGAAGGGTGGGAACCAATCTCATTTTAGGCAGTAAGATGTTCCAGAGGATAGGATCCACAGCAGAGAAGTCTAGGATTCTGCCAGCTGAAATTCCTTGGCTAATAGGATCTGCAGTATGCCCCTTCTGCCAACACGAGTGAGGCAGGTCAATCCCATCAGGATGAGGCAGTTCCTCAGATAAACTAGACTCATGCCATGCAGGGCTTCAAAGGTGATGCCCAACACCTTGAATGCACCTGGAAGCAGATTGGGAACCAGTGCAGCTCACAAAACGGTGGTGTAACATGAGCCACCCTCGGGGCCTTAAGAACTGCCTGCATTCTGCACCTGCTGTAGCTTTCGAATGCTCTTCAAGAATAGCTTATGATTTAGTTTTGAAATTCCAATAGCCACTAACCTACTGCAGTCACATGATCACATTTTGGGTGCTTTTAAGGCTGTTTGCATGGTCCTGCAGTCACATGACCATGATTTATGATTTTGTTTGTTTGTTTCTTTGTAAGAAACCAGCTTTTACTTTTGATTTCTGGCAAAAAAGCCCAGTGACTACAGTGGATTCACTTAACCACCACCCTGTTCATTTAATGACTACAGCATTCATTTAATAACTATGGCATTTGCTTAATGATTGGTGCAAAGATGTCATAAAATTGGGTCTGGTCAAATTTTGACCTGCTTAATGTCCGACAATTGAGCCACACCTTAGTGTTTTCAAGGTCCAGAGACCCAAAGTCAACCTCACCCCACCAGCTATTTGAGATTACTAAAAGCAAATGCTATAGTTATTAAATGGGGAAAGGGCAGTGGTGGGATTCAGCCAGTTCGCACCACTTCGGGAGAACCATTTGTTAACTTTCTGAGAAGTTTGGTGAACTGGTTGTTGGAAGAAATCATTAGGGCAGAGAACCGGTTGTTAAATTATTTGAATCACACCACTGGGAAAGTGTGTGTGTATACCGGGAAAGGTAAAAGTAAATGGCCTAAAGATGAGGAAGTGAAGATGACGTCTGCAAATTGGCAGACAATTGGCAGCTATTACAAGCAGACAAGAGGACTTTCATTCAACTGCCAGCATCACAAGCTATAGTGAGCAGCATATCCTGATAGGAGTCCTTACTGGGCCTTTACCTGGAGCTCAGGAGAAATTATTAGATTAGGAACAACCACACTGAAACAGCAAGTCATCCCAACTAGAATAAGAATGTCTAGGAAAACACAAAAAGATTGTGTGTTACTTTAAAGACTTTTGCTTGGACTGAGTATTAAAAGATTGAGTATAAAGGTCTGAGCATTAAAAACATTCGTGTGGCAACATCACCTTTCAAGATCCTAAAAGGGTGGAGTGACAATACGGAGCAAGAGCTTGTTGTTGGGGAAGGTGTGTATTGTAATAAAGAATTCTGTATAGATTTGCTATGCTGTGGTGTGTCCAATCCTTGGAGAGCAAAGAATCCCCACATTTTCTTCATATTAATAATGAGCTGTTATTTTATAGACTAGACCAATGATGGCTAACCTTTTCCAGACTGAGTGCCCAAAGCATGCGCACGACCCCCAAAATGCAATGCATCTCTCCCCCGTGCATGTGTGGCCCAGGCATGCCCCCCACCCCCCTTGCATGCATACGTGGGGCCCCTGCATGCGCCCTGGCCCCCGCGCATGCACCTGCCCCCTGCATGCCCCCTGGTCCCCCTCACATGCATGGTAGAGACCTGAAGACCAGCTGGCCGGTGGCAGGTGCGTGCACATGTGCGGTGAAGCTGAGCTGGGGCGACGGCTCACGTGCCCACAAAGAGAGTGCTGTGTATCACCTCTGGCATGCGTGCCATAGGTTCGCCATCACGGGACTAGACTATCTTTTTCTCAAAGAACCACAAAGTGAACATTGAATTGTGTCTTTGAAGTTCTCTCATGTTTTGTTGCATGAAAGAAAAGAATTATTAATTAATTAATAATAATTAAAGAACCACTTTGGCTTAGTGGTTGGTTATCAAGGTAGAAGCCAGGAGACTGGGAGTTGTAGTCCCACCCTAGGCAAGCAAACCAACTGTGTGACCTGTGTGACAATCTCACTCTCTTAGCCCCACTCACCTCACAGGGATGTTGTTGTGGGGAGAACAGGAGGAGGAAGGACTTATTGCCGCATTGACTTATTTATAAAAAAGTAATAAAGGCAGGAAATAAAAATAAATAATTCCATTTCCAGCTCACCCAACCCAACGAAGTATAACTGTACAAATTTAAAAGCAATATGAATCACAATCTAATAGTAATGAACTCCCATTTTCCAGAAGTTAAATGTCAACATAATAGCAATTCATCAGTCCTAAGCTCCTGAGTGTGATTTGTTTTTCTCAAAGGGAATGTCAGAGGCAGATTGACTCATCAGAGTGCTTTTGAAACAGTCATATTCTACCTAAAAGATAGGCTAATGGAAAAACAAGGAAAAGGACCAACACAATGGTATCTAGCATCAAAATTGTCTTCTCAAATTATCTAGAATAGTTTTCTGTTCTGATCTCAAGACCAGTTTACAGACATAATGGTATTCAAATACTGCATCTAAATAGATTCATGCCACTGACTTTAACATAGGTAGTAATATGTATAATAAAATTACAAGAAAACTGTGGCAAGATCTTTCTGTGTGATTCTCCCAAAAAGACAACCCGCTTCCGGGACAGAGACAGGCAGGAAAGTCGAGGGGCAGAGCAGTCTGCTCTCCTTCCCCAATGTGATCACTGGAGCTTCCAGAAGGAGAACTAAAATCACTGGTGGGTTTCAAAAAATTTTTACTACCAGTTCCGTGGGCGTGGCTTGGTGGACGTGACATGGTAGGTGTGGCAGGGGAAGGATACTGTAAAATCTCCATTCCCTCCCCACTCCAGGGGAAGGTTATTGCAAAATCCCCATTTCCTCCCGATCAGCTAGGACTCAGGAGGCAGAGAATAGATGGGGGTGGGGCCAGTCAGAATTTTTACTACCGGTTCTCCGAACTATTCAAAATTTCCGCTACTGGTTCTCCAGAACTGGTCAGAACATGCTGAAACCCACCTCTGACTAAAATGTAAATGAGTGACAGGGAGGAGTGAGAGGGACCCAGCGGGGTGAGAAGCAGGCCTATAGCCTCCTGGGACCGCAAGGAAGCTGAGGATAGGGGTGCCTTGGGGTGGGAGAGGCCTAGTGTAGGCCCAGGGCAGGCAGGCCTGGGCCTGCCTAGGCCTTCCACAACTCTGAGGCACCCTGTGCTTCACTTAACAATCCATGCAGTCACTTAATGACTGCATCAAGAATGGGGGTCATTAAGCGAGGCAATCATGTGGGCTGGCTCCATTATGGTTGTAAGTTAAGGACTACTTGTAATAGACAAGAAATAAATGGCAAACACAAATGGCTAACTTAACCTGAGATAACAGAATTTTGTCCAGTGGTATATAAAATAAAATCAACAGAACGGATGGCAGAGGGATACACGTGACAATGGTTTCCTTATTTCGAGCAATTCAAAAAATTTAAAGTTAATAATGATAATTTATAGTATTTATTTATTTATTTGTTTATTTATTTATAAAATTTATTCCCCCATCTCGACTCTGGGCAGCTTACAACACTGAACATTTTAAGACTGATTTGAAAGAGATTTGCATACAAATGAACTGATTCCTAAAATTTTATTGAAAGGATAAATACAGAAATGTATGATAAGGTGTATAAAAATTATTAAAATTTACAATGAGGACAATGGAAAAATGTGTGGTTGAAAGGGCTGAAATTTACACTATGTTACAATCCTAAAGAGAATTTTTATAAAATGATGTACTCTTGGTATAAGATACCAGAAAAGCTATCTAGAATGTATAAAAGTACTTCAAATTTATGTTAGAAATATGAACTACAAGAAGGGTCATTTTTTTTTATGCTTGGTGGACATGCAAAAAAGCTAGAAAATTTGGAGTTCAAATACACACAGATATTCAGAGGATAAATTCAACTGAAACCAGAACTTTTGGGACTGATGGATAAGCAATTGGAAAAAAAGTCATGGAACATTGTTTTTAATATATGACAACTGTAAACAAGAATATTGAATACATAAAAATGGAAAGATTCGGCAATGCCTACAACAGAACCATGGTTGGTGAAAATGATGGAATTCACTGACTTGTTTAAATAGAGAAAAGAGTGTATGTATATTTACTGGTGACTGGAAAACCCTTGTGGACGTTTTCTGTAAAAAATGAAGTTATGATTGATGGTTTTGGAGATTATATAGGGCAGATTATAGAAAGAAGAGAGTCACAATTTAACTTTAGAGTGAGAGAACCAGTACTCTGAAAACTGCTGGGTGAATAACATTTTAGTAAATACAATAGCAAAAGGTTTACCTGTATATGAATATCATGAGTCTCTGCCAGGTTACCAAGGCTACTAAGTAATTCCTCTGTACAAGATAGTCCAAAACGGGGTGTTATTATAGGAAGTATTCTTGGATACTAAGGATATTCAAGTAATAGAAAGAATAGACGATAAATATGTGAGCACAATAGCATTTTAAGCTATATCTATGGCTGTATATGTATAATCTATTAAACCATAATTAAAAGGCCTTTAAGCTCATTTTCAACGCCACTATTATGAAAACAATGTAATATAATGTAATATAGCAAAATAATGATTATCAGCTAATAAAAATAAAGCACCAAGTGTATGCAAATTCAGGCTTAAACTAATAATTATATACAGTGCTATTTGATTCTAGAAAGTCATTGATTCATATCTAGCACAAAATTAATATGTATCTAACAGAGTTATTATTTTCATATATTTATAATGATAACTAAATGCAATCTCAAAGATATATTGTGGGGAGTTATCTAGAAAAAAGTTAAATAAATAAGGCAGAATTGCTATTTAGGGAAAGTATCAGTAATGAATACTTTCCCATATCTTTATCAAAACAAAATAGCCACATAACAAGCCTGTGAAATAAGCCACTCATATGGCCTATTTTACAAAAATAGTTCATAAAAGAGACAGTGAAATTAACCTTCACTACATTCACTGAAATTAATGTTATGAAGTTCAGAATTCATTCCTTCCAAAAATGTGATTGTAATTGACTCAATTCTTTGAATGTCATTGTGGCTTCTTTTTTTTAAAGGTAAAGTTTTCTATCTCCTCTCATCTCCTGTGGCCCATCCTTTGATCTACACACCAACATTACCCCATTTTAGAAGTCAATCTGAAAATGAGAAGAAAGCTATATAGCACAAAAGATTGGTTCCTGGGAACTGTATGGAGTCTCAAAAAAAAAGAAAGAAAAAGAAAGAAATTGGATGGGAACTGAAGAATAAAATGTAAAGACCAGGATAAAACTATAGCTGCATAGTGTTCATATGTAATTAAATATAGCTAATGTTATCCTTCTAATAGATTAGAACTTTCAGTTTGATTTTCACTTTTGGCAGATCTGTAAAAACTAAAGCAATACCTTCTGTAGACGGATACCATTCTAGGCAAAGCATGAGACCTCCTGTTATCCTATCTGAATGAGCGCTTATAATCCCTGACTTGTAGCAGTACACAGGAGTTCAATTTAAGACATCTAGGCAATACATGGTTTCATATTGCAAGATCATTTTGTTACATAAAAACCTAAACATAGGATATAAAGAAATTATATATACTGCTCTGTGGAAGAAAACTCAGCTTACTTACTTTTTTCCCCAGGATTCCTTGAACAAATCTGAAAAGATCAAAAAAGGGAATTAGAAAAAGACATATAAATGAATGTGCGAGTCTGGACATCAACCATGAAATCAATTATTATTTCAATTTAGTATGCTTCACAAGGGTCTTGACTACAACTTCCAGAATTCCCTGTTGCCATATTTGGAAAGACTGCAGGAAATCAACACTTTCTGTGGTGGTTAATGAGGCTGTGCAAATGTGCACCAGCTAAGGATTTTGATCTTAAATGTGCACAAGCTGTTGATAATTAACAGTAGACAACTGGTTATTACTATGTTTCCTGTGACAACTAAATAGATAACATACAAAATCAAGTGAAAGCATAATTGTATGTTATAGTTATGGGCATATTTTTTAGAAAGTAAGAACTTTTGGCTCTGTATCAGAAAACTGAAGTGTTCTGTTTTGATAAGCGGCATTTTGTATGGCATAAATATGTTTCATTGACAATACTCTGAAAATATGAATTCTAATTTCACATCTATCCTACATTATTTAATTGATACTATATCTCTCTCCGCCAGGGGCTTTTAACATTTATCTACTTTTGAGCAATACAGAGAAACAAGCATTGTTCTTAAAATCTTAAAATAGATCAGGTATGAGTGGGTTCCACAGTCATTGCATTGTGATGGCTAATATAATTCTTGAGGTAATTCAGAACTTTGCTCTTTCTAAACTAATTAGACATGGCTACAAACACTTCTGGTTAGATAGCATTTTATAATGCAGGCTATTTAAAATGTGGCTACTGAAGTCATGCTTCTGCGCGTAGTGTTCTCAAATGCATAAAAATATTTCATTATTACCTACCTAGAAAAATGTGTGAATTGGTCTCTTCGCAGGGCATGTAGGAGCTAGGTGGTCCTGGCCCCCACAGTATAAATATAGACCATCTCTGCACCTTTGTGCCTTTTCTGTATCAGTCAGATGAGGGTGAGAACCCTGATCTGCATGGGCTCCTCTTGAGATGGTTTCTCAAGGCGAGGTGTGGACAGAGATGCTTGACAAAGATGTTTGCTAGCTCGGTGGGCAGAGATGTTTGTTAGCTCAAGCTCTAGTTTTTGCTGTTAACTATTATAAAACACGGTTGAACTAATTCCTGCATGTCTTTAGCTCATCCAGAATTTCATCTGCCAGCCCTTCCTGAAAATGATTGATAAGTGCTGCTTCATCCAAGCCAGATCTTGGAAGATTAGCTGGAAAGCTCTTACATATTCAGCCACTGAGTGGCACCCTTGTTTCAGTTCTCAAATTTTGGCAATGTGCTGTCACAAGGTCAGAATAAATGGGTTTAGATCTGTCAACTAAATCCAGCAGTCATTGAGTAGGAGGCTCTGTTGTGTTAACAGTGATGTGACCCATTTACCGGTAGTAACAATTCTAGATAAAAAGCTTATTATAAAGCCACCTCAATGTCTTTCTGTTGAAAAATCCTCCCCCATACATGTTCATATATAGATTGAATTGTGCCCAAAAGGTAATAAATTGATATAGCATCCCATCAGACTTTTCTGGACAGGCAATAGGACAGGGCTGTCAAACTCAAGGCCCATGGGGTGCTTAGATCTGGTCCATGGGGCCATCCTGGAAACAGCAAAGGACTGGTCCGTGGTGCCTCTGGCAGCAAAAACGAAGCTCATTCATTTTCGCTGGCAGAGGGCTGCAGGAGGCTGTCACAGCTGAAAATGGAGCCCGACGTCCATGCACACGCCTCCCGAGCTCCATTTTCACAAACTACTAGCAAAAGTGGCATTTGATCACAAGGCAAGAGGCATCGAGAAATTCCTCCACTGGAGACAATGGATCCCAGACCTGCACGGGCCAGCACAGATGCCCCTGACACAAATGACTTTGAGCTGGCCATGTCCCCCCCCCCAGCCACAGCCACCCTGATGCCCCACCTCACTGCCCCCGAGGTCAAACACAACCCTGATGCAGCCCTCAATGAAATTGAGTTTGATACCCTTGCAATAGGACATTTTCTGCAAGAGTGGGGAGTAGTTGCTACTGCAGTCACTGCTTATGCTGACTGGACTGGTAATATTTGTGTTTGGGCTGTGAGTAAAGCAAGCTGCTGAGTCAGCTGGGTATTCCCAATGGCATGTTTCTCTACACTGTTTATTTTTCTCAGTGTGATTGTTAGTTAAAGTTTCACTCCCAAGTCAGCTGAGAGTTAATGAGGCTGGAAACAAACTGTTCTGCTTCTGATTTCAAATACTGACTCAACAATGTTGCTTTGGTAGTTCACAGTTTACTCAGGGTAAAAGAGATAACAACAGTCAAAGCATACAAGTCAAAACAGAGTGTCTGAGAAATGAAGAGTGAAGAACACTCCAAAATCATTCCAAGATTCCAAGAGCTGGGTAAGGGTTGTCAGTCATTCCAGAGATCAGAATTTCATGGGAAGAATCCACCTGAATTGTCATGCAAGAGCCACAAATCAGACAATTGTTTCCAGCAAAGAAACGAGGATCAAGGCTGGATCTTAAATCAGGCTGCAGTCAGCTGCCATTATTCAAGAGATTTGTCCCTTTCTTGGCAACCTCTCTGCTTTGCTCTCCTCTCTACTTGCAGAATGCATGGTCCGGGAAGCCTTATGTCATTCTGATTGCTCCACCTGTTCATGTGATGCCTATATTTGATTACTTTTATATGATTCTTGTGTCTCCTGAGGCTGAAATTCCACAGGTTCTGCTGAAACCTTTTCTTCAGAATTAGAATCAGTATCTGAGTTTGTCCCACGATATATATATATATATTCTACCATAACTTATTAGTTTTCAAGTTCCCAGCAAGGCAAACAGAACAAAGCATTTTCCAATGGAATGCCAATGCAGTGTTAATCTTTCTAAAAGCTTTGAAGACATAGATATGTTCCAGGCTTGGGAATCATGTAGATAATGGAAGTCCATATGATTATGGTTAAAAGTTATTTTATTTATATTTTACCATACAAGATTTATCTTGTCTGCCTTCATAGTTTTTTAAAATGCTGTTTTATTGTTTATTTGGATTGTGCTTTTATATATTGTTGTCTTGGAATTACCAAGGCAAGATGGGTGACTATATCCAATGAATCAACCAACCAATCAATCAATCAATTGGGCTACATAGAAGTTGAAGAGAAGGATGTCTCTTTGCATGAGCAGAAATCTATGACTATGCTCATATATACATAATCAGCCACTGATGTCTGAAATACATTGTAAGTCACCCAAAATTGCTTAAGAAGTGCAGCCATATAAATAAATAAATACTTTTAATACTTGAACTTTCATAAAAGTGTAGCATTGTTCTGCTTATAACTTTATCTTATTCACACATGAGCTTTGAGTTCAGTTCAATGACCTTTAAGATATTAGAAAAGTTATATGCCCATAAATGTGTTATGTAAGAGCCATGGTGGCACAGTGATTATAATGCAGTATTATAGCAGGCTAACTCTGCATTCCACTCCAGCAGTTCAATCCTACTATCCTCCCAAGGTCATTAAAATGAGGACCCAGATTGTTGGGGGCAATATGCTGATTCTATAAAATGTTTAGATAGGACTGGAAAGCACTATGAAGCAGTATATAAATCTAAGTGTTATTGCTATTGCTGTTGCTACATCAATACTGGCATTAGTTTCTCTATAGCTGCTTTTCTTCCTTTTTCAAACATTTTGGCAATATTTTTGAGAAAATCCCAAATACTGTGAAATTATTCCTAGTGTGGTATGAGCCTGTTAGAAACACATAAAATAGAAGCAGATGTCACATGTTAGTCTTTGCTTTAATTTTTGGTAATCCATGTCCTCTTTCTTTCATCATTCTTAAAAAATGTTGCTGCTTAAATCATACAGGAAGAACTATCTGGCTCACCTTTCAGTTTCCTCAATTGATTCTTTGGTGGCTTCCTTGTATTCTGGGAAGCTTTCATTGATATCCATGCAAACTTTACCCACAAATGCCCTCTGGCCAAATTTATCTATAAAATATGAAGAACAAGATTAAGAATAATTTCCTTGATCCTCATTGTTAACAAGTCTTTTTTAAAAAAAAAAAATTGCCAATAAATTCTGACATTACAAGCATATCTCACAATTCCAGGCACTCATTTGGAATAGAATAGTATAGAAAGAGTTCCATGAAATTCATAATTATCTCTCTGTGTAGTTTGTGTCTTTTTAGCCACACCATTACAGTTCCCCCACCGCCTGAAAGCATTTACAAAATATAGGATCTAATATAATGTAGTTACCACTGTGAGATGTGAGCTATAAATTCCTTAGTTAAAACTTATTTCATTTATTCCCAGTGTAGATCCTTTTAGAGGAATTGAAAGCAAAACAAAATATTTCAAACATTGAAAAAATGCTATATAAGTAGTAGAAGGTAAATAAAAATAACAGTAGAAAAATGCATACTTTTTGGAAACATTTTCTCATGATAAGGATGAAAACTACAATCTTAACTGGGATTTGTTGGCTTGTTTTTGGTAATTAGATGAATTTATGTTAGCTTTTGTTATGCAGTTTTCATTGACTAAGAGCAAAGAATAATTATTTTCATATCTAGTTGGGAAGTTTCCTAGATTTATTCACTGCTGTTGAAACAGAATGAACAGCTTGTATGAGTGATGACTCCAGAAAATAAATCCCTATATTATTAACTGCATAGAAAATAATTGAAGGATTGAAGTGTGTTATACTCAACACAGGAATATCATTTAATTGATCCAGTTCACAATGATAAAGGCAATATGAATTATACTTGGAACTTTTGAAAATTTCTCATTACCTGTAAAAGTAGGATCTACCGGTACTTGCAACTTTTGTTTACTTTTTTTTTAAAAGTAAAATTCTCAAGTTCCACTAACCCAGAAACCAGACACAAAATAGTAATGTGGTCACACAGACATATACCAAGAAGAAGAAAAAAAGATGCCTCACACACTTAGTTCAGGAATTTGAAATCAATAGTAGTTCTGATTTTCCTTCATGTGTTCTTTTACTGACAACTAATTTGAGGAGGAAATACATTTTAATTATTGTTATTATTAGATAACTGTACTTCATAAAGCCTTACCAATCTACTTTTAATCACTGACCAATAAATCCCAATTTATTTTCTGCTAGCCCATTCTAAAAGTTCTTGACAATCTTACAGTCTTACCTATAATGTCAGCCAGAAGCAAAGCAGCATCTGTGTGAATTGTGGCAAAATAGCAAGCTGTAGTTGTACCATTCTTGAGTGTTCGTCTCTGTAGGAAAAAAAAACCCTCACAATCTACTTGTTTCAGGAAAGAATAATGCAGTGAATAATACTACCATTTTCTTAAAAAACCTGTCACATCTATACTGTATAATCAATGACAATTGTCAGGACAAAATTATAGACATTATAGAAAAAATACCTCATACTACCACTTGTCATCTATTTTTTTTTAAAAAATTATTAGCGGTATATTAACTTAACAGTATATCTAACGTGTCCTTGGGTTCTATCTTTCCTGGGTTGGCTTGTTTCTTCCCTTCTGTCTCTTGAGAACTACTAAGGATTCAGTTACGGCCTTCAGCAAACAAAGCAGAAACTATTACTTTTTTTCCTGTACAAAGATTTAGTTCAAATTATACAAAACAAATATGCTGTTTCTTGCCTCCAGTTTAGCATATTGTTAAGCATTATAATTTATTCAATAAATCACAGTGAAACAAATCCACTGTGCAAATATAGCCAGTGATAAATCAGAATAGCTGGTTTATCTCTGTTTAATCTGAATGACTAATATGTGTGTACAGTTTATAGACTCGTTTTACTTTTTCCTTTATACAAACTGTGTTACTTTGCCCTAATTTTTTCCTGAAATATATGTTTTTACAAATCATATCAACTTGCAACTTGTCTTTCCATATGACGGATTTGATTTCCCAGAGAAAATAGAAGAAAAGCAAAAAGCGTGTATATTAAAGGAAAGGGGAGTGATAGGAGTGGTCATTTTTAAATTGATTATAGAACTAAGACTACATTATATTTAATGGACTCTAAGCAGCTCAATTGTGACTCAACCCCATTTCTAACCTCTCATTAATCCAATCTATTCAGAGTTGGCTCCCTTTTTAAATCCCACAGATTTCAAAGAGAGAAAAAAAATTACATGCCCCATTTCACCATTGAGGTTAGTTGCACTTAAAAATGGCTAGATCATGAGCAGAGATTAAAAATGATGCATGCATCTAATTAGTGTTTCATAAAGTATTCTACCAAAGCAACAGTATTATATTTACTTAGCCTTTCCTGTTTTATAAATCAGGTGTAATAACTAGGAAATCATCCATATGTATTTAAAGAGTTGAAAACTACTCCATGCAAAACTAATTGTATAAAACATTGATTTCCAGCTGCATAAACATATGTGTTCATTAGGGTTAGGCAGCATTTTGGATTTGATTCCTTAAAGCTGTTTCAAAAAGGACGTATTATGAGCTCTTTAAAGGAGCCATGTTTTTTTCCAGAATTGTACAGTTGATCTTTGCAGCTATTTTAAAGAGCTGTAGATGGATAGTTCTTCAGTACTTTCCTGAAATCAAGTCCAAATAATTACTCAACTTTTTATATCTTTCTGACTTCAGTGGGGCTTCTTCCAAACAACAGAGTTTTGCATTTTATTTTATTCATCTAATTTATACACCATTCATCTCACAAACTACCTTAAGTGACTCTGAGTGGCTTACAAATAAACACCATAAAATCCTACAGAACTAGACAAAGTTCAAAAGATGGAAGCCACCAACACTCCCAGGTTGCATATCATTCTTGGGTATCCAGGCAAGTTTACAGAGCCAGTTCTTAATGCTCTTCCAAAAAAAAAAAAAGAAGAAGAAGAAGAAGAATGGAGGCCAGACAAGATGTTCAAAGCAAATTTAAATTTTAAGTTTTAAAGCAATTTTTAGCTTTATCTGCTCATGCTTTAATTATCTGGGAGCAGGCCATGACATAGAGGTTTAATAATTCTAGCTTTAGAATAATGTTTACTATATATTCCAATTGCTCCTGTTTATTCATGAATTATACATGTTGAACTGTAAGGGATCAGGAAGAAGAATTTTTTCTTTGTATGTTTGTATTGATTTAGAAATGAAGAATTCAGAAGAAGAGATAAAGGATTATCAAATTATTATATAAAATTCATCATAACCTTTCCCAAATAATATTTTTTATATAATTGTAAACCATAGTAATAGCAGGGAAAGAACCCTGAGATGTTTATAGTGATAAGGAAAAGAGGTACAATAGATAGGGCCAAACTGACAAGTAGACAGACAGACATCTGTCTTACCACAGCTCTAGTGTATACTTCTTCAGCAAAATCAATTTTTTTGAATTCAGCCTCTACTGGATAAGTGGTTTTTTCCAACCATTTCAAAAGAGTCAGATTTCCTCGGATCCCTGTAAAGGAATACTGTGGGGCATGGATATGTGCATCAACCAAACCTGGCATGAAGAATTCACTGGGAAAAAAAGTATGAGAAACAAGCACATCAACTTTCCAAATGTTATTATTTGCATTTTATTAAATCCAGTGATTTCAGTAACAGTGATATTAACATTATCATATATTCATGATGATGTAATCACACATATGTTGCAGTTACATACAGTACAGTATTAGATCATCATGATGTCTGACACAAGCTATGTGCTATGACATTATGATGCATCATTTTCTCCTGCTTCTTCAGATCCCCTAATCAAATCTCACTTGGATGTCTTAATATGCTTGTGGAATAATCTTAGCTTGAAACCAAAGTACCTGAAGACCATATATATGCTATTACTAAGGAAAAGGAATAATTACCTTTTCACATGAACAAATACCATATTAATTTATATGTGGTTAATATTGATAAATGTAGTGATTGGTTAGGTCATACATATTATTGCCAGCATTATGCAAAGTAATTGGTGCTGTGTCTATATATTTATAACTTGTATATACATAATTGCATATAGGAAATTGGTTCTGCCTCTCAACTACACTTTGATATCATTAATATATAATAAATATTAATATAATTTATATTTTGCTGATAAAGAAATAAAGGGAGACTAGTATAGATCTATTTAGCTCTCATAAGCTAACCATACCCTTAGTTGGATTTGAACTTGGGCTGCCTGCATGTTAGGCAGTTGTATTAACCTCTGAGCCACAAGTTCTCCCTTCATCAGTTTGAGCCAGGGGAGAGAGTAGGTGTTTTATGTATGTGTATACACACACACACACACACACACACACACACACACACACACACACACAAACATATATATTTTCATTCAAGAATTTGATGTAATCTAGATGTGATCTACATGGCGCTTCTTTTTCCTGTTCCCCCCCCAATTTCCCCCCCCCACTCAGTTTGTTGAAATAGGCTGGGTTGAGAGAATGAGTGGATTAAAGTCAGACAATGAGCTTCTGTGGGGGAGGATGGACTTGTTACTCCTACTTAACACTTTAACCACTGCACTATATGAGTTGTCTAATTAGGAATAATATTTATACTCTTTTCTAAGTTTGAAATCTACTTTTCTGTTCAACAACTCTCAGTTTACAATAACAAAATATGACAATAAAACAATTTAACAATGACTAAACCTTAACAAGAGTGAGTCAGCCTAATTTCAATGCTTGCAATGACTTGCAAAACATGATTTGGCTGAAGAGGATTTGACATTTTTTTAATGTTTGTTGGTACTGTATGTGAGGGTTACAAAAATATGGCTAGCATTCCTACAAAACCTACAGTTTCCCACAAAATGTACATAAAAATGTGCCAAGATGTGGAAACGGAGAAAGGCAAGTTCAGCTTCTGCTTATAATAAACTGTTTCACAAGGATCTTCAATATGATGGAAATGGAAGCATGCTAAAATAATAAAGCCTGCTACACAATTTATGTTATCTCCAAGTCATTGATAAGACATGTTATACAGGTAGTCCTCAACTTACAAGCATTTGTTTAGTGATGGTACGAAGTTACAACAGCACTGAAAAAGTGACATACGACTGTTTTTCACACAACTGTCGTAAGATTCCCATGGTCACATGATCAAAATTCAGATGCTTGGCAATTTGCTCATATTTATGATGGATGTAGTGCCCCCAGAGTCATGTGATGAGAAGTTGTAGCAACATTGCTGGCTTGGCTAGTTTTGGAAGTTTAAGTGAAGAATTCGGGAGGGGGAGTTGTTTGTTTTGCTTCTGCCATTGTTTAGTTCATTTTTATCATTTCTGTATATTGTATTTTTGGAATATCTGGTGCTAATTGATGAGAACACCAAAAAGTCTTAAACTATTTATCATGGTTTTATAAATCATATTGTAATTCTACATGATTTATCTGCTGGTGGCTTTTTATAAACAATTATTAAGAAACTTTATCCAGAAGCCACCCTATTTAAAATTTACTGAAGGACACCCAGTGTTTCTTGTGTAACTTCCTTGTCTCTGTTCTTTCCTCATGTTTTGCTACAGGGCAGGATCAAGGTCTTTATTTAAAAAAACTGTTCACTGCTAATGAAGTGAAAGACATTGTAAACATAAAATAAACTGTCATAGCTGGTACATGGATTATGCCCAAAATAAACTGCTTCAATCAAAGCGGGTGACTTGCACAGTATTTAAGAATTTATTGCAATTATGTTCAGAATTATTATGTACTAGTTTGAGCGTGAACCTTGTAGTGTAATCATCTGGGGCAGAGTTTCTCAACCCTGCCAACTTTAAGATGGGAAGATTTCCCATAATTCCTCTGGCTGCCATCCATCCATTTTAAAGTTGACGAGATTGAGATATGCTGGTCTAGGATTTGCCGTAAAATCTGCCTTTCCAGTGGCAAGTTACATTCTGCTGCTGATAGAAGCAACTGTAGTTTGCAGTAGGGTAGCTAAAGAACTTGTCGATTACTGTGCAGTGAACTGGGAAGTCTCATTGACTTAACATCAGTGCGTAGTAAAAATAATTGTTGATTGGTTGACATAGTCGACAAACATCCTGGCATTCTCTGCCCACAAAAATGGACAAGACATTTTGATATAAATTCCAGAGAAGGAACGAAAGATATGGATAGTTTCTGGCTCAAATATCAAGTCAGGCTCAGATAATAACATTTTTCTTGAAAGGAACCCTTGCCATCATAGTTAATTACAAAGTACTTTGAATTATAACTTTTTGTTGCAGTAAGATTGTGGTAATTGTAATATCAAGACTTCGTAATCAATACAGGCAGGCCCATCACAGGATAATTCCTTACGTTACATAATACTGAACCAGCTGCCTAAAAAATATTTATTTTTGTCACACCATATATTTCATATATTATTGTCAACATTGCATCTTATGTGATTCCAGCAAATATTCTGGAATGGATGTGGTCAGTGTCTCAGTGGGACATGTTTTTTTAAGTTTATTTAAAGCAGGAGCACCTTAAACTTTTTATTTATTTCATTTATTTATTTTGTCAAGCACGTATTAGATAATATATATAAGTATAAACATGATTTGAATACAAGAAATGAATACAGGTAAAGGGAACATTAGGATAGGGCCGGTAGGCACGTTTGTGCACTTATGCACAGCCCTTACAGACCTCTTAGGAATGGGGTGAGGTCAACAGTAGACAGTTTTAGGTTAAAATTCTGGGGGTTTTGGGATGAAACCACAGAGTCAGGTAGTGCATTCCAGGCATTGACCACTCTGTTGCTGAAGTTTTCTGCAATCGAGTTTGGAGCGGTTCACTTTAAGTTTGTATCTATTGTGTGCTCATGTATTGTTGTGGTTGAAGCTGAAGTAGTCTTTGACAGGTAGGACATTGTAGCAGATGATTTTATGAGCTACGCTTAGGTCATACCGAAGGCGGCATAGTTCTAAATTGTCTAAACTCAGAATTTCAAGTCTAGTGGCATAAGGTATTCTGTTGGGAGCAGAGGAGTGGAAAACTCTTCTTGTGAAATATCTCTGGACACGCTCAATTGCGGGTTCCAAACAGATGTAAGGTGAATGTTCCCTAATCTTTTCATGTAGCCTGAGTGATAAGCTCGAAGCTGGCATCAGTACTGTATTAATGTGTGTCTGTGTGTGTGAGAGAGATATTATTATTTTACATTTATACAGTGTTTTAATATAACTTTTTATCAATTGTTTGAACAGTTTCTCTTAAGTGCAAATTGTTATGAGATTTCTTTGTGCAATGCATTACACAAATATTTTAAATAGATAATCAAATGATACAACTGATAATGGTATTGCACACAGTTTGCCAATTATTTATAATTGGCAGATTTCCCATCAGCACAGCATCCCTCTGATATTCATAAATATAATTACAGGTTGAAGCTTTAAAAAAGATGTGATTGTTTTAATGAGTTGTGTGACTTTTTTTTCAAGACCAAACAATGTCCAAAACACTTCTGCAATAGATTTGATGCCTGTACAACTCTTACTAAATTAAAAAGCCATAAAAAATTAATAAACTGGAATACCTCATGGCAGAGGAAGAGAAAGGAAGTTACATAAATGGATTTATTTTTTTCAGCTAAGTAAAGAACAAGGACAAGAATAAACAAGAATCAACAGAAATAATCTTACAAAGTCTCAGTAGATTTAAGATTTAAATTCTTGCATAATGATCCTCTTCTAATACACTAAAAACAATTGTAGTGGAGCATACTATTTCATCAATCCTATTTGTCCCTAGCTTCTTTGCTATTATAGCCAAACTGGTGCCACTGGTTGTTCTGCTTTTAGTCAAGTAGATTTATAAGCCACAATTTGTCCTTGAAAAAAAACCAGACAAATAATTTGTTGAGAATGTAATATAGAACAAATGCATACTTATTACTGAGTTCTTGTATATCAGTTGCTTTAAATCCCCACTTCTTCACTAGTTTGTCTTGTCCATCAGCTGGTTCAAAAAATGCGATCTAAGACAAGGGTAAAAGAATGAAATACATACATTATATCATTCTGTATGCAAGGCAATTTAGCAAATATTTATTTTATTTTTGTTAATGGTAGAAATTAATTCATATTAAATGTTTCATTTTATTGTTTTTTTTAAAATAGACAATTTTCTTTTATATATCCTAAATAATATATGATATATTGTATGTGTGTGAGAGATAGAGTTGTAAATATGAAAACTAATATATTTGCAGAAGACAATGTTTTATATATCTGTGTATTTACTTTGCCTTCTGTAAACAGTGTGTGTATATATATATATATTGTTGGCACTTGCAGGCTGATATTTTATAAATATTGCAACATGTTTAATGCAAAATTTGCATAATTATTTCTACCCTTTCCTCTAACATTTCTGTTTTTTTGTGTCGCTTAGAAGGAATACATTTCCAAAATCCATTCAGCTTCCACAAAATAATTTTCACAGGGATTTGGATTCCTCTCCCATTTGAGATTCCTTCATCCCCTTTTTTCTACTGAGAAGTAAACCTACTGAGAAGCAGACTTGCAAATTGATGCTTCCTCAAATTAGGAAGTCAAGTCTTCTGTCTTTGGTTAATGTTATAAAAGCATATGTGAAAATTATTTTTTGTCCATGATTTAATTCCCTTTGGAAGAATCTGTTAAGGGTTTCTACCAGCAGATCCTAAAATGGGTACGCCAGCAGCCATAATTTTCTATTTAGATTTTTCTAACCTAAGTCACAAACACTAATTTTCTATAAACCAGTCCTTAATTTTTGTGAGCTGTTTCCCAAGAGCTTTATTTTGTTTTCTGATATGGCTTAAATTAATATAATCATACATGGCTACAAAAATACAGATTATTTTTATAATCTGTAATCTTTTATAATGATTTTTTAATCTTCTTGATGTCATCTAGAGTTTTCCAGATTTTTGCCACCCAGATATGACAGTGCTAATTAACCTAATTAACCCTAATTTAGAAACTGCTTTGTTGCTCTTCTCTGCGCTTTCCAGAGTCTCAACTGTTTGCAATTTTAAAAATATTTAATGATTTGAAACCAATTCTTGATCGTTTTAATTGCTTTTTAAAACTGAATTGTTTTATTACAACTAAATTTTAGCAAATGTTTACAATCTGTTTCCTAATTCAATTGAAAACCACAGGATTTTCAACAGATTAAACTAACAAATCAATTACTTAAATATTATAGTTCTAGAGAAACATTGTATATGCAGGTTAGACTGGATGATCTGTAAGAGGTTGTCCTTTTGCCACTGCCCCCTCTTTTCTTGGGATTGTGATAGAACAGCCACCTACTGTATATAAAGGATTTTTCCTTTGATGAGAGAGGAAAACTCTGTAATAACCAGCATCATTTAACACACAGGTGTCAAACTCATGATGTCATGTTGCTGTCATGTGACGTTTTGTGACTTTTTTCCCTACACAGAGCTGAGGTGGGTGTGGCCTGCACGTGATGCATCTGGCCTGCGGGCCGCCAGTTTGACACCCCTGATAACAAAATAACAGAGTTGGAAGGAACCTTGGAGGTGTTCTAATCCAATCCCTGCTCAAACCTATACCATTTCAGACAAATGGCTGTCCAATGTCTTCTTAAAAACCTCCAGTGATGGAGCATCAAAATTTCTGAAGGCAAGCTGTTACATTGGTTAATTGTTCACTCTGTTAGGAAATTCCTCCTTAATTCTAGGTTGGTTGTCTCCTTGATTAGTTTCCATCCATTGCTTCTTTTTTTTTTTTTTTTGAATTTTTTTTTTTAAACATACAACATAAAATACATCTTTTTAGAGCAAGGATTTGATCCAGTATAAAATAGATACAATTACTCACATTCCCTCAACCAATTTTGTTCCAAATTTTTCCATTTACATCTTTAAAAAAAAAGAAAGAAAAAGAAAAGAAAGAATCTTATTCTAAACATTTATCATTCTACTATATCACCCAAAATTCTAAACAATTATTTCCAAACAAACACCATTCCAAATCTTTGTCATTTTAACAACCAATACTTCATATATATTCCTTCCTAAAACCCATTACATCAAATCTATATTCTACTTCTCTTAAATGGCAGCTAGTATCCATGATCTTGACAAAGAATATTTTCCTCCTCTCTTGAAGTCATTTCAAAATCAATCAACATTTCCATCTATAATTTGTTACTCCCAAAATACTTTATTTCATTTACTTCAGGCTTGTTCTCTAATACTAATAAGTCTGAATTTAGCTGATTCATAATTTAAGTAGCTATTTCCCAGTGGTATTTTCCACCACTTCTATCTCTATTTGTTTAACTGGTTCACAGTTTGGTTTAACTATTCTCCAGTATTATCTCCTCCACTTCCTCCTAGGTTTATTTTTTGGCTGGTTCACAACTTAATCAGCTGCTTTCCAGCAATGCTTTTCTCCACTTCTAACCTTACTTATTTAGGCTGGTTCACAATATAATTTTAACCACACACCGACATTATCTCCTTCACTCCTCCTAGATCTATTATGAAACTAGTTCACAACTCAAATAGTTGCTTTCCAGCAATGGAAAGCAACTCCGCTCCAACCCCTATTTTTAACTGGTTCACAACTTTATTTCAGTTGATCTCCAGATATACTTTCCTCCACTCCTAACTTTTTATTTTTTGGCTAGTTCACAGTTTTGCTTTAACTGTTACCCAGCGTATGCTTTCCTCCACTCCTAATTCTTTTTTTTATTATTTTTAACTGGTTCCCAGTTTTGTTTTAACTGTTCTCCAGTATGATGCTTTCCTCCACTCCTACCTTATTTGTAAGATTGGATCACAGCTTTTCTTTCACTGTTCTCCAGAATCATGCTTCCCTCCACTCCTAACTTCATTTGTTTAGCTGGTTCATAGCATTTTGTTTTAGTTATTGTCCAGCTTTATGTTTTCCTCCATTCCTACATCTCTTATTCAGTTTTTTAACTTTAAATTAATTCACAATGTATTACCCATATTTATTTTTCAATCCATTCTCCTCCATATCTTTTACTAATTTAAAATAAGAATGTATATCAACAAATATCTTAGCTCCTATTCTCTCATAGGCTTTCTCCCATTCCATGCTTATTTCTTATTTTCTATAAGTAACAACATTTTAAGTCATTTTAAAATCAATTTTCTATAATTATTAAGTCTGTAAATAGTTCTTTTTAATATCCAGCACCTTGAAAAACATTTTCTTCTAAATTATTAGGTCTGTAAATAGAGCTTATTAAGAATTCAAAATTTAAAAAGGCATTAGAGCATCCAAAAATCATGTTTTTCAATCATTTGTACTCTTATTTTCTAATCAAATTGTTTGTATATTTATAAAATCCATCTCAATAAAAATAATAGTAAAGAAAAAGAGAGAATAATAACAATATTTATAATAGTTAGAATAAAAAAGAAAAAAGAAGCAAAAATAAAGAAAGGAAAGAGAATAGAAATATGACAAAAGAGATTGAAAAAAGAGTTAGAAAAAGTAGAGAGGGGAAAAAAGACAAAAGAGAAAATAAAAAAACTGAAAAGGAAACAAAGAGAGAACAAAGAGAAGAGGAAAAGTATCTCCTAACATTATTCAAACTTCAAACATCCAGACACCATTACATCCATTTAAATCAAACTGTAGTATTTTATTATCTTGTTACATAATATATTCCATTTTTTTTTCTTTCTCCAATCTGTCTAAGTATGTTTCTTTTCCATTTCAATGTCATCAAAGTTATAAGTTCTATAAAGTTAGTTCTGGGTTAGCTATTCCATATATGGTATCATCATGTCCTTCTTTTATTGCCGCACCGTTTTTCTCTTTTTGCCACACTTATTAGTTCAGTTTTCATTATTCCATTTAGTTTCTTCTTTCTGATCTTCAATAAATCCTCCAATAAACAGATTATATATATATATATCCAAAGCCAAGCCTCCTGAATTTTTTCTCAAAATAGTCCACTTTAAGTAACAAGCAACAAAGTTTTTCTTTCAAGTAACAAGCAGTCTGGAATTTACACTTTCCCTTCTCAGCTGGCAACCATTTTGTCCATTCCCGTTTGTCTTTTGTCTTTGCTTTTAAAAGCATATTTATTTCCTCTTCTCCTTCCTCTCTCTCAAACATAATTCATTCTCATTTAGCCACAAAAAAAAAAAAAGAAAAAAAACCAAATCTATAAGGAAATCATTTCCAAGAAGTCAGTAATTAACGCAATCCATCAACAGGTCTTTTCCTTCCAGCATTTCTTTGAGTCTTTTTGCCCCAGTAGTTCTCAGCCACTGTTAAAGCTTTTAAAGTAATCCTGGATTACTTTTATAATCCAGGATTTACGGGCAGTTCTCGCCTGGGCAGAAGTCCATTCACCCGGCTTTCAAGCTCCCTGCTCAGCTCTCCACTTCTCCTCCTGCACATCCTTTTGTTCCGGTTGCCGCAGTCTTGGGGCAGCCGCCATGGCTGCTGCATCCATTGTCGCCAGCACAGAAGGCAAGCCTCTGGCCCCAAGGAATCTGCCCATTCCTCTCAGCCATCCGAGGGGTCCCTCTCTAGCCCCCTGTCCCTACAGGACAGGGTAGGTCCACAGACCTGCCGCCGGTGGCTTGACAGAAGGGGTTTTTGCGGGGCTCTGAGGAGCCCCACTAATTCCCCACCTGAATCGCCGCGGCGCCAACCGGAAGCTCTCCATCCATTGCTTCTTGTCCTGCCTGTCAAGCCTGAAATTGACTGGGGTATGGGATTGTTTGTATCCTTGGACATCCTAATATGAGTTCAGCTTGACACAGCTTGGAACTGGAGAGGGGTGGAGCCTTCAGTCAAAACATGCATTACTTGGAACCTGACACTGCCTTCAAGTGCTTGGGAGATATATTGGAACACTGCTATCATGTCACTCAGTCCTTCTTTTCACTAGACTAGACATACCCAATACCTGCAACCATTCATCATATGTTTTAGCCTCCAACCCCCCAAATCATCTTTGTTGCTCTTCTCTGCACTCTTTCCAGAGTCTCAACATCTTTTTTACATTGTGGCAACCAAAACTGGATGCAATTGGTATGGTCTTACCAAGGCATTATAAAGTGGTACTAACACTTCATGTAATCTTGATTCTATCCTTCTGTTGACGCAGGCTAGAATTGCTTTCTCTTTTTTGACGGATGCAGCACACTGCTGGTTTATATTTAAGTGATTATCCACTAGGACTTGAAGATCCGCCTCATAGTTACTGCTATTCAGCCAGGGTCCACTTCAGAGGTGGGTTTCAGCAGGTTCTGACCAGTTCTGGAGAACCAGTGGTGAACATTTTGAGTAGTTCGGAGAACCGGTAAATACCGCCTCTGACTGGCCCCGCCCCCATCTATTCTCTGCCTCCCGTCCCAGCTGATCGGGAGGAAATGGGGGTTTTGTAGTAACCTTCCTCTGGAGTGGGATGGGAATGGAGATTTTACAGTATCCTTTCCCTGCAAACACCCACCAAGCCACGCTCACCAAGCCACGCCTACAGAACTGGTAGTGAAAAATTTTGAAACCCACCACTGGTCCACTTATTCTATACCTGTACATTTGGTTTGTCTTGCCTAAGTGTAAAACCTTATTTTTCTCACCACTGAATTTCATTTCGAGTTGTTTCAAACAAACCATATTTTTTGTTTCATTTTTGGTTGCCTTGAGCAAAAATTAAGAATTGCATGGCATAATGACATTTGTCTATCCCAAAGCTCACAAACTTTCCACCTGCAAGGACCTTCAAAGGGTTTCCTTGGTCTTTATAAGTGACCTACCATTTCTCAAAAATCTAAATACTATACTATTTTGGTAGCTGTTGTTCTCTTCTCTAACATTGTTCACTTTATCCCCTGCTTGGCTTCTCATATGCACCCTAAACAGGCCATCTGTTAATTCAATAAGTTGTTTGAAGTAACAGATTGCCCAACCACCTGATTTGTGATAGGAGCCCACAGTTCATGGTATAATTTTGGCAGGCCCTGTTTGTAGGTAGTAAAAAAGTTGGCCTTGACAGGAAGAGGGAAGAGCTATTTACAAAAGCAATAAAAAGGAAAACATTGCTTCAGCCAAAAAAATGAAGAAGGTATGTATACTGTAGGTATTTCTGAGGGACACCCCCATAGTTCAAAATAAGTATTAGAAAAGGAGATAAAGCATAATCACATTTGCAAGATTTATATATTACTATAGCCAATTTTAATAAAATTGCTGTAGTTGTAGCCTTAATGTAGTGTTGATTGATTTCTTGACCTGATCTTCGTCTTGTGGTTCACACTATTTCAATTACTGGAAAGCTGCTATCCTTAACCTATTGTCCACAACAAGAGAGATGAATGTTACCTATGAACTATACTTTTGTTGGAAGTGTTGACTTTCAGAAAGATGACCAGCCATTTCTTTTATGCTTGCTAAGTTTCTTTTAAAAATATGATTAAAATTTATGTTTTAAGGTTATTTATGAATACTATCTTTCCTTTTTTCTAATCATCTTCTGGTCTGTAGTCATCACAGAAGCCTCCCATTTACTTCAGGAGTTTCAAACAATTCAGTAATTCTATGGCTGGGCCAGGCCATGTCTTCCAACAAAATATTAAGAAGACAACCTTCCACTGCTGTCAAACATTGTGTTTGGTTGCCTATCAAGCATTTTCTTCTATACAATTATTTAAGAAGCTGGATGACAGATCAGCTGGACCATTCTCCATTGTGGCACAAATCAGTCCATTTTCTTTCCACTTGCAGCTTCCAGTCTCATTATAAAATATACTCATTTTCCACTGTTTTACTGCTTTTAGGACATCTACCATTGATAAATGGGAAGGAAGATTTTAAAGTAGACTGCAGCCTGGATGCACACTGCACACTGCAGGATGGGAACATCTGGGGCATTGGAGGAGATTAAATATTTCTGGGAGGCAATGGCTAACATAACATATAAGAAATGCATTTCCTTCAACATTTCTATCTGTCGTACCTCCTAAACCCAAATTACCTGATCAATGAACTGATTTTGGGTGGGGTGGGAACAGAAAGGAATTTAGTGGAAGGAGAAAGGGAGGAAGCTTGGGCAGAGTGACGATGGAGGGGAGGTACAGGGGCAGAGTCTTCCATTATCTCGCAGAGGATACTTTGTTGCGTGAAGAAGAAAAGAAGGCTTCTGAAATTGTATAGATCTCATTGACTCCAACTGGAAAAAGCCTTCTGCAATGAAGGAGTATCATGCATTCATGCTGTTCTGAATCTCAAAGATGATTAGCTTTCAAACATGGAAGTAGAGAGAGGAAGAAATACCTCAGTCCTGTCACACTGAACTGGGAAGGAGAAGGAGGAATTCCTGGAACCCTCTCTGGACATTCTCCATCACAACACCTAACCTATATAAAAGTTTGAAACTGTTGGGCAAGAAGGAGCCCAGGATCTCCCTTGTCTGCCAAACCCAAGGCAGTCACCCTTCTAGATATTTCAGAAGTTCCTGGTAAGCCATGGAAAAGGCAGGAAGTAGCAATGGTGGATTTGAACTGCGGAGAATGCAATGACTTAAGTCTTATCCACTAACTTCAGTTACTTCATTTTAAGACTGCAGCCACGTACTTGTTTAGCCCTGTGATAGTCAAGTGTCTGAGTACCTTCAGTTGAGATCAAGTCTGATAACAGAAGAAGCCTAACACCAAAGATGTTTTCTTCTGGGCTTGTGGTGTATTCCTGTCATTGGTTCTGTTAAAAGTATGTCATTAATGCAGGAACCAGTCAAATGAAATAGGGAGCAATCATCCCAGCTGGTATCCCAGTATCCAATATAGCTGGCAGCACACCTGGCAATTTCTTGTTGCCACTGTTTAGTTTAATTTAAAAAATCATCATATCTATCCTCGCCCTCTTTTTGACTCAGAGTTCTTGTTTGTTCAGACGGAGCTAATCCTGCCCCCGACTGAAATTAAATAATCTAGAGTTACCTTATAATACTTTCACTTTCAGCGGGTGTGGCTGGATATCTTAATTATACATTGGACCTTCAGAAGATCAGTTTAAGCATTTCTTGTAGACACAGCTATTAGTTCAAATTCATAGATACAGTAATAGCGATGAATTAAATATCTTGTGATATCCCATAGATCAGTAACAGCTTATTGTTCATCTCAGTACAAATTACCATAAGCTAAGTTTGGAACATTCTGAAAGAAGATATTCTATCTTCTATTGAATACAAAAGACATTGTACAAGTAATTTCTCTATTTTAGAGATGCTCCTCCCTCTAACACCTGGGAAGAGCCAACTAAATATGCTGCACCAGCTGCTTTACTCCATAGAAATATTCTCTGCCACCAGGAACATCTGCATCCCAATATTGTTTGGGGTTTCTTTAACCATGGCTATTTTAATTTTTTTTATGGTGTAAGCTGCCAAGAATCTGGACATACTCAGTCATTCTATCAGTCAGATACATAGAGATTCAAAAATTCATATCATGTGTATGAGATGGGCAGCCGATAAATTTATTAAATAAATACAATTCACAATATCAGAAATAGGTTACCAAACTATTTCTTCCCCCACCCTTTTCCTTCTTCCAATTTTCTTTGTGTTTTTTCTCTCTTCCTATGACTTGTGCATGTAAAATATCACCTTTTCTCCGGACTTTGAAACCAGGCAATAAAGAAGTTACAGTGGTTATCTTTTAGGAGTCACGAGTTTACTTGCTGATTTCATTTTATATTAACAGGAATGCCTACTCTTTCTTTACTGAACATTTCTACCAATTCTGCCTCTCAGTCTGTAAAGCCAGTCATGACTGGACATTTTGTTTAAACAAAATTACTAATTACAAAATTTTCTAATTACTGTAATCAGAAGTTTCCAATTTAAAATCCAGACAACTTTGCTGATGTTTTAAAGAGCAGGGGAAATACATATGTGATATTGCAATTAAGATACATGTAACTTTTCTGCATTATATTTAATATTATAAAGGATGCTGCATTAGGGCATTGTCTGAAATGCAATTTAATTCCCAGACATCTTTGCATAATACAATACTCTCTGAATATAAACTGTGATTATTTCAGGCTTCCCAATTTAGGCTTAAATTTAAATTTCATGACATTTCCTGCTTAGCTTGATATCTTGTCTTGTCTTGTCTTAGTTGAAAACATAGATATGGATCAGTTAAATCAAATCTTCATTGAAAAAAAGAATGAAGCCTCATATAATGGCTCATTTCTACCTATAAGTGGAAAGATGTAAATAATGATGATATACTCAAGTCTTTAAATTTGAGATTTGTTTTTCCCATTCTGATTTAATAGTTATTTGGAGCAGCCCTTGCTTGCTTGAAAATAAGAGACTTTTTTCTGTTTTTGAAATGACCATTTGACTCTAGTTCACTCCTCTCCAACCTCAAGCCTTACAAAACTTTTGCAGAGATCAGGGTGAGCAAATGCTGGTTGCATGTTTGGCAGTTAGAATATGGAATCTAAATAGAGATTGATTACTTTTCTGCTATCCTCAAACAAGAACATGTTAAAATGGCTTTCTTACATGGTGGTCCACAAAACACACTATTTTAATAATAATATAGTGATTGATGTAAGGAAAGATAACAGGAATTCCTGCTGTAGACCATAGACAGGCCAATCTGAAGAGCTGTCACCTCCAGAAGTGATAATACAATTGTCACACAGATAAACCTATTCTGAGCACTTTGTGTAACTATAGAATTCTGCTTTCCTGTAATTTCAAGGTATTGTATTGCAATGAATTACCTAACTAAAAAGAAAAAGAAAAGAAGAACTTCCTTTTTAAAGTTCTTATACCGTATTTTTCGGAGTATAAAACACTCCAGACTATAAGACGCACCTACTTTTGGTGAGGAAAACAAGAAAAAGAAATCTGCCTCTGCCTCCCAGCAATTTTGCCTCATTGCAGCAAACAGCCTGCTTTACTTTCATTTTCGTTTTCAGCATACCTTCATCAGCACAAGAAAAAAAATCTGCTCCCAGCAATTTACCTCCTTGCAGCAAGCAGCAGAGGACTGCGCAGCAATAGGCAATGGCAATCCCTGCAGCCTGAAACAGCTGAGAGTCGGAAGGTCGATCCAACGGACAATCAACTTGTGCTAATTAGGCTGTGCTGAAGCTGAAACAAGCTGTTTCTTCTTGCTGCTTGCTGCAAGGGGGTAAATTGCTGGGAGGCAGAGGCCATAGGGTGGGGGCCAGTGGTTGGGCGGGGCTACATTCGGTGTATAAGAAGCACCCAAACTTTCATCCCCTTTTAGGGGGAAAAAAGGTGCATCTTATACTTTGAAAAATACGGTATGCTTACTTAGCTATTAATCATTAAATGCTGTATAGAAATCAGCATCTCTACAGTATATATATTATTCCTTTTAACATTATAATCACTTATTATTCCCCTCTTTTAGATTTCTTTTCTTCTTCCACTCCAGAGCTGATAGTCGATCTTCCTCTTTCTCCCTGTCTCTGCTCTTCCTCCTCTCAGTGCCTCTTTGGATGGGATTTGGCATGATCTGTTTATCTTGATTGATCGGTTCAAGATACTTCATTTTAAATTCATTTGATTCATCTATTTAATTATAGACTTGATTTTTTTCCTTCCCATTAGACTGAATTCTAATCTGAAGAGGAATATCAAGAGATAAATTCTCCCATATTTTCTAAGGTACGTTTTAAATGGACCTCTTTTCTGCAGAATTTCACATGCTAAATCTTAAAATATTTGGACTCTGTTTCTCTACAACATAATTTTTCTCTTTGTTTTAGCCTTTGGATTGATAGCTTTTTTAACATAATAAACTTAAAACTTATTGTCTTGATTTTTTTTTATTACCAGATGTCCCAAAGGTGCTTCCAAGGAACCTCTTGGAAGAGAAGTGAAATGTCTTCAAAGAAAAACTAGAAAGTCCACTTGTCTCTTGAAAAAGCACCTTTGGGACAATCATGACCTGGATGACTGAGAATCTCCATAGACATTTACCGATACACTTATTACCAGATGATGATAGTGCCCTAAAAGATACACACTTTCCATGTCCTGAGGTTAAAGTTAATATCCAGGAATAAATCATTTAGTAATTTACCGCAAAATATAATGTATTCTGATTTTCATATAACTGTGTAATATTTTTAGCTTTATTGATGCAATGATGCTTGGCATTCTCCAGATATAATAATCTCACATTAAGTCTTCAGAATTTCTTTTTATTAGATTAGTTGCAACTAAATTCCTTTCAGTGACATCAAATGCTTTATTTGCAGTATCAGCAATAATTCCTATAGCGAAGAACAAATTGGAAATGTCTTCTTGTTTCATTACTTTTAACTAGTCATTAGATACATTTTATTCAGCAAATAGTTTGGGTGGTGAAAAAGAGTCAGATTCATTGCCTTTTTTGTGCTGTAAAACTTTCATTTTTATGATAGATTGCATCTCCTATTTTATTTGGCACTGTCAAATAAAGTATCCTAAAGGAGAATATTTACATTATATATTTTAATTTTTTTGTATCTAGGTTTATTTATTTCATTGTAAGCCACATAGAGTCACATATGTGAGATAAGTGACTATAAATCAAATAATATGGCATGATTCCACATGAGCATGTAATTATATAATTTACACATACATTCAGATCTTTTGATAAGAAATTAAAATAATCCTGTACTGCAGAGATGTTGAAGTAAACTGGGGGGGGGAAATTAATGCTCTGATTAAATACAAATTTCATAACCAGAAAAAGTGAAATAAAGATAAACATATACAGTAGCACCAGATGGTAACTGTTGAAAGCAGGACTGTTGTCATGGAAGACAAGCTGCCAATGCTATATTTATAGCACAGCAATTTTGTAATAATGTTATTACAGAACAGCATATAGTGCAATAATGTATTTATTATGCAAATATCATTTTATGAAGAAAGCAAATGCATATGGCCCACAAAGACTAGAGTTGCTAAAAACAAATTTCAACGGTTGGTCAATAGGATCAATGTCTACTTCTGTTGTTTGTCAGCAATGTTTGATAAGAATACATTAATCAGATGATAAAGCAAAGGTTAGTTCATAAAGGAATATACATACAGTATAAACATTATCTGATTTGTCAAATGTTCATCCATTGATGTATCATAGTGAACCTATTCCATTGAAAAAAACATGCCTGATGCAAGATCGTAAAATAATGTCTCTGCTACTACAGCAGTCATCTGTTCAAGAGCCAGTTCCCCAAATTGCTGAACTTGAATAAACTATAAGATTGTGTAAGATAAAGATAAATAAACTGAAACAAAAGTTAATTATGAACTACATAAAATGTACATGCATTGTCCAGACAAAAGAATATACTGTATCTCTGGAATGGAAAAAGTAGCAACCACTCTAAAGTAAGGATTTCAGACTAGGATAGTGACAGAAGTATGAAAGTTTAATTTTAAATTATTACTTAGACTGAGGAAAAGATGGACAGGGAAAAGACATGTTGGAGGAACCTAGAGAAAGGTGTGACTTAGGTCATAAAAAGTTAAGTTGACTTTATTTTACTATACTTATATATTCTAAATGATATGTTCTATTGAAGGATATTATATCAACATCAGTGCCTTACTGGTGTATATTTGAATTAAAAATAGTAATAATATTGATTATTGATAATATTGATTCAATCCCAATTATTATAAATTGTCTTAAATGAAAAGCCTTCTTTTATCTTCCAAGACACATGGCAAGTATTCTTCAGTAGGATATTCCATCCATATACACAGAAGTTAGGTTCAACACACTGAGTAAATCCAAAGTGCAATTTGTCTTGGTTTAGTATATATATGTACTCATGTACCCACACAATTTTAGAAAACATTAAGAATATCTTGGAACACTGTGTGAACCCTGCCACAGTTGTTTCAGATTATTTATCTGTTCAAAGTTAAAAAGCAGCCAAATATTCAGTTCACTGAAAATGAATGTGTTCTTGTATAGTACAGGTAGTCCTTGACTTATGCCCCCAATTGGAACTAGTGAATCATGCCCAATTTTATAACCTTTTTTGCCATAGTCGTTAAGCAAAAAAAACCACACAGCCATTAAGTGAATCCAGCTTTCTTCCTTTAACTTTATCAGAAGACAGTTGGAAAGGTTAGAAATGGTGATCACATGACCCCAGGACACTGCAACTATCATAAATACATGCTGATTGCTGAGTGCCCAATTTTTTTATCATGTGACCATGAAGATGCTGCAATAGTCATAAGTGCAAGGAGTGGTCATAAGAACGTGCTGCTGAATGGTTACTAAATGAATGGTTGTAATTCAGAGACTATCTTTACATACCGGTAGCTAAGCACAAGGGTTTCAAAGAAGAAAAAAAGCGAAACAGAGATTGTAAAAGACAAAATTAATTATCCATGTATCTCCTTTTTAATAGCACTGCCAAACAAAGGTTCTTGCATTTTCACTTTTATGGCCATTTGTATTCTAGTGAAGAACTCTGAGCAATAAGGACATGAGGAAATACAGCTATGGTTAAATACCATGCCAAATGTTAATTGAATTAAATGAACCATCACGTAGGGCTGTGTGTGTCCATCCTTCAAAAAAAAGATATGAAATATGCAGCCTCTTACTCCAGCCAAACGTGCATGAATACTGCAGAAGCGTCCCCCAGTTTGTCTTGTGTGTGCCTGTGTGTGGATGCACAGGGAACCACTTTACTTTACACATATAGAGACAGCCAGGAGCAACTTCCGCATGAACCTTCAAAAAGATGTGATTTGAAATGAGGTGCTTCTACATTTCAATGAATTTGCATAGGCATACTAAAACAAAATATAATTATTTTTAGGTTTTACTATTTCTTCCACAGCATCAGTGAGCTCCGTGAGATAAAACAATGGATGCCAGTTTTTCAGACACTCATCCCTATTAGGTAGGTAATTTCCACTCTGGCTCCAAGCCTAAAAGCAATTGCTATTAACTGCTTTAAGCAATCATTATATCACTAGCTGTGATGAGCCTGCACATTGCCTAATTGTACATTGCCTAACTGTACATTACCTAATTGTTATTCTCTGAACCTGTAAGTTTACATGGAATGAGACAAGTGAGACAGGGACAGGTTTATCTTCTGCCTCATCATATCTTTCCATTTTGAACCTCCCTGCATGTCCAGAATTAAGAAAACTCTTCAGGGGGACTTCCTGTTTGCTGCTGGCCGCCGCCAGACGTTCCTTTGGGATCGTCAGCTTCCACTGCCTGTCAGAGCCGCCTTCACAACGGAACGGCGGCTCGAAAAAACTCCGTTCCCATGAGGAAACGGAGATAGAGCCGGCAGGGGTGGGTAGAACTCTCTGCAGAGTCCCAAAAGTTTTTCTTTTACTTTTGGGATGGAGCGGATGAGATGCCCCATATCCCCAGCCGCTGCTCCGGGCTTTGGGAGACCTCTGCTAATGCAGAGCCAGGCGTCAAAAGCAAGCCTGCGAATTTGACAGATTACTCAAAGAAAATGTGAGCTGGACCTGTAATACTGAAGCGCAAGTATTTTACTTATCTTTTAAAAATTACTTAGGAGAATAGAGGAAGAGAAAGAGGAAAAAAGTTTCTTTTTAAAATGGCGTCTGCCGCGGCTGGAGAAGAGTTTGAGAGGGAAAGTTCTTCCGTTTTTTATTATTACAATGTAGCGGAATAAATACCACTGGCTACATTTGTAGACAAAACTCCGCTCCTGTTTTTGTTTTTCTCTTTTTCCCCTGGAGGATTGTTGCTGGCTGGAAGTCTTTTGTCTTGTTTTTTTTTTTTTTCTTCTAACAAAGCCTGCTTAGGCGGAAACATGGCACTGAGGCTTGTGAAGTCAGACAAGCAAATAGGTGGGGGGGATTCCCCCACTAAGAATTTAAAGGAACAAGTTTTAACTCTTCAGTCCCAGAAACCTGATTTTAATATAATAGAATTTCTCTTAGAGGAGATTGAAAGAAGGGATGAGATTGTGAATCAGCAACTTGAAAAATTTAAGCAGGAAACTAAGGAATTGGTGAAATCCAAGTTTGACTTTTTGCAGCAAAAAATTTTAAAAGTGTCAGAATTCATGATTCGGTTGGATACAAATACTAATTTACTAGAGTCAAAAATGGATGAAATTCAAGATAAATTGGACAATAGAATTCAAAAAATTGAAAATGATTTGTTAAATATTCAGGATTATAGTTCAGAAGAAAAATTTAAAATGGATGCTGACCAAAAGTCTGGTAATGTAGAAAATCTGCAACAGAGGATTGAAAAAGAGGTTCTAAAGATACAATATAATTTCACAGAATATGCAATAAGACTTAGAGGTTTGCAGGAAAATAACAGAGATGACTTAAGGAAAATATCTTCTGAATTTCTAGCTGGGATTTTAAAGATTCAACCTGAGGAAGTGTTTTGTAGGATTGACAGAGTTTATCGAATAAACTCCTGGACTGCCAAGCAAAGGCAATTGCCTAGAGATGTGGTAATCTATTTTTCAGATAAAGAAATTAGGAATAAAATTGTGCAAAATTCCTTCAATTCTAATTTGCAATTGTATGGAAGAAAGATTTGGATTTACAAGGAACTCCCACCTAAGATATTAATGGAAAGGAAGAAATTTGGCTTTCTGGTGTCTGAGTTAAAAAGGAGAAATATTCAATTCCGGTGGGACGTCCCAGTTGGTATTATATTGAGATATCAAGGAGAAAGATACCAGTTAAATACTGTTGAAAGAGCGGAAGAATTTTATCAAAATAGGTTGAAAATGAATTTAACGTCTTCAGATATAATACAGGATAAGCAGAAGGAGCTGGAACTAAAGACAGAGACTGTACCAGATAAATTGCCTTTGGATTTATCGGATACCCCAGCTGGATTATCTACAAATTCGAGAGAAGTGCCATCTGATTTTAATGTGATGACTTATCAAGGCAAGGACAAGCATGGAAACCAATTAGAGGATATACAAGGGATAAAAAAGAAACGCGAGACACAAAAAATTAGGATGGAAGTCAAACCCACAAAAAGAAAACAAAAAAAGAAATAGGTTGTACAAAAATAGAAATTTCTAACCCAAGCAACAGTGAAGCCAGTGATTTTAAAATATGAATGATTATGTGAAAACATAGAGGAGGCGACATATTGGTCAATATCATCCTGAGGATAGTGGCAGATCTCTGCATTGCCGTAATTTTGGGACATGGAAAGAGCCTCAAATTGATGGTTTTGAATTATCTACTTTGAAACTTCTTTTTGTGTTGATAAATATATTATAATTATCTTGAATTATAAGGCAAGAGAATCATATTGGGACATGCAGAAGATCGGGTTGTTACCCAATACGATGATGGAAATTAATAATCCTGATGAAACCCACAATTATTATTATATGGAAGATAATTATAATGTCACTCGGGTGGTTGTTTTTACTTTTATATATATAAGAAGATGTTTACTACTGATGGGGGCAGATATGATTGGAGATCTTGAATAAACTGTTGCATCAGCAAGCTATGTTACCCTATTATGGATGTTGGTTTTAACAATCCAGTGGAAAGACTTCAAGAAGATATTATATGGACTATAAATTTAAAGTTATTGTCTTTTCTTTTTTTATTTAGATATAATGGAATATATATATATATATATATTTAAGTAGTGTGGGCAGTGAATTAAAGATATCAAGAATTGTTGTGTATGGTAAATTTGTAAGACAGTGGGTGAATAAGCTAGCTACAGACTGATTAGTTTAAGAAAAGGGATTTTTAAGTGATACATTTAGGGGAGTGGAGGAAATGGATAGAGTGGAATAAATGTTAAATTAGATTTTATGGGGAGCCCGCTTTGAAATGTTATTAAAGTAGGACTTATCGTATAGTTTTAAAGTGGAAGGTGGTTTTGAATTGTTGCAATAATGTATAGATATAAAACACTATTATGCTAAATTAGAAGTTATTTTATAATAGTTATAGTATAATGTGTTTGTTTTTTTTTGTTTGTTTTTTCTCTTCTTCTTTTCTGAAATGTATGGATAAAGGGGGATTTATAATACTTTTAGTAAGTAAAGGTCAGTATTTTGAGGAGGGAGTAAGTAATCTGTTATGAATTAGGGTTTTTTTTTGTTACGAAGAAGTCACAGGGGGGGAAGGGTGGGGAGGGGGGGTTAGGGAGGGGGGGGGAGGGGGGGAAAAAGGGGGAAAAATTTGTATTTGAAAACCTTTTCAATAAAAAAAAAAAAAAGAAAGAAAACTCTTCAGGAAGAAACAAAAATTCCAGCATAAAAAAATGGCAGGATGAATTATTGATTCTTTCTGTGCCTCCTTTCCAATAGTACATCTACAACCATTACAAGTAGGAGGAGGAAAATAAATTATCTAATTTTTGTTCTTAATTAGGGATGCTGATGAAAATCTGGGCAGAATTTGAATCCGTGGCATCCCAGCATGTTCCATCACTCAATAATCCAGTTTTTATTTTTCCCTCTTTGGAGTGTTAGAAAGTTATGCTTCACTTCTCTTAAGATTGTTTCTGAGAATAATTGCATATATTTGTTTAAAGAAACCTAAAAATATAAAAATCTGTTTAACAATCTTCTAAAAACAAGAGTGGAACCTAATCACAGCTCCCAAAGGAGCATGTTTCATAGCCTAGGAATGGAACAGGAGAAGCCCATCTGCCTTCATTTGGTGGTTTCCTTCCAGTAACTAGACTCACTGGAACTTTTCCAAAACCAATATTCCCCTGTGGAGCCCTTGGTGCTCTTTCAATTTGGTTATTTGCTTACAGGTATTTCATTACCCAGCTAGGTAACATCATCAGTGCAAATGAGTGTAGGGTTTGCTCCCTGTTCATTTATAGTACCTGGTATACACCCTGAGCTACATGCAGTATATTCTCTTCTATTAAAACCAATCACCTCCTTCTTTTTATACCTTTCACATAATCTTGTTTCCATTGTTCTAGGCAGCAACCAGATATGTCAAACGATAATTTTCAAAAGAGAGTGGAAGATAATGAGCCATCAAACATAAAGCAAAAAAAAAAAAAAAATCACCAAATTTCTGTCAGATTACCATTTTTCCAGTGTCATTTTTATCACTAGTTCATCAGAATTGATAGCTGCATGGCATTCATCCCAGGATTGTTCTAAGATCAAAGTCCACTGAAACCTCCCCTCAACTAGTAAGGCTTAGTAAGCAAGGATAATATATGACTATATTAAAAATTAAGTGTGAGAGAACTGGCTCAACCACTTGTTAGCAGAAAGATGACTCCTCTTCTCCCCTACTATATGCAAAAACTGATGGAGCTACAACTTGTCTCTTACAACTTGTGCTATATGTATGAGAAAGCAGTAAATTGTTTAAGAAGATGTTCTGTTGGCTCTGCCTTCAATAGAAGAAAATCGGTCTAAAAGTCTCAAGTATACTAACAGAGTACAACAGCTGACCAAAACCATCTGTTAGATGAGGAGTACAAATATGGCCTGCCAATTTTCCTTCTGTGGCCATCACAGGATTGGCAGAGCCAAAATTTGGAATCAGTGTTGGCTCTTATGGGATGGAAGGAATATCACAGGACAAAATGGTTGCCTAAAGCATTGCAGACAGGTAAGGCACCATTTCATCCTTTATACCTCTTGCTATTTCTCCCAAAATGGGCCACAACCCAAACCATTATTGAACGGGACTTTGGCACTTTTATCAAAGCCTAACTGATATAGGCAGTATGCTGTAATCTAATGGCGTTGGCTGCCTCTTATTTTATGAGAAAAACTGCCATGTCATAAAATAACTATTGCAAGTGTACAAAAAGACATAGAGAGCCAAGAAAATACGTTGTACTATAGCAAAAATGGATTAAATGGTCTACAAAATCAAGAGCCACCAAGTAGATGTGGTTGCTATGCCAAACACATTCATATATTAGTCACTGCAATCATCTGTTCTCTACACGCATACACATATTTGAAAGTGTATGAGCTTGCACAATAATATGCTTCATTAAGCTTTAAACTGTATACCACCAATGAATGTGGAACATATAATTACACTTCTTGTTAAATGAGCATCTAATTAGACTAGAGTTGTTGGCATCTAATGCTATATAGAGCCAGATGGCCAAAGTATCAAAGCTTGGAAGCTTTGTTTGATACTGCTTATCTAATAGTTAAACAAATATTGACTTTGCTGATTTGGCTAGTGGAACCAAAAATTAGAATAGGTGAAATAATGAAAAAAAATGCACCTGAAACACTTCAGGATTTCATACTATAAAGTAATATTAAACATGATAGATTAGAACAATCTGGTGAGCCTAACACTGAACACTGTCCTGAAATATCTAGTCATTTATTTTTCTATCGTCTCAACATTTTTATAGTTCTTTATTTTCCAGTGCAAATTCCAGTGCAAGTTCTCAACACTCCCCATACTAATTTATTCTTCACCATATACACATCCATCATGATGTTTTCTAGGAAATGAGCGCAGATGATTTTTTAATCTGACTGAATATAAATTAATTCCTATTAAATATTTGCATGCCTATAAAATCATAATTTAAAAAAGACACCCAAAGGTGACAAGTGTTTCTTTATATATATATTCGTAACCGCAGAATTTCTCTTCCGTGTTGACAAATAATGAACCAGCTGGGGTTATGATGAACAGCAGTATTTATTATTTATTTCTATCATGTTTTCTTGCCCTGCTTGATAATCGCCAGCACTGAAAACACTGTTGTGACCCTTTCAAACAAACAAACAAAAAAAGGGGGGGGAAGGGAGGGCAGAGTATTGTGATAAATCTCTTAAGTCTATCAGGTCCTCTTTATAGTTGGCATAATTTGCGCACCTTCCTAAACTGCCATTTACAGACGGGAAGAGATTTTCATGTTTTGGAGACCACCAGCTTTCTAACAACAACATCTCTCTATCTTCTCAATCCTATGTCTGTTGTTTCGGCTGATCATTTGGGGCCATTCTGAAGAACCCGAAAACGAGCTCCCTGCTTGGAAAATGGATCGGATTAAATCCAATTTCATATTCTCTCTCCCCCCCCACCTTCTTCACAGGTGTTACGTAAGTTATGTGAATCACGACAACCACCCGCCCTTCCGCCTTCTTCTTCTTCGTCTTCGCCTTCTATCCCGAGGTTTCTACAACCGCCGGGGTTTTATGCCAACGGGGCGGCAGGTGGGGGGGGGCAGGTAAAAATATCGCTTCCACAGCCTTGTCCTCAAACTTCTCTCTCGGTCCCAAGTGCGGCTCCCAGCCTCCGTCGACCAGCCGGCCGAAGTGCCACCTTTCTTCCTTCGTAGCCCTTCAGCTCCGCATGAGGCGCGCCACGCGGGAACCCTCGCCGCCCCGAGCGCATCCTTCGCCCCCTCCCGCCCCCCCCCCCACGTGCCAGAGAAGGCAGCGGCAACGAGCCAGGAGCCCTCGCGCTGCCCTCCCCTCCTTTCGCCCTTTCCCAGGCTCACCTTCCCGCTTTCCTCTACACCCAACAGGTGGCTTTGCAGGATGACCATCGGCGAGGTGCAGGTGGAGTGGACGAAGGTCCCCTTGAAAATATGCGCGAGCTGCGCGGCCCGCGGGGGGTCCATGGCGCGCGCCTCTTGGCGGGACGGGCGCAGGTGGCCGACGGTGGGGCGTGGGGGGGGGTGCAAAAAGGCGGGGAGGGGAGAACGGTGCAGCCCGCCGTTGAGGACGGAGGCTGCGATTGCCGGAGCTCCCAGCAGTTGGTCCCGGCGTGTCTGGAGCAGCGCCCACAGCGCTGTCACCATCTCTCCTCCCCTATTTAAGGACTCTCCTCTTTGGGGGTGTGATTACAACCAATTCGGGTTGCTCCCTCAGCCCCATCCAAGGGGAGGCTTCTTTTGGCCCGCCTGCCGCCTTCTCCTCAGCCCGTCCTGAGGGCAGCAAAAGTGCGACCGGCTGAGAGAAATTGATACAAAACAATCCAAGACTCATCCTGGCAAAGGAGATGGAAGCGGGCAAGCGCAGCCGCCCTGCAGCACGTCCTTGCCCAGAAGGTGAAGAGGAGGTTGATGGCCAAAATTAGATTCAAAACAAAATACTCTGATTAGAGTAATAATCCTAATAATAATCTAATAAAAGTATCCTGAGTGGGTGGCTAGCGCTATATCTACTTCTGAGCTGATGAAGTGCAATTAGTGGCTTGCAAGGCAGTTTCTAGTGCAGTGTTTCTGAACCTTGGCAATTTTAAGGTATGTGGACTTTAAATCCCAGAATTCCCTAGCCGGCCACACTAGAAATTCTGGGAATTGGTCCACACATCTTAAAATTGCCAAGATTGAGAAACACTGTTCTAGATCAGTTGAAGTCCACACATCTTAAAGTTGCCAAGGTTGAAAAACCCTAACTCTAGCAAATAGTTTCCACGGGCTGAGAAATCTTTGAAAATCCCTGATTTAGTCCGCACTTTACTAAAAGGTATTGTGAGAAGCCCTCAATTGACCAAAGCCAAGGTGAGTATTAGGTTTAATATTTGAGGACCCATTTAATGATGGCCAGAAGATGTGACTTGGAATTAGAAAGGAATAAACGATGAAGAGGATGAATTAGATAAAAGAAAGAAAATAATGTTGTATCTTAGTAAAATGAAGAGAAGAGGTGGTAGATCTGTTTGAAATTAGTCCAGTCTTTTGGAATGGGGATGATGAAAACATACAGGGGTGTAAAGGTATAGGTTTAATGATAAATAAATAGTTCTAAAATATATTTCAGAAAACAATGTCATCTGGGAAGTTACAGATGTACAGTATACAAACAGGACTTCATAGTTTGTACACATGCTACATTCCAGTCAGTGGTAGTAGTAGAACAAGGAATTGGGTTTTGGGGGGGGGGCAGGGGGGAATATGCAACATTAAGACTTAATTAATGATTTATCATGAGAGAAAAGATTCTGTTGGGTGTATGAATTCTCATATGAATATATGTGTGAGAATAATATGAGACACAGCTATTTTTGCGTTTGGAGATCCAAAATATAGGTGATGATGATTAGTGAGCATCAGCTTAGAAAACTTCTGTTTGGATTGTATGATTTAGACATGTTTGTGCCCACATGGGCCAGATCCACACTTTCTGCTTTACCCCACCTCCAATATGAGTGCAGTGATGAATGACATCATATTCATAGCTGACTCCCAGCCCATCACAAGTGCATCCATCAGTCATAATTTTGACATTCATCTTCAAAAGCACTGAGCCATCTCAAGCCCATCTGAATAGTTGTTCTTCCATTCCAATCTAATAACATCCTAGATCCAGTGCCCAGTATACCCAGGCCTGCCAATGGCTGGTTGCTGCTCTGTATTTCATCCTACTATATTTTACCTGATTAGTAACTTTATTTCTTTTTCTTCCAACTGACCCATTCTAGTGACCCATTCACTGGGTCCAAGTGAGATGTATTGGTTATTGCATTTTCCCCACCTTTGTTCCATTTTTAGACTTGCCAATGAGTAACCTTTTGGACAGCATGATTGAAGCATACTTTTCCTTCTTCCCCATCTTGTGTCCACTGTACTACTATAAAAGTAAGTACATATACAGGTACTAATTAAGCTACCAATTAAGCTATAATATTGCAATCAATGTAATAGATTCTTTGTTTCTATCAACCGGAATCATCACTTCTTCATTGCTGTAAAGTTTCTGTGGACCTAGGAAAGAAGGATTAACATATTCCCTTCAAATTAATTTTCGTTGCAACAAAGCAATGATGATACAAAACTGTATCACCTCTGTTACATAAGCTGCACTGGGTTCTAGTTTCCTTCTAAATACAATTAAATAATTTAAAGTCCTATATGATACAAAACCATGTTCTCTGTAGGACCGTCTTTCCCTAAGGACATCTATCCATCCCTGGTGGTATGGTGGCACAATGGTTAGAATACACTATTGCAGGCAAACTTTGCCCACACCTGGAGTTCGAGGTTGATTCAACCTTCCATCCTTCCAAGGTCGGTAAAATGAGGATCCAGATTGTTGGGGAAAATATGCTGACACTGTAAAGCAGTCAAAACGATAGTGGTTTACAATGCTATAAAGCTCTATGAAGCAGTATATAAGTCTAAATGCTATTGCTATCCTACCAGGTTAGATAGGGTGGGCATTGTTACCTTATGGAAGCGTGCGTTTCCTGAGGCATCCTCTGTCCTGTGGAATACTCTTTTCCCAGACATTTGGCAGACTGCTACCATCCTAGTCTTCTGAAAAGCAGTGAGTTGACTGCATGTCAAAAGTTCAATTTGGCACTGCATTTTTATTTTTAATGTGTTTGGTGTTTATAGTTTTAATCTGGTTTTTATATCATTTTAAGTCTTGATTTGGAGCTGCCCAGAGTTTGGTATAGGTTTGGTATAAGATGGGCAGCTATATAAATGTTATAAATGTAATAAATAAATGTAATTAATTAATTAACTAATTAACAAGTAATTAAATAAATAAATGTATCTGCATTAGTAGATATTCCACATAGTCGGATCAATATCTGTCTTTGATATTGTCTTTGGAGTAACAATTAGATGGATGCATTTGTAATAAGGGATGGTATTTTTTTTTTAAAAAAATACAGAATATACAGAATAACAGAGTTGGAAGGGACCTTGTAGGTCATCTGGTTCAACCCCCTCCCTTTGGCGTTTGACCCTCTACCATTTCTGACAAGTGGCTGTCCAGTCTCTTCTTGAAAGCTTCCAGTGATGAAGCTCCCACAACTTCTGAAGGCAAGCTGTTCCATTGGTTGATTGTTCTCACTGTCAGAAAATTTCTCCTTATTTCTAGATTGAATTTCTCCTTGGTCAGTTTCCATGCATCGTTCCTTGTCTGGCCTTCAAGTGCTTTGAAAAATAGATTGTCCCCCTCCTCTCTGTAACAGCCCGCCAATATTGGAACACTGCTATCATGTCACCCCTGGTCCTTCTCTTCACTAGACTACCCATGCCCAGTTCTTGCAACCATTCTTTATATGTTTTAGCCTCCAGGGCCCTAATCATCTTTGTTGCTCTTCTCTGCACTCTTTCTAGACTAGAGTCTCAACATCTTTTTTATAGTGTGGTGACCAAAACTGCATGCAGTATTCTAGGTGTGGTCTTACTAAGGCTTCATAGAGGGGTATTAGTACCTCACGTGATCTTCATTCAATCCCTCTGTTAATGCAATTTAGGATTGGTTTTTTGGCTGCTGCCGCACACTACCATACATAGCATTTATTGACTTTATTAGCTTTCAATCTATGTAGGCTTAAGTGCTGGTTTTGACAGTTCTTCACTCTTTGGAGTATTGGTTGCCTTACTGGTGATACAACATTTAATGAAATAACACATTCCCCTTGATTTTACTAAATGTAATTAGCTGACTGCCTATGTAGGTAGCAGCACAGGTGATCTTCAATGCTTTTTAAAAAGCTAAGTGGGATTGTTCTTGATTAGTTGCCAAGAAAATTACATAGATTTTAGGACGTGTCAATTTTTTCAACTTTCAATTTCCAAACATTAGGGGTGCTCAAAAGTTGTAACATGCCTTGGGGATTGTAAAGATATTTTGGTTACTTTAATATAATTTAGATGTGCTTGGTAAGTAACTGTCTAAATATCACAACTTTTTAACATTTTGTTTGTTTCATAGATAAATCCTTTTGGATTTTCGTCTTAAGCTCATTTAAGTTCTGACACGTAAAGATCCCAGTTTATAACTCTACCTCGTAAAATACCCAGGAAATTCTGATCTTTTTATGTACAGTTGTTATTAGATCAATACCAGTTAGTGTTCTTGAATGTAGCTAAATTTTGCTATACTGTTTATAAAAGTAGATATGCCTTGATTGTCCACCAATGAAACCCACTACCAGTTGTAATGTTCTTACCCTGGTTTGCTTTATTTTATTTTTAATGTGGGATTTATTTATTTATAAAAATTTATCAGACTCCCATCTTATAACAAAGTAATTCTGGGTAGCTTATAATCATAAATGGTTTGTGACCATAATAACATTTTCCCCTTTCATTTTTTTTTTTTCTTGATCTGGTGCCTATTTGCTTTCGGATCCAATTCAAAGTGTTGATGAATGCTTATAAATTCCTACTGTCTTATATTTTTTTGAACCACAAAAATAAGCGCTTAGTTTTATTTTTGGGGAGGTCTTATTATTTGGGGGCATGTGGAGCAGGACGGGGCTCCACTTGCCATCTTACCTGATATCCAGCTCTGTCTCCCTAACCCTAACCAGAGGAAATGGCGGGGACCGGCTGCACATGCAGTTAAATATTTTCAGGGAGGGCTTATTTTTGTGTGGGGGCTTATTTTAGCACTCAAAAGCCTGATTGGGATTATTATCAGGGGATGTCTTATTTTCAGGGAAACAGGGTATTTGACTTGATTCTTGTCAAGCCCCATCCAGATGGCAAAATCAAGGAAGCAAAAATGACATGAACGTCAGGAAGATATCTTTAATGCTAGTATAGGGTGTACAGAAACTTGAAAACTGTAAGAACTAATTCCCACACTTCTATTATATAATAATAGAATGTCTGACAGTGTTATTTATTTTGATTTCATGCTTTTATGGAAATGTTAACCTAACACTTAATTGCTGAAAATGCCAACAATTTCTTTGACTGCACTGCAGAGTGTGTGAGAGAGGGATGATGCTACACAGACAGATGGACAGATAAACAGCTTAATCCTGATTCCTCTCTTAAACAAAGATTCCTCTCTTAAACAAAAAGCATATAAAAGTTTAAAAATATAATGTAACATCAAAATCAGTTTATCAATATAAATGACTGTAAAAGGAATGATAGCATTGTCAGTGTTCAGGACAAATGTGGAAAAAACTCTTTTGTTATTCTATATTGCTATTGGATTTACTAAAGGACAGTGTTTTTCAGCCTTGGTGATTTTCAGATGTGTGGACTTCAACTCTCAGAATTCCCCAGCTAGCCATGTGGCCAAGGTGGAAAAACACTGCTATAGGATTTTTAATAGTATTATACTTGCTTTCTTTCATGTTCTATTTCAGGACACTGGGTAGTTTCTATTTACACTGTAGTATTTTTGCTGCTTGTAATTGGTCCTTATTTACAGAGTTATTTTGCACTTCCTTGTGTCTGTGATACTGCCTTCAGATGCATTCTGTTCTGTTCTGTTTCTAAGGATGTTACATGTCAGACCAGCCTGCTCCGAGGTAGCAATCTCCAAATTGATGAGACTGCCAAAACTATTTCTCAGAATGTTTGATCACAGTATGGGCTAGAAATTCTGGAAATTGCAGTTCTCTACACATCTAGAGGATTACTGGCAGGAGACAATTTTTATTTTCAAGAAATTATATCTTGCCTTTATTACAGGTAATCCTCAACTTACAACCATTCATTTAGTGATTGTTTAAAGTTACAATGGCACTGAAAAAAGTGGCTTAGGACCATTTTTCATACTTATGATCATTGCAGCATCCCCATGATCACGTGATCAAAATTCAGATGCTTGGCAACTGGTTCATATTTATGGCGGTTGCAGAGTCCCAGGGTCATGTGATCAGTTTTTGCAACCTTTTGACAAGCAAAGTCAATGGGGAAGCCAAATTCACCTAACAACCATGTTACTAACTTAACAATTGCAACGATTCATTTAAGAACAGTGGCAAGAAAAGTTGTAAAATGGGACAAAACTCATTTAAGAAATGTTTCCTTTAGCAACATAAATTTTGGGCTCAGTTGTGGTTGTAAATCAAGGACTACCTGTATTTTTATAAGTAACTCGAGGAAGGTGGTGAATATATCTAATACTCCTTCCTCCTCCCATTTTTCCTACAACAACAAGCCTGTGAGGTGAGTTGGGCAAGACAGAATGACTATGATCAAGATTGATTCAGCCTTTCATCCTTCCGAAGTTGGTAAAATAAGGACCCAGATTACTTACATTGCAAACAGCACAGAGAGTGCTATGAAGAATATTCATTAATAACTCACTATTTTCCAACAAGTTTAAAAAGTTTATGCCTACCTCAGTGTACCTAACTCAATCAGGTTCCTAAAGAAAATGTTTTCAGGATATTATAGAAAACAACATATTATAAATTTCTTTATTCTATAATTTTCACAGGCTGAAGTAAGGAAATGCCAATTACTTTGAAGAGATTGTTGTCAAATAAATTTCAATGTGTTCCTGTAGTTTTATTTAGCATACTATTGTAAAAGATTTAATATTATATTGTAATAATGTGTGTTTTAGAACATTTGATTATTTCTAATACTATTCCTAATATTCTGCTAAGAGTTTTTCAACATGAGCTTTTGTATGTATACTTAGAAATAAGCAGTACTTAACTGTATTTTATTCCCAAATGATTATGCTTTGGATTGAAATGTTCAGGTATGAATCATACCTAAAAACCTCACTGCTTTTAACAGGAGTATTTTTTTCAGCAAAGAAAAAATATTTCTTTTCAGGAATGGGAAGATATATTTTGAAATTCACCAGAATTCCCTAGCTCAAATTACTTTCAGATAGGGAAAGAATCTATTTTAAACAGAGATGCAGAAAGTACCATAATGATTAAAAAGGGATCATTAAAATTATACAGAGAGGAACCTGAGCTTGGATGTCAGGAATAATGCATTGGCTTTCTATAACCAATTTGGGGTTATTCCAATGCAATTAATTCTGTTTCTTTTTAATTCTGTTTCTCTACTTGCATTCCCTTAAACTGTGTAGTACTTCAATTTTCATACTTCTATCATCATAGTTACTGCCATTATGCAAATTGAAATCTAAAGGGAAACATGGGATTTATGAAAATTCAACTCTAAAGCATCTGGAGGGAACCCATCCATTAATACAGGTAGTCCTCGACTTATGATCACAATTGAGCCCAAAATTTCTTTTGTTAAGTGATTTTCCCCCCATTTTATAACCTTTCTTGCCATAGTTGTTAAATAAATCACTACAGTTGATAAGTTAGTAAGACGGTTGTTAAGTGAATCTGGCTTCCCCATTGACTTTGCTTGTCAGAAGGTCGCAAAAGGGTGATCATATGACCTTGGGATACAGCAACAGTCACAAGTATGAACCAGTTGCCAAACATCTGAATTTTGATCACATGACCATGGGGATGCTGCAAAGGTCATAACTGTGAAAAAGAGTCATAAGTCACTTTTTCACTGCCGTTGTAGCAATAGAAATAGCAATAGCACTTAGACTTATATACCGCTTCATAGTGCTTTTATAGCCTTCTCTAAGCGGTTTACAGAGTCAGCCTATTGCCCTCAACAGTCTGGGTCCTCATTTTACCCACCGGAAGGATGGAAGGCTAAGTCAACCCTGATCCGGTGAGATCTGCCAAACTGCAGCTAGCAGTCAGCTGAAGTAGCCTGCAGTACTGCACTCTAACCACTGCACCACCTTGGCTCAGGGTTGACTCAGTTGTAACTTTGAATGGTCACTAAATGAACTGTTGTAAGTCGACAACTGCCTATATTGAGGATGATTATCTAGAGCATAGTTTTCTTACACACTATGAACTGATGTATTTTACATACAGAAACTTAAACAATGAAAAATACTCCTCACAAAGAGGGAAAATGAATGACTCCTAATTCTTCACTTATTGCTTTCTTGCCAGAATAGGCTGATAACTATTTTGGAAGGCAGATATAGTTAACAGTTCACTCTGTCAGCCCCTCACTCACCTCAATGCACCTTTTTCTTCTAAAGCATACTTTTCCATCTTATATTGCCTCAACATTTTCTGTCCATTTCAGAAAGTGCACTTCAATTCGTTGCAGCCAACCCCAATAGTGGATTGGCAACTTCACTGAGGCAGGGACAGTTTTTCAATAGGTACCATGAGTTATTTCCCAAATAACTCAGGTGACTGGAAACAATGAAATGATACATTGTTGGACTTTTAAAAAGAGGGAAAAATAGATAGCCTGGGTAAGAAAAAAGTTTTTAAAAGCCAGTTCAGACCATCAACTTTTTATTAACAAGGCAATGGCTCTAAACAAGAAATTATTACAACATTCCTGATAAAGCTCTCAAAGTCATTACAGACCAGCAAGTAATTTGGAAGGAATATTTATTTTAAAGCTCATTGTGCCTGTAAGTATACATATTTTGATGCTTTGATTTTCTGTATATAAATTCATTTTAACTTTTTGTATGTAAAGTATATGCATATCGGTCCAGCAGCACCTATCTATATACTACTAAAACTCTTATGTCTATTTGTTTGTAATCTTCAATTGGGAGAAATTGGAAGGTAGAGGGCATCAGTTATTAAACCAAAAATGGGCTGACTTACAGAATGCCAGAAGACATGACTTCCATGGTAATAAAATTTGGGAATTTTATTTGCCTGCTTCAGTGCCCCTGCTATGGTGCCATGGTCAGTTCTGGTCAAGTGGTCCTCATTTCCAAGGCTCCCTGACACTTTCCCACAAGGAAACTCAATGGTAAATCCAATAAGAAGTTGGAATTTGCTCTCACTCTCACTGATTTTTTTGACTGCCCATTTAGGTAAGGAAATATGAACAATGACCCAGTGGTTCATGGTTTGTCTAGTATTTTGATGAAATTAATCTTACATTTAATTGTCCTGTTTGTTTAGGGTCTCTTGATCTACTGTATATTGGATGCATCTATTCATATGTGCTGTAAACAGATGTCTCCAACAAACAGTAGAAACAGCTGAGCAGTAAAAGTTGCTTATTCTGTTTCTATGGAAGCAGAGGATTTATTTTATATAGTTTTTTTTTTCTCTGAGTAATTGCAGTATGAAAAGGAGAGGTGTGGCAGCTGAGAAAATACTTTAATGTAATGAGCATTGATATTGATCACAATGTTGACTTGCTATTTAACTTAGGTAAAAATAAGATTATATGTAGATTACAAAATTGTGTTAGTTTGAATGAATAGAATAATTTATTTAAATGGATTTTAGGTACTATTCTATTCAATAAACAGTTCCACATATACATACATACTTTATAACTTCAAACTATTCTATTTTACACTTTTACTGAATTAGTTTTAATATACAGAAGGAAAATTGCGCATTTTTAGAAATATTGTTATAGCTATGTTGCAAATCATTCCACTGCCCTTGCTTTTCTCTGTTTTTACAGGCACTTAAAAAGAAATACATTTTCCAAAATACTGGCACTTGGGATTTATTTTTCCCTTTCTCTTTAATGAATACTGATAATCACTATTGGAGTTTGAGTGGGCTGTATCCTTCCTTTCTGAATGCAGTGGTTCTCAGTGCAGTGGCCTTTTCAATGGCTTGTCCCACTGACTGTCCAAAAATCGTAGTTGCCAAAATTTATTTCTGGCAGAATGTGACAAATAAAGTGTTTGCCATATCTATTCTGGCAAGCCTTTTCTCATGTTTATAAAACTGAATTCTCCCCTTCTGCACTGTACGATAACTTAAAAGTTAGCCATTTAAAAGAAGAGTGTTTACCAATATTAACTCCCATATGCTTTGCTTAATTTAAATATATTTCAATATGAAAGAAGAAATCAATTAATTATCTCAGTTGAAGAGCCGATGCCTGTTAACAGAATGAAGACCAGTTTGGACCATGTTCTGTCAACACTGTATATAGAAGTATTGCTGTATAGTCACTATGGTTACCTACTCTGCAAACCCAATGTAGAGCTTCTGGAATAAAACATGGTCTGCCCACACAAGTTGCTTCACAGATTTTGTCTTAGATTTCTTTACTAGATTTCTTTTAGACATCACAGATACACCAAGAAAAAAGTGAAAATGATGGAATAGCGGGATAGCGAGCATGAAAACCCATTTTTGGTACATATGAATATTCAGCATGTTTAAAAGGGATCAGTGGAAATAGAGTTATACCATATCTCATTGAATCACTTTGTAGCAACTAGGCACTGCCATCCTTTCTGACATATGTTTTGTTGCATTTTTAACACACAATCACAACCTTGTTCCAAGATGCTGAGAGTTACAAATTTTGTACACAAAACTCATAAGTAACAGAATAATAGTATAACAGAGTTGGAAGGGACATTAGAGGTCTTCTAGTCCAACCCCCTGCTTAAGTGGGACACCTACACTATTTCACTCTCCCTTCTCAGTAAAGTTCATCCCAGTTTGTTCGTCTATTCAGTTAAGACCACAAATTCAGTACTCAGACTCCAAATAGTCCATTTATATGTCTGCAGAACCTGATCAATCATTTAGCAATGCTTTCAAGCTGAAAGCTCCCCGCCACCATTAAATACAGATTATATATCTATTTTACAGGAAAAAGGAGTCTCAAATTACAAATAATGTATTGGTTGCAAACTAGGTTACAAGCATTCTGTTCTCGGAAACAGATAAAAGTAAGATAAACATGGATATTAGAAAAATATTACATTAAGCACTCTTTAATTATTCTGTGTTTTGTGCTAAGCTATTCAGCTGTAGCAAGTGGACAAATTTATTCACCTACAATATGCAATATATCTTCACAACAAGCTTGTGAGCAGAGATAGGCTGAGACTTAGTAATCTGCTCAAGCTCACCCAGGGATTTTCCTATATGAAGAATACCCTGAACATTTGCAGTATCTGACATACTAATCAATATGTCAGAATTTTACCAGAATTAGCATTGTCAGGTTCTGGTACTCTTGAATTAAAGACTTTTTGACCCATATACTTAATCCAGCTTTGGTAGGTTGAACCATCTTACCCACCAAACCTCCTGTGATGTCTCTTGATCCTATTTTTAACTTCTTTTGCAGAAGAAAGATGAGGAATGAGTAAAGCCTTCCCTGAAATCATAATAAGAAAAAAAAAACTTTTCTGACTTTCCCTCAAATACATGCATACTATGATTTTCAGCCCAAATGCAGGATGAAAGTTTTTCCATTGATGGTTATGGATCTAATCTATTAAAAGGTAAAGGTTCCCTTGCACATATGTGCTAGTCGTTCCCGACTCTAGGGGGCGGTGCTCATCTCCATTTCAAAACCGAAGAGCCAACGCTGTCCGAAGACGTCTCCGTGGTCATGTGGCCAGCATGACTAAATGCCAAAGGTGCACAGAACGCTGTTACCTTCCCACCAAAGGTGGTCCCTATTTTTCTACTTGCATTTTTTATATGATTTCGAACTGCTAGGTTGGCAGAAGCTGGGACAAGTAACGGGAGCTCATTCCATCATGCGGCACTAGGGATTTGAACCGCTGAACCGCTGACCTTTCAATCAACAAGCTCAGCATCTGAGCCACCGCGTCCCTTTCTAACCAGATCCAATTACAAGTTGGTAGATGTTTTCCATCTTCTCAGTCCAGAGCTGAAAGAGATGAATGACCCAAAGTCACACACACCAGCTTCTAAGCCTAAGGGCAGACAAGAACCTGGTACTTCCCGCTCCTAGTTCATTCCTTTACTACCCACAGCACGTTGGCTCTTGGGCTCAGAGAGACTGACTGACTTGAAATCCTTCATGGTTGAAGGGGATCTCAAGCCAGAGTCCGAGTCTGACTAGTCCAGGAATCTGCAACCTTAAACACTCAAAGAGCCATTAGGACTCGTTTCCCACAGAACAGAAAATACCGAGAGCCACAAAACCTGGGTGGGCATGGCCAACTCGATGTCACTCACTCCCACCCAGTCACATGACACCCCCCCAGCAACAGGTATCTCTTTTGCTCTGTGTCTCTCTCTTTCTTTTTCTTTCTCTCTCTCTCTCATCTCTCTCTCTTGTGTGTGTGTGTATTCCCTCTTGAACCATATCCAAAAACAGGTGAAAGTTTGTTGTTGTTTTGTTGATGTTGTTCTTTCTTCTTTGGGTGCTTTTTACCATATGATTTAAATCAAAAGTCATTTCAGGTTCCCAGATAAATGAAGCTCTTTTGTCCCCCTGCTGTGGCTCTCTGTCGCTGAACCCACCACTGGCTGGCCACGCCCCTTGCCCTCTCCTCCCAGTCACTCCTCTCCTGGCCTGAGAAGGTAAGGGCGACAACGGGGGATGGAGACTCGCTCCATATTCCAGAGCGGGGGAATAGCTTAACCGCAACAGCTTGTAAGAATGGTATGCAAAGTAAAAGCCTGATCAGGTAATCTTATCTTCCTAGGACAGCAGGAAATTCTAACCGAAGCAATGGAAACTAAATTTGTGGTTATAAAGTGCTGCATCTACAAAAATTAACCAGGGGGCTATGGTATAAAAAGGAATAAATAAATAAGGGTTGGGGGCACTTAAAGCATGGTAGTGGGAAATGTAAACAAGAGTGGAGATTCACGTGGGATTGTTAGGCATTTCAGATAGTACTGCAAACCTTGTAGTACTCAGCCAATGGGGAGACAAGGGAGAAATCATGCAGATGGGGGGAGGCATAAAAAGTTGGATCTTTTCAATGCTTGGGTGCGCCTGCTTGTTGGTCACTTGCTCTTGCAAGGGCGTATTTTACAATAAATTGTTTGCTGCTTCACTTTATGTCTCTGTCAAATTTCTGAATGATGAGTGTGTTTCTCAGAGTTATTTATGCTAATTAGTATATTGATAAAATAAGAAATAAGGCTATACAGTATTAGAAACTTTTTGATTAAAATAGAAATTGTTGACTTTGTAAATGTGAAGTTTGTGAAAAGAAACTTCACAAAGCACAGACAGTTTTACTTTAGGCATCACAATTTCATCACATCAAAACAGAAGTAGATACAAGCAGAACTTAGTTTTTGTCATACTTGCTGCCAGTAAAGAAATATTCTAGATTTAGTTTCCTGCTGAATTTACTATTGTGACATCTGGCTCTGAAATAAGGCTTTAAAATGATTTTATGAAACTAATCATATACGCACACACATATAGATATTGCTAAATAAGTAGTGTGTCAAGCTTCAGTGCTATCTTAAATAAACTTCATTCTCAAACGCAAAGTCTCTAATGAATCTATTTTATTTAAGAATAGAAAAAACACGACATGCTTGAACTCTGGTTGGAGCCAAACTGGCCCCTCCTTCCAACAACCTCCCCTTCCGCTCTCCAACCCCAATATCCCATTGGCCATCATGCAGATCCATCTCTTCATCTCGGCTCGTTCTTTTCACAGGAATTTGCCCCCATCCTCTACCCAGGTAACACTATCTGTTGCCTGCAGAAAACTAGGTAAAAGTTCATCTCAGCAATAAATCACCGCTTCTGCTCTCAGTTTCATTTCATTCATGTCAGCGCTGGAAGAGAGCCTAACTTGGAACGCTGACATCCGGCCCCTCTCCCTTCACTTCTGCGATGTAACCTACCCCATAGGGAAAAACACAACAAGATAAGTATCATTAGCCCCTCCTTGGCTGCACACCCCCCCTCCCGGCTTTCCCGGGTGGTCTGCATGGAATTTTGCTATAAGGCGGTCAGCTTGGATGTTTGTGCTCTTCACCCAGGAAGCCTCTGACAACGGGTAGCCCTTCCATTTAATTAAGTACTGGAGGCGCCCCCTGTGCCATCTTGAATCAAGAATTCACTGCACTTCGTAGTGCGTTTGGCCCCCAACAACCAGGGGCCCAGGGGGTTCACGTGGCGTCGGCCTTAAAGTAGACCCCACTACAGGTTTTAGAAGGCTACTGTGAAAAACGGGGTGAATTTTCCGCAAAAGCCGTGGCAACTGCAATTGCACTGTAACAGGGTTGATTATTTTTATTATAGGAAATGGTCCTATAAATTTTGGGCTCAATTTCTTGCTCGGGAGTCTAAGTCTCAAGTACTTGGTGGAAAGGTAAACTTTCTCTCCCAACTGAAATGGTCTTTGGGGAGTTCGGCGCTTGTCTGCTTGTTCCTTATAAGATTGAGCCGCCTTTGCCAGCGCCCTCTTAACATTCTCCCAAGTTTCTCTCAACATTGCCATCCAGTCGGTCAAACTGACTGAGGAAGGGGGCTCCCTCGGGTACTCTGGCATGGGGACAAAATCCATGCCACTCACTACTTTGAATGGGGTTAGCCCCGTGCTGCTGTGGACAGCATTATTATATGCAACCTCCGCAAAAGATCGGAGGTCTGCCCAATTGGAATGCTGGTAGTCGACGTAGCATCTTAAATACTGTTCTATCATAGCGTTCAGTCTTTCTGCCCCCCCATTGGTGCTTGGGTGAAATGCTGAGCTGAGGCCTTGGGATGACCCTATGGATCATAGAAACTCCCTCCAGAAACTGTGAACTGGACCCCTTGGAGATGATTCTCCTGGGGACTCCATGTAGGCGGTAGATGTGTTTCAGGAACAGTTTGGATAACTGGCGGGCTGAAGGCAATCCACTACAAGGAATGAAGTGTGCCTGTTTGGAGAATAAGTCTATTACAGTCCAGATCACTGTATTTCCACCGCTCCTCGGTAGGTCTACTATAAAGTCCATTGCAATCTCCTCCCATGGTCTTGTTGGCTCAGCTACTGGTTGCAACAGTCCAGGTGGGCACCCTGGTCTTGTCTTCATCGTGGCACAAATGGTGCAGCTTTTTACATAACTGTCTACGTCCTTTCTCATGTGGGGCCACCAGAACTGCCTTTGTACAAGGTGCAGAGTCTTTAGGAACCCGAAGTGTCCTGCTGGTTTAACGTCATGGCTCCTCTTGAGAATCAGGATGCGTAAAGTCTGTGGGACATAGAGCTTTGTCCCCCTCCATGCTAGGTCATCTCTTTTTGTCAAGAGATGTTGATTATCCCGATATCAGGGGTCTGTCAGCGTTTCATTTTTTAATTTTGCAGTTAAGTCACTTGCAAGTCAGCCTTGCTGGTCACGTTGTTGCCGTCTGGTGGTCACTTGAGCCGCAGCTTGGGTGGAGGGGATGATGGCATTCACTACCTGCTCCCGCTCACTGTTGTATTGGGGCATCCGGGAGAGGGCGTCAGCCAGGAAATTTCTCTCTCCTGGGATGTGCTTAAGCTCGAAATTGAAATGATTGAAGTATTGTGCCCACCGTACTTGCCTGGGCGACAGTTTCTGTGGGGTTTTTAGGGCCTCTAGGTTTTTATGATCAGTCCAGACTTCAAATGGTTTCTGGCCTCCCTCTAGTAGGTGTCGCCAGGTCAACAAGGCCCATCTTACTGCGAACGCTTCCTTAGAATTTCTTGGTGCTTAGTTTGTTTTCTGGCTTGTTCCCATTCCCATAGCCAGGATGCCCTGCCCAATTCACTTAGGGGTTTTCCCTTATCTTTTATGTTCGGAAAGAGAAATTCAGCCTCTGAGGCTTTTGGCACAGTCCCCGGGTACTTATCTGGTTCACGCTTCTTTGTTTGAAGTTTTTCCGAGGGAGAAGGCGGGGAGAGTTGAGCCTTCGTACTTTCCAAACTGGCTGGGATCACGACCGCTTCTCCTCCACTCGTTGCTTGAAGCAGGCTTTCCTCCAAGAGCTTCGCTTCAGCCATAACGTCGGGGGACAACCTCCAGTCCAACCATACGTCTGGGAGGGAACGGAAGGATTTAAACTCAGCCAGCCTGGCTTTGAGAGAGTTTGGCTGTCTGTCAAGCTTCGGTGCTATCTTAAATAAACTTCGTTCTCAAACGCAAAGTCTCTAATGAATCTATTTTATTTAAGAATAGAAAAAACATGAAATGCTTGAACTCTGGTTGGAGCCAAACTGGTCCCTCCTTCCAACAACCTCCCCTTCTGCTCTCCAACCCCAATATCCCATTGGCCATCATGCAGATCCATCTCTTCGTCTCGGCTCGTTCTTTTCACAGGAATTTGCTCCCACCCTACCAGGTAACACTATCTGTTGCCTGCAGAAAACTAGGAAAAAGTTCATCTCAGCAATAAATCACCGCTTCTGCTCTCTGTTTCATTTCATTCATGTCAGCGCTGGAAGAGAGCCTAACTTGGAACGCTGACATAGTGTTTGTGACATCATGTTGGTGATTGCTCTAGTAGTATTTGAGAGTGAGCATTTTTATGTTATTCTGGACTATAGGACAAACTGAGACTCTTGATGGAGTACTGTTCTCCTTAGTGTCCAGCAGTGGGTCTATCTCAGTTCTTGGATCTCATGATGACACTGGCGATGGAGCTCAGGATTTCATGGCCAATATGGCAACCATAGGCTTTTCCCAGGTTATATCACTTCTGTTGTGGCCTGTCGGTCACCAGCCCCTCCAGCAGCTGAATCAGAGGAGGAGTCGTGGGAGTAAAGGTCAGCATCAAGGCAATCTGAGAGCTCCAAGAGGGAAGAGGAAATGGAGCTGGCAGAGAGAGAGACTGAGGCGGAGACTGGGCCGTCCATCAGCCCTCAGATGAAGAGGGAACAGCCCTCAGGTCTGGAGGTGGCTGATGAGGAAGAGGAGGAACAGTGGGGTCCAGTGCCTGACACATGGATGTGCAGAAGGTAGAGGAGAGAAGTGGAAATCCGTGGGCCAATCCTTGGGAAGGAAGAGCCATCGCTGCTAGCGAAGCCTCACCTGGGAATAAAAGGCAGGAGGCGGAGATGAATAGATGTGGAAGACAACTATTCACTTCTGGCCGCCTGGACTTGTTAGTCTGCATTGAGAGAGAAACTTTTTGCTGGGGCTGCTGGCACTCCTAATAAAGGAATCTTTGAGTTAACTTCAGAGGGTTTGTCATGTTTGGGTAACTGGGTCAGAACAACTTCTATCCCATGTTTGACCTTGGTATTTTCTTTGGTGCAAACAGCATGTGATCTGAAAAGCCAGGACATTGTCCTCAGTCCTTTGTTGCATTCAGGTTTCTTTATGGCCAAACTGAATATCACTGTCATCCCCAATCTGTACAGAGGTGGGTGTCCTATTTGAATGGTCCACTTTGGGTGCATCTTGGTCCAGATGGTGCTACAGGAGTTTCCCAACAGCGTGGTGAGCAGTTCAACAACACATCTAGTTATCCTCTGTGAACTTGAAGTTACAAAGGGCAATGGTTAAAATTGCTCACCAATCCTGGGCTGATGATAAATTCTGAGATATGATGCAAGTAAAAAGAAGACCAAAGTTATGGTAGTCAAAGACCAAAGTAGAAATGCAGGATCACAAATAGCTGCCCATGTTTGAGCCTATGTGATAATAAGACCAATGAATCATATTGGGGACTTCCTGTTTGGTTCCTATCGTCGCCAGACGGTCTTTTTTCGGACCGCCAGCACTGTCGCGTGTAAAGAGCCGCTTCGAGAAAGGAGAAGCGGCTTGGAAAACTCTGAATCCTAAAGGAATCATGAGGAGAGCCGGCGAGAGCAGGTTGAGCCCCTGTGAGCCCCCAGATTGCTTTTTTTCTGCTTCTGGGGAAGAAACAGGTGAGGCTCCCTATCCAGCTCGCCGAAGCTCTGGACCTCGGGGACAATTCTACACTTTGTAGAACTAGACGGCGTGACCAACCTTGCTAGCAAAAACAAAGAGAATTTCCTAATCGAACAGGGTGAAATCGGGACTTGAACTCCAAAACAGCAAGTATTTGTGCTAGCCCTGTGATTGAATTCAAGTGAAAGATTGAAAGTTTCCTGAAAATGGCGCCCGGCTTCAGCGCTAGGGAAAGCTGAAAGCGAAAGTGGATTTGCATAGTTATTTCAATACGCTACAAAGTAACATTGTTTGCAACAAGCGAAGAGAAAGGGAAATTCTCTTAAAGTAAGCCTGATTCTGACTTAATTTCATCTTTAATTTGACCAAACCTGGGGGAATTTTTTAGAGGATTCTGTGGAGGAAGAAAGGAAAAAAAGACTTTCCTCTTTGAAAAAGTTAGATTACGTAGCAGAATGGCCTCAAAACAGACCAAGCAAGAAGCGAAGGCGGCAGGGGGGGGATCCCCCACGCACAAGCCGCAACAACAGCCTCCTAGCCAGCAGAGCCAGAGAAAGGAGATTGATCTTGAAAACTTGAAAGAGTTTATTGCTCAGGCTTTGATGAGGCAAGATGAAAATATGGATGAGAAGTTTAAAAAATCTCAACAGGAAATTAAGCAGGAGATTAAAGAAATCAAAGAGGTGGTTCAAGAAAAATATGATAAGGTGACCAAAAAGTTAATGACAGTGGTGACTGGTCTGTCTGCTGCAGTTGTGCAAACTGATAAAAAAGTGGAGGAATATAGATTGGAAGTAGATGTTAAAATGAAGGAGGCTGGCCATAAAATCTCTAATGTTGATAATAAAATGCAAAGGATTGAAAATGAGATGACAATGATGCAATTCAGTTCTATGGAATTTGCTATAAGACTTAGAGGTATAAAGGAGAATAGTAGAGAAGACCTGAGAAGGATCTGTGCTGATGCTTTAGCTGTGATGTTAAAGATTAGCCCTGAAGAGATTTTTTGCAAGATGGATAAAGTTTACAGAGTGAATTCTTGGGTGGCTAAACAAAGACAATTGCCTAGAGATGTGGTGATATATTTTACAGATAGAAGAATAAGAAATGATATTCTGCAAAGGTCCTTTGTTTCTACTGTGCAAGTGGATGGAAAGGAAATTGGAGTTTATAAAGAGTTGCCGCCCAAGATGTTAAAAGATAGAAAGGACTTTGGATTTTTAGTGACTGAACTAAAGAAACAGCAAATCCCATTCAGATGGGATGCTCCAACTGGCATAATATTGAGGTTTGAAGGAGAAAGATATTGATTAAATACTGTTGAGAAAGTGGAAGAATTCTACTCCACAGTTTTTAAAACAGGTTCAACATCCCTACATACATCTTCAGTGTTGGAGATAGAGGAGAGTGATAAGGAGAAGCAGTTTGAACAAGAGACTGAAGAGCAGCGTAAACAGATGGAGCGGGAGGCAATGGAAATGCAGGGAGCTACAGAGGGATTTCTGGATGAGCCCCTGTTAGATCTCCCTCTGGAAACTGTAACTGGATCACCTAAAAATACAAGAGAAGTGGCTTTGGACCTAGTCCGGATGTGTGAAGCTAAAGATCAGTGTATAACTCAAGCTGCTTATAAGCAAATCAAAGAAAAACAACAACAGGAAAGGTCCAAGCCACAGCAAGACAAGAAGGGAGCTAAGGGCAATATACAAGCATGTGAAGCCATGGGGGGAGCTAAGCCGAAGACTATCAACTTGGAAGAAAGCCTTCAGCAAATGCTCTTATCACTTCAAGAGGCTCCAGATGACAATTAAGTTTTTATCTTGGAATGTGAATGGATTAAATTCACCACAGAAAAGGAAGAAATTATTTAACTATTTAAGACAATTTAACGATGATATTATTTGCCTACAAGAAACTCATATTCGAATACAAGATCAAAAATACTTAATAAATTCTAGATTAGGAACACAATTTATAGCTTCGAATTTGGAAAAAAAGAATGGCGTAGTGATTTACATAAATAAAAGATTGTCAGCTAAAATTATAGAAGCAGATGACTGTGGGAGGTTTATAGCAATTGAACTTTATACAGAAAATGGTCCAATTTTGGTGATTGGAATTTATGCTCCTAATCAACAACAAGAAAATTTTTATAAAACATTGTATTCTAAAATATTGCAATGGGATTACAGATCTATTTTAATTATGGGAGATTGGAATGGAGTAATTGATCCCAAAATAGATAAAAAGAGTTTGGCAAAGTCAAGGATTAGATTGCCACAGACTTTTTTTGATATGAAAGAAGATTTGGAACTAAAAGATATTTGGAGAATACATAACCCAAAAGATTTGGACTTTACTTTCTCAGACAGGCATAGATCCTTCTCTAGGATTGATTTTATTTTATTATCATCTGATTTACTTGTAAAAACAAAAAAAACAAAGATTTTTCCAAGGACTCTAACTGACCACAGCCTGGTATGGATAGAGATTGAAATGGGAAAGATTGAGAAAAGATCATGGAGAGTAAATGAAAACCTGTTTAGATATGAAAAGAATGTAAATGAATTCAAAAAGCAAATGAAAGAATTTTTTGAAATGAATTTGAATAAGGGTACCCCTATTGAAATTGTGTGGGATGTGAGTAAGGCATATATGAGAGGGGTACTCATTTATATGAATTCTAAACATAAATTAAATCGACAAAAGAAAAGACTTGAAATGGAAGCAGAGATAAAGAAAAAAGAACAGTTACTTATGAAAAATCCATCAGATGAAAGAATACGAGGAGCTATAAAACTTTTGAAAGATCAATTTCATATGCTTATGGCGGAACAAACAGCAATTAACTTACAATTTGCAAAACATAATACATTTTGCAACGCTAATAAACCAGGCAGATGGCTGGCTTACACACTGAGGAAGCGTCAGAGCACACGGGTTATTGGCAGCATTGAGAGTGGAGGGAAGGAAATTTTTCAACAAAAACTAATTAAAGAAGCTTTCTTAGATTACTATATTAAATTATATGCTAAAGATGATATAAAGACTGGATTTATAGATAAATATTTAGAAGAAAGAAGAGTTATGAAAATTTCTAGCGATCAAAAGGAAAGAATGAGCCAATCAATAACAGTTCAGGAGATTATTGCCGCAATTAAACAATTGAAAACAGCTAAAGCACCAGGGACGGATGGTTTAACTGCGGTGTATTATAAAACTCTACAAGCAGAAATGATTGAACATCTTAAAGATTTATTTTGTAGTATACAACAAGGGGGTAAAATACCTCCTTCATGGAAAGCAGCTTATATTTCATTGATACCGAAAGAGCAAGCAGGTCCTAAAAAACCTGAGAATTTTAGACCAATATCTCTTTTGAATAATGACTACAAAATTTTTGCAAAAGTATTAGCCAACAGGTTAATGCCAGTTATTCAAGAGGTGATTCATCATGACCAAGCAGGATTTATAGAAGGCAGATACATGAAGGATAATGTAAGGCAAATAATAGACTTATTGGAGTATCTTGAGAAGAATAAACAGATATCTGCAGTGCTGGTGTTTTTGGATGCGGAGAAGGCCTTTGATAGAGTGGATTGGAACTTTCTATTAAAGACTTTAAGAAAAATGGACTTTGGGGATCAGTTTATACAGGCGGTTTCAGCAATTTATCAACAACAAACGGCACAAATTATTATTAATGGAAGTTTGACTACAAATTTTAGCATTGAAAAAGGAACAAGACAAGGTTGTCCGCTATCCCCATTGTTATTTATTTTAACATTAGAAGTCTTGTTGAATACAATACGGGACTCAAACTCTTTACATGGCATAGCTATTAGGCAAGAAGATTATAGGACTAGGGCATTTGCAGATGATCTGGTTGTTACCCTAACACAGCTGATGGAATCAATAATTCAGATGAAAGACATTATAAAATAATATGACATGGTATCAGGATTCAGACTGAATCAGAAAAAAACTAAGATGATAGTTAAAAATATGACACAAGATCGAAAGCAGGAACTTGAAAGCAAGGCAGGTTTTGAAATAGTATCAAAGGTTAAATATTTAGGAATTCAAGTTGCAGATTCAAATATAAAATTATTTCAAAATAATTATGAGGTGTTGTGGCGAGAGGTACAAAAGAATATGGAGACTTGGAAAAAACTGCAGCTGTCGTTACTTGGACAGCAGTTAAGATGAACGTTTTGCCTAGATTTCTCTTTTTGTTTCAAATGATTCCGGTGCTCAAAAGTGATAAACAATTGAGAGAATGGCAAAGAGGAGTGAATAAGTTTGTCTGGAATGAGAAGAAGCCGAGAGTCAAACTGAAAATTATGCAAGATGTTCCAGAAAGGGGAGGCCTTAAACTTCCAAACCTACAATTGTATTATGAAGCAGCAGCTTTGACACAAGCAAGTGATTGGTTTGGAAGGATAAAGACTGGAATATTGAATATAGAAAGTCATGATCTTGAATTTGGTTGGCATGCATATTTATTCTATGAGAACAAAGTGGATAAAGTATTTAAAAGCCACATACATAGGAACTCTTTGATGCGAGTTTGGAAGAAGCACCGATTCAAATGGGATTACAAAATACCGTTATGGTTGGATCTTGATCATATTATGTGGAATACAAATATAATGTCACTCGGGGGGGGGTTATACAAAGAAGTTCTTTTTATCGATGGGGGCAGATGGCAACTAAAGACATTAGAAATACTGTTGGAAGAAGGGATTAATTTAACTTGGCTACAGTATAATAAACTTCAACTGAGATGGAAAGAAGATCAAAAAATTGATATAATGATGCATGAAGAAGAATTGGTTAGACATATAAAAGAGAAAGCTCCAATGCATATTAAGAGGGTTTATAATGTTTTGTTAGAAAGAGACTCAGAAAATGAACTGGTTAAAGATTGTATGATAAAGTGGGCACAAAATTTTGCAGAACCAGTGATGTTGGAAACATGGGAAAAAATATGGGTCCAGAATGTTAAATTTACACAGTCACAGAATTTGAGGGAAAATTTTTATAAAATGTTTTATAGGTGGCATTTAGACCCTAAGAAACTATCGTGCATGAAGAATACCCTGAACATTTGCAGTATCTGACATACTAATCAATATGTCAGAATTTTACCAGAATTAGCATTGTCAGGTTCTGGTACTCTTGAATTGAAGACTTTTTGACCCATATACTTAATCCAGCTTTGGTAGGTTGAACCATCTTACCCACCAAGCCTCCTGTGATGTCTCTTGATCCTATTTTTAACTTCTTTTGCAGAAGAAAGATGAGGAATGAGTAAAGCCTTCCCTGAAATCATAATAGGAAAAAAAAACTTTTCTGACTTTCCCTCAAATACATGCATACTATGATTTTCAGCCCAAATGCAGGATGAAAGTTTTTCCATTGATGGTTATGGATCTAATCTATTGAAAGGTAAAGGTTCCCTTGCACATATGTGCTAGTCGTTCCCGACTCTAGGGGGCGATGCTCATCTCCGTTTCAAAACCGAAGAGCCAACGCTGTCCGAAGACGTCTCCGTGGTCATGTGGCCAGCATGACTAAATGCCAAAGGTGCACAAACGCTGTTACCTTCCCACCAAAGGTGATGCCTATTTTTCTACTTGCATTTTTTATATGATTTCGAACTGCTACGTTGGCAGAAGCTGGGACAAGTAACGGGAGCTCATTCCATCATGCGGCACTAGGGATTTGAACCGCTGACCTTTCAATCAACAAGCTCAGCATCTGAGCCACCACGTCATCACATCAAAACAGAAGTAGATACAAGCAGAACTTAGTTTTTGTCATACTTGCTGCCAGTAAAGAAATATTCTAGATTTAGTTTCCTGCTGAATTTACTATATTGACATCTGGCTCTGAAATAAGGCTTTAAAATGATTTTATGAAACTAATCATATATGCACACACATATAGATATTGCTAAATAAGTAGTGTTTGTGACATCATGTTGGTGATTGCTCTAGTAGTATTTGAGAGTGAGCATTTTTATGTTGTTCTGGACTATAGGACAAACTGAGACTCTTGATGGAGTACTGTTCCCCTTAGTGTCCAGCAGTGGGTCTATCTCAGTTCTTGGATCTCATGATGACACTGGCGATGGAGCTCAGGATTTCATGGCCAATATGGCAACCATAGGCTTTTCCCAGGTTATATCACTTCTGTTGTGGCCTGTCGGTCACCAGCCCCTCCAGCAGCTGAATCAGAGGAGGAGTCGTGGGAGTAAAGGTCAGCATCAAGGCAAGAGCCTTGGTACTACAGTGGTTTAAAGCACCCTGTTATTAACACAGCTGCCTGCAATTTACTGCTGGTTCGAATCTCTCCAAGGCTCAAGGTTGACTCAGCCTTCCATCCTTTCTAAGGTAGGTTAAATGAGGACCCAGTTTGTGGGGGCAATAAGCTGACTTTGTATAAATATACAAAAGTATGAAGGCTATTGCTTAACGCACTGTAAGCCGCCCTGAGTCTCCGGAGAAGGGCGGCATATAAATCAAATTAAAAAAAAAAAAAAAAATCTGAGAGCTCCAAGAGGGAAGAGGAAATGGAGCTGGCAGAGAGAGAGACTGAGGCGGAGACTGGGCCGTCCATCAGCCCTCAGATGAAGAGGGAACAGCCCTCAGGTCTGGAGGTGGCTGATGAGGAAGAGGAGGAACAGTGGGATCCAGTGCCTGACACATGGATGCGCAGAAGGTAGAGGAGAGAAGTGGAAATCCGTGGGCCAATCCTTGGGAAGGAAGAGCCATCGCTGCTAGCGAAGCCTCACCTGGGAATAAAAGGCAGGAGGCGGAGATGAATAGATGTGGAAGACAACTATTCACTTCTGGCCGCCTGGACTTGTTAGTCTGCATTGAGAGAGAAACTTTTTGCCGGGGCTGCTGGCACTCCTAATAAAGGAATCTTTGAGTTAACTTCAGAGGGTTTGTCATGTTTGGGTAACTGGGTCAGAACAACTTCTATCCCATGTTTGACCTTGGTATTTTCTTTGGTGCAAACAGCATGTGATCTGAAAAGCCAGGACATTGTCCTCAGTCCTTTGTTGCATTCAGGTCTCTTTATGGCCAAACTGAATATCACTGTCATCCCCAATCTGTACAGAGGTGGGTGTCCTATTTGAATGGTCCACTTTGGGTGCATCTTGGCTCCAGATGGTGCTACAGGAGTTTCCCAACAGCGTGGTGAGCAGTTCAACAACACATCTAGTTATCCTCTGTGAACTTGAAGTTACAAAGGGCAATGGTTAAAATTGCTCACCAATCCTGGGCTGATGATAAATTCTGAGATATGATGCAAGTAAAAAGAAGACCAAAGTTATGGTAGTCAAAGACCAAAGTAGAAATGCTGCCCATGTTTGAACCTATGTGATAATAAGACCAATGAATCATATTGTTGTGCCTGCTGATTTATGTCCAACAATCTGCTTGGGATAACCTGTTCCCCACTGAAAATTAACAGATGGGACAATGCTCCAACCGGCTGTTGTGTTATGTTTATGAATTTCTTTGCTAATATTTTTTTGGAGTTAGATGCTATTTGGAGATGATCTAATGTGATAATGATGGCAATGCCCTTCCACTGTTATCTGGGATTTGTTTGACCTTGTGGAAACCAGCACAGATATAAGATTCTGTGTAGGTTAACTCTATCACCTGTGAGCCAAACCCATGCTCTTCTTGATTCATTTGGCCAGGAAAGGCTGAGAGACTAGAATGAAAAATAGTAAATCCTTCCATTTCCTACCATCCAGTCAGAGCAAAAGAAGCTTCTTGGATGAGAAGCAAAATGTCTTCAAAGAAAAACAAGAAAGTCCAGTGGCCTCTAGAAAAAGCACCTTTGGGAAAGGTTAATGGGTTCCTTATCTGATCTATTTTTCCACAAAAGACAAAAGGCAAAATATTAATTGTGTGCACCTCTCAGAAATTGAAACATATTGATCAGAACCGGTTCCTTCATAAAATGATTTTTCTTTTCTTCTCTGGAATGTTGATAAGAAAGTAAACCTCAGAACCACTCCCAATCCTGTCACCTGAAACAGGGCTGGTTGGATGGCATCCACAGTTGCAATAACAAGGGAGAAATACAAGCATTTTGCCATTCTTAACAGCCACAATGAAGACTATGGAGTTAATTTATCCCAACACTGACATTTTGGACAGTTTTTAGTGGAGGTTAGGGCTTTACAATGAAGCATTCCAACATAGGCTTTTGTTGGAACCAGTGACAGATAGGTTCTATCTTTCTTGAAGGAAAAAAGCATTACATTTACTTTGGAAAGAACCGTACTGCACACATGTACATCACAGCTTCTAGCAAGATCAACTTTCTTTACATTGCAATCACAGAAATAGCATGGCAGTCTTGACAGTTGGTAATCTAGTGCCAGAGGGCTGTGCTGGTTTGGATAAGTAAATACATAGTCTGATAAAAAATATTTTGTTTAACTTGGTAACATGGCCTGGTGATAGCTAGATAGCCGCTGGAATAGCTGGTGGAATTCATGTTAAGAGGCACTTTCATCCAGTTTAAGCTTGTGCACATTGTATCCCTATTTGGACCCTGAAGCTGTGCAATTATATTTCACATGCTCATCACCACATGACTGGATTATAATTCATTTCGCATGGGACAACCTTAGAAAAATACCAAAATTTAAAATAGATGCAAATTGCACGTCAAGACCAGCAGGTGCAAACAATTATTGCTAGCTTAATTACCTGTTTTTCATGTTGTAAATTTTTACTAAACAACCTGTGTCCTACTGTATTATCCTTTCCTTGAGAGATTTCCTTACCTAAGCAGAGAAACAGAATCACCACAGGTAGTCAAAAAAAGCAGTGTGAGCAGGAGTGACTTCTAGCTTTCTGCCTGCTTGGCCACATCTGGCCACCTTGGGATGAGACCAATATACTGAACTAAGGTAGTAGTGTGGCAGCACAGCAGCACTGAAGCAATATATTTGCCAAATTTCGATCCCACAGGTGTCACAGGCCCTCAATTTTGGACATGTTAGTCCATTTCAGCTATGGTGGTTCAGAAACTTGCTGTATGATGCATTGCTTTGCCCAGTTAAAGATTATAGACACAAGAGTTTCAGTAGTACATAGATATGGCTTCATTCCAAAGTTCCTCAGTATATGTAGGTGATATACAAGATGGCCTTGAAGGAAGATCCGTTACCTAGGCAACAAAGAGATAAATATGAATTAAGCCCATATAAAGATAGAGATATACAAAAACACCAAAGCAGGTGCCTCCTCAATTCACATGAAGGCAAAAAGCACAACCAGACTTGCAAGATTCTGTCAGTATTGGCCATTCCAGTAAAAGTAGTTTTAGGCCTACATGATATCTGTTCCTTGACCTGATCTACCTTGCAAGTCTATGAGTGTGGTTCAGTGGTGAAATCCAGATTTTTTTACTACTGGTTCTGTGGGCATGGCTTGATGGGCGTGGCTTGGGTGTAGCAGGGAAAGGATACTGCAAAATCCCCATTCCCACCCCAGTTCAGTAGTTTGGAGAACTGGCTGGCTCTAGATTGGGATGGGAATGGGGATTTTGCAGTATCCTTCCCCTGCCACGCCACCAAGCCACATCACACCCACCAAGCCATGCCAACAGAACCGGTAGAAAAAAAATTTGGATTTCACCACTGAATATTATATATGTATAAGTCAACTTTGTTGATTACATAGGAAAATGCTGGACATCCTAACCTGTCTATAGTGATAATCTGTGGTTATTTCAGGACATTTCACTTATTCTATCAATCTTATGGATCATCTTTCCTTCCACTTCACTCAGTCTTGTCAACCATAGTCATTTTTAGTCCATCATTCTTTTCCCAAAGTATATTAATTTTTGACTGCTGATAATCATTCTGAGAGATCATTTGGGACCAGATGGGTCGATTGCTTCTTCCTACATTTTTCTTGAAGTCTATGGTAGTCTTAATAACTATTTACAGTGCATCATTTGGAAAAAGTCTTACATATTTCTCTCATTCTTAACATCCGGGTTTTACAACTTTACCTTACAATATTTTTTAAAGTTCCATGTTCCTCCAGTTCTTTAACTTTGGTATTGGCGGTACTACTAATATAGTAGTATGAACTTAGTAGTTTGGCATAGAATTGTTCAACATCTTCAGTATCTACTATAATACCTTAACTGCATTCACTTGTACAGTATTGAAGTACATGAGATATCCAGTAACTCTAATAAACATAATCTGTGATTTACTGGGTTATAGTCAAACACATAGTTAACCACAATCTTCTTTGTATCATTGCTACTCCATTTCTTCCTATAGTTTCATGCATTGAAAGCTATATCACATAATCATCTGATTTATTTATTTCAGTCCCCTAATTTATTATTGCTAAAGCATCCAACCTAGTATGCTCCATGTTCATTTTCATGGTTTCAGTTTACCTTTATTCATGCTTTTTATATTCCATGTTTCAATACTATGCCTTTTTGTAAGAAAACAACCCTTGGTTTAATGCTTGCACCATCAGACTTCCATGAGTAAGCATACTTCCCTGAAACATTGGTCTGGCATTGTCATCATTTTCACATTTCCCATAACAGTTTGCCTAGGAACCGGACGTGTGATCCTGGCTTGGCAATTTCATTGTCTAATATTCAAATTCATTTATATATTAGTCATGTCTATATAATTTTCTCAGCAACAATGCAGAAGTGGTTTACTGTTGCCGTCTTCTACGTTCAGTTTCAACTTTTTTGGGGGGCGATGTGTTTTTTTGAAGATGTGTGTAATTTCCCTTGTGACTTCAGAGCCAAACCTGTACTCAAATTGTGAATTATCATAGCTTCATCTCTCCTCTTTTGACCCTATGATAGGTGCCATATCAATCAATCCTTTATTATGGTCATAGACCAGTCCCTATCAAGGAATTTGTGTTCCTACCAGCATTGCTGTTCATTTATGTGAAGAAAAATGCAAACATAACCTTGTTGAAGATATGCAGGAGCCATTAGGGAAGGATATACAAATACACACAAACACACACACACACACACAGACCATCTTAATTCTGGAAAAGGAAAATGCATGAGAAAGAACCCCGAAACAACACTGCCTCGATTCTGTTTGTTGTAAGAAAGGACAGAGAGAAACTCTGCCAGGCTTTCAAAATTATCCCAGTTAGTCACCATTTTATATTTTACATATCGAGTTGTTCTGTTTTAATGTTACCTGTTATTTTCTTTGTTATTGGTTTTGTTTTGTTTTGTTTTGTTTTTTTGTATATTAGCCAACAGTTTGCCAGCCCAGGGGTGAAATGCTCTCAGTTTGGACCAGATCACCCAATCCAGTAGCGATGGCAGCAGGTGGTTCGGAAAACCGGTAGCAAAAATCCCTGCGCCCCCCCCCCATTCCCAACTGAGCCGCGCGATCATCAGAGGCTGTTTTCTTTACTTTTAAAAGCATTTTTTCTACAACCTCTTCGGCCGAAAAAATGCTTGTAAAAGTAAAAAAAAGCCTCTGATGATCGCGCGGCTCAGCTGGGATCATCAGAGGCTTTTAAAAGCTTATTTTTTTGCAACCTCTTCAGCCGAAGAGGTTGTAGAAAAAAATGCTATTAAAAGCCTCTGACAATCCCAGCTGAGTTGCCTGATTGTCAGAGGCTTTTAAAAGCATTTTTTTCTGCAACTTCTTCAGCCGAAGAGGTTGTAGAAAAAATGCTTTTAAAAGTTAAAAAAAAAAAGGTTAGCCACGCCCACCCAGTCACATTACACCCCCCCACCAAGCCATGCCCACAGAACCAGTAGTAACAAATTTTACATTTCACCACTGTGACAGCCCCATACAGTATTTATCCATTAAATAATTGAATTTCTGCAATTATGACCTACAAAGGGCTGTCAAACTCCCAGCCCACAGGCCAGATGCGTCACATGCTGGCCATGCTCACGCCGGTTTAGTGAAGGGGGAAAAAGCCCTGATATGTCACGTGACACCACCGTGACAACGTGAGTTTGAGATCCCTGCTCTATAACAATAATGTAGTATTTCTGTTGTCTTGTGGCCATTTTTTATCTTCTATTGTCCATTTCTAGTCTGGCCTACCTCAAATGGCTGACAAAGGCTCATCAGGGGTGGATAATTCTAGAAATGGTGAACAGCTTGTATTTATAAGAAACTATTAGTCAACTGATGGAGTTAGTCTTAAGCAATCTCATGAAGTTGCCTTTTCCTAATTTTGGGTTTTTTGGTCTCGGAAACTTTAATTCCTGTTTTTTGATTACAAAAAGTTCTGGTTTTCTCTTTCCTCTTTTGTTAAGTTACACATTAAATCTTGCTTTAATAACAGTTTTCTTTTGTGAATTTGCCTTAATGAAACTGGGCAGGAGTCATGGCTATGCTGATGTAACACCTGTATCCTAGCCTTGAATCCTGGACCAGATCCATACTGGTCTAGGGAAGGTAGAAGACATACATAGAGTAGACCTGGGCATTTTACGGCTCTCGGGCCACATCTGGTCCTTTGGCTGTCCCTGCTCAACCCATGTAAGGTAAATCAGAAATTACAGATCAAATGTAAATTAGTGTATACCATGCACACAATACAACTGCACTGGCTCCCTATTGGTCTCTGGGCACAATTCAAGGTGTTGGTTATTACCTTTAAAGCCCTACATGGCTCAGGGCCAGGCTATCTTCGAGACCACCTTCTACCGCATAGCTCCCAGGGACCGGTAAGATCCCACAGAGTTGGTCTCCTCCGGGTCCCGTCAGCTAAACAATGCCGGCTGGCGGGCCCGCGAGGGAGGGCCTTCTCTGTGGCTGCCCCAGATCTCTGGAACCAGTTACCTCCTGACATCCAGACTACCCCCACCCTATTGGCCTTCCGGAAAGCGGTGAAGACCTGGCTTTTCCGGCAGGCCTGGGGCCGTTGATCTCACTGTTGCAATCTTGCGAGATCCGGCCATGAATGGTGTGCATGGGCTTTTAATGTTTTAAAAATGTTTTTATAATGTTTTTAAATAATTTTTCTATGTTCATTGTTCGCATTATTTTTGCTGTAAGCCGCCCAGAGTCCCTTGGCAGTTGGGCGGCATAGAAATGCGATAAATTAAATTAAATTAAATTAAACTACATTGCTTTTATTTTGAAGGCAAACACTTTTTTCAATTTATGCATGTGCATTCATGCATGCCTGTGCACCTTCATAGCACTTTTGGTTTGACCCTCCACAGCAGTCCCAGTTTCTCATATGGGCCTTTGGAATAATTAATTGCCAACCTTTGACATAGAGTATTATCCTATCTCCACCTGTTGGATATATAATCCAATACAGGTAATCCTGGACTTGCATCCAAAAACGAGACCAGAATTTCCATTGCTAAGCAAGGCAGTTAATTAAATAAGTCACACCTAATCTTACAACTTTTTTGCTATGGTTGTTAAGCAAATCATTGCAGTTGTTATCATACAATCGTTAAACAAATCTAGCTTCCCTATTGACTTTGCTTGTCAAAAGCAAAGATGGGGAAAGTAGCAAATGGTGATCACATGATCTTGGGATGCTACAGTTCTCATAAATACATGCCGGATGCCAGTTGCCAAATTTTGATCATGTGATTGTGGGAATACTGCAACAGTTATAAGCGTGAGGATATGCTGTCCCACTTGCACATACACATAACAATGTTTTATTAATATTCCCCAGCAATTCCCTTCATCAAAAATCCAGAACTGTCCCAATTAAATCCAGTCAAAAGCAGATCAACACTAGTCAACAGAGCAATGGCCAATGAGTCACAAGGCACTTGAAAGTTTCCCAAACAAGACAAATCCACCAGGAAAAATTAAATCCACAACACAAGAGAATTCATGAGGCAAGAATATTCCAGAGTTAGATACAGATTAACAGAGTTGGAAGGGACCTTGTAGGTCATCTAGTCCAGCTCTCTGCCCAAGCAGACCCTACACCATTTCTGACTGTTGGCAGTCCAGTCTCTTCTGGAAAGCTTCCAGTGATGAAGCTCCCACAACTTCTGAAGGCAAGTGTTCCATTGGTTGATTGCTCTCACTGTCAGAAAATTTCTCCTTATTTCCAGGTTGAATCTCTCCTTATTCAGTTTCCATCCATTATTCCTTGTCTGGCCTCCAGTCCCCTAAACATCTTTGTTGCTCTTCTCTGCACTCTTTCTAGAATATCAACATCTTTTTTATAGTGTAGTGATCAAAAATGGATGCAGTACTCTAGGTGTGGTCTTACTAAGGCTTTATAGAGTGGTATTAGTACCTCACGTGTTCTTGATTGTATCACTCTGTTAATGCAATTTAGGATTGCGTTGGCTTTTTTGGCTGCCGCCACACACTGTTGGCTCATATTTAATTGGTTGTCCACTAAGACTCCAAGATCCATCTTACAGTTACTGCTTTTAAGCCTGGTTTCACCCAGTCTATGTGTGTACTTTTGGTTTCTCTTGCCTAAGTGTAAGACTTTACTTTTCTCTATACTGAATTTCATTTTGTTGGATAGGGCCCAGTGTTCAGGTCTGTCAAGAACCATCTGGATCTTCAGCATATCATCTAAGGTGTCAGCTATTCCTGCCAGCTTAGTATCATCCCCAAATTTGGTAAATTCCCCTTCTATTCCCTCATCCAAGTCATTTATGAAGATATTGAAGAGTACTGGGCCTAAGACGGAACCTTGTGGTATCCCACTGCTTACTTCCCTCTATGTTCATAAGTAAGGTGACCAGATTTTAACATTGGTAAAGAGGGACATTGTGGGCGTGGCTTATTTTGTGGGCGTGGCTAGCTGGTCACGTGACTGGGTGGGCGTGGCTAGCTGGTCACGTGACTGGGTGGGCGTGGCTAGCTGGTCACGTGACCGGGTGGCCATGGCTATGTGTATAGGGTAAGGTGAACAGATTTTAACATTGGTAAGAAGGACACCATTGTGGGCGTGACTTATTGTGTGGGCGTGGCTTGGAGGCCATGTGACTGGGTGGGCATGGCTAGCTGGTCATGTGACCGGGTGGCCATGGCTGTGTGTATAGGGACTACTCAGAGGGCTGAAAAGTCATTTCTGACAGGTCCTCACACTTTTGACTGGTCCTCACACTTATGACCATCCTCACATTTATGCCCGTGCAGTATTCTTAACAACCATGTCACTCATTTCACAACTGCTTCTCTTCACCATGGTGACAAGATAGGGCAAAAATGTAAAATGTGAGGACAGTCGTAAGTTCGAGGACTGGTCAAAAGTGTGAGGACCAGTCAAAAATAACTTTTTCAGCCCTCTGAGTAGTCCATATGCACAAAAGGACTAACCAGAGGGCTGAAAAAAGTCATTTCTGACAGGTCCTCACACTTTTGACTGGTCCTCACACTTATGATCATCCTCACATTTATGCCCATGCAGCATCCTTAACAACCATGTCACTCATTTCACAACTGCTTCTCTTCACCATGGTGATAAGATAGGGCAAAAAACGTAAAATGTGAAGACAGTCGTAAGTTCGAGGACTGGTCAAAAGTGCGAGGACCAGTCAAAAATAACTTTTTCAGCCCTCTGAGTAGTCCAAATGCATAAAAGGATACAGCAATAGAGAGAGATGAAGGAAGGGAAGGGAAATTAGAGTAGGAGTGAAGGTAAGAGGGGGAGGAAGAGAGGAGGAGAAGGAGAAAGGAAGAGGAAGTAGGGAGGAGAAGAAGAGGGGGGGAAGAGAAAGTAAGAAGGAAAGAAAAGAGAGAGGTGGTAGGTTTGAGGAGAAAGATTGCTGTACAATAAAAAAGATGAAAGGGAAGAAAGCCAACCCCAAACAAATATAAAGATATTAAGATAAAGAATGAATGGTTAAACTTTAAAGAATAAAAGAGAACAAATATGAATAAATAGCAGTAATTAGAAACACACATACAAACATACAATTTATTTTCTTTGAACAGAGTATTTGGCCGGTTCACAAATTTAAACAGTGTTTAGTCACTTCAATTAAATTTACAATTTCTATATTACCTTTTTGCCATATTTATTCCTCATCTCTTTTTTTAAAAAAAACCAATATTACTCTTCATCCTCATCTCTAATCTTAATCAAATTCAATTTTTCCCTTCTATTCTATATTATACCCCTTCCCATTGTCATCTATTTTTATATCCATCCTCACATTGTTTAATTATGTAATTATGTAATACAGTTGTTTAATACAAATTCAACATTTTAATATAAATCAATTAGTTATAAAACTATCTTTTTTGTATATTAATCAATATGAACATGAATATTCCTATTATTTCCATGCAATCCAATTTCTTACAAATCAATTAATTATATTTACCAATAATAATAAACCTTGAGCCTTGGTACTACAGTGGTTTAAAGCACCCTGTTATTAACACAGCTGCCTGCAATTTACTGCTGGTTCGAATCTCTCCAAGGCTCAAGGTTGACTCAGCCTTCCATCCTTTCTAAGGTAGGTTAAATGAGGACCCAGTTTGTGGGGGCAATAAGCTGACTTTGTATAAATATACAAAAGTATGAAGGCTATTGCTTAACGCATTGTAAGCCGCCCTGAGTGTCCGGAGAAGGGCGGCATATAAATCAAATTAAAAAAAAAAAAATCCCCCATATATTCCTCTGAACCACAACTTAACCATTTCTGCTTTCAACACAATATACAATTAATAGTATCTCAATTATTACAATTCCCTAGTTAAATACAGCTTTTTTTTCTTTTGTGTTTTAAAATCTTGAACTCTTCTCCTAAATTTCCCATTGTTTGCAGCTTTTCACCTACCTTTTTTGGGGAGGAAAAATAAAAATAAATCTCTCTCTGCCTCATTTTGTCACATTGCACCAAAGATCCTGGTTTCGGTTTCGTTTCTGCAGCTTAGCTAGGGGGGAAAAAAACTGCTTCAGGAACTCTTTACACTGATTGCCTGTAGGGCGGCCCTTTGAAGCCCCGGGCAAGAGTTTAAACAGTTTTTTTTTTCTTCTAGCCATCAGCTGGGGCTCAAGAGGCAGCGGGACTCAGGAGGCAGAATGAAAAATCGGGACTTTCTTGAAACGCCGCGGGACGCGGGACAAATTGCTAAAAATCGGGACTGTCCCACCAAAAGCGGGACGTCTGGTCACCTTATTCATAAGACACAATCCAAAGTCAAAGCAGGAATCACAACTACCAGGAAACATGCAGCTAAGGAATACACTGTTTAAATAGCCAGCTTCTGGTGCAGCCCGTCGAGAGGGATGAGGCTGCCTGCTCTTGAATAGTCAGACTGATCTTCACTGCTCCTGCCTTTTCTCTGGCCTACATGTTCTCGGATCAGGGGCAGAAGGCAGTTCCTCTGCCTCATCGCTGACTGGCTGCAGCTGTGTGCTTTTCCACCTGAAGCCTCAGGGTTGTCCTGCTGTAGCTGTGCTTCAACTAAATCACTCTCAGCTGGCTGCTTGGAGCCATTGATCAAATCCCCTCCTGAGTGCCTGGGACTGATTCATCCTGTTTAGAATTAACATCTGAAAAGTGTCTGGGAGGGAGTCATTTTTTTCAATGCTGTTGTAACTTTGAACCATCACTAAACTAAGGGTTGTAAATCAAGGATTACCTGTACCTCTGGACAAGAAGCTGTCCAGAAAATGTTGTACCATGAGATTCCTTTCATTGGGCAGATTGGCTCTAAACTGTTTCCCTTTAGTTTCTGTTTGTGAGTGGCCAAACAGAATATGTCTATAATTACTTAAGGATATCTTTCAGCTTAGAATGGCAAAATAAAACATATTATGAAAAACAACAAGTATTTTCTTATATCTCACTTATACCATTCATTTGTATGAAATAGGACAATTGTAAATAGGAGCATTGTCATCATAGTCTATACCAGAGGTGGGTTTCAGCAGGTTCTGACCAGTTCTGGAGAACTGGTAGTGGAAATTTTGAGTAGTTCGGAGAACCAGTAGTAAAAATTCTGACTGGCCCCACCCCCATCTATTCTCTGCCTCCCAAGCCCCAGCTGATTGGGAGGAAATGGGGATTTTGCAGTAACCTTCCCCTGGATTGGGGAGGGAATAGAGATTTTACAGTATCCTTCCCCTGCCACGCCCATCAAGCCACGCCATCAAGCCACGCCCACCAAGCCATGCCATGCCCACCAATCCACACCCATAGAACTGGTAGTAAAAAAGTTTGAAACCCACCACTGGTCTATACATTTTGTTTTTATGTGGGGGGGGGGGCAGGAGAGAAATATTTGTGTTGTTGTTGTTGTTGTTGTTGTTGTTGTTATTATTATTATTATTATTATTATTGGTTAATCTTTAGTGAGATTCACAGCCTTTGAGGCTGGTTAATAGCTCAGCAGCTCGAGTCCTAACCAAGGACCTAGGAACTGCCAAGGTATCATCGGAGGATGTAAACTGTTCCGAGTAAGGTGGTTTTTTGTAGAGTCAAAATGTTCAAGTCCGGCAATTTTAGAATTTCTAAATAGCGGGGTAGCCCTTTGGGTATTGCTCCAAGGGCTCCAATTACAATCGGGACAACACACGATTTCTTTTTCCACAGTCGCTCAACTTCAATTTGTAAGTCCCGGTACTTTGTGATTTTTTTCTTGCTGCTTATCTTCAATTCGTGTATCACCAGGTATTGCAATGTCAATGAACCATACTTTTTTCTTTTCAACTATTGTTATGTCAGGTTGTTGTGGACCAAGTGCCTGTCAGTCTGAATCCTAAAGTCCCACAAGATCTTGAGTTTCTCATTCTCTAAAACTTTCTCAATCTGATGTTCCCAGTGGTTTTTATTGTACCCAGTGGTCCCAGTTGTTGTTGTTGTTGTTGTTGTTGTTGTTATTATTTGAATTTATATACAGCCAAAAGATAAAATACATATAATACAAATGTTAAAAAACCAATTTAAAATACAATTAAATAATTTGGTCCAGAAAACAAATTTAAAACACCCCAATTTATAACACAAATTTAAAATTTAAAAAATAGTTTAAAAGAAAAGGTAGGCCAGGACATGTTAGTGAGGACATATATAGTGCTTCACCATTTAGGCATTATCATACCAGTTTTCACAAAATAACACATAGTTCAAAGGAATTCTGACTGTCTTGAGTCTGTCATTAATCTTGAAATTAATGAATTTTTACAGTTAGACAGTCTTAAGCATAAGTTTTCTTGCCTTTTAGTGACATCTAGTGTCCCAAATGAAATTCTGCACAATATATAGAAGAAAAAGGAAGGTGGGATGGGGTGGGAGGAGAAAACATGAATTTCATAAGACAGGGGGACAGGAAGCCATATAATGTGAAATGTTGGATCAAGACCATAGGTAGACTAAACCTGCAAACAAATAAACAAAAAACAGTTTTCTCTAGAAACTATATTTTTATTTTATTATTATTAAATTTATATGCAGTCCCTCTTGTTTTGAAGTGATTCTAGAAGCTATATAAAGAAATGGATATTTATTAAATGCATCAGTTAACCTTTTCACATGCAAGAAATACATGTCTAGCTTTCCCAATCCTTAATTATTCATCAGCTATGCATAAGGAAAAAGTCATTATTTTATATCTGCTTGTACCAAACGTTTTTATTTTACTCAGTAATGAATTGCTCATATTCCACTTGAAGGAAGCAGTTCAGGCAACAAATGAGATGAGAGCCACAGATTGCAAGCCAGTACCATTGAACAATCACAATTAATTAGAGATTTATCAGAGGTTGATTAAACTGCAACTCCAACTAGCATGACCCGAAGTGAGGGCTCCTGGGCATTCTAGTTCAGAAATATTTGGAGGACGATGTCTGATTCATCCAATGTAGGTTAATCAAGCTAGTCCTGAATTGGATTAGTTTATGGCAAAAAGAGACTGAGTGGGCCCTGATTTTATATGAAGCTATGGTTTATTTGACTATTACTTAAATAATGTAAAAGACAGATTTTCTTGATATGAGATAAAGATGGATGCAGCAAGCTGCATTTCTTCAAAGGATAGTTTCTTTCTCAGTGCACATCACACGAACACAAGAAGTAGTTGCAAGGGAAAAATTAGTATTTTCATCCATCTGCAATTTATTTACAGAGCAGAATAAAGGAAGAAAGTTGCTGGAGGGAGGGTGATTGAATGAGACCCCACTGTAGGCTGCATCTAGCTAATTGACAAGAACTGCTATTGCCTCTGTTCAAATTATTTGGCTTCTCGTAATACTGAGACACTGAAACACAGTTTTTCTCTAGTGTAGAAACACACTTGCCTGATACAAAAAGATCATTTTAAAACTCCCATGGTATAGATATCTACAATATTTATCTAGTTTCTAGGGAAAACAGATTGTTGTTCATTTTTTTCTAACTATTGCCCTAATTGTCTCTACACAATTAATGCTCTTCTCTCCCTATCACCCCCATTGTTTTTCTTAATCAATACTGAATTGGATGGGGGAAATACAGTAATAGATATTGTTGTATCCTTATAATCTCTCTCCCCCCCCCCTCGTGTTTTTGTGTGTATGTACTGCTTTATACCAAACTCAATCTCTTTCAGACTATGTTCAATAACCTACTTGCAGCATTTGCTGTGTTATTCTTAACTTTGTCAGAGTAAGCACATACCAAAAGTAGCTGCTAGGGCTTATTATAACACTGTATAACCCATATAAATGCCATGCGAGAGATTGGTCACTCAGTGGAAACTCTTTAAAAACAAGAGTTCAGTACTAAATGTCTACTAGAACTGGCACATGACTGAACCAAGAAAATGTGCTTAAGACTTCTGATTCAATTACAAATGCTTCAGCAATAAATATTATTTTCTCCTCATGTACTGTTCAATAGTATATCACCCATAATACAATCACCCAGTCTTTTGCAGAATACAAAAGCCAGTATAATATAAGAAAAGGGACAATGTAAAAACGGAAAGCTGGCATGACACATACCATAATATTATAAAAGAAAGAGATTCTGTGGAAATTCACAATATATTCCCCCTTCTCTAAACAGTTTTGGGGAAGAATGTAATTATTTAGTAACAACTGTCCAAGTGCATAAATACATATATATTTATACAAATATAAAACATGTGCAGAAGCAAGAATAGCGCTAAGATTTATATATTTGTTCTTGTATTTTATAAAAAGGTAACTATTGGATAAAATGATATTTTTTCCTCCGAGATCAGGAAAAGTGATCAAGTGACAAATAATTGAGGTTCAATATCTATTTTAAATAAGGGCATCAATAAATGTCTCAAAGGTGCTTTTTTTCTTCAAAAGGCAACTGGACCGTTTTTTCTTTGAGGAAGAAAAATCCTTCCATTCCCACCCACCCCAATCTTATTAGAATCTATCCTTCTCTCCCCATCATCCAATCTCATCTGTCAGTACCTATCCTTCCATCTCTCTGCCATCAGAACTGATGAAGCTTCTTGGATGAGAAGTAAAATGTTTTCTTCTTCCTCCTCAAAGAAAAAACAGCCCGGTTTTTAAAGTAAAAAGCACCTTTGAGATAACTATGGCCTGGATGACAGAGGATTTCCACAGACATTCGGCATCAATAAATATTTCTTCAATTCACCAAATTGTTCAAAATATCAGCAAACAATTAAAAACAAAAAATTGTGATATCAGTCAAAGCCCTTTTAAACAAGTTTGTACAATATTAATAATTTCCTAAAACTAAGAAGACCTGATAAGATTATAGGGAGCAGGAATTTCTATAAACTTGCCCTGTCAAAGAGAAACAGTTTGCAATCTCTGTCCTCTTAATTTCACAACAATATGAAACTATAATAAATTATCCTGGGAGCTAAATAGTAGACACATCAGAACTGGATGGGGCACATGGTCATGGGGGATACCTACAGCTAAACCATGTAGGGCTTTAAGGGTGTCCCAGTTGAAGCTGGGCAAAGACAATCCTGGCCATAGCCTCTACACCACTGGTGGGTTCCAACCGGTGTTACCACCGGTTCTCTTCACGCATGCGCTTTGCGCGTGATCGCCACGCAATGCTCTCTGCGCTTGCACGCATGCCAAACTTGCGCTCCGCGCAAACATGTTAGGTTTCTGCCCAGCTGAGGTGCGGCAATCCATTCTGCCGTGCCTATCAACTGGGCTAAAAACCAAGAAATAAAGGTAGGAATAAAGCGGAGGCGGGCGGGAGGGCCCAGCTCCCAGTCACAGAGAACAGGTTTGGTGATGTCACATCGTCACCACTACTGGCTTGACCGAACCGGGCCGAACCGGGAACAACCCACCACTGCTCTACACCTATCCATTCAGCAGGAGCTGTGAGTTCAGAAAGATCAATTCCTAAATTTGTTTCTTCAGGAAATGCTACGCTATCAAGAGACACTACTGAAGCCATGAGGAATAAACAAACAATAATTCTGTCTTGTCATGTTTCAGCCCCAGCCTTTTCTTTCTTACCCCAGCCTCCAAATGCTGGGGTAAGATATTAACAGAATCACCTGAGCAGCCCAAACTAAGTCAGGCCCTGGTCACTTCCAGAACTGTAATCCACACTACATGGGGCTGCCCTTGAAGAGCATCTAGAAGCTTGCAAACGAATGCAGAATGTGGTTGCATGGACAGTTATGTGTGTCCATGGTCAGGTTAGGGTGGTCAGCATTTTACTTCCATTCCACAAGCCGCATTGGTTGCCAATTTGCTACTAGGTGCAATTCAAGGTGCTGGTTTTAATCTTTAAACCCCTTCATGACATGGGAGCAGGTTATTTGAGGGACCTTCTATTCCTATAGTAGTTACATCTACCCATCCCATCAGATCTAGCAGAAGAGGTATGGTCTGGGTCTTGTGTATTAAGGAATTCCATCTAGTGGGACCTGGCAGATGTGCCTTTTCTACTTTTCCCCACCCTCTGGAACACCACTCCACCCCAAGATGAAGTTAACCTAATCTCTGTTAGCCTTCTGGAAGGCCTTGAAAAATAGTTCTTCCATCAACCTGAGGATCCCATGGCAAGTGGCAGAGGGGTTAAGTGAGGCTGAATGAGGGCTGTCCTCCTGCTATCTTGAGTTTTTTATGTTTTTACTCCTTTATGCTTTTTTTATATTATGATATGATTTTGTTATTTTGCTTGTAAGCAGCCCCAAGTGACTTTTTGTGAGATGGGCAGCTATATAAGTTTGCCAAATAAATTAAAAAAAAAAAGCATAACATTAGTCTATTGTTAATATGCCAAATCAACTTTTCCTTTTTTTTTTAATTTTAAAACAAAACTTTATTAAATCTTAAAAACATTTAAGATTAAGTTTCTCTTAATCAAAAACAATATACAGTACACAACTTCACCTACTGACTAATTTCTATTATTATATATGCATATATACATACACATAGTGACTTATTGCCTATTCTATCCATCTGACAGTGCTGTTTTTAATTGTGTTGATTTCTTCTGAATTTCATCTTTACCCATTTTCCCCCTCCTCTGATTTGTCCACTGGTACCATCTATTCCATACTGTAAAATATTTTGAGTCTTCCTTGTCCTTTAACTCTAAAGTTAATTTGTCCATTTCTGCGCATGTGTAGATTTTTTGAATTAGCTCCTGGTCGGTTGGCAAACGATCTATTTTCCACAGCTTTTCCAATGTTTCAAATAGATTTTAAAGATTATGGGAGAGACCAAGTCTTGTGACACTTCACAAATAAGTGGCTGTTTGGACCACCACTTATTTCTCACAATTTGCCAATTGAGCAAAGGAGTGCAATGCAATGCCTCCAACTCCAATATGGATAAGGATAACATGGACTATGTTCAATTGTATTAGAACTATTTCCCCCGCCCCCATCCCACTTAAACCTGCATCCTAACCAGAAAAACTACAAATAATCCACTTCCTCTAGATGCTCTGTACCTAAACTGAGACTCACTTCAATAGGCTTTCTCTGAAAGGAAGATTAGAGACTGGGTGATAATTATCTGTAGGTAGTATGCAATAGTCTCAGGATTAAAGAGTTTTTTTGTGGGACCAAAATCAGGCTTAGAGGCTTGAGGGTTGATTAAAAGACCTAAATGCAGGCATGCTTGAATTCTTCTGTCTGTAAACACATGCACAGGCAGACTCCATTAAATAGAGAAGGAGGAAGAGGTTTATGAGCATTCCTAGAGTTGTTTTTGTATAGTGTGGTCTGGGGAGATAGTGTGTATCAAGGAATAACCCAGAAGTGAAACCACAGAAAGAAGTGAAACAGAAGAGACGGGGGAGTGGGGGGACACGTCAGTTTGAAATTGTCTGTGTAATACTGAGCAGGCAGTTTGTTAAGCTAAGGCTGTTTGTATATAGTAGAGCAGGGGTGTGTAACCTTGGCAACTTTAAGAGTTGTGGATTTCAACTCCCAGAATTCTCCAGCCTTTGTTTCTCACTTGTCCTACTCTTCGTTAAACTGAAAAAAAGAGAATTTCATCATCTCTTGTTATGTAGATATAAATAACAATTCTCTGTCATCCTGTATTTTCTAATCAAGCCACTTTTTATTCCAAATATAACTTTCTAATGCTGGCCACTGATAGCTGATACTCTTTATTCAAGACGGCAATATTATGAATATTTATTTTTAAATGAGACAATCTGATACTGAATTAATATTTTAACTCTGCTGCTTACAATTCAGAGAAAACCCTTTAAGAAGGGCTCCTGTATTCAAATCTCTATCAGCTGCCTCTTAAACTGTATGTGATTGTTATCTTAAATGGTTGTGTGTCTGTGATGAGATTTCAGCATCTCATTGTTTATGAAATACATGTTGTGACTGGCTTTCCCATTGGAGATGTAGAATATGAGGTTAAGTTACCTAAGGCCAATATAAACAAAGTTGTTGTTTGTATGTTGAGTTGTCTATCCATTTGTTGCTTAAATGGACCACAGAAAATTTTTGAAAAACTGGAAGAGCTGGAAACCATTCAGTTAAGGATGAGCAACCTCTGCAAACAGCCATAACATGGTCTCCGTCTCTGTACATGATTATAGATAATCCTCACTTACTGTCTGCTGTGTTTAATGACCAAAGTTACAACAGTTGAAAAAAAGAATAGGTTTTTGCAACCAATCCTCCCATTTACGCCACTGCAGGTTTCTGTAGTTACGCGATGAAGATTCAGGCACTTCACAACTGGGGGATATTTACAATCATTACTGCATCCCATAGTCATGTGATCACCATCTGCGCACTTCACAACCAGCTTCTGTCAATGGAGAAATTAGAAATAAGATTGCAAGTTGTGGTCATGTGATGTTTTGCTTAACAACTAAAGTGATTCACTTAACAACAGAGGCAGAAATGTTGTAAGTCTGGAATGGTCAAATGGTTTTCTTGCTTAGTGACAAAGTTGATAATCCCAATTGCGATTGGCAAGCGAGAACTAGCTGTTTGAAGAAAGGCTAACCATATCATTGTAAACATAAAAATAGGGCTGTGTTAATGCAGTTGGGATGAGCTGAACTGAACAATTCCCGCTGTTTCCCTCTTAATGACTATAAAAAAAGCTGCTTGAACATTTTGAACTGGCCTTATGATATATGTCACGTGCGGCTTCCCCAGTCAACAATGGTGGAAACAAGAAACAACTTTTAATGGAAAGTTTGTGCCGGACTTAGGTAAGGGATGACAAAAATGTCACACCACAGGAAGAAGAAAAATCGTTATTCTTCCCCTCCCAATTCCTGTTTTGTCCTGCTTGGTGTGCCATCTGCTTGCTCTGCTTTGCCATCTGAACTATTAAGTTTAGTCACTCGTATTGTAGCAAAAGCTGCCCTTTATTTCTCAGAGATTGCTTGCTCTGTGACATATTTTTCTGACCTTGTCAGGATTTCCTTTCACCTTTAGTGTATTAGACCATGTCTTTAGCCATTTTTTCCAGCAGTATCACTGCTTGTTAGGAGGAAGTTTGTCAAATGTATATGAGCCTCTAGAATAAACATCACTGCATAGAACAGTAAGGACTAGTTTCTCAACTTGTCAACATTTTTAGTTAGATGTGCTTGTTCTCTGTTAATACCTGACATAAAGATGGTGAAGAGATAAGTTTCCACCTTTATTTTCAATGTCTAAAGAGGCCCAAGGGGGAAAAAAAATAATTGACCTTATTCTTTAAGGGCAGTTTTCCAATATTCCCTTTTTATTTAGCCAGATATCCAAGCAATAAACTACTAGCATTGTCTTATTTAAAAAAATAATTCTGAAAATGATTGAAAAAAGTATTTTAACTTGATTGTGCCCCAGCTGCTATTACTCTCGTTCAACATTGCTTCGCATAGTGGAATATTTTTAGCTGTGATTCTGGAATTTTTGCCTAATTGAACATTGGAATTAACAAATATTGTAATATTTGTTCTATGGATCTATGGTGCTTTGTAAGAGGCTGGTACAAAGCTCTCCTTAGACCTTTAAGGCTAAAACTATTGTCAATAACACTCCTTTTTAGTTACAATGCTTGAGTAGGTGGGTGGTGTTTCAGACTTGCCACTTCTGAAGGCTGACTGAAAATGATCCAGAAAAAGAATCAGACTTCAGGCCAAGATTTGGCCCAGAAAATGCCTCTGTCAGTGTAATAGATATCCTAAACCACGAGAAGAGGAGCGATTCTCCTGGTGGCATCTGGTACCAGCAGCTAAATTATATCCTGGGTAGGCTGGCAGGCTCCCACTGAGAGCACTTTGTAATGCTCCAAGGATTGTTGATTTCACAGCTCATGTTCTTTTTGGGGAAGGAATGTCTGCATCTGTTAGTTTCATAGCATTTATCTCATTCCCATGATGATAACATCCAGTTCTATTTTGTCTTAGATAAAAAAGAACCCGAGCACTGGAAATGCTTTACTCATGCCTGCCATTAGTAATGTAGCTAGGTAGTTTAATCAGCCAAACCTTAGTGAATCCAGAGAAGACAAAGGCTGGTGGTTAAGAGATCCATATTTCTGACTAGTGTAGGTTATGTTGTTCTCCTTGGGGTAAAAGGTGGTTAAAATTTAGTTTTGCCTCTGGAGATTCAAATCTATATCTCTATATATTAAGTAGCTTATCCTGGAGTGTCAGCTGTAACAATATCACAAAAATCCCAATAGCTTACTCCCATTAAGCTAATGAGATACATAAGACTGCAACAACATGGTTCAAACTTTCCAATTATGAATTATAACATAGCCATGATCAAATTAAACATGATTAAGAAACAAAACCTGGCGTTATTTTGTATTTTCCTATTACTAATATTTCTATGCCGCTTCATCTTGCAGACTCTGAGTGGCATTCAATCATTAGAATGGACGTTGTCTTACCTGAACGTCCCTTTTCTGGGTGCTGCGTACACTATCCATGCATGGGTTAATCCTTCAGTGCTTGGCAACAACTGAGTGAAAACAAAAGGCTTTTGTTCCCCCCTTTCCGGCTCCCAAGCCACGCCTCTGGTCCCATGATCCCCCAGTCTGAACGAAGGCGCAGCAGACAGGAATCCACACTATAGGTAACTTATAAACTCAACTTTATTAACTCAAATCAACATAAGGAAACTAACGTAAATTCAGCCATAACAGTGGCAGGCAGCCCTAACGGGCGGGATATGGATAATGTACGCAGCGCCCAGAAAAGGGACGTTCAGGTAAGACAACGTCCATTTTCCTGTGCGCTGCTCCCACTATCCATGCATGGGATATACCCAAGCTTAAACTCCCTGGGTGGGGGGCTGACTGCCTCCAGAGTCCTCTTCCGTCAGAACTTTTTGCAGAATTCTGCGGCCAAAGGATGCCTCCGCCGAGTTGTATGCATCGATCTTGTAGTGGCGGATGAACGGAGTGAGGGATGACCACGTCGCAGCTCTGCAGATGTCCACGACCGAGGCTTGGGTGGCCCAGGCCGCCGTGGGGGCCGCGTTGCGAGTCGAGTGCGGTAGGATCTTGCCGGGGGTCGCTGTGGCATTCAGGTCATACGCCAGGGCGATGCAGGCCTTGATCCATCTGCTGACTGTGGCTGCTGATATCTTCTGACCCATGGATTTCGGGTTGAAGGAAACCAGGAGTCCCTCCGTATGGCGGAAAGGAGCGGTCCGTTGGATGTAAGTGCGGATGGCGCGTCGCACGTCTAGGGTGTGCCACCTCTTTTCTCTGGGGTCGCGAGGTGAAGGGCAGAAGTCCAGCAGGATGAGCTCCTGAGCTCGGTGGAACCACGAGTTGACCTTCGGGATAAATGCAGGATCCAGGCGTAGGGTCACCGTGGAGTCGTGGAAGATACACAAGTCTTTGCGGACTGACAGAGCCGCTAGCTCTGAGACCCTCCTTGCTGAGGTGATTGCCAGCAGGAAGGTCACCTTAAACGATAGGTACTTGAGAGATGTCGAGTCTAGGGGCTCGAAAGGGGGTCCGGTCAGTGCCCGCAACACCAGTGGTAGATCCCATGAGGGGTAGCGGTGAACTGTGGGGGGTCGCAGGTTGGCGGCCCCATGCAGAAACCCCTTGATGCGCGGGTGATGCGCGAGGGATTGGTACGGCGAGCACACGATGACTGTTGACAACGCCGCTGTCTGTCTCCTTAGGGTTGCGGGAGCCAGGCCCTTGTCTAGGCCAGCTTGTAGGAACCGCAGAATGTCCCGAATGGTGGCTGACGTGGGGTCGATGTGCTGGTGGGCGCTTCAGCGACAGAACGCCTGCCATGATGACTCGTAGATGCGGGTCGTAGCCGGCCGTCTGGCCGCCTGGATAGTGGCAACCACCTCGTCTGGTAGGCTATCCTTCTTCAGGATGACCCGTTCAAGTGCCAGACGGCTAATTGCAGCCACTGGGGCTCTGGGTGCGTGACTGCTCCTTGGCACAGGACGAGCTGCTGTGGTGGGATCACCCATGGCTGTCCTACAGACAGTGCTACCAGGTCGGCGAACCATGGTCTCCGGGGCCAGTTCGGGGCTACCAGGAGTAGGTCGGCTTTTTCTGCCAGTAGCTTCCGAATGAGTCGCGGGAGCAGCGGAACTGGTGGGAATGCGTACAGGAGACCTTCGGGCCACCTGCAACGCAGCGCATCGTGGTCCTCCGCTTGTGGTGTCGGGTAGCGGGACACGAAGCGGGGAAGCTGAGCGTTGGTCAGGGTTGCGAAGAGATCTACGACCGGGTTTCAGAAGCGTGAAGCGAGTTCTTGAAACAGCTGTGGGTGGAGTTGCCATTCCGCTTGATCTATCGTTTCGCGGCTGAGCCAGTCCGCCCTCACATTGGTTGCCCCGGAGATGTGATCTGCTCTGATCGAGAGCAGGTGTCTCTCTGCCCAGCTGAATAGCTCCGCAGCCTCGTTCATCAGTGTACGGGACCTCGTGCCCCCCTCCCTGTTGACGTGCGCTTTGGCCGAGATGTTGTCGGTCAGGATTAAGATATGATGCCCCTGCACCGTCGGCTGGAAGTTGCTCAGTGCCAGTCTGATCGCCCGAAGCTCTAGGAGGTTGATGCTGCATTGCTGTTCTTCTTGCGACCACTGTCCTTGCGTGACTAGGTTGTGGAGATGGGCTCCCCACCCCCGAAGACTGGCGTCGGTGGTGAGTATCAGGCGGTCTGGCTCTAGAAAGCTGGAACCCTTTAGGAGCGATGGCGATGTCCACCACCTGAGGGACCTGCGGACCTGCAAGGTGAGGCGTACCTCCTTCTTGGAGTTGGCCCTTCCCGTTCGCTGGAAGGGGAGGAGGAACCACTGCAGAGGTCTCGAATGTCTGCGTGCCCACGGTACGATGGCGAAGCAGGATACCATCTTCCCGAGGAGGGTTGAGAGGTGGATCAGGGCAACTCTCCTCCTCATCAGGGTCTGCAGAGTTGAAGTTTGGATGCTTTGGACTCTGTCCAGAGACAGAAATACCTGGCCGCTGGCCGAATCTATCAGTGCCCCCCGGTGAAGAAGCCTGGTGGTGGGCAGGAGCTGACTCTTTGCGAAGTTTATGGTGAAGCCATGCTCCTGGAAGACCTTGATCACCATCTTCATGTCTCTGTAAGCTTGGTCGGGCATGGACGACAGGACCAGAATGTCGTCCAGATAACATAGCACCCGGATCGGGACGGCCCGGAGCCTGGCCGCCACCACCGCTACCAGTTTGGTAAAGGTGCGGCGAGCCGAGGAAAGTCCGAATGGCATCGCGCGATATTGGTAGTGATGGCCCGCGTATTCGAACCTCAGGTACTGACGGTGATGCGGGTGAATTGGCACGTGCAGATAAGCCTCCCGGAGATCGACTGATTGAAGGAAGTCTCCCTGTCTCACTCCCGCTAAGATGGACTTGAGGGAGTGCATCTTGAACCTGCGGTATTGTACCGACAGGTTCAGGCGCTTTAGATTCAGTATGCCCCTCCAGCCCCCGGAATTCTTGGGGACCAAGAAGAGGGTCGAGTAGAATCCTGAGCCCCGCTGGCTGTGCGGGACCGGCTCTATGGCCTCGACCTCCAGGAGGTGGGCAATCTCCTGCGACATCAGGTCCTGAAGTTCCGAGGATCGAGGAGTTGGACAACAGACAAACCGGTGGGGCGGCTGGCCGGAGAATTCGATAGACAGACCGGAAGAGGTCGTACGCCTTACCCAGGAGTCCGAGGTCGATCTGGCCCATTGTTGATGGAAGAGGATGAGGCGTCCCCCTATGGGCCCTATGGGCCTGGAGTCATTTCCCCCTTCTGGCGGGCTTAGGGCCGGCTCCTCGGAAATTGCATTTAGGCTGCTGGTGTCTTCCTCGGTCTTGGAACTGTTGTCTGTCGTTAAATCTGTCTCCTCCCTGGTAATGGGAGCGGTGCGAGGAGGACCCCCTGGGTCCGGCGCCTGCACGAAAGGGCTGCTGGAGCGGGTAAGGCGTGTACCTGCGTTCCTGGCACCTGTAGGTTGATGGGAGGATCTTCCTCTTGTCCTTCCCTTCAATCAGTAGGGGTTCCAGCGAAGCGCCGAACAGATCTGGTGCTTTATATGGGGAAGCCGCCAACTTCCATTTGGCCTTGAAGTCGGCTTTCCAAGGCTGAAGCCAGAATAGCCTCCTAGCAGTAAGAGTAGAAGCCAGCGCCCTTGAGGCGAACTTGGCTGAGTTCAGGGAGCTGTCAGCAGTGTATTCGGTGGCAGCTATTATCTTATTTAGATCTTGATGCAGTCTAGTGTCCTCAGGCGGGAGCCTGTCCTGCAGGTGACGGAGCCAAATGAGCGAGGCTCTGCTGAAGAAGGATGAAGCTGTGGCGGATCTGATTGCCCAGTCCACGGCCTGGTGCGCTTTGCGGAAGGCCCATTCCATCCTCTTTTCTTCCGCCTTGAGCGTGTCTAGAGGGTCAGTAGAGATCAGGGAGTTGGAAGATAAGGTTGTCACTGGCTGGTCTACTGAGGGGAGCACCAGGAGGTCCTCTAACTCTGGGGCTGAGCAGTAGAGTTTCTTATCGAGGTTGCTGGGTGTTGCCATGGAGGCCGGCTGCACCCAGGGGTTCTGAATCACGTCTGTAAATAGCTGCGGGCAAGGGATGTAGTCCTTCTGCGGCTTTGACGACTTGAAAAGGGCATCGTGAGGGCCCGCCGTTGACGTGGAGGGCGTTGCGACATCTCCTGGCACTCCGAGGTTGGTTGTGAGTCGTGCCTTGTGGAGGAGCGACTTGAATAGGGCCGGGCAGAAGAGGCCTGTAAAGGCCGGGGTGTCTGGTGCTAGACCTTCATCCTCCGATAGCTCCATCTCCTCTGGGGCATCCTCGGCTTGGTCCGATTCGTCTGATGAAGAGTCCCGACCTCGCTCTGGGAGGGGGCGGGGCTGGGGTTGGAACGGCCGCGCCTGGCCGGGTGCGGTTTGTACGGGAGCCTGGGACGCCTGCTGCATTGTTGCCGTGAAGAAAGATGACAGGGCCGCGGAGAACATGGCCTGGAAGTCCACTGGGGGGGGCAAGCCCAGTCCGCCCTGACCCTGTGGGTCTACCCTTGAGGGTGTGGCACTTGCCTCCCTAGCCCGGCGATGCTGGTTTGGTGGCGGAGAAGTTGGAGCTTCCAGTCCGGGCCTTGACGCTGCCTCAATGCGAGATGTTGTGCGAGTGGGCCCAATCCCCTCAGGGGTATTGTGGGTGACTGTGATGTCGGCCACAGATGTAAGTCCCCTTTCCGCCTCTCTTGGGGAGATGGGGGTAGGCTCCCCAGGTGCAGGATCCCTGGGCAGGATTCCTGAGACCGCCTTGTGCGCCCTCTCCCACTGTCGCTCTAGGGCGTTGTGCCTTCTCAGGGCGTCCCTATCCTGGAAGGGTAGGGAACCTTCTGAGGCAGCCCTGCTGGCCGAGCTCACGTGCCTCTTTTTTGATTTCTTTTTCCCCCTTTTTTCGCTTATGCGTGGGGGGCTTAGTTCCAGCTCCATGTCTGATGATGGGGGGGAATGAGACATGGCTGGAGCGGCTGGGAACTTGAATCAGGACCTTGCCCTGCGACTCACGGGTGATCTGTTGAGTGAGCGCCCCGGGGCCTCCCCCAAACCTCTTCAGATGGTGGTGGTGGGGGTGGTTTGATGCCCCTTCCAGCAGTGGGGGGGGGGTGGTGCAGGTCTGCAGCTGGCTCCCTGATGGATAAGGGAGGCGCAAGCTTGAAGATCTCGCCCAAAATGGCGGCCCGAAGGTCCGCCAATAGGGCGCTGCCACGTAGTGCTCTTCTCCACGAGGGCAGACCTGGCAGCGGGCTTACAATGGCGGCCCGAGGGTCCGACCAGACGCCGCACAATCCCCTTAACGAGGGGTTATTCCGTAGTGCAGGGAGGGCTGTCTCCTTCTTCCGGCGCTTGTCCTGCCTTGCGCCCTTGCTCCGGAGCAGCCCTGCGAAGCTCAGCCTTCAAGCGAGCTTCGGCTCTTCGCCGTGTGGGCGGCCGGCGCTTGCGGCTCCGCCGGCCAGTTGAGGAGCGCGCCGCTGCTAATTGCTGGCTCCAGCGTGGGGCGATGAGCTATGGGCTCCTGCTAGCTGAAGAGGGAGCGGATCGCCCGGTAGCGCTTGCAGCGAGCCAGCTGGTCTGAGCGGAGAGGCTGGCGAGCGAGCGTGTGAGCGCTCTGCTCCACTCCCCCTCCTCTGCTCAAATCGCCCTGCACAGCAGTTAAAAGAAAGAAAAAATCGCGAAGGGGAGCTACTCAAAAATAACACAAAAACCTAACGCTCAAAGGAAAGGGGAAAGCCAATACTTAGAGAATTAAAGAGAAAAAACAGAGAAGAAAACCCCCACAGACTCACAATACCTTAGCAATCTGTGGAGCTCCAAAAATCACTACAGTGTTTGCCAGCAACTGAGTGAAGACTGGGGGATCATGGGACCAGAGGTGTGGCTTGGGAGCCGGAAAGGGGGGAACAAAAGCCTTTTGTTTTCACTCAGTTGTTGCCAAGCACTGAAGGATTAACCCATGCATGGATAGTGGGAGCAGCGCACAGGAAAAAAATGTTTTTACACTCCTTTTAAAATTGCAACCACATAAACAGAAGCAAGCAAGCAACCTCCATCTACCAGCAAGCCAGATTTTAGCAAAATCCCCAAAGATCTTGTCATAACCCAGCAAAAAACCCAGCAAGAGATAACCAATGTTTGTGAGTTATTTCTGATCCTTGGCTCATTTCCAGGTACAAATCAAGTGGTGTTGCTACTTATCTGTAAAGGCAGGGATAAGAAGCTAAAAGCCAGATATAATCTGTCCCTTCAGTAAGGTTTCTATTTAAAAGTCTCCTAGGAAGCAGAGAGATAACTGGGGTGGCCTAAACATGGAAAGCAAAACACTAAACATGTATCTGCATAGATACTAAAGTGTAAGAATGAGAAATACACTGACTTACATTCCTTCAAATAATCACCTCTGCATTCATATCTGGTTGATAGATCTTCACAAAGCCTTGAGAACTTTGCAAGACAGAAGGCTGGTAGGAAAAGTGCCTCTTGAGTGGTCACACCACTTGATATGGATCCCTTGTTCCTTCTATCCCCAAGATTGATTGCCAATATTTCCTCCCCCATTTATTTCTTCTGTTCCTCCTTATATCCAGCAAAAGCTACAACTATGATGTGTTGGAATGTCTCCAATGTCCCTTGGTATGCTGATTTCCTATTTCATGAGGCCTATAGCAAGTGGTAGCAAGTTGCCTCCTACAGACATAAATTCCCCTGGTCTCCTTTGTGTGGGAGGATGAGGATTGCAAAGGAGAAAGATCTTTCAGCCACAGGACAATCTCCATCAGTTACTGGTCTGACTGCAGTTCCAATCATTCAAGGACATTTGAGATTGTGGCACAACTTCCATCTGCCTAGCTTCTGGCTCCAAGTTATATGGAGTCACTACCAAAATCGATGCCTTTGGCTCTGTAGTGCTGGCTATGGAGTATAGAAGCATCTGGATGCTGCTGCTTTAAGGTTGTATTTCTTTTTTAAGAATTCCAAGCTACACTGAAAATTATTTCAAGAGTGGAATATAAATACTTAATAAATTGAGATAGTACAGCAGCAAAATGCAATTGATTTTGTTGCTGCATTTTTAATAGTAGGGTTGTAAATGTCTCAAAAATGACTCTGCAGAAAAAAGACTATCTCCTACATGAACACAGCAACTGTCTTCTATTCATTAATGTGCCATCACCTTTTTCAGTCATATGAGGTCCTAATAATTTTTTTTAAAGTTTGAGATATGGATAACCCTATTAAACAGCTACGCATAAGGAATGACGCCTTGCTAATTAGGACTTAGATAATTTTTGTAAGAGTTAAGAAATGTTCACTCTTTCTCACTTTGGAAGGAGACAATCTAATAGAAATAAGAATGCATGAGTCAAATGTTGACCCACTCCATGAAGTGTGTTGCTCAGGTGGAAGAAGGTGATCATTTGTCAATTCTTCTTTCTCCCCACATCTCTCAGGGGAAGAAAATGTTTCTTCAGACATTTGTAGGATTTATTAATTTTTATTTGTTCAATTTCTATAGCCACCCAACTCAACCAAGTGACTCTCCAGCTGAAAAAAGAGAGATCACAAAATGATCATAGAAGGTACTTTGGAGGTGGTCTAGTCCAATCCTCTGCATTTGGATTGCAGAAATCCAAATACCATCCTGGACCAATGGCTGCCCAATCTTTTCTTGAAAACCTCCAGTGATGAGGCTTCCATAAGGGGCCAGACTCTTTCAATCTTAGATAACTCTATTAGGAAATTCCTCCCTAGTTCAGATTTGGATCATCCTCCATAAAGCTTTCATCCATTATTTCTTGTCTTAATCTTGAATATTGTAAACAATAAATCTGTACCCCCTTCCCTATGACTGACATCTCTTCATGGGAAGACTATTATCATGCCTTTCCCCCTATTGTGGAACTCAGACATAAATGCTTGATACCCCAGCATAACATTCATTTCCTACTTCTTTTGTCAAATTAGATTTTCAGAGTGGAGATTGGCAGCAATTATGGTTCTGTAAACGTATTTGCGTACCAATAAGAATGTTTTGCTTCAGGAAATCACCCTGATGATCATCAAGGCCATGTTCATTTATTGAACTAGAACAAATACATAAATAAGCAATATCAAAATATAAGCCTATCTTCCAGTTGTCTGCTGTGGTGATGGGCAAGCAAGGCATAAAACTGTCATCGTACGTATTATATTTACATGTTAAGCAGGTAACATCATTGCTACTTTTAAACTCACCACAATAAATACAATCCAAACTGCTCTTATAATATTATAATTTCTTTAATTTTCTCCAAACCAAGGGTAGGAATGATACAAAACGTATTTCTTGTAAAGCACCTGGTTTCCTTTTCCTATCTGACAATTCATTTTCCAAATGAAAGTAATTACAGTTTAGAAAGGATCTGTTACTTGTCTTGATGTTTTTTATCTTTATCAGTATGACCACTATATCTTAGCAAAAGTAATAGCACTTAGACTTATATACAGTCCCATAGTAGTTTACAGCACATTCTGGGCGGTTTACAATGTCAGCATATTGTCCCCAACAATCTGTGTCATTTTAGCTACCTGGAAGGCTAAAAGGATGAAAGGCTGAGTCAAGCTTGAGCCCCATCAGGATTGAAATCCAGGCTGTAGGCAGAGTTTGCCTGCAATACTGCATTTTAACCACTGAACCACCAGGGATCCTGGCACTTAGGCACTGTGCAAAGGGTTTGCAGTAAAAGGGCTAGATTCTTTCATGTTCTGGGTATAGGAGTCACAGAATGGATCTGACTGGCCTCTGCTTATTATGTGTTTTATTCCGTGTGTTACAAAATGCTCTTACAATGCTTTACAAGATCAGTGGTGTTAAAGTAAGGCTGAGGGAGAAACAATTTAATGGCAGAAGAGGCAAGAAGAAAAGCAGACAAAAGGAAGAAGAAAAAGAAGCAGAAGCAGTTTAAGCTCCTCCAATGTTCTATTATGATTCCTTATAACAAGAGGAGAAACAATAGCATGAGTGGCCCTGAAGATGGTGAAGCCCTTTTTCCTTTAGCCAAGGAGATGGACCAGCTCTGCTTTCCCTCTAATATGATAGGGTTCTAGGCCAAATCGTTAGTGATTTTGTGATGCTGTTACCTCATTAAAGACAATAATTTGGCAGAGGAAGTACTACACATGCAGAAATAAATGTAAAAGATGAAACAACAATTGTTGAAGAAAAAAATTGAAGTGGGAAGTTACTTGCCTTATAAACAAAAGGAATAAGGTGACTGAAAGAAAGCACAGGAGTCAGGAAAAGAATGAGAAACAACAAATACATTGAAGTCAGATACAGGATACCATACCTGTTGCTATTTAACTTATTAAATTAACAACAGAACGCTTAAGCAAATTTGAAGAAAACAGAATCATAAGATTTGTGAAAACTATTTCCAGATGCCATGAACTCCACACAGCGCAAAAATGTCCAACAAATCATTTAGGAAGAAATGAAACGATGCCTAAAAGCTTTGTTTTGAAGAAATCGTTTAGATCCCTGTAGTTGTCAGTTTAAATTTTTAATCTGCTATGTGAGTAAATCCAGATCTTCATCTTCCAAGCCACTTAAATTTGTTTCATCATCTTTCTCAAATACATCCTTTCTGTTACTCTGTCTTTGATGGTTTTGGGAAGGCATTTGTTCGGTATGCTGCAGATTTGTCTGAATTCTATGAAAAAAGAAAGACAGTAATATTTGTCAGGCTTTATTACTGGTAGGAAAGGAAAATGATTTTTTATGTATTCCCCCATGCGGCACAAATCTAATGTAAGAATGGACAGACAGTAACCTGGAGCTTGGCGAGGCAGACAGAGCAAAGTAATCCCTCAGGTTGGCTAAGGAGACATGCCAGTACAGGCATAACATTTTTCTACCTAGAGTGTTCATTTACAATGCAGCACTTCACCAGTGACACAAGAGATACCATCTGCTTCCATAATGACACACTGCCAAAATCTAAAACCATTTAATGTTCCACATTGCAAAACCGTCCATAATTTTAGCTGTAGGCTATTGGTAGAAATACACCATATATTTTTGTGAATATGTGTATATCTTACCAAAGGAAAGAAAATATTATTAAATACTATTTTAAATGTTTAAAATTCTAAATGATAAAATGCTGATTATTTAACGGTTTAGAGAAACAATACTTAACAATATTCATCTCAAACTGGAAATGCGAATGATCTGAAGAATTACAGAGACAATGAAGGGGAGCTACAACAGATCTGGGCAAGGAACCCCAGGAAAAGGTAAATGTCACAGGCCTGGGGGATAAAAGGAAAAAAAAAAACCTCTTTGTACTCAGCTACTGACCTTTCTATTTGCTCTTCTCTTGAACATACAGTCCAGTTCATTAAACTTGTTCTTAAATTAAGTCATCTAGAACTGGATACAGTATTTCAAATTTGACCTAATGTTGAATGGAATGGAATTGTTACTTTTGGTAACCCATCAAACTTCCTTTAATTTTCTTTTTTTCTTTTTTTAGTAGCTGTTGTTTCACAATGATTTTACGGTCAATTAAGATACCCTGATCCTGTTCTACCATATCATTCCCAAGCCAGATCTCCTAATCTGATACTTACGTCTATATTTTCCTAACCTGAACACAACATTTTAATTTACATACCTCTCTTCTTATTAATTTCAGTCCCATATCCTAGCCCAGCGATGGCGAACCTTTTCGGCACCAAGTGCCCAAACTGGAACATGCATGCGTGTGACAGCCAGCTGCTCTTCAGGTGTGCCAGAACGCCGGAAACCCGAAGATCAGGTAGCCAGTGTGCACATGCGCACTGGCTAGCTAGTCTTCAGTTTCCGGGGCTCCGGCACACACAAAGATCAGCTGGCCGGCATGCATGTGCACACCGGAAACCAGAAAAGCAGCTGGCGACGGCATACCTGCCCACAGAGAGGGCTCTGCGTGCCACCTCTGGCATGTGTGCCATAGGTTCACCATCATGGTCCTAGCCTCTTAGAATTCTTTTTTTTTTTTTTTTTTTGCTTTAATTTATATGCTGCCCTTCTCCGGAGACTCAGGGCGGCTTACAATGCATTAAGCAATAGCCTTCATACTTTTATATATTTATACAAAGTCAGCTTATTGCCCCCACAAACTGGGTCCTCATTTCACCTACCTTTGAAAGGATAGAAGGCTGAGTCAACCTTGAGCCTGGTGAGATTCAAACCTGCAGTAATTGCAGGCATCTGGTCTTAATAACAGTGCTTTAGTCCACTGTACTACAGGCTCTTGTTATCAATATTCTTTTGAATATTGATTCTGCCTTCTCTGGTGTCAACTACTATTCTGAGCTTTGAATTTTATGAAATCTCTTTATATTCACAGCTAGATCATATAGAATTGTGAACCTTATCTTAAAGATATAACAAAATATGCTGAAGATCACAAAGTGAAAGTAAAAGTCTCATGGCATTCTATCTTAAGCCTACTTCCATATGTTCACGTACAGCCATTCATGATTATATTTGCTTAAAACAGTAACATCGAAACAATATTTTGTCATCTTGTTTTTAAGGCCATCATGTTTTCACAGCATCAGATGTAAGGTTGGTCAACATAATTTCTAATATAGGTATGTACATACAGAATGTATGTGTAAAATGTATTTTATCAAAATCATAGATTATAAAGTTCAAATCAAAACAATATTATATACTCAACTTCCACTGCATTTGCACTTGCCTCTACTTCCCCTCCAAGCAGAAGGGTAAATCCCAGGTGTAGGAGTACATACCCAGTTTCCAAGGGGTTTCGTTCCTCAGCTTGAACAAAAAAGGTATGCAACCCAGATCAAATGACTCTGGCAGTATACAACACAGTACAGCACGTTCTTGCTTAACTGTAAGAATTGGGACCGAAATTTCCATTACTAAGTGATGTGGTGGTGTCATGATTGCTTAACAATAGTAATCCCAGCATTCCCTGTTTCCATAGTTAAGTGAGAATCATGGGTCATTAAGCGAGGACCTTGCATAATGACTTGTGACTTCCTGCCAGTTCCCACAGATGAAATGTCCTGGCTTCTAACCCCATGTCCCCCTCACTTTGTCTGGTGACAAGATCTTAAACAGGCAATCTCTTAATGACCTCATAGGACAGGCAGAATTATTAGGTATCATAAGGTAATCATTAAATAATTTTATGGAGTTACAGGAAATCTTACGGAATCGTGATGTCTTCCCTCTTTCCACATTTAGCACACAGCTGTAGTTCGCAGGCACATGACTTGCAGATAATATGGTAAGAATCTTTTACAGTCTTTTGCAGACATTTTGTGCTATTAAAAGAATTAAAGCTGAATTAAAATATTTCATATGGCTATTTGACACAAAACTTTATAAATTAGCAACCTGTGAATCATAAATAGAATTTTTCCAAGTATCATATACTTTAAAAAAAAGATATTATTTGTAAAGACTTTTAGAAATTTTGAAACGCAGGTGATGGTAGGACAGGTTTTCTTGGGAAGAAAATGAAGTTTGTAATGCCTAATTCCTTATGAATTCTCAGTTTCATAATGTTCGTGAACAAACTGTTAACTGCTCTTAAAATATGTTGTTTGAGTAGATACCAATTTAAATTTTAAAGTGGCAATAAAACAAATGTATCTTTGAGATAATATGGCAATTTATTTCTGTTTATACAGTTGATAAAAACTGGTAGCACCTGATCATACTTTATCATATACATGTTTAAAATAGCCAGTAATAATTTTTAACCATACATTCAATCTGTGCATAAAAATATCTATCTACAATTAATCTTCATTAGTTTTAAGTATTTTAAAAATCCCCAACAATTTGATCTTAAAACACAGAGATACACAAAATAGTTCAATCTTTTTATTAAATAAATTTCATCATGCACTGTATTCTCGTATGGAGTAAATCCAACTCAAGAACAAAGAATTTGGAAATTACTTCCAAATGTGGATTAGATTATGGATGTAGACTTCACAATACCAGGGCATATTTGTTTTATATGCTAGTGCATCTTTCATTAAACTTTTTGTCCATTTCTCTGGCCATATTTACCATTTGATAGAAAAATAGTTAATTTTTCAAGTATCTAATGAAACTAAAACTGTAAACTGACAGATTTAAATATTTAATAGCAGTTGCCAACCAGTCTCTCCACGGTTTTTTAGCAACAACTATATCAGGCATATTCATAAACTGCCAGAGCTGATCATAGAGCTTTTCTTTTTCTGGCCAGGAGATAATCCTATTCATAAATGATTCTGTGTCTTGACTGAAAAGAATCCAAGGGAAGTGAGGAGTAAGAGGAACTTGAAGCCAATCTGTTTAAAGGCCTTGCCAAGCATGTTGCAGGAGGAATATGTGTAGCAAATACAGGTAGTCCCTGTCTTGCAAGATTTCTTTTTTAGCTTGCCAAGAACCATTAATGCAACTCTGAGTAATTTTCACACTACTTTGTTAGTAGTATTAAAAAAATATCCCTAATGAAGTACAGATGGTTCTTAAAGCTATGTTCTTCTTTGTTCTATGTACAGGACTGAATTAAGACACAATGCTTGTTTTGAACACTTCCTTTCCACTGGAAAATAGAGACTTGAATAATACTGATAAGACACATTTTAAACAGAGTTAAGCTCAAAGGTTATTTACAATTCCTTTGCATGAATCACCTAGTGATGCACTTGGCAGAAATGCATGTTACAAAACCTAGATATGTTTTTTTAATAAAAAAAAACCACCTCTAAAAATCTTAGAACAGACAAGGGTCACAGAAAAGCTATCATTAAAGCTGCGCAAAATTGCTTCCTTTATTATCATGGAAAGGACTGATCACATCCCACTGTTTTTTTGGTTAAAATCATAGCCTCCTGAGGTTGCTTCTCAACTGCCCCTAAAAAATGGAAGAACCGCTGTTACTTATTGATCAACTGTAGGTTTGAAAAAGCTTTTCATACTTAAAACTATTTACCTACTTTAGGTTAAGGAAGTCTTGTATGGCTCTGGCTTAATTACAGTTTTTAGTATGCAAGGAGGGTTTTATGCTAATCTTTCCTTGGTGTACCTTGTTATTTACTAATGAAGCTTCAGAAGTACATAACAATGCATACTTCTAGTATAGTTGACTCTTAAAGTATTTTTGCTCGCTTTAAAAGGGGTGGTGGACTCTACACAGTCTGATCTACCCTCTCTTTGGCCACAATTGTTTAAAAGTTTCCATATCTGCTTGGACTGGCCACATGGCTTTTAATATATTACAATAACAATTTACTCACCATTTTTTAGCTTGTGTTAATGGCTTATACTTGTTAAATTTTACCCGCCATTCCAGGACCTCCTTACAGTGTTGACAAAGCCCTTCGTGGTGTTTTGCATTGATTTTCTATGACAAAAAGTTGAAAAATCAAATTTAGGGATATGCAGTCATCCTTCAAATCAGTAACAATTCAATTTTAGTTTGCCTGTTTTTTAAAAATACTTTTAGTAAAAGTTTTCTACTGCTAGATATAAACTACAAAACATGTATTTCCTACCCCACAATTTTTGTTACAATGTATCAGCAGCCTGTCATTCCTGTGGAGCCTTCTTGTTAGGCATTAACTCATGGAAAGGACAGGCATGAGGAATTATGTTTAAATTCAGAGTTTGATTTTCCAGATTATTTTGAGAAAAGCTACCTAGTAAGATTTTAGAGCAAGAATTAATTTATCATTTGACTTTATCGTCTTTAGGCCAACATCATGAGAAACAAATTCAGTTTTATGATACTGTTAATAAAATAAAGTTACTCTGAATATAATTGCTAGATGTACCTCAAGTAATTCTCTGGATTATAGCCAAAGATTTGTTATTTCTGACTCAGAATTTCTGAGTCAGATTTCTGAGTTTTAGTCAGATTTCTGAGTTTAAACATACATGCTTATTTTATGCCATTTTACAGTCCATTTCTGGAAATCCCTCAGATTGAATTTAAAAAAGGTCATATGGCATCGGAGATTACTCTTCAAAAAGCTTGAACACTCACGTTTGCCTTGAAAGCACAATATTAGGTCTAATTTTTTCCTGTATGGTACATAGAACTCTATTGATAATTAGCTTATTCGGTGCTTTACCTTTTTATAATAGCCCAATTCCACCGGATTATCAAAAGAGAGAGAGAGAGAGAGAGAGAGAGAGAGAGAGAGAGGGAGGGAGGGAGGGAGGGAGGGAGGAGAGATTTGTACAATTCAGAACCTGGCAGCTATTCTAATCCTAAAATCAAGAGCTTTATACAAAAGCGTAAGCTTTCTTTGCCCAAAATCATTTTCAGTCAAGATTAACAGGTAATTTTTATATCATAGATGCTGAATTTGTTAGTAACTACCATGTATTTATTCAATACGTTTACTACAACACTATTTCAAAAAAATCAAAAATCATCAAGTTGCCCTTGATGACCTAAACTATCTCAAGTAGAACAAACCACACAGAGCAACACTCTTCCTATTATCCTAAAATGATTTTTTAAATAGTACTATCTAATCAAACTTGTGAATCTATATCAAAAACATTCTTTTCAAAGCATTATGGCTTTCATTAGGATTTCTCTTTCATTTCCCCCCCTTTCACCATAGTTGTTCAAAATATTCTTTTTCTTTAAATTTTCCAGTCCTGGCTCTTGAAGATAATGTCAGTAATTCTGGTGATCAAGAATGTGTAATAAAAAAAATAATGCTGATTTAGATATGACGTTAGACTGACAGCATGTTGTCTCCAAAGAAAGGCAGAGCTTTGCCCATCTTGGAGTCCAAGTGTCATCTCTACGATCAATACTACTTCTGAATTATTGAAACTTATAGCAATTAAGAATCTTCTGAGGATTGAAGCTCATATTTCAGGTACAGAAATACACATTATCTTCAATGGAAAATTAAAGTGTGGGGTTGTTTGTGTTTAAAAATTCCTCTTATGATTTTTGTGGGCCATAAAGCATACATTAAGTCTACTGCTGTATGCAAATGATAAAATCATATTATCCAATAGAGAGTGCCCCTTTTTCAGATACTAAAGAACTTTAGAGTCATTAGTACTAGTAAACCCAACCCACCTAATCATTGTGCATGTGACTGTGCATCACACAATAAAAAACTATCTAATCTGGTGCCCTTCAGATTCTTGGAACTGTAATTCCTAGCATGCCTAGTCAGTATGGCTGAGGAAACCACCTCAGACCACTCCCCCTTCTCTCTTGGCTCTAAATAAGTTACTCTTATTGTTTTGCAGGAAGATATCAGATCATCACTTTGGCTCTACATCAGGGAAGGGCAACCAGTAGCTGTTGAGCCATCTAGTGCATTCAGCTTAATTTAATGCAGTCCTTGGCCTAATTTCAAAAGCTTTCTGTAAGACATCAGCCAACTCTCTTCCATTTAAGCATGAAGAAGGCAATGAAAAGAAAGACAGAAGTGTAGGAAAATATATTACCTTATCCCTACCTCCACATAGCTACAAGAGATTACCTGAAGAGAAATGTGTGTCTTAATGGATATCCCTTCCTGCTTTAATTTAAGAAAAAAGTGAAGGCAGTGGCAGAAGTGACAAAAAAATTCCTTACATTAACCATTAAATTATATAAATTGCTGAATGCATTGGTAATCCTATTGGTAATTTGTTGGCAGGCATTCTCAAGCCTGAAGTAGGATTTACTCTACTCAACTCCTTGTTTTGAGAGCCAAAGAGAAAAGGCCCAAGAGCAAATACTTTTCAGTTCTCCGTGATACAAAAAGCACAGAACAAATGCAAAGGATATTAACTTGGATTCAAGGTATATGCTTATTTTATTGTATTTGTTACATTTATATATCTGCCATCTCACATATATAGCTCTGGGAAGCAAACACAATCACTATATTCTTAAGAGAAAAGGGACAAATTAATCTACAGAACTGAAGCATGCATCCTGTTGTTCAGCATCTCAATTGTCTGCTCTCCTTACAACCGCCCATCCTACCTTATTGATCTGTCCATCTTGCAGACAGGTAAGCATTTGTGAACCGAAACAAAAAAATTCCTCCTTTTTTTTCATAATCTTTAAACCTTTCTCTACTCTGGGCCCAATAGCTTATTCCTGGGCAACAGATAGCTTTATGTGGCAGAAATAATAGTTTAACAATGTAGTTAGGAATATAACTTCTGCTCTGATATTTACATAAAAGAAAATTAAAGTTGAAGCTTATTTAGGAAACAGCATGATCACAGAAAAACCAGAAGAGTCAGTCTGGTGTAGTGCTTATAAACCAGGAGACAGTGTGCTGTCCTCCATTATGGAGAGAAAGTGAGACCAATAAGTCCCTGAACTGCATAAGTCTGAATTAGAAGAAAAGGAGACTGAACTGAGTGAAGAAAGAAATTATGAAACTCCTGAGAATGAATAGGAGGTATGTTCCATAGGGATATGCAACATGAGTCTTTTAGGAAAGGAAAGCAGATAAAAATGCTTTAACAGTCCCTCTGTTAGCTATCTCTACATCTATTGATTATAACGCTCAATAGCTTTATACGTGCAGAAAGTCAGTGAATAACAGGTGAGCTGCTAAAAAACCAAAAGTGACATTTGAACATTTGTGGTCTGAATTCCACATTTGTTTCATCTGTGTATCTGTTATTAAGAACCATAATCTATGGCTGTGCAAAGCATTCGAAACACATGCTTTGCAAAGTGTAGTAGCATAGCAAAACACATCTATTCGACATCATAAAAGCACCCATGTCCTGTGGAAAGCTTTGAAATTTCTCATTTGTCTATGTATGTATGAATACATTTCTGCTAGCACTGCCAGAGAAGATGTTGTGCATATACATAGAAATGTGAACACAGCCAGATGTCCTTTAAGCCTTGTATTACTGCAGTAAACTCTCTTTCAGGTAGCCCTGGAAGATTAATTCAAAACTGCAATTGGTACAAAATGCATCAGTCCACCTGCTGATAGATACAGGATGATTCAACAATAACTATTTTGAGGGTGCTGCCCTGACTTCCCGTAAGTTCAATTCAAGATGCTGATTTCAATCTATTGAGCTTTATAGAGTAAAGTCCAAAGCTCTCTATTGTAGAGATAATTTGTATTGTTCTGTATAGTTGTTATATCCACACAGGGCACCGACTGACCCTGTGTGTATAGCCAGAATAGTTTTAATTGCAAAATCATGTTTTCCATATACATGCACCTGCTACTACCTAGTGACACTATGTCTACAAAACATAGTGCATTTGCCTTGATTTTGGACTTTTTGTCAAAATAATTCCCATTTATCAGGGTAACTGAGAAGAGTGGTATCACTTGAATTTAACAGTCAGTTAAGAATTTCAACTAAGTCCAAACCCAACATCTTATTCAAGACAATTGACTGTGGTAAGAGAAACAGATGAAAAAATTAAGAAATGCATAGAATGTTTGTCTCTCATGTACTGTAGTATGATTAAGTAATGAATATGCCCACATCATTTGGTTTGAAAGGCAGAAGTGGTAGTATTTTTATCCAAAATGTGAACTCCAGACGTAAGTAACAGGGCCTCTTAAGTGCTTCAAGCCTTTGTCTATCAAAGTTGACAATACTGAAATAAATTAAACACTGACAGCCTGACAGTTTCCCATGTTATTTCAAATACATCATTAGTATACAGAGCTTAATCCTTTTTTGTGGGGGGATGACAAGCCAGTAAAATTTTAATGATACCATGTTTCCCTGAAAATAAGACTCTGTCTTATATTTTTTTGAACCTTGAAATAAGCACTTGGCCTTATTGCCATGCGCTCAAAAGCCCGATTGGGCTTATTATCAGGGGATGTCTTATTTTGGGGAAAACAGGGTAATAAAATCTAAAGTTATCTCTAGTAACCTGCAGCCATGATATCTGTCAAACATTTAAACAACCTACATTAATTTAAGGAGTGCCATAAAAAATTAACAATTATTTATGAATCAAAAACAGAAAAATTATTTAAAAATGCTAGATGGCCCTAACCACGAGGTCCAGTCATAACTACCACTCATTCAGTACTGTTGTAAGTTTGAACGCATACTAAATAAGTAATCCCTAAATGTGGACCATCAAAACCAGAATAGGTAATGATGGAGCAGTACAAAACTTACATTGATATGAAAAAGATTTAGGGTTTTCAACAAACATCAGTAATATTTATTCTCCACAGAGATATCTTATTTTCATTGAATATATATTAAAAATTAAGAAATCAGCTGACATATTACTTCTCCCATAATTTTGTGTTTTGTGATTTTTTAAAAAACTAACCAAGAAAATGTACATTCATCTTGACATCTGACTTTCCAAAATATATTCATATATCTACATATATTTTGATACAATAAATACTTTGGGATATTCACCATCACACTCTGTAAATCATGTGCCAGTTTGTACCTACCATATTCTGTTGGGTGAACATACTACTTTGCTTGAAATAAAGAACTGGCACCAGAGAGGCCCAGATTCAAGTCCATTCTCAACCATGCAAGCTCAGTAGGTGTCTTTGAGTCAGACTTTCCTTCTTAGCTCCACCTACCACACCTGGTTATTGAGGAGTGGATAATGGGAGAAGGAGGGAGCACTATCTACACTATCCTAAACAAAGGTAGCTACACAAATTTGTGAATCTGTGAATGATTTAACTGATTTCCCCACTAAAGGTTTCAGGATGAAGTCACCTACCCCTAATTTATTTAAAGAAGGCTGCTAGGAAAGACGTGTGTGAGTGAACCTATAACCCTTCTTTCTCTAAAAAGTGTTTTGTATTAATTTATGTATAAAAATAAGAGTATCTACTATTTTATATATTCCTGGGAGTACAATAGCATCATTGACAATTTTAATATTTCTGGGAGACAAACAGCAAGCTTCAAAAGAGAGTTCAGGGCCAAGCATGAAATAAATCTATGATGCTCAGCAATGTTCTTTGGGAGAATAAAAACAGATCAAGCTTTTCTTTACTATCCCATTAATGGACTATAATGGACTATTATGAGCCGAGGTGGCGCAGTGGTTAGAGTGCAGTACTGCAGCTACTTCAGCTGACTGCTAGTTCAGCAGATCAGCAGATGAAATCTCACCGGCTCAAGGTTGACTCAGCCTTCCATCCTTTCTAAGGTAGGTAAATTGAGGACCCAGTTGTGGGGGCAATAAGCTGACTTTGTATAAATATACAAAAGGATGAAGGCTATTGCTTAGCACATTGTAAGCCGCCCTGAGTCTCCGGAGAAGGGCGGCATATAAATCAAATTAAAAAAAAAAAAATCTCACCGGCTCAAGGTTGACTCAGCCTTCCATCCTTCCGAGGTGGGTAAAATGAGGACTCAGATTGTTGGGGGCAATATGCTAATGCTAATGCAATATGCTAATATGCAATAACCTATATGCTAACTTTGTAAACCGCTTAGAGAGGGCTGTAAAGCACTATGAAGCGGTATAGAAGTCTAAATAATAAAAAATAAGATCACAATTGAAAAAGGAAATGTTTCTTGCTAAATAAAGAGAGTCAAGCCTGCAATATCTGAATGTATGGAATGCAAAAAGGCATGGCCAAAGTGTACAGTTCTAAACCGATTGTATACTTTTTCCAACAGCTATTTAAATATCAATCATGTAACTTGTCAAAACAAAATCTATAGAAAGGCCAAAGTGCATTATTTTAATAGCAAATAATAATAGCAAAAAAAAAAAAATATTGCAATTATAAAACAAAACCATGACTCAGACTGTAGATTTTCATGGCTGCTATTTATAGGATTTCCAGGCAATGCCATGTGAGACAATGAATAAAAGCTGATGTTGCACTTGTTATGACTCGTTTCCTGTTTGACATTTACTTCCTATTCCAATTTTGATTTACCTGTATCTGGAAGCTAGTTTTGGCACAAGTAGTCTTGACTTACACAACCATTCATTTAGTGACTGTTTGAAGTTACAGCACTGAAAAAAGTGACATCACTTTCCACACTTACGACCATTGCAGTATCCCTATGGTCATGTGATCAAAATTCAGGTGCTTGGCAACTGGTACTTATTTATGACAATTGCAATATCCCAGAGTCATGTGATCACCATCTGCAACCTTCCCAGCTGGTTTCTGATTGCTTATCAGAAAAGTCAATGGGGGAAGCCTGATCTGGCCCGCGGGCCTTGAGTTTGACACCCCTGACTTAGGTAGAGCTACTGATTGCAAGATATGCTGCCAATGGATCTGCTTAAGAGTGCTGATATCTGCTCTCTTCTTTTGCTTTTCCAGCCTCTCAATCTGTATAGATGAACCTATATTCACCCTGACAAAAGGATTAAGGTTGTTCTATTAATTACAACATATTTATGTTGCCCTTTGAAAAATAACCCTTTGCCTGTATGTGTGCTTATCCCTGTCTGGGCGTATATGTATATAAGAGAAGAGTATAAATAAAATAGGATAGGAAGGAAGATCTCAGGCAGACACATATGCAAAGGAGATGCCATGATTTGACTGATACTCCAAAGGGGAAAAAAATCTATATCAGAATATGTGAAGCCACCAGCCAAATTTCTATTTTTTTCTAAAAGTCAATAATAGTGTAAGAAGTTAACATATGCATCAGGCTATTTTCAAAACAGCTGACTATCACATGAGCATCCAACAGAAGTCATACTCTGGTTCCTTAGGACGACAGAAAGGACAATATCCAAGTCATGCTTTTATTTATGAAAGTAATTTCTCCAATGTAGTTTCCCATTCATTCCCAAAATATATCATGAAGTGTTACCATGTCTCAAAAGCAGACCTAGAGGGATATAGAAATAAGGGAAATGAAAACCCACTGGGAAACAAAATCAACTAATATGATACAGGTTTCACCCAAACTCCAGTTTAAGATACATGAGACAGGAATTCAAGGTAGTGTACTACATTATATATACACTATAATCTAACTCATTATTTGTATTATTACCAGTTTGATCTGATCAAGTTTGGTCTGGAAACACTAAACAGACATGAAAATTATTTCTACACAAATACATCCCTAGTAACAGATCGATATTTTACTATTCTCCTGTTCTGTTCCCTGTACAGTAGACCTCAAGAGTAAAAGTGACACAAATTTGGACTGAGTTGAAATGGTTTAACCACTAAAATATGCAAACATGTGAAGAAACAGACTAATTAAGGACTTAAATAATCACACATCAGTTTGTTTTTCTAACACTGTATCATTTAGCACACATCAGTTTTGAACAACAGATGGTCAGGACTTTTTAAAATATAGCCATGATTCTTGCCAAGCCATAACCTTCTTGAACTATTATTTACAACTATTTGCCACAGGAAAATAACCCACTGAAAATACATGAGGAAAAATATGTGAATTCTATCATTAGAAAGATGCATGAACAAAAATTTTAAAAGTAAGCAGGCCATAGTTGTGCCGTATCACTGACTCATAGGAGGAAACTGAAATTTAAATAGGCCAACTGTGGCATATAAAGTATATTTCACAATGACTCTCCTATTTATCTTTTAAAATGTTTGTTCCGTATCAGTGACTATATTTTCTTTTGAGATTTATAGATGGGTTTCACTGCCTTTCTATAATTATACAAAGTAAAAACAACACAAGCATTTCCTTTAAATACTTCCAGTGCACAAATCAGACTGAATATCCAATGCAATAAAGGTGAATAAGAAATTATTTATACATTAGCCTACAGCTATCTTTGAATTGTGCTTAGGTATACATTTGTTCTGTAATTAAACTACCTATTTTATTTGCCATAGGTTATGACACTCCACCTTTGTTACTTGTTAAACACAAAGCTAAAACTGGCTCTTCCAGTATTAATACTGTTTAGGAGTATGACCAAACTGGGCTATTGTTTCCAGTACACAAATATTTGTTTCTCTAAAGTGCAGTGATCATGCCATCTGTATGCAGTAGTGGACAATGAATAATAAACAGAAAAAAAACCCCACATTATTATTGGCTACAACATTCTTGTTCAAATAAAGCATTTTTTGAAAAAGCGACAGATCTTTTAATGGACTTTAACATACATTCAAAATCAGCAAATTACGTAAACGTGGGCATCAATAACATAACACCTATATTCTTCTATCATTTGCAGAATGTGATAAAGCTTTATAAATTATACAAAATGAAGATACAATGACATCATTTTTGCTATTGCAGTATAAATATCTGACTTTAGAATCCAGGGAAGCTGAATGATGTCAGATGTAGGCTAGATAAACATATACGGTACTTCTGACATCACATAATTGAAACTGCCTATCAAAAAATAAAGCAGCTTTAAAATGATTAGACTGACTCACCAAAGTTTACAGAAATAATATTTAGGGCTTTCAAAATCAAAAGCACGTGGTGTATTCTAGTTATTATGGATCAGCAGCAGAGGATTCTTGAACTCATAACTTGTTTTCAGACTTCCTATAGGCATCTAATATATAGGAAGTGGAAAGCAGAATTTGGTAATAGGCAGGTGTTTGCCCTGATGGAAAAAGCAGTTAATTTGTAACAAAAAAGCCAATTTTCATCTAATAGCTACAGTTATATTGCACAATATTTTAAGGGAATGTGTAACAGATATAGCAGTTGTACACATCCTAGTTATGCATGCCCTCATTCATCTACCTCAGTTAACCATTTTCATTCTAAATACAGAACAGACCAATCCAATTAGGCTTTAAAAAGTCCTCTGCCAAGGACAGCAGGATGGGAAAGCAAACACACAAACTTTATTTCTAGTTGGAACAAAAGCAATTGTACATGTTTATATACTGATATAGAACACACATGCATATATATGTGCTTCATGGCACCTATATTCTAATTCTCCTGAATCCATTTTGTTTCCTTTAACAGTGATATATGTATTGTAAGGGTGCTTATTAACAAATACGAAGGCTGGGTTCACAGCCATACTTCTTTGTGTAACCATCTTGAAGATGACTTTACTATCTAATCTAACCTCACATTATATTTTCAGCCTCTTATCATACAACAGGTAATGATGCTCTTGAGCTGAGCCCAACTCCTCGCAGTTCTACAAACACAAAACATAACTGCCTTGCAACAGAAGCAATTTGTACGCTGATGACACTCAGCTGTACATTTCCACCCCAGACCACCCCAATGATGCCCTCGAAGTGATGTCCCAGTGTCTGGAGGCCGTGCGGGTCTGGATGGGGAGGAACAGGCTTCGGCTCAACCCTTCCAAGACCGAGTGGCTGTGGATGCCGGCGTCCCGGTATAGCCAGCTGGTGCCATCGCTGGCTATTGGGGGCGAGTCACTGACCCCCACAGAGGGGGCTCGCAACTTGGGCGTCCTCCTGGACACACGGCTGTCTTTAGAAGAGCATATGACGGCCGTGGCCAGGAGGGCTTTTTATCAGGTTCGCCTGATACGCCAGTTGCGCCCCTTTCTGGATCGGGACTCCTTGTGCACAGTCACTCATGCCTTGGTTACGTCACGCCTGGACTACTGTAACGCTCTCTACATGGGGCTCCCCCTGAGGAGCACCCGGAGGCTCCAGCTGGTGCAGAATGCGGCCGCGCGGGTGATTATGGGAGCGACGTGGCGCTCCCACGTAACACCTCTCCTGCGCGAGCTGCATTGGCTCCCGGTGGTCTTCCGGGTGCGCTTTAAGGTGTTGGTTCTCATCTTTAAAGAGCTCCATGGCTTAGGGCCAGGGTATTTGCGAGACCGCCTGCTGCTACCGATAACCTCCCACCGGCCAATACGCTCTCACAGAGAGGGCCTCCTCGGGGTGCCGTCAGTCAGGCAATGTTGGCTGGCGGCCCCCAGGAGGCGAGCCTTCTCTGTGGGGGCACCCGCCCTGTGGAATGAGCTGCCTCCTGGAATACGATTGATCCCGGACCTCCGGACCTTCCGTAAAGCCCTGAAGACGTTTTTATTTCATCAAGCCGGCCTAGCCTAAATGGTTTTTTAATTGGGATTTTAAATTTTATGGATTTGGGGTTTTAAATTTGGGTAGCCAATGATTTAATTCTTTTAATTATCTTAACTTTTGCATTTGTATGTTTTTTAATTTTGGCTGTTCACCGCCCTGAGTCCCTTCTGGGAGAAGGGCGGTATACAAATTAAATTAATAAATAAATAAAATAAATAAATTTACCTTTTTTTCCAGGATACTCTTTCTACTTCCTACTCTAGCCAAGAGCCCACATATTTCCTATCATTTCTTATACAAGTAAGAACCAGTCATGATTTCTCTGCCCAAATAAGGTCATCCAAATGTTGCTACCTGCTATTTTAGTCATTTTTATTCTTCCACTTCTATTGAAAACCAGTAAGATTTAAAAAAAGATTGACACTCTAACCTCATTTCTGGTTAAAATTCAGTGTGTCTAAGAATTGCATTAATTCACAAGACTGTCAATGATAGGGAAGTTATATTTCTCAGGCCTAATACATAAAGTAAAAATATTTATCAAAATTGCCTAGAATTAGATGCTAGTAAGAAATATGTAGTAAGTAGTCATTGGCTTTGAGAGATTTAATTTGAAAATAGCTAACACTTGCAAATGAACTTAGCTATTCCAAAGTTTAATGGTTTACATTTGTACAGATTTTATAGTCATATTTGTTTTTTTTCACAAATGTTATTAATTACTTAGAAAAGTAACATTTTTATGACTGAAATTTTAGGCACTTAAGATGCCTCCTGATCACGATCAGGGGCTTTTTTGAACACATTCTTCTACCATCCCGAAAACATCTCTAGGATTTGAAGAGAACTTTTTTTACTTGATATTCTTCCTAATATAAACTTTCTTACTGTTCCAGACTTCTGCAGGCCATTCAATTTCAATTTGATATTTATTATATTTGTACTGTTCTGCCATTATGAGTTTATATTGGATCAGATCCAAATTATATCCACTGAACCTATGTCCTTTCAAATGTACCAGGGGTTAAATTATTAGTGTGCTTTTGATTTTAATACTGCTTAAATCCGACTAATCCAGACTGAACCTGACACTGTTTTTATCCCTTTAGCATTATAGTAAGTTGCTCTGATTTGTTAAACAAAAACATAGATTTTACAATTAGGATTTTGCAAAGGTGGTTATTTTGTTGATATGTACTTATTTAGTATGTTTTGATTCTTTTCTAAAGGATGGCCAATTAGTGGCTTAAGTAAGAGAATAATTTAATTTTTAAGTGAAACAACTTCCTCCCATTCTCTGCATACTATAAATTAGTAAGGGTATCTACCAAGCACACCCAATTTCTATCTTAAGCTTGATTTAATGCAACATCTTTAACTGTAGCATATTACCGTAAGTGGTGGTTACAGTAATGAGTATTTAAAGTGTATTTTAAAAAAAAACGCTGCTTTCTCAACCTTAAGCTGGTCATTTTATGTTTGTCTGCTTTAGCCAGACCATTTTAATGAAGGTACGTGCATGTGTGCTCTAAAACAGACAAACATTAAAATGACCAGGTGCGATCAAAGATTTCTAGCAGCTGCTCAAGGCACACACATTCTCACTCTTAAATAACTGCACGAAAACCTCCTAATTATTTTCCAAAAGTGCTGAAACTCCCAAGTTCTTTTCCAGGCCGCCTTCCTAGAGAGGGAGGAAACCCCCTTACTGTTTAAACTACTTCTGGACAGGGGTGGGCAACTATGACAACGTTACGCCCTGTAACGTCCATGCCGGCGCAGGAATTCTGGGAGTTGAAGTCCAGAAAGTTGCCACAGCTGCCCATCCCTGAGTTTGGGGGTTTGCGCATCTAAATTAAAAAAAAAACTAGTCGGGATCCAAGAGATTTGATCGACTCACGAAGAGATCTGCCGCTCTGAGGCGAAAGGAGGGTGAGGAGGGTGGGGAGGGTGGACTCCTGAAACCCGGCCTCATACCTTACGTTGGGCGCTGGAGTCATACTTGTCATTCCGGAAGCCTTGAGCGTTCTGGTGCCGTTGAGCTCGCGTCCGGGATACGTTCCCTCTCTGCGAGCTCATCTTCCATGCTTTCTCTCCTCGTCCGGAAGCAAACCGGCTCCTCACTTCCGGCGAAGAGGTTTGTTGAAGCGCCTCAGGTTACCTCGAGCGGCAGAGCGGCTGCGATTGGCTTCAATGAAGAAGATCCCGCCTTCCTGACAGGAAATCTGACAAGAGCACGCAGCCGAGAGGCGTAATTTTATTGGTCGGCTCTGGAGGGCTACCGGTCAGAGAGGCTTTAAGTCCCGCCCCTCGCCTCGCTTGGCAGGGCTCTATAGCTCAGCTTCTCCTTCTCGCTTGTTTTCTGTTTAGTTCCCCGTGAGGCGGGTTGGAATTTTTTTCTCCCACGGAACGCGCACCGGAGCTTCTGCCGCGCTCTAGCTTCGGTTGCTGTTGCTTTTTTCCCCCCCGAGGTTGGGCGCCGCTGAGGAGAGGAAGGGAGGAACTCGAGCCGGCGCTTTAGGCCGTCGCCCGGCGTTGGAGCCTCGGCGGTTGCTCGGTTTAACTGAATCTTTCGGCTTTCGAACGGCGCCGCTTCAAGAGCCTGGGCCGGAACGGGCCGAACGCTGTGCGCGAGCCGGGAGCGAGCGCCGAAGCGCGCCCGCCGCTCAGCTAGGCAGTTGGACCCGGCCGTGTGGTCTCTGCGGACGCGAGTCCGGAGGTAAAGCCCCCTCTTTGTCGCCTCCTCGGTTTAAGGAATGGGGAGGGGGGAGGCCGGCCGAAGGTAGTGGCCTCGGTGTCTCTCCAGCAGTCATGACCAAAGTAAGAGGTGGGGAAGGGCTGCTTGTCTGAGGTATAATTAAAGCCGACTGCGGTCCCGGGAGGATCAGGACGAGGACGCCGGGAGAGCTCTGGGAACCGGAGCCGCTCTGCTGGGACCCCGAAATGTGTCCCGCGTGGAGTGGGTAGCGCTCTCCTCCGTATGCGCGCGCAATTGCCCTCCATCTCTCTCTCCCCCCTCCTCCTCCCGGTGCTTCATCTCTTCCTCTCCTCTGCAATACGCCGGCTTTCCAGTGCGGCGCCAGGACTGGAGTCCTTGATTTCGCCTTCGGCTGCTCGCGAAGTTTCGGGGTGCCGTGGAAAGAGCTTCGTCTCGTCTCCCGGTGTGAGCAGTGTCACGGCCTATATAACGGGGGGGGGGGAGAGGTTGCTCGTCTGGCCGTGTTGAGGAGGCCGAGAAATCGAGGCGAGCTCGGGGGTTGTTAAATGGTGTGTGTGTGTGTGTGTGTGTGCGCTCTGGAGGGGTGAGAGGGTGGGGGGAAACTCTGGGTCTTGGTGGAGAGAATGACCTGCGCTGTGCTCGTCCTTCTTTTGTATGCGAGGCAGCTTTGGGAGGGAGGGAGAGAGGATGAAAGGCATACTGTTCTAAGGGATAGAAAAGCGCCAAGTAGTGCTGGCTGTGATTCTGAACAAAGCTTTTCTTCCCACGAGCCTCGCCCCACTCCTGCGACCCTGTTTGGATTTTCGTAAGATCTGAAGACGTCTTTTTGGATGAGAACTTCTTTGGAGCATTATACTGTACTCTGTTCTTTTAAAGACTTTTTGTTGGAGGCTTATACTCCTGGCTTAAACGAATATAAACGAGTGGGTTTCTGATTCTTATTGAGATGCTAAAGATTTCCTAACCCTTAGCCTTTTGAAGGTGTAAAGAGACCAGTTTGGAATGACTAACATACCTTACAAGATGGGGTTTCCGTTGTTATGAGCGGGTAGATTGTGCTTCTCTCTTTATCAGTGCTGTCATGTGTTTCTTTTACATGTTTAGTTGAAATTCTTTAAGTTATTCTACTATTTAAACTTTTTGGGGGGAAGGGTCTATTGGTTAAAAATTCAAGCAAATCAAGCCTCTATGTAGATTTACATTTTGTCAGGGTAATAATGTAGTCTAGCTTATGTCTTCTGATAGCTTATCCCATGTGTTCGATAGCATATAATCATCCAAACACACATACTTTTAAATATATTGCATAGCATGTCTAAAACTATTCTTGCTCAAATAAAAAATGTGTACATTACCAACTCCACACTTGGAACAAATTCATATTTTACCTCTAGTTTATTTTAAATGCATATTCTTGTTAATCTGTATGCCATGACCCTAACATTCCATATTGATGACGTGTTCATTGCATTCTAAGGAAGAATGGCTAAGAGGAAATAGTGCAAAATATTCAAGTTAGCTATGCTAGCTTTATTATTTATTAAAGGACTTTCAACATGCCCAGGTTCTGGTACATTGTTTGTAGAAAAATATTTGTGAGAAAAAAATGAAAAATACAATATCAACATATTTCTCTTCCACAACATACTATGCCAAAAAAGTACTTCTTTCCCACAAATAAGGTTTTCAAAAACAAAATTGGTCCTGACTAAACCTAGTTTCATGAGAGTTCCCTGAAGCTTAACTAAGAAAAGAATTCAAAGTATTATCTACAACAGACCTGGGCATTTTACGGCCTTGGGCCAATCTTTTGGCTGTCCCTATCTAGCCCATGTGAGGTTAATTGGAAATTAGAAATCAAATGTAAATAAGTGTATGCCATGCTCACAATACAACTGCATTGCTTTTATTTTGAAGGCAACTGCTTTTTTTTTTCCAATTCATGTATGTGCATACATGCGTGCCTATACACCTTCACAGCCCTATTTGGATCAGCCCTCCACAACAGTCCCAGTTTCTTACGTGGCCCCTTGGGAAAATTAATTATCTACCCTTGACTACACAGTGTTATCTGGGTCTATCTATGAAATTGCTTTTCTCTAAATTTCCTTTCCCATCCAGTAGGTTCTGACTAAGTAGGTAGGTTCAGATCCTTTCAGTAAAACAATGACATCCTGTAGGATCCAGTTGTGTACCTTCTCTGTTGTTGCTCCTCCTAAATATTTGGCACAAAGCTGGCTCTACATTAAAAGGCGCAAAAAAGTGACTTTGAGCAGGCCATAGGATGAAGTGTTTGTGATGCTTTTATGGTGATTGAAACTTTTTTTATGTATTTCCCAATGGTGTCATTTAATTTTTTAAATACCTTTTGCATTCTGGTTGTTTTCATTGAGTTTTTAATGTAAGCTACTTTGAGTCTTTCCAGTTTGGCAGACATATAAGTGTAATAAATATTCAGTGTGCAGAAGCTTTCATTAAATGTGATATACTCATTATATAGTTTAATTAAAAGTATGTTTCACAAGCTAAATAGAATAAGCTAACGAGTTGATTGCCACTAGACAGACTTATTTTTGAGTGGAAATATGAAAAAGTGTTAAATATAGGCAAACTGGCAAATAAGCCACAAAAGTGCAACTCAGCATTCTTCATTATTATAATGGACATTGCAGTGAGGAATAGTGGAGTTACTGCAACTTGAAGATAAAGATATATACTGCTTCTGTTTCACAATATTGTTAAAATGGAATTGTGTGGCTATACAGTACCCTCATTCTTTGCAAATAAAATAAATGTCTTTCCTGTGTCTTGTTGAAAGATTGGTAAAATATTGGCGTTAAAATTAGGGATACATTTGTTACAACAGCACTGAAAAAGTGACCTATGACTGGTTTTCATACTTATGACCATTGCAGGATCTCCCCGGTCAAAATTTGGGTGGTTGGCAACTGGCATGTATTTATGACAGTTGCACTGTCCTGGGGTAATGTCACCATTTGTAACCTTTCCAGATGGCTTTCAACAAGCCAGATTCACTAATGACCATAATGATCACTTAACAACTGCAGTGATTCACATAACTGTGGCAAAAAGGTCATAAAATGGAGCAAAACTCACTCAAATGCCTTGCCTGGCAATGGAAATGTTGGGCTCAATTGTGGTCATAGGTTGATGACTACCTGTACTTTTTGTTTTGCACCACTTAGCCTTTGTGATAACTTGATTGTTTCACTCATAGGGTGAAGTCATATCACATGACTAAGGGAAAAGGTTGGAGTTGTCGGTATAATATGTCACAGTAAGGTCAGGGCCTTTGTGTATACTCGTTTCTCATTCTCTGATTCATGACATAGGTCTGTTTAGAAGTTGAGGAATAAAATTTAAGCAAACGTTTTGTAATTTCAAAGCAAGAACTAGTCTTTCATTACTGTGGCTGGAATATCAGAGAACATTATCTGCTATTTGAAGGCTGAAAAATCTAGAATGAGTTCTCTTTTTTTTTTTTTGAATGCACCTAAAATCATGAAAGATCCATCTTTTATAATCTTATGCACACATTGGAATAAACTCTGTTGAACTAAAAAGAATGTAATTTTTGAGAATTCATTGGGTTGCAAGATTGATCTATAATCTTTCCATTTACTATTTGTTCAGGTTCTATCAAACATTCAAATGGAAGTCACTCTTATAAATGGATGGGGCTGTGAGAAAAGATGTATTTAATGAAATAGTCTTTTTTCATTTAATCAGTAGTACAGAAATATCTCTGAATTCTGTATTGAAAATATTAGCTTCTATTTTTAAGCATGCACATTGCTGAGCTAACTGCATAGTGAAAATGTGTCACAGTATAGCTTGCTTTAATATATCTTCTTAGTCACACTTCTAAAGGAAGTAGTATTAGCATCATGGGTGCTGCTATCAGATTGCTTGTTATGCAAAGGTGTTACACCAGCTCATATTTAATACAGCATATATTGCACATGTGTTAAATTTGTAAGTAGCTCAATAAAGAAAAACAGATTTAATATCTTAAGTTATTTAGCAATCTAGTAGAGCAAGAATTGCTAGAATACAACTGTACCAAGCAGCAATTCCATGGGTTTTATTGTTCAAAATAGTTATGGAACATAACATACATTTAGAAAGTATCATTTTTATCATTTTTCAGTAAAATATAACTTGAATTATGTTAGTTAAAATTCATTTGTCTAAAACTAAATAAATTCCTTTGCCAAAAATGAAAGTTCCTGTTTCTATCTAAATTTCTCCTTTGTCTGTAAATTTGTTTTGGAGTCTTGTGATATATTTTGTGTGACATTTGCTACTGTATAAGTACCATTGCTAGTTCTGTAATAAAATGTCCTTTGACTTCTGAGAAATAGATTTATTGTGCATCCAATTTACTTTTTCAAAGAAACTAGACAGAAGAACTGCAGACACTTCAGTTATGTTCAGATTTGTTTAATTCCTGAGGTTCTTGTTTTTCAAGGGGGAGGAATAAATGCACATATATATGCTTTATCAAAAGCTTTATTATTAAGGAAGATCATCGCATTCTTGGTACAATGTGTTCTGGTTAGAATAGGTGTTCGATGCAGTGATGTATTTTAAGATACCAACGCTATTAATAAATAAGGTTTTTAAAACTTTACTACAAGAACAACAATAAAAATACAACAGAAGTTACAATCCCATAGTTGAAGCAGAATCAAACTAAAGCCAATTAAATGCCAAACAAAATGAAGAATCCACTTTGGTCCCCAAAGTTATGTGTGAAGCCAGACATTTTGAAAACAATAAGTAGTCAGTATTCAGATATAAAACAGACAAAAGTGTTTGAATTCGGCATAGTAACCCTGATGGTTCCTGTCTGTGACTGCTCCTTTTGCTGGTGTCTCATGATTGTTTCATGGATTCAGGAAAATTAGATATTAAAAAGTATGGTTCAAGCATGGTAACCATGATTAATACTGTGATTTAAAGTTACAATTTAGTTTGTTTAAAATGTTTGCATGATGTACTAGTAAAAAGTAAACAAATAGATGTGGTGTGCTGTTGGAATTATAAAATACTTGGCTTCTAGATTTTGGCATATTTTTCACCTAGTATCTTAGCAACATTTGTATTACTTAGTCAAACAGCATTTCCTTAGGTGGAGATAGCGGCTTAAAAACTCTTGGTGGCTCAATCAAGGTTATCATTGGGTAATCGATATTAGACAAAAACCCAGGTTCTTTTTCCTGCCCACTATGGCTTTTTGTCTGCACACATGCAGGGGGCTCGCAGTCACTTATGCCTTAGTCATCACCCATCTTGACTATTACAGCACATTCTACATGGGGCTGCCCTTGAAAAGTATCTGGAAGGTCCAATTGGTTCAAAATGAGACAGCCTGCGTGGTTTTGTGCAGACCCAGATGTATGTATGTGTCACACCACCTGCAGGAGCTTTATTGGCTGCTGACTTGCTTTTGGATACAATTCAATAGCAGTGGCACTTATAATACCGCTTCACAGTGCTTTACAGCCCTCTCTAAGCGGTTTAGAATCAGCATATTGCCCCCAACAATCTGGGTCCTCGTTTTACCAATCTCAGAAGGATGGAAGGCTGAGTCAACCTTGAGCCTGGTGAGATTCGAACTGCCAAACTGCTGGCAGCCGGTGATCAGCAGAAGTAGCCTGCAATACTGCATTCTAACCACTGTGCCACTGCAGCTCAAGGTGCTGATTGCCACTTTTAAAGCCCTACATGGTTTGGGACCAGGCTATCTGAAAAGACGATATTTTCAGAGAGAGGGTGAAGCAGGGAATATTGTGGGTCCCCTTTCCTAAGGAGGTACATCTGATGGAATCCAGAAGAAGGGCCTTCCCCATGGTGGTTCCCTTCCTTTGGGACATCATCCCTGGGGAGATTAGATTGTTCTCCATTTTGAAACTTTCATAAGGCCCTGAACCCCTGGTTTCGCTAATGGGCCTGGGGAACCCAGAGTGGGATGGACCCCATCAAGTGACTTATCTGTTTGATTGATGTTGCCAGGGTATCTGTGTGGGAGTATTGTTTTTACTGTGTTTATATTTTTATAAGCCACTCAGAGTCACTGAGAGAGAGTGGGTGGCCACATAAATTCAAATAAATAAATAAATAAATAAATAAATAAATAATCAAACAGTCCTCTATTAATGACCATAATTGGGATAATGAACTTGGTCACTAAACATGTAAAGTTGAAAATCATGTGACCACAACAATCTATGACAGCAGTTCCAGTTGTGGTTCTTAAGAAAATTGTGCAGCCTTTTTAAGCACAATGTGACTGTTTTTGCTTGTCAGAAGCCAGCAGTGAAAGTTGCAAATGGTGATCATGAGGTGCTACAACTGTTGTAATTGTGCATTGGTAGCCAAATACTCAAATTGCAAGCATGTTACCCACCACAGGAACACTGCAATGGCTGCAACTTTGAGGACTAGCCATAAGTCTCTGTGCTCAGTGTTTTTGTAACTTAGACCAGTAGCTGAATAAATGGTCATTAACAAATGAATACCTGTATATATCCTTTTTATCTGTCACATTTTGTAAATGGGTGTATTAATTTGTAGTGGCATTAGAATTGTTTTGCTAGTAGCAGTTATATACCAAAATCCTCACTAGAATCTTTTTGTCAAGTATTATTTTGAAATAAGTCATTTTTCCCTGTTTGAACTTATTAAAGAATTAACAACATAAAGACTTTAAAGGAGTTAAATTAAAAATAAAATCATTAGTCTCATTGAGGCAAATGAAAACCATTTCTTCTCCTAAGTCAAAAGACCTCTTCAAATCGGTATTTCAGCTTGTGGACTATTCTGTGCATAAGGTGTCTTTTACCAGAATTGCTCTATTATTTGCTGTCTGACCATTGTTATATTTTGTAAATCTTTTTGTAAGCTTTGCAATATATTGGCAGTTTATGAAAAAAAATACACTTAAAATTTCAGTTTATTATGAATGTCACATCTGCATTAATCATTGCTTTGTCATACCTAAGTTGGTTGCAACTTACAAATGGTTTCTAAATAGTGTTGTGTTGATTTATAACTGAGCTATTAAGTGGAAAGCTGAATAACATTCCTAATGGTATTATTTAATGTTCCACTTCAGAAACAAAAGGTAACGAGTTTACCATTAGTAAAGCTTTTTTCTTAGAACACTAATTCCTTCTTAATCAAAATTTTGATTTGAAAGTCCTATGGTGGCTGTTTTAGCAATAATTACTTATATAATATTGGTATTATATGTAAAAGTTCAATATTTTACTGAAAATGTGTAACGAATTATTATTATTATTAAATTCCTACTAGAAGGTAACATCCTTTCCTTCTTATTTCAGATTGGAGGATGAACAATCTTTCATTTAGTGAACTCTGCTGCCTATTCTGTTGCCCACCATGTCCAGGAAAAATAGCTTCCAAACTGGCATTTTTGCCCCCAGACCCCACCTATACACTCATGTGTGATGAAAGTGGGAGTCGTTGGACTCTACATCTTTCTGATCGAGCAGACTGGCAGTACTCTTCTAGAGAAAAAGATGCTATTGAATGTTTCATGACTAGAACCAGCAAAGGTAACAGGATTGCCTGTATGTTTGTGCGTTGTTCCCCTAGCGCCAAATATACTTTACTTTTCTCGCATGGAAATGCTGTTGATTTAGGCCAGATGAGCAGTTTTTACATAGGACTTGGTTCACGGATTAATTGCAACATATTTTCATATGATTATTCTGGATATGGAGCAAGTTCTGGAAAACCAACAGAGAAGAATTTGTATGCTGACATTGATGCTGCTTGGGTAGCTCTTAGAACAAGGTAAATAGAATTATATTATTTTACAAAGTTAGTAGAATTTTTGTTTATTCTCATAGTGAATTTGACTGTGTGCATAATACAGAAGCCGTCCTGAAAACGTTTATCTGAGCATTGGGAAAAGTCTGCAGAATGGACCAATTGCGGTATGGGGACTGAGGGGAAAGGTAGTTAGTGGCTGTGTGCTACAGTGATTGTAGCTGCGCTCACATTTTTTCCCTAACAGTGTTATTCAGATTTTTTCAATCGTCAGGAAAGTTTTATTAGAGACTTGTAAGAAATAAGATGTGAGGAAATTGGACTCTACTTGCCTGGTTTGCCCAGCCCTTTGAAACATTTTACATTAAAAATCTGTTCATATTGTCTTTTTTTAATTCATTAAGTAAAGTAAGGGACATCTTATTAATTCATGAGAAATAATGCTTTTGTTTACATTGTGACAGTGGAGTTCGGATCAATAAAGTATAAAGTGTAGGTTAGTAAAATATTAATATTGATTTATTTTCCATTGACAAGGAAAATCAAGTGAGAGGTGCTACATTGAATCAGTATTTCAGATTAATTCATATCTTCAGAAAATAAATTATTGGAATCAAGCTGACTTAGTGTGGTAGGGATTCTACATTGAATGCTTTCTTAAATTAAAGCATCATTGTTTAAGTTCCCATCATTCTAAGTCAGCGGTTCTCAACCTGGGGGTTGCGACCCCTTTGGGGGTCGAATGGCCATTTCACATGGGTCGCCAAAGCCCTCCCCCCCCGCCTTCACTCACCCTCACTCTCTGCTCTGTTGGATTGCCGGCCGTTCGCTTACCCCGCCCACTCCCAATCTTTTGCTGCCTCCTGAGTCCCAGCTGATGGCTAGACGAAAAAAAACTGTTTAAATTCTTGCCACGGGGCTTCAAAGGGCCGCCCTATAGCCAGTGGTGGGATTCTGCCGGTTCTAGGGGGTTCGGCCGAGCCGTTTGTTAAATTGCTGGCTCGCCCCGCCCCTCCGCACCACTATTTATTGCCAATAAATAGTGGTGGGCGAGGGGCGGGCGAGCCAGCAATTTAACAAACGGTTCGGTATTTTTTTTGTAATTTTATTGGCCCGCGGAGCTTCAGCAGAGGCTAATTAGGCCTTGATTAGATCGGCTCCCGACTCTCAGCTGATTTGCTCTTAGCTGTTTTGCTCAGGGCTCTGCTGCTTGCTGGAGCAGATTTTTTTTCCCCTAGCTAAGCTGAAAAACGAAACTGAAAATAAAGCAGGCTGTTGGCTTTGTTGTTGCTGCAACGTTGGAAAATTAGGCAGGCAGATTTCTTTTCTTTTTCCTCACCAAAAAAGGTAGGTGCAAACAATGGGAAATTTAGGGGAAAAGAGGAGAGTTCAAGATTTTAAAACACAAAAGAAAAAAAGCTCTATTTAACTAGGGAATTGTAATAATTGAGATACTATTTATTGTATATTGTGTTGAAAGCAGAAATAGTTAAGTTGTGATTTGGAGGAATATATGGAGGAAATTATTTGGTTTATTATTGGTAAATATAATTAATTGATTTGTAAGAAATTGGATTGCATGGAAATAATTGGAATATTCATGTTCATATTGATTAATATACAAAAAAGGTAGTTATATAACTAATTGATTTATATTAAAATGTTGAATTTATATTAAACAACTGTAACATTACATAATTAACCAATGTGAGGATGGATATAAAAATAGATTACAATGGGAAGGGGTATAATATAGAATAGAAGGGAAAAATTGAATTTGATTAAGATTAGAGATGAGGATGAAGGGTAATATTGGTTTTTTACAAAAATAGATGAGGAATAAATATGGCAAAAAGGAAATATAGAAATTGTAAATTTAATTGAAATGACTAAACACTGTTTAAATTTGTGAACCGACCAAATACTCTGTTCAGAGAAAATACATTGTATGTTTGTATGTGTGTTTCTAATTATTGTTACTTATTCATATTTGTTCTCTTTTATTTTTTAAAGTTTAACAATTCATTCTTTATCTTAATATCTTTATATTTGTTTGGGGTTGGCTTTCTTCCCTTTCATCTTTTTTATTGTACAGCAATCTTTCTCCTCAAACCTACCACCTGTCTCTTTTCTTTCCTTCTTACTTTCTCTTCCTCCCCCTCTTCTTCTCCTCCCTACTTCCTCTTTCTTTCTCCTTCTCCTCCTGTCTTCCTCCCTCTCTTACCCTCACTCCTACTCTAATTTCCCTTCCCTTCCTTCATCCTCTCTATTGCTGCATCCTTTTAGGCATATGGACTACTCAAAGGGCTGAAAAAGTTATTTTTGACTGGTCCTCACACTTTTGACCAGTCCTCGAACTTATGACTGTCCTCACATTTTACGTTTTTGCCTATCTTGTCACCATGGTGAAGAGAAGCAGTTGTGAAATGAGTGACACGGTTGTTAAGAATGCTACAATGGGCATAAATGTTGACCAGTCATAAGTGTGAAGACCGATCAAAAGTGCGAGGACCTGTCAGAAATGACTTTTTTCAGCCCTCTGAGTAGTCCCTATACACATAGCCATGGCCACCCGGTCACATGACCAGCTAGCCACGCCCACTCAGTCACATGACCTCCAAGCCACGCCCACAAAATAAGCCACGCCCACAGAACCAGTAGTAAAAAAATTTAGAACCCACCCCTGGTTGGGGGTCACCACAACATGAGGAACTGTATTAAAGGGTCGCGCCATTAGGAAGGTTGAGAACCACTGTTCTAAGTCATCATGTAGTTTATTTATATTTAGCACTGTATTACAGAAATCCATTTTGATTTGTACACCATGTTACATGGCTTGTTATATGTGAACCAGGGCAACAATTTAAAATAATGGCTTAGTATTAACCTACCTATTGTGGCTCTTCTGTGGCTTGAACATTAAAAATGAAAGTTTTATGCAGCCATCTGATATGCATATTTAAGGATATTTTTTTTTGACATTTTTAAAAAAATCTGGCTATCTCACAGAGAGCTAAGACTTCCTATCTTTTTGCTCTGTCCATTTTTATGTTGAAAAGAGACATTCCAAATTTTTATTAATTCCTTTACTTTCCTACATCCTTCACAACAGCACCTGTGCCATTCTTTCCTCACTGATTATAGTAGAAGCAGCAGCTGTTGCTGTTTTTAACTCTGTGTGTGTACTACTTACATGAATATTTCTGGTTAAACCACGCATGCAGTTTCAGCAATATCTTAGTGGATGGTTGCACTATATTTTTCATTCTTCTTATAGGTGGAGAGGAAAAATATTTGTGAACAAGCTGTTGTCATGCTTCTGTTTATCGAGAGCAGTTACTGTTTGCTCCAGTTAGTAGCAGGTTACCTTTTATTGTTGTTACTAGGCATGATGGGGTTTTTTTCAAACTAATTTCTTAGCCTCAATTAGATTACATATTTTTTTAAAGGCTAACTGATGTTTCCAACACATTTCTGTCTTCTTCATTCCTATGTTTTTCAAAAATATTTTAGCATTGTAAGGCAGTCACTCTTTATGTTTTAATATTTTAATTACTTAGAAATGCATATAGAAAGAGAGATTTGTTTATTTGTCCTTAAAAACTTGCATGTGTTAACTAAATAACCCCTTTGATTTTATTGACTGTACAGGATTCTAGGTAAGTCTTGAGTCTTAAGAATTATTGGGACCTCTAGTTTGAAACAAGATAAACTAGATCCTTGCCTAAATACTTATAAATTAGTAGGTCAGTGTTTGTTGTAATTTTATGGTGGAGTAGGGATAAATAATAATTTAAATAGCTTTAAAGTTTGACCATACCTTGTATACTTATTTGTTTTTAAAGCAGCAGATGTTAGTAACAGCAAATCCATTTTAAATGGCCTTTTAGTCAGGTGACATTGAAGTTGAGAACTGATTATCTCTAGGACCTTTTATACTTTTGAGTAGTTCCTTGATCAGAATACTTCCTGATATTTCTTAATTAGAAATTGTGCAGTTACTAGTATACTTTTTGCAGATGTTCTAAGATAGGGGTCAGGGGGTTGCTGATGCTTTAAATCAGTGTGCCTGAATTGAACTGAAATTTCCAGGTGTATAAACTTCACATCACAGAATTACTCGGGCAGATGACAGCTGATGAGAATTCTGGTAGTTGCTCCACACATGTAGAAGTTGCCAACTTTGGAAAACACTGCTCTAAATATTGATGTATTGCTTGCCTCGTTGCTTGTTTGGCTTCCTGACTGGCATTCTAGTTGGCATAAAACGGAAGTTGTCATTCAGCAAAAAAGGAGCATCATACATTCCTCTCACCAGAAAGAATGAGGTGTGATTCTGTCTGTGTATGTAAAACCAGTTTAGAAAAATGTAATTGGATTAATAAACTCTATGCGCTATGTGTTTCAGAAAGCAATATAGACATGGAAGAAGCCATCTGAGATGACAAATATCTGTCAAACGTTGAATGCCATTTTTATAAACTTGTCTTTAGACATTACTTAAAAAACATACTAATAACTATTTTTTAGTCTTAAAAATATAATACTCTTGGTACATTCACTTAAAAGTATTTGCCTGAATACCGGTATAATTTTTTGTACTTATGAAACTTTTTTACCCTTCATGAAAGGGATAAAATGATTTATTTTTTTACATTCTGTAAGATACATAATTTTACTATTTTATGTACACTTGTATATTTACTTTATTGATAGCATATTTCATCACTTTGAAATTACATAAAACACTACTTTTTCAGATACGGAATTCGCCCTGAAAATGTGATTATATATGGCCAGAGCATAGGAACTGTGCCATCTGTGGATCTTGCTGCTCGTTATGAAAGTGCTGCTGTAATTCTACATTCTCCTCTGACCTCAGGAATGCGAGTAGCTTTTCCTGATATAAAGAAGACATACTGCTTTGATGCATTCCCAAAGTAAGTTACATGTTTGTTCTTAAAATGCAGTTAGAACTTAGTTATCTCATCCATATGCTCTTTTGCTTGAACGTCAAAAGAAAAATCATTAAATGAGAAACTTGTTTAGAGTAACTGGACTTTTTTTCTTTCATGCTGCTATATATCAGACAGTTAAAACACATTAAACCAAATCTGTGGGTTGCAATAAGGCCTACCCATCTGCATACCAGTAGTCCTTGACTTACAGTCATTTGTTTAGTGACCTTACAATGACACAGATGTAAGTGATTACAACTGGTCCTCACACTTACAACCGTTGCAGCTTTCCCCCATGTGACATCATTCCTAGTGATGGACTCAAGGCAGTCAAGACTGACAGTTTGCTCAGGTTCAAGAAGCCCTTTATTGTGTACATTGTATCAGCATTTAGAAAAGTGAAGCTAGCTCTAAAGGGTTTCCGCACTCGGGAATAGTTAAAAGAATAGAAATTCCCCATCCCCCTGTGTCTTTTAGATCACATGGGCCAATCAATTCAGCCACGGGTTCCAGCTCCAACAAGTGTCCGTTGACATGGCCTTGGTTCACACGCCGGCTGGTAGATGTTTTGACTAGCAGCTGAGGCACCACATTCCTAAGCTCCCCCATCATCTCTTCCCACCCCCCACATCCCCCCGCCCCCCGTGAATGGCAACCAAGAAATGAAGCGAGAGTAAGCATGAGAAAGAAATTCTGATTCCAGTTATGGTTATATGTTGAGGACTACCTATATTCAAGTTTTTACCTTTTGCAGAAAGAAGTGGGTTACATGAAAGAGTGGCCAGCAACTTTTTCCAGTGCTTCCATCTTCCTCACGTCTTCAGCATAATTAATGTATTGCTGCAAAATGTCGTCTTATTCTTTGAAAGATGGAGATGGTGTTGGGAGCCTAAGAGGAAGTTAGAGAAAACACTCACTTTATACTCTTTTTCAGTTAACAGTAGAATTCTGCTGTATACTGTATACAGCAGGGTGCTAATCCTGTATTTTTTTTCCAAAAGTTTAATTTCTACATGAATTTGTGCGACCTGGTTTTGAAAATCTCCACCAAATAAACTCTCTAATGGCACACTGTCAATAAAGCATAGTAAATATTCGTTTTAACCATATATGCATGTAAGACATCTGTGGAATTTTCTGCTATGTGTGTTATTTTTCTTCTGTGTTTCTGTAGTATTGACAAGATATCTAAAATAACTTCGCCGGTGTTAATAATCCATGGGACTGAAGATGAAGTGATTGACTTTTCACATGGCCTAGCATTATTTGAGCGTTGCCAAAGACCTGTGGAACCATTGTGGCTTGAAGGGGCAGGACATAATGATGTGGAACTTTACGTACAGTATCTTGAAAGATTAAAACAGTTTGTATCACAGGAACTGGTGAATTTGTAAACCGCTTTGTTTAGTTCCTTGTTGAATTTCATTGCTGAACTCCAGATCTTAATAGCCACAACATGAAACCTGATGGTTTTGTTTTCAAATCAGGTCAGTTGCCTTCATAAATGTACAGGTAAAATGATTTGTAAACATAATTAATGAAGGTTTTAATGCCAGTATTAACTGGAATTGTAGATGATGGAACAAAACCTGTGTAGTTTATATATTTTGTGCAAGTTTTCTTATATACTTAAGTCAATTTGCAAATCTTTTTAAGATGTACAAAAATCTTAGAAGGAAGTACAATTTTAATTATGTAAACTCTGATGCTGTAAACGTGTTGCCAAATGCTTTAGCATATCCCAAACAAGTTTATATACAATATTTTTAAAACATCTCAAAATGTACTGTGACATGTTCTGTTGCACAGGTATAATTGAAGCAGTTATAAAATACAAATAGCCATTGCATTTGAAGGAATAAAAAAGAATGAAGACAACCACTTGAATTTTACAGGCCTTATTATAGGGAGCAAATCAAAATAAGTATTTTATTACTTTGTCGTCTTCTCAGTGTTTTCGTTCTTCTTTTCCTAACTGATTAATGGCCAAAAATGCTGTTTTCAAAGCACTACTCTATTAACAAGGCCAATAGAAACTCAACAAAATACGGAACCAATATCTCCGTGATATCGGCAAGTAATCTAAGGAACTTTATATACAGCTATTTTAAAATAATCATGTAAAAATCTTCCAAAAAATCTAATATTGATTTGATTTTTTTTATATTGACAAACATACGAACTTACAGACTTAGTTGACACTTTGATTTGAATGTTTTACAATATAGAATTGTTTCAATTATTATGAAAAGTTTACTAATGTACTCCTATATAGTAAAACAAATGTTGACAACTCATCATAAAATAAGCTGCCTTTCCCTAGAATACATTTTTGCTTGAATAAAATTAAAAATATAGCCTGACTTGTAAGCAAAATAATATTCAAATACACACTGTGCTTCTAATTTTAAAGCCTTATGTAGTTAACCTGTTCTGCTTATTCTTGTGATTGTCTGAGAATATTGTATGATGTATTGTAAATGCTTAGATTCTGATGTGTTTAACTCTTAAGAAAAATTCTACAATTCTGAAATGTTTGTGCAAAACATAAACTGTTCCTGATTAGTTCTTTCTCTGTGAATACAGTAAGAGAGCACAATTTCTGATGTGACTAAAACATTTTGCTAAACTCTAGTGATTCCTAAAATCTAGATCGATTTCTTGTTGCCAGCGGTTTTACTACTTATAGCATCCACTTTTTTAGGGGATAGAAGACATTTGACAAGTGTATGCTGACATTTTGAGCAAGCCATTGTGGCTTCTAATTAAATTGTTTTTTTGATTTCATAAATGAAGGACTTAATATATTAAATATATAAGGCAAACTGTGAGTTGTCACAATAGCTAGCAAATGTTTGTCAGTTACAGTGTTAGATCTAGGAAAAGTAATGATTCAATCCATACCATTTAAAAATATTTCAATTAGTTTTAATATGTTTAATATGCCTAAGCCATCCTTCATGAACTATTTGTATCCCATGGCAATTTGATCACGCAGAGATTGAATCCAAGAAAATTAGCAACCAGTTCTTTGCTTGAGATGCTGTTTTACTAGTATAGTTTAAAGGATATCTTTTAGTAGTATATTTAAAAATACATACCTTCTCCAGTTAGAGTGATGCACTAGCGATTGGATTCAGTTTTAGTTATTAGTCCCAAAAAAGTAATGACTTCAGTGGGTGTATTCCAAAATCAATAAAATCTCAATGCTTGGAGCTTGAACATTGATCCTAAAAATAATTTTGATTTGAATGAAATACTGAGAAAATTGATTACATTTTGGTAATTTTAACTTTTTGAGTTTCAGATTAAATATACTACATCCTTTCTCTAAAATCCTTAATAATTCAAATTAAAAGTTGCTCCAGTAAAGTTCAGTTTAATATCAATATTGTTTCATATATCTTTTCTTAGAACAGTGGAATAAATAGCGACAAAAGTGACTATCTACTAGCCAAAAGATGTAGATTGGGATTGATGAATATATGAATTACTGTTGTGTGCTGCTGCAAGCAACTTGCCATTTTACAATAGGGTATTTGCAATTGTATGTATCGGTAGCAAGCTCATTTATATTATGATTAGATTGCCCTACATTTCAGATTGTATTTAAAAAGAATGTAGAATTTGCCACTCTGTATGATTTGGTTGTTAGGCAATGAGTTTTCCCCTAGTGGCTATTGTCAACAGTAATTTACAACTACAGCTGCTTTGTCTCTAAATCATCTGCATACATATAGGAGAAGTATATGGGTAAAGTTGCGCATTTATTTACTAGCAGTAAAGAGATAAGTACATGCTTGGGATGTAGCAACTTAATATAAAAGATGTAAACGCTATACTTCCGTCCATTCCATTCATATTAAATAAGCATGATATGTTTTACTTTACCAAAACAAATCAGTGATGATTTTTAAGTAATCTGAATTATGTACTTTTGATGCGTACTGGCTCTTATGGGGTGGGAGAAATATGATTCCATCAAATAGGATACAAGCATACTGTTAAGAAATAACATTATTTCAATTTTACTTGCTAGTAAAATTGTATTCCTAAAACATATTTTGTACAGTAATTTTTAGAAGAGGAGGAAAAAGGTGGCAAATTGCTTCCCTCCATCCACCCAAGAGATTTTAAGAATTTGGCAGATGTTTAAGGCAATACTGACAGTTCCAGATCAAATTTGTTTCTGGTTCTTCATTATTATTGTCTCAGTCATGGTAATTTCAGCAGAACCCAGAGATAAAAGCCATTAGTGAAAAAAGTCTTGCCATCTTTATTATGGAATTGGTGGTTTTAAAAAATTCTTTACCCTAATAAATATATTCACTTTTGTGCTGTGTCAAGCTGGGTAACTATAATGATCACTGATATGCTGCCCAATTGGATGCTATAGTTTGCAAGTAAATGGATGTAATTGTCTGGTTTAATACTGCACACTACCTCAAACTGACCCTATTACTCTTGGGTAGTTGAGCCTCCACTTTGGAAAAGTGGATACAAGGTAATGACAGATATATACATAATTCCAGAAAATAAAATAAACAATTTAAAGAAGTCTTGTAAGTGGAAACTATTTAGATTAAGTTAAATCTTGAATGTTAATCTTTACTATGTTTGCTTGTGTTTGTCCTTTTGTTTAACATTGGATTAATTCAGTGTCAAGCCTGGCCCTAAGCTTTACTCTGGAATTATTTCTGTTTTAAAAATCCTGCTAATCATTGTACATTCAGACAGCTCAAATAAAACCTAGCTTTTGATTACAGTGTTTCAATTTTTTTTTATAAATGGTAATGGAATCCTGTTTTCAGTATTGTTTTATAATTCTCACCATTATGTAATTTTGGTCATCTTTCAGAAGATAGCTGGAACAGAGTATGTCCTAAATTTATGAGATATTGCTTATGGAACTTTTGGGGGGGGTTGGGGGGGCAATGCAATTGAAATTGTTGAAGTGGAAATAATTAAATTTCTCAAATGTATGCTGAAGTTGGCTGGTTGACTATTAGCAGTTTAAAAAACTTTTAATCAGTGGGCACTTTCTTTGTGAAGTGTAAAATTGAACCTAATTCTGGGAACCACTATACTGCTATAGTAATAAATCCATGTACAGACAGCTGCCGGTGTGCAAAACTTCAGGACTGAGGCTAGGGCAAGGGAAAAAAACCCAATTTAAATTTATTAACATGATCCTCACATATTTAATGTCTCCTTTCCAGCCCATTAAAAATCAATTTGGTGATATTTTATAGGCTACATCAAAAGTTTGGTGTTAGAGAGGCTGAATCCTCTGTATTCGTTATATATTTCCTTTTAAGCAAAATTATCTTTATGCCTATCTTGTAGTAATTGTAAAATATTTTTTCCACTGTTAAAAATTTGGTAGAGGAATCATAACTCCAACTCTTCCCTAGCTTCATTATTAATCTACTTCATGCTACCAAACCAGAGTTTTATATTCAGTTTCAGAGTGCGTGTATGAGATGAACTTTCAGGACTGAATATTGCAATAAATTGTGTGAACTGAAAAATAAAAAACCATTGAAAATGTGATTTAATTAAGGCTTTCAGTCTAGTTTCTAAGTAAACCCTTAATCCCATGAATGACTGTTAAGAGAAAATTTGGTATATTTGTTGAAGATTCATCCATTCTGGTTCACATTTATACTTGCATACAAAAATTTACTCACCCCAAATAACATTGTATGTTTCACTGAATTTCCAAGCAACAGAAAATAACACAAACTTTACATGGTACAAATTTAAACATTATCTCTTTCTGCAAATCAAAATAAGCATACTATTTATTTGCAGATTCAAAATATAAGTTTGAAGAGGACTGCCTAAACTTTTTGCATGGAACTGTATATGATCAGCAAGGGGTTTGTGAAAATGCTATACATTCTATATGCTATAAATGCTATATATTCATTTAGCAAAGAGACATTCAAAAGGCAGAGTGGCCCATTAATAATGAAGAAAAATGGAAATTCATCACCAAAAAAGATTTTTTATATACAAGTATGCAATTATTAGAAAAAATGTCTTAATGGAATTTTAAAGGGGAAATACTGTACATCTCAGTAGAATGGAAAAATGTGATTTATCAAGAGGCTGATAATAGGCATATTTAAATTTCTCATACTTCTTCCAGAACTAAAGTTTGAATTGAACAAATAGTATTGAAAAGCATAATTGAATTAAAGCCTGAAAATGTATATTATGATAAATCATCAGTATTTAAGCTAATTCATCATTACAATTTTTGCCATAACACACCAATTTTCTTTATTCAAACTATTTTTAGGAGTATATAAAAAGCATCTTGCTCAGTGGCTCAATGACTAAGATGCTGAGAAGGTCAGCAGTTCAGCGGTTCGAATCCCTAGCACCACATAATGGAGTGAGGTCCTGTTACTTGTCCCAGCTTCTGCCAACCTAGCAGTTCATGCAAGTAGAAAAATAGGGATCACTTTGGTGGGAAGGTAACAGTGCTCCATGCACCTTCGGTTATGCCAGCCACATGACCACGGAGACGTCTTCGGACAGCACTGGCCCTTCATCTTAGAAACGGAGATGAGCACCGTCCCTAGAGCCGGAAACGACTAGTACACATGTGCAAGGGAACCTTTACCTTTAAAGAGCATATTCACTTTGTGTTTTGTGCAACAGAAACAAAATATCTTAATCTTTTGCTCGGCAGTATGTTTTTCACAAAAGCCAGTTTGATGAAACAAGCTGAAATGAGACAGACCACAACACCGCTTTGCTTCAAGGAGATGAGTCAACTCAAAACTAACAAAAAGAAATTTTTTGCAAAGCTTGGACATCTGTGGCCAGATGGCACTGACATACATTAAAATAAGACTGCAAGACTTCTGAAATAATGAAGACTAGAATTCCTCTGTTTAACATTTCACTTTTTAGAGAAAGATAATTTGTCTTGTTCATGGCTTTGCTATCTGAGACAGTAAGAACTCAGATTTTTATACTTCAGTAGGCTTTATTAGAATATTTTAGTGGTAGTTTAGAATGAATGTATGCCCTCTACTGACACAAACTTATATTGCTTAGATGGTTGATATTTGCCAGTATTTAATCTGTTGCTTTACAAGATAAATAAAAAATGCTATCTTAAACTGATGTTAATTACACTTATATTTAAAACAATGCATTCTAGAATATTCTAAACTACATTATATTTCAATAGAAGTCTCATATTGTCATGGTTTTTAAAAGAGCAAAGTTTAATTTTTTCAAGGAGCTGTATTTCACGAAACAGCATCTTCAGTTGCCTTCACTACTAGGCTATCATTTTCCTCTACTAAAACATATCTCTTAATTATTAAATTATAATATAATTTAGAAATGTATTGTTCTTAAGTTCTACAAAGAGTACTTTTCTAAAATTACCATTTCCATAACCAACAAAGATTTAAAGACTGGAATGTGAGTGCTTGTTAGTCCCACTAACCAAGAGGATGTAGAATTTTTAAACTTGATTCTGGATTCTGCCAAATGGCAAAAAGTGCTCATATATCAACTGTTCACAAAAACAAACATCAGCTCTTTCCTTAAAGTATTACTTGTTTCTAAATTATTTTTCTGTATTGTTTAGACTAGGGTTGTTGAGGGATTTTTGGCTAATAACAATAGCCAATGGAATACCATACTTTCATGAGTATTTTTTAAAAACTAGTTTCCTACCTTTCAATGAGTTATATATTTTTTCTTGGCCTCATTAGTGGGATCTGGCCTTCATATGGTTTCCTAGATAACAGCTAGCAACTTCACATATATTAATGTTATGTGTTGTAATGTAACTGTTTCTGCAAAAACAAATTTTTGAATGACAAGCATTCTGAATGGGAGTGCTAAATAGCACCTGTGTAATACATATACTGAAGTGGATGATTCTTACTCCAGTCTATGTTGATTGCAGAAGCAGCAGTATTTCAAAATGAGTATGATGAAATGCCAGTTTGGTAACAGATCACTTTACTTCCTGTTTTTGTGCTACATTTGCTAATAGGAATGATGCACGAGTTTCCAGTAGTCCATTCAGTTAAGTGACAGTTGTGTCCAACAGAATAAAGGGCACACAATGGTACAATGACTATAGAACACTATTACTAAGTCTCATATGAGTGGCACAGGTAAACCTCAACAGGAAATTTTAATAGAAAATGTGTGTTCTTTCAATGCTAAACTATACCAGCAGCCACAAACAATCATTTTTCATTTTTATACTTAGGGCAAGGAACATTACAGAAGAATTAATTAAATACGCCTGTTTTGAGACTGGCCCATGTAATTTGTTTAGTCACAAAGAGTTACATGTTTTAATTGAAATATTCCACTAAATTTTCCACATAACTATTTTAAGCAATCATTCTCCCATATTATCTGATCCTATTAAATTCAATATTATGTACCACAGGATTCTAGTTCCAAACTACATCCTTTGTTGAAGGATTAAATGTCCTATCTGCAGATACAGATTATTTTGCAATTGGCTTCTGCTTTTTTTTAAAAAAAATACATCATATACCATATACCATTAGCAGCATTTGTACTTTCTAAATTCTCATTGAACGTGGGTCCGGTGGTCCTCTTCCATGGGGAGTGCTCTTCCGATGACGTCGGATCGGGTCTGCTAGCTGAGAAGCTCCTCCCTTCCTGTAGCCTCCCAGCTTTCAGACTCGATCCGATTTGGATCAAGTCACGGTTTGAGCTGCTCCATAACTTTGGAAGTATTATAACTCTAATTGGATATTCTAAATTGATCCCTGCCTTCCAGCTAATTGGACTTCTAAATTGTTGCCTGCCTGATTCCCCCAGGGGGGGGGGGAATAATTCCCAGCGAGCAAGGTTTCGTCCCGAGGCCGCTGAGGACTGATCGAGGTGAGTTAAGCTCCCTCGAGGTGGAGATTTCTCTGGCAGCGAGAGGGGTTAAACTCCCTATGCCGCTGCAGCAGCCCTCAGGCAGGGATTAGGTGGTTGCTTCCCCGCCGTCGCACCGGCTTCAGAAGGGGCGGGGAAGGCGGAGCCTCCACTGCTCCATTGGGCTGCATCGCGCCGGAAGGCACAGGAGCTGGGAGCCTTTCCCTCGGGCCTAATCGCCCCATTCTCCTCCGGCTCTCCTTTCAGCTCCGGCAGGACTGCAGGCAGGGCGATTTTTCCTGCCTGTTCAGCAGCTATTTGGCGCCCCCTGGGCTTTCGCCCACGCGCCTGGAGGGAATTGCAAAGGAGACAGCACAGTCTAATTGGAACTCATTGCTGCCAAAGTAAGTTTCTCCCTGCGGGGGGGGGGATTAACTAAGGATCATCCTCCCCTCCTGGATTAATTGTTCTATTTGCCCTTTCTTTGGCAGACGGCTTGCAGCCTTCCTAGGCCTCTCCAGGGATCCCTGCTCACCTCGTGGCAGCCGCCATTTTGGCCTTTCTGCTCCCTCCACCATTTTGCATTTTTGCGAGGTCTGGGCCTCTTTCTACAATGGCTCCCACCAGACAGTCTAAGACTAAGAGACAGGGCCCTTCTTTGGACCAACCTGGAACTTCAGCTGAGGTTCCTACAAAAAAGACAAAAAAATCCTCCTCCAAATCTTCTGATTCTAGATCAAGGGAGGAGATGAGGCTGCACCAGGCAATTGAACGTTCAATACAAAAGGCCCTCAAGGAGGCCTCTATTAAGGAAGCTGAGGCCTCAGCCTCTATCCCTGCTCGGGCCTCCTCTCCTGTGAGACCTGAACCCATTGCCCAGGCCTTGCCTCCAGCCTTATCCCCGGATGGGGATGGGGCTTCTGTTCAGCCACAGCAACAAGTTAATGAATCTCTCTTTGGGAATCAAGAAGAAGAGCCCTCTAGGGCTCAATCCCCGGGGGGGGGCAGGGTTTCTCCTTCCCCAGTCCTGCAGAGTTCTGATAACCAAGGGCAGGGGCCTGTAATTTCCCCAGATTTGGTGGCTTATATCCATCAGGCCATTCAGCAAGGCATTCAGGCCGACAGACAGCGCAGAACAGCCTCATGGGTTTCTGATTCACCCTCTCACATAGATGTGGAAGGTTCAGGTCTTATGTCAGATAGGGTTCAACCCCCTGCCAGAGCTCATTCATCAGCTTCTTCTGTCCAAGGTTCTCTCACCGGTGAGGAGGTTAAGGACACTGAGTTGTCTGATGATGAAGACTTAACTCCAGACCAACCTTCTTTCATAGGCCTATTCAAACCCCAATTGTTCAGGTCCTTATTGCACAAAGCTAAATTAACGACTGGTTTAGGAACACCCCGCCCTAATCCGGCTGGGGAGGGGACTTCTTCAGTGCCTCTGTTTGAGGAACCTCTCATTGAAACCGAAGAGATCCCAGGCCCCAAATTGTTCCGGGATGTCCTCACTAAGCAATGGCTTGCCCCTGCTTCGGGGCCTAGACCCAATGCGTTGGACAAGCGCATTTATAATATGGCCCCGGAGTTTTCCTCCCTTCTGCAGGTGCCCTCGGTGGATGCTCCAGTTGCCGCCCTTTCGACCTCTTCGTATACTGCGGGCCCTCCAGAGGAGAACCTCCGGCCGGAGGAACGCCGTCTGGAACACGTGTTGGTCAAGTCTCACCAGGCTTCTGCATGGGCCGTCAGATCCTCAATGGCTGCTTCCTTCTTTAACCGAGCGTCCATTCTTTGGCTCAAGCAACTGCAGGAACGTCTTCCAGTGTCTGACTTACGCTCTCAGCAGGACATTACTAAGGTACTGGCAGCTTTAGAGTTTTCGGCCGACGCCACCTTGAATTCATCCAGGTTCACGGCCAAGGCCATTGGGGCAACTATCACGGCCCGTAGACTTTCCTGGCTCAGACAATGGCAGGCAGACGCCAAATCTAAATGGCGTCTGGCGACATCCCCGTTTGAAGGCCCCTTCCTATTCGGGGCTCCATTGGAACCTCTCCTAGCAGAATCTAGGGACAAGCGTAAATACTTACCTTCCATGTCTCGTAGGTCGGGACAAAGATTCCTCCCCTCTTCCTCCTCCTCCTTTCGTCCCTTTCGAGGGCCAGAAGGATTCTCCTTCCCTCGACAAGGTCAGAGGTCCTTTCCATCCAGACAATTCCGCCCCTCCGAGCGTCAGGGGTTCCAATCTCAGCGGGGCCAATCTAGGCGCCCCTTCCGTGGGGATCGTGGGCGCTCCGCCCGCAGATCCCGCTGACGGTTCGTCCAGCCTTCCCATCGGAGGCCGCCTGGCCCTGTTTGCCAGCCAATGGGAGGCCACATCCTCGGACACCTGGGTCAGGGAGACTGTCAGGGTGGGCCTCTCCCTCGAATTTCTCTCCACACCCCCGACCCGATTTCTCAAATGCCCTTTCTCTCGGGATCGGGCTCGTCGGCTCCTGATGGTATCGGCCATTCAACATCTTCTCGAGATTCAGGCCATCGAACCGGTACCTCAGGAGCTGCGCGGACAAGGCTTTTACTCCCGCCTGTTCGTCATCCAGAAGTCGTCGGGGGGTTGGAGGGCAATTCTAGACCTCAAATCCCTGAACCGACGGATCCGATACCGTCGGTTCAAAATGCAGTCCCTCAGCTCCATCTTGGAGGGTATCAGGCCCGGGGACCATCTGTCCTCAATAGATCTGACGGAGGCTTACCTCCACGTCCCAGTCCACACGGCCTTCAGGCAGTTCCTCCGCTTCTGTTATGCGGGTCGTCATTATCAATATCGAGCCCTCCCATTCGGCCTATCCTCGGCCCCCCGAGTTTTTACAAAAATCATGGCCGCGCTAGTGGGCTACCTCCGGACTCTTCCAGTAAGGATCCAGGCCTATCTGGACGATCTCCTCGTCCAGTCGACTTCGGAGGATCTAGCGCGCCAGGACTTGGACACCACCCTCCAGGTCCTGGAGAGCCACGGGTTTTCCGTCAACATGGCCAAGAGCCATTTGATACCCACGACTCGCATACAGCACCTGGGAGCCATCATAGATTCGGTGGAAGGCAAGGTTTATCTTTCCCAGGACCGCCTGTCCAGCCTGCGGTCACTGGTCAGGTCAGTGTCGTCAGGGAGACCAGTCTCCCTGGCAGCCCTGTCCAAGCTCCTGGGAAAGATGGTCTCCTGCATCGGGATCATCCCTTGGGCGCGTCTCCACTGCAGGGATCTGCAGTGGTTTCTGATCCCGTTCCAAAAACGTCATCTAGGGACTTCCGACCGCAAGGTCCTCCTTCCCCACAAAGTTCTCCTCTCCCTCCAGTGGTGGTCTTCAGCAGCAGTCCTCAAGGGGAGGGAGTTCAGGGTGTCCCAATTCCTTATTCTGACTACAGATGCCAGTCTCCTGGGCTGGGGGGCCCACCTGTCCTCGTCCATGGCCCAGGGGCGCTGGTCCCAGTCAGATCTGACACACAATATAAACTGGTTGGAACTTCGGGCCATCCACCTGGCCCTTCGGATCTTCCAGGATCAGGTGTCAGACAAACACGTATTGGTACGGACGGACAACGTAGCCGCCAAGGCTCATGTAAACCGCCTGGGGGGGACCCGGTCTCGCCACCTCATGCAGGAGGCCGAGAGTCTGGGAGCCTGGGCGGAGTCTCACCTGAGGTCCCTCCGGGCATCTCACATATCGGGCGTGACGAACACCCAGGCGGACTGGCTCAGCCGGGAGTCAGTGGACCAAGGGGAGTGGGCCCTCGACCCGGGCCTGTTTCGGATGATCACCGACCGCCTGGGCCTCCCGGTGGTGGATCTGTTCGCCACTCGGGCCAATCGCCAGACAGAGAGATTCTTCTCTCGCTACCCGGAGCCGGGGGCGGAGGCAGTGGACGCAATACACAGCAGCTGGCCGGCCGGCCTCCTCTATGCCTTTCCGCCTCTGCCTCTCATTCCCAAAGTCATCAGAAAGATGCTGTTCCTCCGGGCGGAGCTCCTGTTGATTGCCCCGTTCTGGCCCCGTCGGCCATGGTTCGCGGACCTCCAAGCCCTGTCCGTCCGTCATCCCTGGCGTCTTCCTCGAGACAAAGTGACTCTTCGTCAAGGGCCGTTACTGCACCCGGATCCGGCGTGGCTTCAGCTAACCGCCTGGCGGTTGAGCGGAGCTTGCTGAAGAAGTCCAAGATTCCTTCTCGGGTCGCCAACACTATCCAAGCGGCTCGACGCCCGTCAACAACACGGATTTACGACTCCACCTGGCGCTCCTTTGTGTCATGGTGCAACCACCGCTCCATCGTCCCTACGTCGGCCTCCACGGTACAGGTACTGGTGTTTCTGCAGGACGGCTTTGAGGCAGGCCTGGCCCCTAACACGCTCCGTCGGCAGGTCTCCGCCCTATCCACCATTTTGTGTTGCGGTTCTAGACATTCCCTCTCGAGTCGTTCCCTCATCCGCCTCTTCCTCAGGGGGGCTTCCAACCTTCGCCCGGGGTCTATCCACAGATATCCCTCCTGGGATTTGCCCTTAGTGCTAGACGCCCTCACGAAGGCTCCCTTCGAGCCCCTAAGGTCAGTGGGCCTACGTTTCCTGTCTTATAAGGTCGCCTTCCTACTGGCCATAACCTCGGCCAGGCGGATTTCAGAGTTGGCAGCCCTCTCCATCAGGGCTGATCTCTGCGTTTTTCATCCTGACCGGGTGGTACTTAGGTTGGACCCCACGTTCCTCCCTAAGGTGAATTCCCCTTACCACAGGGCACAGGAACTAGTCCTTCCAAATTTTTGTCCACGTCCTAGCCTGCCCTTAGAACGAGCCTGGCACTCCCTGGACGTGAGGAGAGCCCTTCGGATCTACATCCATCGGACATCTGACTTTCGGAGATCAGAATCCCTTCTAGTCTCCTTCCAGCCATCTAGTATGGGCCAAAAAGTCTCATCCATTACAGTGGGTCGTTGGATTAGGGCCACCATAGCCACGGTTTACGGGTCCCAGGCCTTGCCAGTTCCACCCAGGATCACGGCCCATTCCACCCGCAGTGCGGCCACTTCGGCCGCCTGGGCCACCCAAGCCTCCTTGGAGGAAATCTGCCGGGCTGCGGCCTGGTCGTCCCCTACCCCGTTCATTAGGCATTATCGACTAGACCAGTTTGCATCTGCGGATGCAGCATTTGGGCGTAGGGTACTCCAACAGGTCCTCCAGCGGACCTCCTCATCGGCCAGGGCAACTCCCTCCCTATAGTTTCACGCTTTGGTATGTCCCATGGAAGAGGACCACCGGACCCACGTTCAATGAGAATGGGCTTTGCCTTACCTGAAAGCCCTTTCTGATTGCGGTGGGTCCGGTGGTCCGCCCCGCCCTGTTATGCCCAGGGCCGATTCGGCGGGGTTCTGGTGTCCTGTTTCCTTTCTTGCAGCTCACCGTGTAGGTCTGCTACAAATCGAATCTCATCAGAAAGCTGGGAGGCTACAGGAAGGGAGGAGCTTCTCAGCTAGCAGACCCGATCCGACGTCATCGGAAGAGCACTCCCCATGGAAGAGGACCACCGGACCCACCGCAATCAGAAAGGGCTTTCAGGTAAGGCAAAGCCCATTTTGTATTCTAAAATCCATTTTCTATAATATAGGTAGCCATATATATTAATTGTAAGCAAAGGGTCTTTAAGGACTGTGAATAATAGACATTTTAGCTTTAGCTTTACAAAAATTGTTGCAATGGTTAACAGTGGGTATGCATAAAAGTATTTCAGATAATGTATTTTATTTGCCGCATTTTCCCTACTTCTGAACAGGATATATTGTCTCACAAAGTACCTCACAATCATAAAAACAGACACAAGAGAAAACATATAAATTGTGGTGTCCCTTTGCAGTGAAGCACAGCCCAAACCAAAGTCTTGCAAAATGAGCAGTTATTATATAGAAAAAGGAGGGAAAGCAACAAGGAAAAATAGACCAGGGCCCAGCCACTTAGCAAATATACTGAGTCATAATAGTACACTGAACTCCGTTGAAGGAACATGACACTATATGATAGGAGGCAATGCAAGGTCAGAAGTAAAGGAGGCATATGTTGGCATTTATGTACAATCATTCAGGTTCACTTGAGTTTTATTGTCATGAAAAGTGCAATTTGTGCCTTTTTGTTCCTTTAGCCATTGGTTAGCACAGGATATGCTGCCTTTCCAATGATTATTCTGCCAGTTTTCAATTGGAAATTTAAAAATAGTTTCAAATGTTTTGCTAGAATCTACATCCATAGATTAGTGGAATTATAAATACAATATATAGGTTATGTATTTATTTTCAGCTGAAAAGGTCAAGAGTGTCTCCATGTCATTAACATCTTTGAGATTCCTGCTACTTAAATGCATTTTATTGCTGTGTCTTACAATATATGGGCAAGCAATGCAGAAGAATGACTTTAAAATATAGCTCTTTATCCAAAGAATATTTCCAGGAAAAAAAAACATGTATTACCATGTTCTATAAACTCCAATACAGAAGACACTGGATGTTATATCATAGTGTGGTACCATGTCTTATAAAGAACTATGATGAAGATAAAAATGTGGTAAATTATTTGACACACGAATTTATGAAACTAGAATAATTCAGAATATGGGTTTTTCTGGTCACACTACTTTAACATTCATTTAGATAAAGCTTCTACAACAGTAAATTTTCTGATACTGGAAGCAATGTTGGCTTTAGATTATTTTAAAGCATACCATTGCTTTATTCTATGGGTAACAAACTTGTGGCATCATATCGCTGTCACATGACATAGCACGATGTTTTTTCACTGAGCTGGGGTGGGCGTGGCCTGCATGTGATACATTCAGGCCACGGGCCGCCAGTTTAACACCCGCTTTATATCAGAAGAGAAATTCCATTATCTCTTCCCCACCCACCCACCCCTGTGGGGTGACTACTTATTTATACAGAAAACTAGATTTTGCATATGGGTCTACCCATGAGTGAGGGGGGCCTTGATGCTCTCTGAGCTTGGTTTTCTTGCAGACATTTAATTATCCAAACTAGGTTAACATCACCAGTGCTGAATGTGAATAAGCTCTATGTAACTCTGTGGGACTCTGAATAGAAGTGCATTAAATTATGCTGTTAAGTCACTTAACCTTGAAAAGTAAAATTAGCAAAGGTAGAAATGCTCGTGACTCTAATGGTTGAAAAATCACAATTTTTGGCTCACAACAGGGTGTCACATGAGACAATTCCTGTTTTTCTAAGTCAGAAAAAAGAGCTTGGCATGACATCCTGAACACAGAATCAGAGAGATAATGCTCTTCCTGTACCAGTGTCAAGCCTGGATATTTATTCTCTGAAAGCAAGGAGGATCATTTGCTCCATTGTTGACTACCCATATAGAGACAAACAACTAAAAGGCTGCCTCAGCTCCCTGCATTCTCCTTATTTCATATATACATGCTGTCATCAAAGAGGTAAGCATTAAAATACTTTGTACTACAATGTACTTTAAATTTAAGTCTATTTAAATCATGCAGTCTTGATTTTCACAATGACCAGAATATATATGATTCTGGTAACAGCTTTTTTAATAAAGTCATTTTGTCTCAGAGGCTGCTTCTAACATTCACAGCAGTTTGTATTCTTGTGACTTTCCCTGGGTATTCTTTTTTCTTCATGTACGTAACCTTATTTGCCTTTAAAAATATTTTCAGAGGAACAATACTGCTCATAGAACAGAACTGTATTTAACTACCTGCTGAGCCTAGATTTCCCTCTAACTTATACCAAAGGTGCTTCTCATCCAACTTCTCTGTTGCCTCCTGAAAAAGCACATTTGGGACAATCATGACCCAGATGACTGAGAATCTCTACAGCCTCCCTCTAACTTTTGATAGCTCTAATTTAACAAACAAATCATATATCATTTAAGGGTACATATTATATGATACGTTGAATGTGGAAATATATTAAAATATGTTTTAAAAACTCACAACTGTCTGAAATGCAGGATTCCTGTCCACTATATAATAGGTTAATGCATCTTCTATTTCACTGTTAAAGAGCAACTCTTTGTATTGTTGTATCTATAAGTCTATTATTATAACATTTATTATGACCTCAATTCAAACTGAAACTGACATTTTTTATATGCTGTTAAGGAAAAATGCCTCTTGTACTGTTGTTTATTTAAAGGAGAACAATACATCTATTTCTCTAAATTTAACATAATTAGGCTAAATAATTCACATTATTTAGAATTATGAATATCATTTCAAAGGAAAATAGATTCTTGGAAAATATATAAATTTTTCTGCTCAGCGTCATTGTGGAATATCATCAAGAGCAAACAAGAAAATGGTGAGCAAATGGCAAAGGATAAATGGATTTTTTAATCATCCTCGATCATATATGCTAACATTCTCTTTAATGAACAAGAAAACCCATATTATTTCTTCACTTCAGTTATTGTACTGCAGAGGTATCCACCAACTTCACCCACTCATGGTCTTTAGGTATAATAAATACATTGTTAGTTCAGGTAAATTGACTTATGGCGGTTTTCTGTAAAAACAACTGTGATCAAGTCAAGAATACAACTTCATGTTTCCAAGAAGTCATTTGATTTCTGTCCTCCAGAAAGTAGGCATGCACTAGTAGTGCTTTGCTACACTAAAGGCTGTGTTTTACATTTTTCAGAGACTGCATGGGGATTTTACCTTAGAATGCTTATCAAGGAGTCCTAGGACAGCAACTGATGCTGTTTACATCCTACACTGTAAACTAGAAAAGGAAAAGCCAATTTTATCCCTACCACTGGCAAACAATGATCTGAGGCAGCAGGAGACCAAAGGGTGTCTTGGGGCTCATGAATTGAGCTAACATGGGGCCTTCCATTCACATGAGGCTATTCTATGAGCAGTCCTCAAGAGACTGAAGTATGTAATACTGGCGAAGTGTATGGAGCTGTTACACAATAAGTATGCAATATGTGCAGTTGATCTTTATTAAACTAAATAATTCATAAAGGAATAACTCAGAAAATAAATGAAAAAATATATTTTATAGGATGATTGCCACTCCTAAAAATATTAGCAATAGAACAGAAGGAACAGAACATTAGTCTAATGCAGGTCTATTCAGTTGTAATTTTTTTTTTTAACTTTTACAATTGAAGTACTTGATTTAAAAGAATAGAATAGAATAGAATAGAACAGAACAGAACAGAACAGAACAGAACAGAACAGAACAGAACAGAACAGAATAGAATAGAATTCTTTATTGGCCAAGTGTGATTGGACACAAGGAATTTGTCTTGGTGCATACGCTCTCGGTGTACATAAAAGGATACATTCGTCAAGAATCATAAAGTACAACACTTAATGATAGTCATAGGGAAACAGTCAATATAAATCTTAAGGATACCAGCAACAAGGTTACAGTCATACAGTCATAAGTGGGAGGAGATGGGTGATAGGAACGGTGAGAAGATTAATAGTATTGCAGACTTAGTAAATAGTTTGACAGTGTTGAGGGAATTATTTGTTTAGCAGAGTGATGGCGTTTGGGAAAAACTGTTCTTGTCTAGTTCTGGTGTGCAGTGCGCTATAGCGTCGCTTTGAGGGTAGGAGTTGAAGCAGGATTGGAGGGGTCTAGCTAGTTTAAAAACCTGATTATGAGCTTGTTAACAATTTGCATTAATTCCTGTGGAGCCATTCACTATTGCAGGGTTGGGATAGTTAGGAGATAAAGTGATTCCATGAGTATCCCTAAACACAGAGAAGTCCTGGATTCTGTAGTGGCTGTAAAGCTGCCAAGATCTGAATATCCTAACAGAACTTGTTCTTTGTTACAGTTTCTCTGTAGAAACTCAGGAAAACCGCCTCGGTTTGGTGGCAGTTCCTCCGTTTGACAGCTGGAGGTGATTGAGGGGGCCACGGGCTTCCAGGGGTAACCGCAAAAAGGGCAGGAAAAACAACCGGTAGCGCCTGACAAGGTTATCTTCCCGTTTTCCCGAGCCCAGTTGTGGGAGGAAAGGCCCGCGTCTGTGACCTACTGAACCCTTGCACTAACCGAAAATTTCATCACAACTAGCAGTCGCCTCCATCTGTCAGAATGAAGGGACAATAGCAGTCCTGCTAACTGGCTCCTGGCGCAACCTCCAATTGCTTCATGTATAAATCAAAGGAGCGGGTGGCGTTCGAGGAATAAACCCTTCGGTCGGGAAGTGAGGAAATACTTTGCAAAACGGGCTCGCTTTCTTCATCGCGACAGGGTGAGGAGAGGGGAGAAACAAAAGTAATTAGTGGAAGACCGGTAGGTGTTTTGTTAACTGTGGAGTAGATTCAAGATTAGCCAGGTCTTTTGCACACACTCGAGAGCTCTGGAAGGCAACAGCCACAATCGTGAGCGCGTTGGCTTGCAAGTAAGCCAAGTATTAAATTCAATGTAAGTGTTGGCTTCTGATTAAATCGGGCAAAGGGGTCACTTTAATTTCAATTTATTCTCAGCTGCTGCATTCCCGCCCGGCCGCTTCCAGTCTAAGGAGCCCGGCAACTCAGGCGTTGACGAGAAAACCGACGGCGGTATTTGTAAGCGGACTTAAATGAGTCCATTGTGCCTGGCCGTTGCCCAGAAAGGCGTCAGGTGTTGTTTGGTTAGAAGCGAGGTTGTCTTCCGATTTTTAATCACACCATCGCCTCAGCAGTAAGCCGCTGCAAAAGACTCTGCCTTGTTCAAAAGCCCGGCAAATCTAGTTGAAGCAGCAGCAACAAAAACAACAATGCGCGTGGGCGGCGGGGCAAAAGCCGGACGAGCCTTTTGCTTTGGTTAAGGATTTCCGAATCGGCCGTGCATCCTTCGCGCTCGTTGCAATGCTACCGAAATACGCCGAGCGCTTCCGAGTTGGAAAGTCGAGCGGTCGGAGTGGGGTGGGTGGGTGGTTGTGTTAAAGTCCTTCCCGAAGCCCACCGCGATTCCCCCTCGCGCAAATAACCTCCGCGCGCGCTGCCCGCGGCGGCTCCTTTCCAGGGCCCTTGCCGGAGAAGGGGGCGCGAAGCCTCCCCGGGCGCCGCTTTCCTCTGTTCCTTCCCCACGCCCCACAACAGCCGGGGTGGGACTTCGCGGAAGGCTCCACCCCGCCAAGCTGAGGGGAAGAAAGGAAGGCTGGTAGAGTCCCGCCGGGGAGACGCGGGCAAATGCTGTTGGGGGCGGTGGGGGGGAGGGGAGAGGGCGAAGGAGGCGCTTGCAGCCGACTGGGCGGAGCGGCGCTGCGTCGGGCAGGGCTGTTTCCCCGCCAGCGGGGCGCGAAGGGGGTTCGGTGCCATTGGGAGAAGAAGCGGCTGCGGTGTACGACAGAAAGAGCGAGAGAGGACACCATGCCTCAGCCACCTCCACCCTGAGCTTCTTCCCACCGTCTCCTCCTCCTCCTCCTCTTCCTCCCGCCGTCCTCGAGGCCCCGGTAAGTGCCGCTTTCCTCCTTCCCGCCTGCGGGGCGCAGCAGGCAGGCGCTTTCCCTCCGGGATCTTTTGGAAAGGAGCCCCGCGCCCCGCATTCCTGGCGAGCGCTTCAGGTCTCCGTTCCCCCCCACCCCAACAACAACAACTGGACTTCCCGCTCTGCCTCCTTCCCCCTCCGGCTCTTTCTGTCTTCCCCGGGATCTTTTCGCTGATGCCTTTTTGTTCTTCGCTCGCTGCCTGCCTCTGGCCCTTCTCCCTTCTCGGCTGCAGAGGCGCCTGCTTGGTATCCCGCGAGCTTTCTTTCAAATGCAGAGCAGCTGCCCCTGCCTCCTTGCAAACTCCGAAGGAAGCAAATAAAAAAAAGTTGCTCCAGCCCCAAAGAATGGGGCCACCTTCTCTCCCTTTTCGCTGAAGACCAAAATATGCCTGTTGTAGCAAGCGATAGCCCTGAACTGTACAGGTAGTCCTCGACTTAAAACAGTTCATTTAATGACAGTTCACGGTCATTAAATCACGGGGGGGGGGAGTGGGGGGGAAGTGATTTATGACCGTTTTTCACAGTTACGACCTTTCCCGGCATCATCATGATGCTGTGATCAAAATTCAGATGCTTGACAACTGGTTCCTATTTATGAGCAGTGCAGTGTCTCAAGATCATGTGATCCCCTTTTGCAACCAACTGACAAGCAAAGTCAATGGGGAAGCCAGGTTCACTTAACAACCGGGTTATCTGACTTATCAACTGCAGTGATTCAGTTAACAACTGAGGCACAAAAAAGTCATAAAATGAGGCAAAATTCACTTTAAAATGTCTCGCTTAACCAAAATGTTGGGCTCAATTGTCGTAAGTCGAGGACTACATGTACTTCTCTCCCAGGACTGTTTTGTTAAGCTAATTCCGCAACAGTCCACCCAACTCTCTTCGAGTGCAGCTTTTTCACCCCATTTTCTAGTTGGTGGTTGGTGACTGGCTTCTTAAAAACAGCTGCTCCTACTGTTTAGCTGAGGGGAAAATATTTCAGAATTCACTTTTTTTTTAAGAAAGTGGAATAGAAACGTGAACCCATTTCTTCACCCCCTTTTCTTTTGTTTAGAAATTCTCCACCTCAGTTAGGAGCTTTTTGTGGTCTACAGCTTCCACATTCCTTACCGGTGGCTTACCTCAGGCAGCTGTGGCCACTGGTTGATTGATTATGTGCCATCAAGCCTGTATCAGCTCTTGGCAGCATTTAGATTTTCTCCATGATGTGTGTCTCTAACCTGACCTTTCAGATCTTCCAATGGTGCAGTTATCATCACTGAAACTGATCCCTTTCCCCCCTTCTTCCTTTCCCAGTATTGGGTAGAAATGCCTTTTAAACTTAAAGTTTAAAAATTGAGCTGAAACTTAAACTCTTTTTGGTTTTTCATCCAAAGATATCAGGATTTTGTACTCCTAGAAGGTCAGTTAAGTCCTCCCACCTAATTGAGCTAATTGAACAATGCCGGTTTATAACACCTTGAAATTCTGTGTATATACTTGTCACTGAACTCAAGGATATTGCAAATATGAGAAGAGTGCTGAAATTGGCAAGCAAAATTATTAGAAAATTAAAATACATAGACTAGAATTGGCAGCTTTTACTTGAGAGAGAAAACATACGGTATGGAAAGTGTGGAAAGAATTCTTTGTCTTCTCTTAATGTTAAATCTTGGTGTCATCTACTATGAGATTCAAGATAAATCATAGAAAGTCCTTCTTTTAAATCTGTCACAATTAATTTCACCAGCTTAGGTGGTTTTAAAAGGGGTCTACCCAAGTTCATGGAGGATTAACTTCTGGCCTTGATGATTGTAACTTGTAACTCAATCTTCTCTATACTCTATAAGATTGTATAGACCAGGGCTTCCCAATCTTGGCAACTTTAAGACATGAGGAGTTCAACTCCCAGAATTCTCCAGCCAGGTATGCTGATTGGGAACACCTGGTATAGACTATTGCCAATGGTAATTCCACTCGCCATTGATTATTGACTGTACACAATGGGGTTGATGGAACTTGTAATCCAACATCAGAAGAATTCCAGGTTGATCCTGGATTGGACTCAGTAATTTCTCAAGGATCTCTAGGAAAGGAACTCAATATTAAAACACACAAACACAACGTATTTTGTTGTTTCTGTCAGAAAGGAGGCATTTCAGTGAAAAGCTACAGAGGAGAAAAAATGCTAATTGGCACAATATACATACACAAACACACATATATATGTTCTCTGTGTTGTATTCAGTCCATCTATTGAAGATGATATCCTGTTCAAACTGACAAATGGGATGTGGTCCACAGATTGGTCCCCTCAATGACGTATTGTCACAGGGCCAAAACTGCTAGCATTCCCTCAGCTCTGCTACCTACTTTCTAGGAAAGAATTGCTATGGAGCAATGGGAGCACTTGGAAATCACTGACCTGGCAGCATTTAGAAGATCCCCAAATAGAGTGCCTCGAAACAAGCTCTTGTTTGATGTTAGCTCCCCTACACTCTTGGTTTTAGGAAAAGTGGAAGATAGCCAAAACAAATGCATTTTCTAGCATCCTTTTGGGAAAAGCAAGAGATGGCCAAGGACAGATCTGTTCAAAATTCTATTAAACTGTATGTAGGTATATATGCACAGAACTGAACTGTATGAAATACAGAATTGTATCCAACAGACAGTGAAAGTTGCATATTAATAATTTCATGTGATAGTTCTAATGAGTCAAAAAGCTATGTCTTTTAAAAGCCTGTTAATACATCTTGAATTCTTTAATGGAAAGTACTACATTCCTTACCTGTGCCAAGATGGTGTGTGGGTATTTCTGGCATGTCCATTCTTGCTGAAACACAATGGAAAATCTTCGTTTAGTGAGTTCCTAGCCAAAACCAAGTAAGAATACTCTTACTTGTAATGAAATTAGGCAAAAGGAAAACTTATTCTTACAGCCTTGGAGGTGTTCGCCTCATGTGGGAGTTCAAGCATTAGATATTAGCTCCTATCTAGTTTTAATAGTTAGCATGCTCAGTCAATTATAAAAGATAATACAGGCAGTAACGATGTAGAAATGAGTTTTACAGTGATCGTGTACTCTGCTGGCATTAACTATGACAATATAAAGCTAATTTGTACAAATGCTGTGGGTGAAGGCATAATTAAGACCATAGCCAAAGGCTAGTTTAAAAAGTATCTTTATTTGCACTCGGCATATGGCATAGTCAACATAGAATTTAATTATCTAAATAGGTTACAAAGTTTAATTGATTAATTAAAACTTAATAGGGCTCCTTAATTCTTGAAACAATGCATTTTTAATACAAGTGCTTTAAACATTTACAGCCAGCTGATGTCTGAACAAGGATTCTCATTGGAAAGAAAGAAATTTGATTATGGGTAATCCTCAATTTATGAGCACAATTTGAGCCAGAATTTCTGTTGCTAAGCAAGGCAGTTGTTAAGTGAGTCACACTCAATTTATAACCTTTTTGCCGGGGTTGTTAAGTGAATCACTACAGTTCTTAAATTAATCATGTCATTAAGTGAATCTGGCTTTCCCTTCCTGTTGCCTACCATATGCTGATGCAAATTAGTAAAATGGAAAGGCCAACACATCTAGAAAGCACAAGCTTGGGCAAGGTTGATCTAGTAGATTTGCAGATGAACCTGAAAATTTAAGATCAGATAAAATCAAGGGAGCTATTTACTTCTTTCATTGTGTGCCAGTATAAAAGAATTATTTTACACATTCAAGTGTATCTGCTTTACTTTTAAAACTATCATTAAGGCTGATGATATCAAGAGTGAAAGAATAGTAATATTTTAAGTTACGTTGTCATATATGATTAGCATATCTCAAGAAAAATGTACACTGTTGATACCAATAAGATAATTAGAATCTTATTTTTTTATGGCTTGGCAGTGAGCCAGACAATAGATTAGAATATGGTATTTGTTCCATTCTCAGGCTATTCATCACTATTTCACAGACGTGGGGAATATTTTTTTTGCCTTCAAGAAAAATATTCAGTAAACTGGTTGATATAGGCAAATCATTTACATATTCTGATATTTATTCATGAGGTGGGCCAAGATACCTTCTTAGATTAGCAGTGCAAGTGAAAGAAAATTTACATATAAAAATTGTGATTTCATTTACTAATCTTCTGTTCTGACCTTCACTGACTAAAATGACTGCCATACTTACTGTATATACACAATCATAATCCATATTTATGATCTTTTCTCATATCCCAAACCCAATTTTTATAAGCATGTTTAATTATTCCAATTTTGAGCATAATTGAAAATTTGTTGAATTGTTTTTGTATGCCTAGATTTAAAAACACTACAATGACCTAGAAGCATATCCCAATAGTTTGTCTTATTGTATTACTGAATACAGTGATTGAAGTCCGTTAAATGTTGGTGAAATTTCCAAGCGTGTTTCCTCAAACGTATGTGTTTATTTGTTTGACAAATCCCTGTATAAAAATAAATTGTAGTCAAGCTCGACTTAAATTGGAAAATCGGTTTCATGTTTTTTTGGTATATTATGCAAAAGATGGGCCTCCTTTCATTCTAAGAAATTTTAAATTTTTCTTTAAAAAATCATTCATTTATCCATTCTTTCGTCTTTGTATTAAGTTTGGGGCTGCTGGAATAATCTTTTTTATTCTTGTTCTAGTGATTGTATAACATGCACACCGTTGGTCCCAGGGGAAGTTCTCCTTCCTTCCTTCAGGCACAGAATGGAAGCAGCTATAAGTCTGGTTACGTCCCAGGAAGAGTTGTCCCACTTCGTCCTCCACCACCTCCAAATAATCAAGCTTCAGCCAAATTTTCCTGTGCAAGACAGGAAGCTCGTGCCACAGTAGCCTCTTCAGATGATCCACAACGCTGTCAAGCAGAAGCAAGCAGAAAAAATAAGCACAAAAATACATTTATTTGCTTTGCCATATCCAGCTTTTCATTTTTTATTGCACTTGGAATTATATTGGGCATAGCATCAAAGTATGCTCCTGATGGTAAGTTTCAGTAAGTTGCACTCTTTATTGAATATTGCTACCGATTGGGGGAAAACCCCCCTCCCCATGCTGCTGTTACGTAAGAAAACTATTCAGATTTTAAGTGCAGTGATTTTATCTATGATAATTAAAGCACAAATAATTATCTTTAATTTGGAAAAATAGCCATTTTTAATGGTGACAGTACTTTTAATAGATCTCATTTCTCTGATATATGAAAAATCACAGAAGATATTGTAGTTGGCATAGGAGTTGGTTAGTGTGCATATAGTTCTGAAGTTGGTTTTGGTCTTTTTCCTGAAAATATATTTGATGCACTCTCATCAACACCTAAAGTCTCTCTCCAAAGTACAAAACTGCATTTTATACTGTACAGTACATCACATTTTCCACAAAAGCACAAGAAATACAAGCTTCACCTTTTTTTCCAAAGCTGCTTAATTAAAGAGTCTGGAACTCAAGACAGCCTCGGAAGTGCCACCGAAAGTGGCGGCCGAATTATGTCATTAAATAATTGGGAAGATAATTTATATTTAAAACAATTAATGTTAATTAGATTATAATGTAAGTTAAATTTAATTTCCATGCTTCTGTAACCTGGACTTGACGTGTTTTGTACCTGACTTTTTTCATATAGGCCAAATGTCATTGGATATCTCCAGTGTAGGAAGTGACTCTGATACTTGGGGTTTTTTTTAAATGTTAATACACACACATATCTACACACATAGGTATATAAATATGCTTACAGATATATCCATACATACATTTGAAAAGTAAAGGCTGTTAATTTCAAACTAACCTTATCTATCAGGCAGTGTAGGAGCTCTTTGGAAGTGTGGGAGTGCAACATACATCTGTCTATGATTCATTAAAGCAGCCATATCTCTTTGCAGGATTGCATGGCTGCTATAGGGAGGCCTCCACTTTCTGGGTAAACCACAGTGTTTGGTTTGAGGGTTAGCTTAATCTGTAAACTCTGTATTTACTTAGTTGTTTGAAGATTGGTCACCTAACATGCCAGGTGATTTGCATCTTAATAGCTTAGTATTACATAGGAACCAAGCCACTGTGGCCTTACTCAGTCAACTTTGTTTTTAAAAAACATGATTTTAAAATGTTGATGCTGAGATTCAACATGCCTGTACAAATGAAATGCCTCTGCATTTTCAAATGCACTCTGAAAGCTCAAATGTATTCTGATCAGCATGACTAAAGCATATCAATACCTTGCAACCTACCCCAAAACGTAGCAAGCCATATCGACATACCTTTTAACAAAATTTTCTGTGCTTATGGGTTGCCTTGGTTTGGTTGGCTGCTTGAAAAACCCATTCTGGGTTGTTGTTGGGGGTTTTTTTTGGTTTTTTTGAGTGTATTTGAAAAAGTAAAAGGAATAACTGGCTAGTTTGATAAATGTTTAGAATTTATATGATGGCTCTTCAGCCCTCTTTTTTTTTAAAGAAACTTTGGAGTGCACTTAAAAGTGAAAAAACAAAACCCTATTTTGATTTGTAAACTTAAAGGGTGTGATGATATCTATATTATGCACTTGTCCATAGTGGATGCAATCCTTGTTAGTTTGCTGCAAAGATTCATTTGAAGTTTTTCTATCCCTTTCACATTTTAGCTGCAAAGGAAGGAGTTACAGTACATTGCTGAGTAAGGATGTACCCATGATTAGGAGAGATTCCTTTGTTTTGCCTGCTACTAAGCAATGCAAACACAGGCAGTCTACCAGGAAAGGATTTTTTTGTGTTTTCCAGGTGGAGATTCTTTCCTGGCCATAGCAGCACAACAGCTAACAATTCTTTCTATAATGTTCCATTTTGCCAGGCAAAAATTACAATGCTTGAGGAATCTATTTATGACTAGCCTATCAATGAGAATTATTTTTGTGTGGGGGGGGGACAGGACATGATAGCTGTCTTTCAGTACTTGAGGTGCTGTCACAAAGAAGTGGAAGTGACTTATTACTTAGGGCACCAGCAAGCAGGACAAGAAGTAATGGGTGGAAGTTTGTCAAAGAGAGATACAACCTAGGGAATATTTTCTGACAATGAGAGCAACCAATCTTTAAGTGACTTTAGTAGTGGTTAAATTTGTTTGTCTAGAAACATTTCCTAACTGCTAAAGTTGTCAAAAAATGAAATTATTTTTAAAAGCAAATGAGTTATTCTATTTGCTGGTGAAAAAGTAAGAAAGGACCTTTTAATATTTTCCTCCCTAAATTAGAGGGGTCCTAACTTACTAGAATTTGTTCTGGAAAGAAAGCTTTGGGTACATATCTACTTCAGTAAGACTTTCTCCAGTCAGCACTTTCCCTACTTGTTGACTATGATCCTTGTCATCCCCAGTCAGGCCTTCAGCTACTTTTAATGACAGTGGTCACATCTATCAGTGGCTATGGCAACTGTTGATGATTGAGAATTTAGTCCAACATGTCTGGAGAAGACTGATCTATAATATATAGTTTGATTTCAGTACATAACTTGTGACAAAGGGCACCTTAAAATAAGGTTTTATGGAATATTTAAAAATTAATGGATGATAACATTAAAATATCCATTAGATCAATATGAATTTGTTTTCAATTGTGGGCATTTTATTTCGATTTAAACATTAGCGGAGTGAGTGGTATATTATCATTGCTGTATTAATTTCCTGAATACTGTAGTACTTTAATTGTAATTATTATCCCATTGTGTTACAGAGAACTGTCCAGATCAAAATCCCCGCCTTAAAAACTGGAATCCAGGACATGATAGAGAAAAGAGAATTGTAATCCAAAAAGGAGATCTCTTCCGTCTGAATATGGATGCCATGGTGTATTCCATAGTTATACAGGATGGAGGTAGGCAAAGTAGTTCATAATGCTAAACTGAATGGGATGAGGGCAAGTTTTTTTTATTTATTCATGCATTAGCTGTAGTTACTTGCTGAACAGACTAGGCATCTGAAAAAAAAACTGCATTGTGCATTAAAAGTTACTCAGGTGACAGAAGCATAGTTCCCACCCATCTTTCTTTACTCTATGTCAGTGGCCCCCAACCTTTTAGGCACCAGGAGCAGGTTCCGTGGAGACAGATTTTTCTGTGGATCGGAGGGGACATGGTTTTGCATGCTGCCAGCATCCCATGGATGGGGCTTCACTTGTTTGCATGCCCAGGTTCTAGCATGCCAGGTACTGGTCCATAGAGCCTGGGGACCTCTGCTCTATACAATCACTTTAAATACAATTTTCCCCAGCTTCATTCATTTTTTTCAAGAAAACTGGCCTTTTGTGATAAGATGGCTAAAGCCATGCTCTTAATTTCTTTTACCAAAAATATATCCTCTTTACCCTAGTTTTATGTCTGAATTGGGCAATCATTTATATAGTTAATGTATCTGTCTCCATTGTTAGACTTTGATCCTTGACATTGCCTTTATTTGATGCTAATAGGTGTGTGCAGCAGTACTGCTATTAACTGAAAGGATATGACTAGGGAGCAGCAAGAAAAATGAATAAATAATTTTCTGCCACAGTTTTATTACAATAAATAACATTCACTGGCACAAAGGTTCCATTTTTTTTTATTGATTGATAATAATATCAATTTTAAAAAAAAAGGTTCCATTTTTCTCATTGTTATCCACAAAGAAACTTATCTGGCCAGAGAAACTGATAGTCTTATGACAGACTTAGCCATCATGTTGTACTTTAAAATCTGATATGATTAAAGAGACAGGGGGAATGTTCATTGAATGAAAGTAGTATGAATTGGCTCATTGCTGAGATGTTTTTCTCTGCTTTGGGTAGTTATAGCAATTACCATGTTCAGTGTTATTTCATTTGACATCTTTTGAAAAATTGTATCGTTCAGGTTATTAATAGAGTTCCAAGAAATTACAGCTGTCATGCTGCCAATTACAAAAATCCACATGTGTCAGGATTGCTGTGCATCTTGGCAGTTATCCATATTTACTGCAAGTGATATCCCAAGAAGAAAAAACAGTTGAATAGCCACCCAAGTTTAGAACAGATATTTCAAATCATTTTATCGGAAGGAAGTTTCCTCCCAGTTCATTTCCTGTCCTTTGGAGAAGAACACACAGCTAGTGTGATAATATATAATGGTGGTTCACCAAGCTGTCTCCTAGATAGTTTGAGGCAAGAATGTCCCATGTTCCAAGCCAGTAGAAACAATTTAGAAAGGTTGCTCAAGAATATTTCTGGGAAGAAGCAAAGGGAGAAAATGCATACTAAATTACATGAGTAAACTCTGTAAAGAATAATGTAGAAAACAATGACAAATTGTTTGCCTGAGAACACATTTTTTTTCTTTTTTATACATATAAAAATTACTAGGCACCCATTTTGTAGCTTGTTTTGTTTCTGTCATAACTTCTTAGCAAGTAAGTTAAAACAGTACTGCACTATTTTAAAAAGTTTTCTCTTTCTCACTCTCACTATAACTATAGTAAATAGGACATAATTAAGTAGCTATTAAAATTGTGTACCCAATCCCTTTTTATTTCAAACCGTCTTGGTCTATATATAATTCTTTCGCCTTGCTGTTTTCTGCTGTTGTGGCCATTTTCAATTTTTATTAGCACATGGAATCTTTTACTGTATTTCTTGCTGCTCGGCCAGATATACCGAGCAAATTAAATCCTGCTTAGCCATCAGTGTTTTAGGAGCCTTACACAATAAGTTTGACTGATAACTATACAAGAAATTGTACAAGAGATTTAGCAAGACAGGGTACAACGTATATTTAAATTTTAATGCATTTTTCAATGCTGTTTAGTCCTTGTCCATCCTTTGTATGACCAAACCCCAAGAATGTACTTCTTTCATACTGTGGATTCAGTCCACATTCATTCATTGCCTGTTTATTATAGCCTATTGATTCTTGTTCTAACACCCACATTTCTCATTGCTTTAAACTTACTTACCCTGATATATTTAGTTCTCACTTCAGGAGAACAAGGTGGCATAAATTTTTTCTTTCTCTTATACATTCTCATATCTTTGCAAACGTTCAAACACAACACAATACTTCTGAATCTTCATTTCAGTCATCATTTGCAGACCTTAATATTTCTCTATCCATTTCCCCATCTTTAAGTGGAATTTTTACAAAGACATAAAAATTTGTATCCTTATTCTAGATTTTAGCTAGAACTTTGAATTCATCATTCTAACAAACATTTTCATACTTCCCATTGGTGAACTCAGTATTCTTCTATGCCAGTGATGGCTAACCTTTTCCGGACCGAGTATTGAAAGTGTGCCGCACTGCACACACATGCGCCCATACCCCAAAATGCAATGTATCTGCAGCCCCCGCGCATGAACATGCTTGGCCCCCCGCACACACTCCGCATACGTGTGCAGCCCCCCGCACAGACCCCACTCTCCGCATGCATGTGCAGCCCCCCGCACATGCGTGGCAGAGACCCAAAGACCAGCTGGGAGGGACGTGCACATGTGCGGCAGAGCTGAACTGGGGTGACGGCTTGCGTGCCCACAGAGAAAGCGCTGAGTGCCACCTCTGGCACACGTGACACGTTCGCCATCATGGTTGTGTGCTATTCTATAACATATTATTTTCATTTCATTTTAAGACGGGGGTTTCCAGGCCCCAAAAAGCAGCCCATTTGGAACCGGGCCACAGAAGTGGCAGGGGAGCGCATATGTACGCTGTGCCACTTGCACGAGCAGCAGGCAAGCATGCGCACATGCCAGAGTGGATAAAAGTTGATGGTTTTTTTTTAAAAAAAATTAAAAAATGTTTTTTTAAAAATTTAAATCAGATTTTTTATTTAAATCGGATTTTTTTTTATTTTTATCAAAATTATTTTAATAAAATGCTTTTGGAGTAAAAATCTATCTAAATATAGTTTTCAATTTAAGATACAGTAATGATTTAGTTTATTCACCATAAAATGGAACTTAGTTATGTAGCAAGAGGCTGTATATTCTGCAATATTTAAATTTTTGGTAAACTCATTCAATGAATCCAAGCTCTGCAAGTTAAATAGGAAACCTTCATTTTTTTGTTTGCAAATAATAATATTAAAGATTCTAACTACCAGCAAAAGAATGAGTCCTTACATTTAAAGAGCACCTGTTATTTCAGATCCATCACGGCAGCGCCTGTTAGCAGGCATCCATTCACCTGCTGCCTGCCACGTCCCTCACCTTTTGTTGTGTCACTGCTGAATCACCAGCTATCTCATTATTTATTTTTATTTATTTTATTTTTCAATTTATATACCGCCCTTCTCCCTGAGGACTCAGGGCGGTGCACAGCCAGAATTAAAAACATGAAATACAAATATTAAAAACAATTAAAATCTATATAAATTTGGCCCAAAATTTAAAAAACCACAAACCAATTAAACATTTAAAAATTTAAAAAAAATTTCTTCCTAAGCCAGCCCGGCTTGCTGGAAAAAGTGTGTTTTAAGGGCACGGCGGAAGGCACTGAGGTCTTGGATTCTCCTTATCTCTGGGGGCAGCTGATTCCAGAGGGTAGGTGCCCCCACAGAGAAGGCTCTCCCCCTGGGAGTCACCAGCCTACATTGTTTGGCTGATGGCACCCTGAGGAGGCCCTCTCTGTGGGAGCGCACGGGTCTATTGGTAAGTCAACAGTGGGTCAGAGGAGGAGCCGCTGCAGGACATAGATGACAGTTGCTGTTGAAATCCACCCTGGGGCATGCGTAGCTCCATTTATGTCAGCGGCGGGCACATGTGCGCAAATGCCACTTGCACAAATGGAATAAACATGCTCACCCACTGCCCGTTTAGAAACATTCCCTCTCTCCCTCACCGGTCCATAAAGCTTGAAAGGTTTGGGGAAAGGTTGGGGACCACTGTTCAAAGTAGTTTCCGCATCCTTTTTTTAATATCCATTTCCGATCTATTCCATAGTGCAGTGACCACTAACCTTTTCCAGACCGAGTGCCCAAAGTGTGTGCGCCCAAACCTCCAAAATGCAATGCGTGCACAGCCCCGCATGTGCACCCTGTGTGTGCAACCACTGCACGTGCCCCGCACATGAGCCTGCACCCCCCATGCACCCCGCACATGCGCACCCCCACGTGCCGCCACACACCACACATTTGCGTACGGCCCCGTGCCCCCCGCACACACACCCACATGTGCCCTGTGCATGTGCATCAGATACCCAAAGACCAGCTGGTGAGAGGTGCGCGTGCATGCACAGCAGAGCTGAACTGGGGCAACAGCTCACATGCCCACAGAGGGTGCTGCGTGGCACATATGGCACATGTGTCACGTCTGGCACGTGTCACAGGTTCGCCATCACGGCCGTAGTGTATATTCTAATGCATTTTCATACAGAACATACACTTTGTCTCTGTATTAATTCCCTTTTCACATGTTGTACTTCTTCCATTCTATCTTTTCCCTAGGGTCCAGTCTTGACACCATTAAACGCTGCTATGTCAAAACCTCACATTGCTTTCAATGTCCTTCATAATTCTTTTAACTCATCATAACTCATCATAAGCAACCAAATCAGACATGCTTTTATTATTCATTCATTTTCCATGTATATGCATGAAGCAATTAATATTTAAATCACATATATTTCTAAGCAGATACTTGCTACCACCAGTCTCATTCATTCTTGGGTCTCCAAATATCCAGATCATTTTTTTCCCTATATTTTTTACTTCCTGATATCCATTCACGTCACCTAATGGAATAATCTTTTCCCCTTTCACATTTATTCAGAATGTTACATAATTTCCCCCAAAACTTGTTTTTCCCCATTACTATTACTTACTGGAATTTAATAAACAGTGCTCATCTATCTTTGAACTCCTATTTTTGTATGGATCCACAACAAACTAGATAATATATTTTTTAGCATACGTTTTAACCTTTGCTTCTCTACATGTATTAATCAACCCTGCTCAGCAAGATCAGATCATCTTTCTTCAATTAGATTCTATCCTTTCCATTTCTATTACCTTCAGCATCTGGAACATGTTTATTTTTCCATTCATTCATTATTTTTACTATATATTCTTCATGCTTTTCAAGTCATAGTCTGCCATACATTGACTGTCAACAGAAGATTCCTGAAGAACCACCATGAAGAAGGACTTTATCACCCATCTTTTGTTTAATAATGATTTTATGAAGAGTAGTCTTAGGTTTTTCAGCTTTACCATATCAATACCTCATTTGCATTTATGACTAAGAGTAAGGAAAAGTAACCATTTGTTTTGGGGTGTTTTGGCAAATATGCTGCAAACATGTCAAAAGCCCCAGTATAACCCCAAATATACACATGGTATTTTATGCAAACTGGGATCTCTAATCTAAAGGTTATGTGTATGGTGTTAATTGGAGTATACCCATTGATTTGCAGTCTTCATTTAAAGCTGTGTGTGTGTGTGTGTGTGTGTGTGTGCATTTCTCTTTAGCCAGGTTCTTCCTACGTAAACCAAGATTTTTATGCAGCCCTAGTTCAGTGAAATCACAATCCACTAGTTTCTAGGCTTTTTTCAGGCAGCCAGCAAGCACCCTGCTGCCCATTGGGAGAATCCATTGGGAGACTTAGTCTCCCAATGGGCATCAGGGTGCTTGCTGGCTGCCTGAAAAAAGCCTAGAAACTAGTGGATTGTGATTTCACTGAACTAGGGCTACATAAAAATCTTGCTTTACGTAGGAAGAACCTGGCTAAAGAGAAATACACATAAAGGCCTATGAAAACAAAACAAAACAAAACATACATACATACATACATACATACATACATACATACATACATATAAAATATTTTTATTCAACCGGGTATTTTCCTACGTAAACTTCTCAAACGCAATTTGAGAAACTGCAAGTTTCTCAAATTGCAGCCATAGCTCAGTGAAATCACATCCACTATCCTAGGCTTCTTCAGACAGCAAGCATGCATTTTGCTGCCTATTGGGAGACTAATATAGATCTATGTCTGACTCATTGGTTCTCATCAGTTAGCCACACCTTTACCATATGTTCCCTCCCCATAGAGGCTAAGTATTATATTTAGCTGATAAAGAAATAAAGGGAGACTAGTATAGAGCTATTTCAAGCTCTCATCAGCTAGCCATACCCTTACTTGGATTCGAATTTGGGCTGCCTGCGTGTTAGGCAGTTGTACCCCAGCATGTGGGAGGGAGCGTACTGCATCCCTTTCGCCTTTCAGCTCCAATCCAGGAGCCTTCAACATATATATATATATTTGCTACTACATATTTAAGAATTGCTTACCTAACAATATTATTTCCTACAGGATTACTTGTCTTTGGGGATGATGAAAGTGGATCTAAAAATATTACCCTGAAAACACGTTTTATCCTAATAAAGGATGGTGGAATGCTTCATATTGGAGCAGAAAAATGTCGCTATAAGTCCAAAGCAACTATAATCTTATATGGCAAATTAAACGAAGGTGATTATGTGCCAACATTTGGTGAAAAATTTGTGGGCGTGGGCCCCGGTGGAACACTGGAATTGCATGGCTCTCAGAAATTATCATGGACGTCCCTGTCAAAGACTCTGTATTCTTCAGGACTGGCCTCTGGATCCTACACACATGAAAAGGAATTTTTCCGAGCTCTGAACGTGAGAGTGATTGACCAAGACACCGCAAAGGTTTTGGAAAAGGGGAAGTTTGATACTCACGAATCTCACAATGACAGCAAAAAACTTCAGGATTTTCTAAAGGCTCAGCCTTTTGGTCGCATTGTTGCTATTGCTGTAGCAGACTCAGCTGCTAAAAACCTACTAGAAGAAACAAAAAGAACCATTCAGGATCTTCTGGGAAGTAAGCTCGTCAAAGGATTGAGTTATAGGTAAAAAAAAATGTTTTTGCAAAAAGCCTCCGTGCTCTTGGTTAAAAAAATATTTTAAAAAGGTGGTCCTTATATTATTATTTGGGATCTGACCTCAGCTTATTTTAATGCATAAATATAAAGGCTAAACACATTTCCTTTTGAGTATGATTTGCAGAGCCGCATCAGGAAGTTCCATAACAATCATCAATGCTTCACAATTCTGATAATCCTTGCAAAAGACATTAAACTACCCCTAACTCCAACCTAAGTGATAAATTTATTTTTTGATGTATATGGCTATCTACTTGCCATTCAATTCTGGGCAACTAATATCTAGTTGAAGCGAGCAAAATCAACAAAAATCAAAATTCGTCATGTCATATATTGAAATTTATACCCTTTAAAAACAGATTCGGCCAACTTACTTTCCTCCTTAGTGTCTAGGAAAAAATCATATATTTCCTACCCCGACCCTAGGACACTTGATTATGGCGTTAAAAATAAGTAAAGCAATTCCATGTTCCAAATCCAGTTTCACAGTATATATTTAGACAAATGCTGTTTATTTTTTCTTCAATTTCACATCACTGTCCCCCCTCCCATTTAATGTTACTGCTTTTCATATCAAGCTGATCGTTGAGAAATGGTTAAGCAGAAATACCTCCATGTTGGTTTCTTTTGAAAAATTGAATGCATGCCCATTATTATGCAGTATTGATCATTTGGTATAAAAATAGATTTCAAGGAAATATTGAACTATCCAGGACTTCTGCCTCATAGGCAGTAGAAATGTTCTTTGAAAGATGTGAGGCCTTACTGGGTAGAAATGATTGAAGAGATGGAACCCAAAGAGGAAAGAGACTGCAGAATAGTGGGCAAGGGATCCTCTGTATGTAGAGCAAAACATTCCTTTGCACAATTTTATTCAATATTTCCCGTCCTATTTGGTACTTGCAGTTTTACTAGATTGCTCAACATTGTCTATAAAATTCAAGAAAGCTGTTTCAGCTTTACTCAAAAAGGCAGGCAATAGAAGGATGGGACAAGAAAATTTCAGTTCCTCTGCTCTTATAGGTTAATGCCTAGATTTAATCCATAATATTTCAGTTACGTGTAATAGGCTACTAACCACCTCTGGCAGCAGACAAAGAAAACAAACCCTTGCCCTTCTATTTTTATTTATAGCAAACTGTTCTATAATCTCTGTGATTTGATTATACATTTTAATACAGTGTGAAAGTCAGTTCTTCTCTTCATAATACACAAGGCAACCAGATTTCTTGGCTTTAGTAGGTGTCAAGCCTGAATTTAATTGGGGTGTGGGATTGTTTATATCCTTGGGTACTCTGACATGAATTCAGTTTGACACAGTTTGGAGCTGAAGGGGGAAGAGCCGAGAGGATAGTCTTCAGCCAAAACAACATAGATAGCCGATGATTCAAGTACATTCCAACGGCTGGCCAGCCACAGTAGTAGGAGAGAAGTCGCCAAGCAACCAGCTCTCATCTTGGTTGGACAATGTGACAGATTGTTTTGGAAAATTGAGAAATTATTACTTATATTGGGGTGGAAAGCGTGGGAACTTTCAGTACTGGCTTTCCATCAGTTGTGCCAAGGTGATGTATCTAAATAAATTTGTTCTTTGAGGAAACGAAATGCCTTGGAGTTCGATTTGTAATGAGTGCATTACTTGGAACCTGACAGTAGGCATGCAAGGATTTGTTAAGAGTGGCATTTTACATATTTATACAATCTTAAGTATGTATTTATTGCCTACTCAAGTATATGTATTCTGACAAATCATGTAAAGATATCGGCCTGATTTTGAAAGTATTCTTTTAATGAAATGTAGAATAAGAGTACCTCTTATACTAACTTCCTTAATATTCTGAAACAGTGCCCCCCCAACATTTTGGGCACCAGGGACCAATTCCGTGGAGAGAGGTTTTTCCATGGACCGGAGGGCGCATGGTTTTATGTGCTGTCTGCATTCTGTGGATGGGGCTTTGTTTGTTTGCCGTGGCCCAGTTTCTGGCATTCCGCTGACCAGTGCCTGTCCATAGAGCAGGGGTTGGAAATACCTGTTCTAAAAGAGGGTAAAGGAAGGGATTATGAGAAGATAAAAGATTGGGAACCAAGCGTCATGGTGAAATCACATGTTATGTCATGACTATATTTATCTTCTATAGTCCTTAAAACAAATTAAAAATCATCAGAAAAGCTTGGTTTGAGTGTCATGGGTCATAGGTACTGCTTCTGTCTGTCCGCAATAGGGAGACTACACAGAAGGAATTTCCTCCCTCCCCACATCCCCATGAGGGAATGGGACAACTTGCTGTGGCCAACTCACCATGGCCAACTCACTACAAGACAACCCATTGCAAGACAATTTAACCATTCTATTTAATTATTTACAATAAATAAAAATTATTTACATTTTTGCCATTCACATTTCATTCTGCCGCTCCTTTTGCATCCTTTCTTTAATGAGTCTATTCCATCATTTGTTTGATATTAGTGTAACTCTGTTGTGTAGTGAGTTGTCCCTTAGCGAGATGGCCGTGGTGAGTTGTCCTCTAGTGAGTAGGCCAGGGCAAGTTGGCGGCAGTGAGTTGGCCGTGGCGAGTAGACCATGGTGAGTTATCATAGTGCCAATTTTGTTCTGGAAGGTTAATGGAACATAACATGCTGTAGTTAAGCATTCAGCATTGAGCTATATGGAAGAATGTCCAACTTGAATATTTTGTACATATTATTATAATAAACTCTGCTCCTTAATATTCATTAATGCATCAGTATTTACAGACAACAATCCATATACACCCCACTAAAATGACTGCACAGGAAAAGAGAGCAGCTTTAAACTATTCGTTTGTATAAAAAGGGGGGAGCCAGCCAGCCTTTGGCAAAATGCCTAAAACCATAAACTTTCTTTCAAAAGCTGTGGTGTTCTTTAATAAACTCTTGGGTAAATTTTCTTAGTATCTAGGAAACCTGGTATTTCAGGAATAGATATTGCTGCTTTATTTTAGTACGGCTCCATCTTTGGATGCGTTTCTTGTAAGCTGTTTGATCCTTGCAAAGGAAAAGTTAAGAGTTTTAGCATGTAGGGAGGTAAGGATGTAGTTAGATATAGAGCTGTGTAAAAGCTTGATGTCCAATTACATCAGTTTGAATTGCATGCCTAAATTTTCAAGGCTGCCATTTATCTGCCTAACTAAGGACCTGTATCTTTTGCATAAGACTATAAACAGATATTAACTGTTTTTTTTCCTTCAAATTGAGAGTAAAGTTGCTTATTAGTCCAAAAAGCTTAAGCATTGGAATAAACTGAGCAAATGCTGATTCTTTAAATTTTAAGTCCTCTCTCTTTTCTTTTCTCTTCTCCTTTGCAAATTATGTAAAATTTTGCTTTGATCAAGTATTGTGATGGTTGCAAAGCACACACATTTCTTTTCACAACTTGTTTGGTCCTAATATTGTCTTATAATGGATTTCTTCAAAAATTTCAGTGTGCTGTACAGGTAGTCCTTGTCTTATGATCACAGTTGAGCCCAAAATTTCTATTGCTAACCAAGACAGTTCTGTGAATTTTGCCCTATTTTACAACCTTTCTTGCCACAGTTAAGTGAATCACTGCAGCTGTTAAGTTGGTAACATAGTTGTTAAGTGAATCTGGCTTTTCTATTGACTTTGCTTGTCAGAAAGTCACAAAAGTGACTCAGGTGATCACATGACCCCGGGACCTTGGAACCGTCATAAATATAAATCAATTGCCAAGTGTCTGAATTTTGATCACATGATCTTGGGGATGCTGCAATAGTCATAAATATGAAAAATGGTCATAAGTCACTTTATTTGAGTGCCATTGCAATTTTGAACAGTCACTAAATGAACTGTTGTAAATCCAGGACTACCTTTAATAAACTATTGTTTTCAGTAAAACATAATGGCGGTTAAAATAATCTTTCCCAAATCAGATATATTGAGTATAACTCCAAAATTTCTCAACAATGATTATACTAATTAGAGGATTCTGAAAATTGAAATGTAAATTTCTAGAGGGCTCCAACACTGGGGAAAGCTGAGTTAAAATGTGATGTTAATACAAGAAGCAATCTTTCAGTAGAAATGATAGAATTGTAATTATAATGATTATACAAGTGACTGAGTAACATTCAAGCAGTTATTATTTCTGATTGATTTGAGGGGGATTATTATATTTGCTACATTCCTCACTGGAGGAATTACTTCATAGCAACATTATTAGTCTTGACTGCTGTGGGATTTGCTGAGCTGTAGAGATGAGGCATCTGTTAAGTAGAATGAGTTTAGTGATTACTTAAGCAGCCTTTCCTACTAACTGTTTAAACATAAATTAATAATAATGCCTAACTTTGTAAAGAAGCATGTTACAGTTTTGTGCTATATACAGAAAAATGCTTACATTCCATTGTTAAAAATAGTTGTGAGTTGATCATGAGCCCTTTGTATTTTAATTAATCAAGTACGTGGACTGCCAATACAAGTGGGGGGGGGGGAGAGAGAGAAGAAAGCAGAGAAAAGATAGAGAAGGAGAAAGAAAACTGCAAATTCAAAAGTGTTTTCAGGAGATTAGTATCACCTTAAGAATCTATATCAGGTCATAGCTGAAGCAGGCAAGCAACAAAGTTTAGAAGAAATAAATCACAAATTGGGTCCCCAAAACATGGTTGTACAAATTGACAAGTCTGTTATTTTGGTAACATGGAAAGAACTATTCTGCACCTTGCTACTTAACCAATTTCTGTGCTTTACTAATGCTTTGAAATACTTGATTTACAGATAGCCCCAAAACAAAGAGAAACAATCTGGGCAGTGTGTTTTAACATACTTTATTTTATTTGGCTTATAGGCTGCTCAATTTGCAAATGACTCATGAAAATTCCCTGAACTAATTAGGATTTGATCATAAAAATCATCATGTTCAATGTATTAAATTTATTAGAGTACCAGTGGCATATTTCTGACAGTGAGAGCAGTTTCATTAATCCTCCTCTAGAAATTGAAACTATAAAGATGTGTTTATTCTGTTCTCAAAATTAGCCATGTCCTCAAAATTAGATTCAGAAAATTTCAGATTTCCAAAGCAGATTTGGAGGCGTGACAGAAAGAAATGTCATTGTGTTAGAGTCTATTAAAATTGAACTGAATTCCATCCATAGATGGATTTTTTTTTCTTTGACTGAACTGAATATTTTTTAATCCTTTGACTCAACTGAATATCCTTTACTTTTTTAGTTCCATGTGGTCAAAACAGATTAAGTCATATTGTTCTTCTTTACATCAATTTGCTACCTGTCATCCTCTTGTCTTTGACCTGGAATTGAGGGTCTTGGAAAATGATGTTTCATTCTTGCTTTAAAGAAGCCTGTAACAGCTACACATTGATAAGCTACTGTACAAAGCTAGCAGAATTTTTTTAAGTTTAAGAGAAAAAGGCAGTAATTTAAAAGTGTGGGAAATTTTTACATCACAATAAAAAGTTGTATATTCAGACCTTGGCCTTTTCTCTTCTTAAATTTATTGTATTGTAAAATAATATTTTATAATTCATCCTATTTTTAATTAAATCCCTGAAATATTATTTCAATGTTTCTGTCCCAAATCTGCACATTTCTTGTATTTCCAGAACCAAAGTTGAAGTAGAAGGATTCTTTTTCTTATGGGTCTAAGAATGAATGAGTTTTTTAAAAAAGTTAATTGGATAGCATGCTTACCAATTTCAAAGACACTTTTTTTTTTAATGTGAGCAGTTCCTTCCCCAACAGTTCTAGATGTTGTAAGTGAAATCATTGCTAGAAATGTTAATACCTGTTAGCACGCAATGAAGGGGGTGGGGGGAAAGGTGGAGAGAAAATGGGAATCTCTTGGTTCTGGTCTTATGAAATCAAAGGTGTCTTAGTGTAGACCCAGTGTAGAAACCAGGAGCCACTGTAAAGGCAGAAACTTTCTGTCAAGAATATATAGATTTTCAGGAGATAGGGAGGAGTAGAGAAGCTGATCTTGGCTTACTTTCTAGCGAACAAGTAATTTATAGGGTATCTACAGTGAGGCCTTCACGCCAATGGACTAAGATGTTCAACTGCAATGCTGAGACACACTGATTCATTTAGCAATAGCACTTAGACTTATATACCACTTTACAGTGCTTTTTACAGCCCTCTCTAAGCAGTTTACAGAATCAGTATATTTCGCCGAACAATCTGGGTCCTCATTTTACCCACCTCGGAAAGATGGAAGGCTAAGTCAACCTTTCCTCCCCCTCCCCACCCACCCCCCAGCCCAGCAAACAAATATGATTTTTGTGAGTATTTATAATTTTTTCCTTATATAATCTCCCTTTTTGAGGAAGTGTCTTCAGTTCAAAGTTGTCTTCCTTTTGGGTAAACAAGCGTGCACAATGCTTATCTCCCTATGCTAAAAAAAAATCCTTGGCACATACTGTCTCCCATATAAATCTGTAAAACCACTGGTGCTTTTTAAAGAAAAATTGTGTCCTGTATACTTTTACTAATTTTGTTTTATTATCATAGAAGATTCACATATACAGTAATGGGCTTTAGGTTAGAGTTTGGAAAGTGCTAATTTCCAAATTGTGAAATCATTTGAAATCGAATATTTCTCTGTAAGTAGTTCTTTCTTTAATTTAAGCTTTTATCTCTTTTGGTTTGCATATGAGTTTAGGAGTGTAAAGAATTAAGTTCAAGAGACTTCTGCAGTCCTTTCTTGGGAATTAATTCTTGAATACATCAAAACAAGCTTCTCCAGCCACGTGACAACCGGATACTTGTCATAATGAGACTATTATAATCCCCATTAGTCCCAGGCAGTATGCCTGTGACGGGTTGGTATTCATATGACAACAATAACAACTGATGCTACTTTTCTGAAAAATGAAACTGAACAACTGGGAAATATTCCTTAATGCATCGCAGTAAAGAATATTTTATTTGGATTTTTTTAATTGATAATTTTCCATGTATTATTATTGTTTTTTAAAAGAAACCTTATTTAGGGTAAGTATTTAAAGTTGTGCTCTCTTCTTTACAGGCAAGCCTGGGCTTTAGTGAGTGTAATTGGTGACGGAAATTCGTCTTGTAATGAATCTGTGAGAGACTATGAAAATCACAGTACAGGAGGAAAAGCTCTTGCAGAAAAAGAATTTTTCACAGTGGATGGACAGAAATTTATTGTGAGGGCTTTCAGTGAATGGATTGCTGGTAGGAATATGCTATTTTTAATTTTCTTTTAGAAAACAAATTTTAGTTTGGTTATCCTGTGCAGCTAGGTTTGCTGTATTTAGAACGCATCTTTATTGCTATGTACCTTATGTTGATCATAAGCTGTAGTCTGTTGGAGGCCAGAAGTGAAAAAAGAAAAATCTAAAGTTTAAAAATAATCGAAATGTCTATTTTATGTCCTTGTTTTAATAAGCACAAAAAAAAAATGGAACTTTGAGATAGCAAGACAAGTCTGCTGGCAAGAAAACTCAATATTGGTTTCTTGTTCCATTTTTTTGGGGGGGGGCACTGTTTTTTATGAAATGACAACCTTTCTAATATTTATGAAAGAATCGTTATTGGTAGCAAATAACATCTTTTGATTTAAAATGTTTACAAAAAAAGCCATGGAAATCAATTAAAATGTTTTTCCCCATAATGCCATATGTCACCTTCATACTTTTAAATAGGGAAAAATAAATCATGGTTTTGGTAGCTCTTTAATCAATATGCTTAAAGCATGATGATTTATTAAATATTCTTAAATTAGAAATGTGCTTTGTTGAGATCTATCAAGTATGAAAGAAAAAATAGGTTCCTATATTCCTGTCCTGTTGCAGATAGGCAAAATTGGAAGGCTTATAGCTTATAGCAATCTAGATTTTAATTCAAATGCTTTGACTATATTAATAAATATTAGGCATTCTGCTGTTACCTAGGATTGAACTCTCAACCTTCTATGTGAGAGGCGAGTGTATTCACTATGTAACCACTAGGTTACATAGAGTACTGGCAAAATTTATTTATTGTAAAATAAAAATAATATAAACTTCGGAGTATTCTGCAATTGCATCCTTGTTTTTCATCCAAGAAATCATTCTCTATGTTTTTTGTTTTTTGTTTTTATTTATATGCCGCCCTCCTCCGGAGACTCAGGGCGGCTTACAATGCGTTAAGGAATAGCCTTCATACTTTTGTATATTTATACAAAGTCAGCTTATTGCCCCCACAAACTGGATTCTCAATTTACCTACCTTAGAAAGAATGGAAGGCTGAATCAACCTTGAGCCTGGGGAGATTCGAACTTGCAGTAATTGCAGGCAGCTGAATGTTAATAACAAGCTATTAGCCAGCTGCGCCACCAGGCCCGTGAGACAACCCTAACCCTAACTCCTTACAAATAGTGGTTCCTCATTCATAATCCACAAGAATATACTTAAAAATACTACTGCAATTATTTTTGGTAGATGTTGGTGAAAAATCATAGGGAGTTTAACTGTAGCTCTGTACTACCTTTCGTCCTGCTGATTTGATTTGCATGTGCATTAAACTGTTTTGATATAATACTATTTGAGCATTTGCAAAGGTGGCGACTTTTTTAAAAAATGAACCAAGAAAAGTGTTAATTTTTTGTTCCAAGGTGTTCCAAAGTGGGGTTTTCAGGTTAAAGCTGTGCATGGAGTGATAATGGATTTGTCAGAAGATGTTAGCAGCTGGAAGCCTGGAGACCAGATTGTTGTGGCAAGCACTGATTACTCTATGTATCAAACAGAGGAATTCACACTCCTTCCTTGTCCAGAATGCAACAAATACCAAGTCAAAGTAAAAGGTAAGAGCTGAGAAGTAAAAATAAATGTATCTAGCAAGCTTCTCCCCCCCTCCCCCCAACCAAGGTATGGTTCTGTTGTTTTACAGTCCTGGTGACTTTTTGCTTTGAGAATATTTTTCTAGCTGCTTAATATCCACCTGTCTAAAATCCTTAATTGACTGATGTGGGATGCATGGCATTGATTCTGTAGGCACAGTGCTTGTGAAAGGAAAGGCTGCTTTAAATTTATTTGTTCTAAGAGACAAATCAGTGAATTTGATTTGATCTGAGTTAATTAAACAGTTGTATCCACATACCTGTTTTTATAGCCCAAATGATGATTCTGTTCAACTAAAATTAGATCAATGCCAATTAAAAAATGTCTATTTCTGGTTATCTGTTTAAAAAATAACCTTCCCTTTTCTATTGTTCCTCCCTCCCATGCATTTTCCTTATTTGGGGTGACTGTCTTAAGCACTGAAGCATTCAGTATACCCTTGTTTCTTTCTGTAGTGTTTGTCTTATACCTGCTACAGAGATAAATGATTTCTCATGTTGGACAGTAATGTTATTAGAATAATTCACTCTCATATCAAGCAGAGCCTTGGTGGTGCAGCGGACTAAGTGCTGTTATGTAGCACTTAGCTGCCAGCTGCCTGCAATTAGTGCGAGTTCAAATCTCACCAGGCTCAAGGTTGACTCAGCCTTCCATCCTTCCGAGGTAGGTAAATTGAAGACCCGGATTGTGGGGGCAATAAGCTGACTTTGTAGAAACACCACTTATGGGGGGCCAAAAGCCCTAATAAGCAGGTATATACAAAAGAATGAAGGCTATTGCTATAAGTGCATTGTAAGCCGCCCTGAGTCTTCGGAGGAGGGCGGCATATAAATTGAACTAATAAATAAATAAATAAAGCAGTAAAACTTTACTGCAAGTCTCTTCACTAAGAGATCGGAGTCATTTCCCCCCCTCTTCTCTGCCCTTCGCTTCCCTTGGATTTTCTAACACTTACCACCTATAACTACCAGAATTTGATGCAAATTTTTACTCAGAAAGATGGATGTGTTTCAGATATTACATTTCTTCATAGCCTAATGCTTCGGAGATGTTAAGAAATATAATGTTCTGGGAGACAAAAACCATGAAAGCAAAATAAACAATTTCTATGAAATTTGTGAAATGAGGTTGGAAAATAGTGATCTGTCCACTCTCAAAATCATATATAGTTATTGTTCTTAGAAGAAAGCATGGCTGCTTTAAAGTAATTCTTAAATGGTCTTAAATAATTGTATAGTTTTAAAGTGTTTTCGGATTAGGGGCATCCATTTAAGCTGGCTTATACTTGTAGTAATTATAATGCCCGAAACAGGTTAGTGTAAACTTTGAATTCTTTAAGTATAATACTGGTTAAAAACCACTATGAATATAATCATTTATTTATCAAATTTCTATACTGCCCATCATGTTTGCATGATTAAATGAAAGATTCTATAATTATTTTGAAAATTCATGATTAATATTTATTGAAATCTAATTCTTAATTATGAATTGAGGATTTAATAGGAGCTTAGCTTCTAAGAGAAGAGCTAACTTTTAGTGAACTGCTTCTTGCCTTATTTCTAATTTGTCTTAAAGATTGCAAGAAGAATCTTAAATTACTGTAGTCTAGGAGATAATATATTTCTTCCAAATTCTATATACATATCCCCTTCAGAATTTCATTAGTTAAAAATTCACTGAAGATGAGTGGGAAGAACAATATATTTGGTAGCAGCTTCTCTTTTCCAGAACCATCTAGGTATAGTAAAATTATTAGTATATAATAATAAAATCGTAAGAGGAAAGTGTGTTTGGATATGTTTACTGCTTTGAGGTATGATACAAATAAATAAATCATGCATATATACATACAGGTAGCCCTTGCTTGAAATGGTAATTGGGACTAGCACCTTCATCGCTAATTGATGCATTTGTAAAGTGTGATGTTCCATGACTGTGGCAGTTTACAACAGTATTTCACCAATCCCAGTTGCTGTTGTCAGACACATTTTGCATTGTCACAGCATTATGCGGTCACATGATTGCCCTTTGTGACTTCCCGCTAGCTTCCCCATTGACTTTGCTTGTTGGAAACTAGCAGTGAAGGTCACAAATGGCAACCACCTGATTGCTGGATGCGGCAACCATTGTAATTGTGAGCCAGTTGCCAAGCGCCCAAATAGTGATCATGTGTCCACGGGGATACTGCAATGGCCACAACTACAAAAACCCATTGTAAATCTCTCTTCTTCAGCACCATTGTAACTTTGAACATTCACTGAACAAGGGGCCGTTCAACAAGAACTACCTGTGTTTAAAGGGTTAAGAACTAGTGGATGCATTGCTTCAGAAGTGATTTTGCAGTTGATTGAGTGTGTATTATTAAGGTTGTGAAGCCTGAATGTAAGAAGGCATGAAAAGGTGATGTCACCCCAACCAGATTATTACTGTGGTGAAGAAGAGATTACGTACCTTAATTTAGATAATATTGAAGATAACACAGGAATAACCCTAATATTCCAAGAATTGGTGATATTGAAATTTCTGTTTCCTCATTGCCTTTAATTTCACATGAGGTATTCTCAGGATAATTTTATCTTGCTTTAGTGAGCTGTCCCTTTGCTTGAAATATGGATCTCATCATCTTTCTAGTGAAATTTTATTCTTTGCTTCTCTTAGTCCTCAGACTTCAGCATCTGCAGAAAGCTTGTGCCAACTCTCTCACATGAATGAGGAAAGGCAAGCAAACTATTTCCATATGGAAGCAGTTCCTCGGCTTTCTATTCATTTAATATCCAGTTTCCTTCACTGTTCCAAAAATCTGTCAAGAGCTTCATCCCTTCCTACTTCGCAGGCATGTACAGTCCGGCTGAATTTTTTGTGCAAGAAATCAAGTTCACTTTACCTGTTAAACTTCCAGCACAGCCACTATACATTATTTTTTCTTTTTGTAACTGTTGTTATTTTGCATTTTGGTATTCATTAATTCTGAATTAGATCTTTACATCATCTGGTTTGAAGAGTTTATGTCTGGACAAAAATTATATTCTACATTGAATTGTTACCAAAAAAAAACCCATAATGCAGCGACCATAATGAAAAAGCCACAATGAAGCCAAAAGTCAACTTTTACAGATCTGCTATAATGAGATTAATATGCTAAGATTCAATACATTGGTCTCATTCAAAAATAAGATAAAATAGCATAGCTACTTCTTTATAGTGAATTATTTTTCTATAGCACAAGGTTCATCCAGTGCAAAGAGAATCTTACACTTTATAAGGAAACATGACAATTGTATTTTTAAGGAAGAAACTGCCATTTTTATGTGGAAACATTTGTTTTTAATATAGAAGGAATTCAGGAAAAAAATAATTGGAGTGTTCATTACATATTTAAATATTTTGATAATCTAATACTGTTCAAAGAGCAATATACAAATGTTGTATAAAGCCATTTTGTCTCTTCAATTTCTGAAGCTGTTACTTGTTCATGTGTCCATTTGTGGCCACGCCTGTATGTGTGTGCACATATGTGTATGCATGATGTGTATGCATGCATGCATTCTTTTCTAATACTAAGAGCAAAATTTAAGTTTTTACATAAATTTCAACTGCATAGAACTTGGAAGAAAGTAAATTTTTGGTGCCTCATCAGATTCTCATTTTCAGCTGGATTGTTCATATTTTAATTGGTTTTTTGGTGCAGACATATTAAAACTATTTTTTTCTGAGAAAAAATGGACTGCTATACAATTTTGATAGTCCTTGTCTTACAGCAATTTGTTTAACACTGTAAAATTATATCAGCATTGAAAAACGTGACTTACACCAGTACTCATAATTACTGCTGTTGCAGTGGTCCACACAGTCCTGCAGGGACTTGGCAATCAGCATGTATGTACAATGGTTGCAACGTCTTCGGGTCACATGATTGCCTTTGTGGCCTTCCAATAAGCAAGTCAGTGGGAGAAGATGGATTCATTTAACAACCATGATGATTCACTTAACAGCTATGCAAAAAAAAAGTTCATAAAATTGGGCACAATTACTTAATGACTACATTGCTTAGGGACAGAAAGTTTGGTTGTAAGTCAAGAATGACATGAATGATCGATTGGTTTATAGTTAAGCATGTCGAACAGGGCTAGCTGGCATTATTATTATTATTCAACTCATAGAATGCACCTCTGCGGATTTTAATTCCTTTCACTATTCAGGCCCTCATTCTATGCCTAGACTGTCCTGTAGATTTACATAACATAATTAGAGTGATAGAAATGCTATGATGGGAAACAAAGTGAGGAGACTCTTGGCCAGTCTACTGTACTTGGCTCTAGCCCACCAAGGAACATCAATAAAATAGTGAAGTCTTGAATGGTCTTTATTCAAAGTTTTAGATGAAGAATTGTGTGATCCTAATATTTCTCCTGAGAGCTCCCTGGAGAGTCCAAGAATGGGCTGACTCGTCTGTTCCTCCAGAGACCGAGCTTTCAACTTTGTGGCCATGCCTCCGTCCTCCTCCTCCTCTCTGACACAGTTTCGGCTCAGTCTTAGCCTTGAAGAGACTTGTCAATTGGAATTCTTGAATTCTCAACGACAGGTTTTTCTTCGCGTTGTGGGGGTTTTTGGAGCTGCGGGTTTGTGAAGGAGCCGCAGCTTGCTGCCACACGCTCCAATTTCGCTTGTAGAGCCGCCGGCCTGTCATCCAAGCTTCGGTTCAAGCCAATAATCCATACATATATACTTTGCATTATTGCCTTGCCTTCATATTTCACATCATTCTCAAGCTGGAAAAATATATTCCATTCCATAACACTGCTTTGCAGAATTTCTCAGTCAAAGGCAGGGTTGGTACCAGTACAATATGTACAGTCATCAGCCTTGTGCCTCTTCATAGGCTGTACACCGCCCTGAGTCCTTCGGGAGAAGGGCGGTATAGAAATAAAATTATGATGATGATGATGATGATGATGATGATGATGATGATGATGATGATGATGATGTACATCTACATGTGCCCCCAGTCTTATGTGGGCTGCTAAGCTTTTGGCAGATTGTCTGGCTTCTGTAGAATGCCTGTAGAAATCTAAGGAAATTGCTCAGTCAGCAAGTCTGAGAAGTATTGAAAGCTAAGAATTCGAGTGGTTAATCAAAAAGTTCTTGGTTATAATCTTGCTTTAGCCTTAAAGTGACTTTAGAAGTGTCATTTTCCTTATTCTCAGTCATTCTGTCTGCTACCCAGGATAAAATACTGACTTTGCAAGATTGTTTATAATGCTTAAAATTGGAAAATGCTTAAAGCGTTTCAGTGTGCTAGATTATTAGCTGCTACCATTAATTACAAATTATTTCTAATAATAATCTATTACTATAATACATTTAAAAGAGAAAATTTTGAGTAATACCAAAATAATGCTTCTAAGCTAATAGCAAATCTCCTATTGCACTTTGTATTTTTTTTTTCTATTACATTTGTTTATATATTATTTATACATACTGGGCAAAAGTCTTAGACCACCATTACATTTTTTGTTGTAGCAATGGTATATTGACCATATATAATTATGTCTCAGTCTCCTTATTAAATTACAACCAGAAAATACAAAAAATTTGTATGCAGTTTTCAAAAACAGAAAAAAGCAGAAAAAAATAGCTTCCATAGGTTAAAGTGCCAAGTATTTAATGTTACCTCCCCTTGCACTTGAGCAACAGTGGGTCCTGTAAACCATTGGTCCTGAACCTTTTTGGCACCAGGGACCAGTTTCGGGAAGACAATTTTTCCACAGGGGAAGGAGGCGGGGGGAGAGAAGCGCACTACTTAGATCCCTCGCATGTGCAATTTACAGTAGGATTTGCACTCCTATCAGAATCTAATGCCTGGTGACCTGAGGTGGAACTGATATGAGTGATGATAGCGCTGCGGAGCATCTGCAAATACAGATGAAACTTCGCTTGCTCGCCTGCCAGTCACCTCCAGCTATGCAACCCGGTTCCATGGCCCAGGCTTTGGGGACCACTGCTGTAAACCTAAATGGAATGGAACCAGGGGTGAAATGCTCCCAGTTTGGACCGGCTCGGGCGAGTAGGTAGCAATGGCGGCGGGCAGTTCAGAGAACCGGTAGCAAAAATCCCTGCCCCCCCATGCCCAGTTGAGCTGTGCGATCATCAGAGCCTTTTTTTTCTTTTAAATGGCTCTGACGAGCCAAGCTCTGACGATCCCAGCTGAGTTGCCTGCTAATCAGGCAACTCAGGTTGGATCGCCAGAGCCATGTAAAAGAAAAAAAACTTTTTTCCTTTTAAATGGCTCTGACGATCCAAGCTCTGACGACCCCAGCTGAGTTGCCTGCTAATCAGTAGCAAAAATCCCTCCCCCTCCCCCACTCAGCTTGCTTACCTTAGCTGCTGTTTGCAACGCCTTGCTGTAATCCCTGCAATCCATTGCATCAGCAAGCAACTGAATCTCCCTGCCTCCTATCAAGCAGGCAGGGAGTTGTGGACTTCAACTCCCAGAATTCCTCAGCCAGAAAAGCAAAGCTGGCTGAGGAATTCTGGGAGTTGAAGTCTACAAGTCTTAAAGTTGCCAAGGTTGGAGACCCCTGTTCTATTGGGTAAGTTTTTTTCCCCTTTGGGAGCTTTAAAAAAATAGTTAATTGGGTTTTTTTTTAGTTATTCTTTTTTTACACCTAACGATTTAAAGTTTAGGAAGTTTTAAATTTAGCTGCTTTTATATAAAAATAAAAATAAATTAAAATAAAATAAGATTTGTGCAGCTTTCTGAGATTTAGTATGTTTCTGTAGTGTTTCACTCTAACTCCACAAACACACAAAATCTCACAAAGCTGGATGTGGAATTTTGTGTGTGTAAAGTGTGAAAGTTGGTTTTTTGGGCTTTTTGGGGCTGTGTGAGGTTCCTGCTTGTTGCAGGGGCCATTTTGGGTCTAGCACAGCTGCTTTTACATTGTGGGTGAGCCAGTTGTGTTATGTTGTGTGTGTGTAAAGTGTGAAAGTTGTTTTTTTGGGGCTTTTTGTGGCTGTGTGAGGTTCCAGCTTGTTGCAGGGGCCATTTTGGGTCTAGCACAGCTGCTTTTACATTATGGGTGAGCCAGTTGTGCTGTGTTGTGTTGTGTTTTGTGTGTGTGTAAAGTGTGAAAGTTGGTTTTTTGGGCTTTTTGTGGCTATGTGAGGTTCCTGCTTGTTGCAGGGGCCATTTTGGGTCTAGCACAGCTGCTTTTATATTGTGGTGAGCCAGTTGTGTTGTGTTGTGTTTTGTAGGTTAAAAAAGGGCAAAGAAGTGATATTGACTTGGCCATGCCCACCTGACCAACAAGCCACGCCCTCCCAGTCACCTTACCACCAAGCCTCACCCACTAATTAAGCCACGCCCACAGAACCGTAGCAAAAAATTTTAGATTTCACCCCTGAATGGAACCCTAAGTACGATCATTGCTGTGTCCTATGATTTCTTGCCAAAACAACCGCTGTGCAAAAAGGCCTATTACACCAGGTTTGTACAAGACGTGCTTGAACATTACATACAATACAGACACATGTTCTTGAGTGCAATTCATTGGAAGCTTGCCAATAAGACCAACTTTCAGTCATATCATTCCAGTTAAAGTGCCAAAGATCATAAATTTGACAGACTAAAAATAATTTCATATCAGCAAGGCCACTCTCAAAGGGAAATCAACAAACTGAATATTCAAGATATGGCATTCAAGACCAAAAAATAATTATGGATGGTCATTAAAACTTTGCTTAAACAACAAAGTGGATGGTGGCCTAAGGCTTTTGCACAGTACTGTATATTATTGTTCTAGGAAATCATTTAAAAGAAGTCTGTTGTTTTAAGAAATCAATCAGATTCTCCTGGGAGAACTTCTATTTCCGTAGTTGTCTTTCTTTTCTAGCAATCATCATCTATACATAGGATTAGAACTTTAGCATTGCTTTCATTGCCATTACAGAAACATTTTTCTAATTCTTGGAAGAACCTTTTAGCTGTATATTCACAAATAATATGGATAACAAAGAGATTCTAATTTTGCATAGCCTTGTCATAGCATGCCACAGTGTTTGCATTCCTGTTGCTCATTGCTGTCAACAGCTGGTGAATGGGACTTTGCAAGTTCTTGATGCTTCAAAATAAGGTATCAGCAAAGCTTTTGTTTCATTTTATTGAAAAATAATCCATTTTCTTAACTGGGAAAAACTTGTAGAGTATACCATTAAGAGATGGTGTGATGTTTAGTCAAGAACAATTTTCTTATACAAGTAATCATGTTGAACACAACTATGTAAGCTGCAAGATGGAGAGCAGAAAAGAAAGCAGATATACATATGAATGTTAACATATATAAATAAGCATATATCAAGTGACCATTAAACATAGATTATGGAAATTATTCTAAACCTGGTAAAAACAATTTCAAAGAACAAGAGTTCATGGAGGCGAAATCCATTTCTTGTCCTATGCTAAATGAAAAAATGGTTAAAAAAACCTTTTCCTACTCTACTTTTGATGCATTGTATTTTCAGGCAGTGTTAAAAACCAAATCCTTGTAAACCAAATCTGATCTATTCAGAGGCAAGTCGCTGATGGTTTTTTTTTTTAATGAAGCTAAAATAAGTATGATAACTGTACCAATTGGCTACTTGTATTTATAGTAATAAAGGTGTGTCATTTTCATCCTTCTCTTCATTTGTTTTCTCTGTTTTGAACCAGAATTGCCTCAATTTCTGCATGTGGGAGAAATCCTTGATGGAGTGGATATGAGGGCAGAGGTTGGAGTTCTTACCAGAAATATCGTAATCAAAGGAGAGATGGAAGATTCCTGCTATACTGGCAAAGACTGCAGATTCTTCAATTATGATACTTTCGGTGGACATATCAAGGTATGGAAGGAAAAGTTTAATTTCACCGTATCAAGGCTCCAGTGGCTTTTGCTCTTGCAAATAGGACACAGTGGAGGGAACTCTATCCTGTTTCATACTATTTAATGACTGCTGCCTGTTAAGCATTAGGTTGAGCAGATGTGTGATATATTGATCATGCAGCTCCGGTATTTCTACGTCCACTTATTAAATAGTGCTGTTTTTTATGTCATGAGGAAGTGAAGCTGCCTTTGTTCAGAACCCAAATTTAGCCCACTAATTCTATTCTGCAAAAACTCAATTATAGTGATTCTTGATTTATTTACTGTTGAGATGATGCAGCTTATGATATTGATTATTAAAAATAGGAGCTTTTCACCTGTTCTTCTATGTTTCATTTCATGGTTGGGTTACTTTAAATACTATGTTTGTGTTTAGATTAAATTAATACCGAATTGATTCTAAATCAATTAATTATTATTAGGCAACACTTAAAGCAAGGTGTATAGCCACATCATTTAAAAGGAAAAGCTCCCTGTGTTATATAGAATTCTTACAGCAGGTACAAGTTCTCTTGAAAGTCTTTAAAAGTACAAGTAAGCCTTGCTTACTGAGTGCCTCATGCAACAACCATTCAAAGCTATAACAGTGCTAAAAAAAATAATTTTGCAACCAGTCTTCGCATTTATGATCATTGCAGTATGCCATTGTCACATCTTCACCATTTGTGTGAGATGCAACTGACTTGCAACAGGCAGAGTTAATAATACAAAAAGCAGAAGTAAAATTCTAAGTCTTAGTCATGTGTTGCTTCACCTAATGACAATAGGAGAAATAAGGTCATAAACTCAGTTGTGCTCATGTGATTTTCTATTTAGTGACCGCAACACTTAGCAACCATTGCTGGTCTCAATTGTCGATCAGCAAGGACTATCTGTATAAGACAATCTGTCAGCTTAGAACTCTTTGCTATAAAATTCCCTTAAAGTCCAGATTATCAAAGCATAAATATTTGATTATAAAAATTCATAAATGGTACTAAAACTTCCTACAGTCAAAGTCAAAGGCTTTATAGATTATGCTGGAAGAACCATAATTAAGTTGATGTATGATTTCCTTTCCTGTATACTAAAATACACACACACACACACACACACACACACACACACACACACACATTTGATTGAGAAAATTGTAAACATTACAGAACTTACTTTGGTAATTAATTCTAATGATTTTATTGCCCATCTTATAAAATGGTACAGTGTGGGTAATTAAATTCATACTGCTAGGTTCTTCATTTATTATTAAATAAACATTGAAAAAATAAAATCTGGATCATTAATATTTAATAATGTAGGAATAGCCCTGGCTGAGAAAATTACCATAACAAAAAAGCGAACCCTGAAAATCTTTTAGTTTAGGAATTTTATCTTATGAATGATCTCCTTTTTAGTAATAAGTTACTCTTTGTAATATTTAGTTAGCTATTTTTGGCTAATACAGTTAATCCTAGATTACTTGCATTAACCCAAATGTTAAAAGAATTTAAAATGGAAATTTAAAATTTGATATTTTGCCCTAATCTCCCTCTTAAACTATAGTATGTTGGGATATTATGCTGCATATATTTTTAGTTTATTGATGGTACATTGTTTGTTTAAATATTTTTCTAAGATGTCCGAAGTATTTTCACTGAAGAAAATGTGGACAATAAATTGGATTATTTTTGCATGTTCTTCCAGATTTTAAAGAATTTCACGTCTGTTCACCTCTCCTATGTGGAGCTGAAGCAGATGGGTCAGCAAGTACCTGGCAGTTACCCTGTTCACTTTCACCTTTGTGGTGATGTGGATGAGAAAGGAGGATATACTTATAGGACTTATGTAGAAGGGCTCTCAATTCATCATTGTTTCTCCAGATGTGTGTCAATTCATGCCACAAATGGTTTGCTGGTAAGAGCAATGAATAAATGAAAAGTTTGGAGACTAAATGTGCAAATGACCAAAATAAAACAGGTCTTTCAGTATTACTGATTTTGCTGCCAGCCTTGATTGCAGATGTACAGAAAGAAATGCTTTTCTTTTGTAACATCAATCCATTAAGTTTATGGCATGGCTTTGCTAACCATGATTTCCTCCAAACCACAGATTATTTAGAAATGTAATTAGGATAACCTAGGCAGCACTATGTTTACAGTTCAAAAACAAAGCAAGAGAAAATGTATGTATGAGAAGACTGCCAAATTCATAATATTCTATCTGTGACTTTTTCTAGATCAGATTCAAACCTTTAAGCCTTCTGATTCTTCAGCTTGCATTGATCCTGCAGATCTTGAACTGCTGGAATCATCACTGTCTATAGACAGATAGTTTCATTTTCTCCATCCCATAAAAGAGAGAGAATATGGGACAACTCTTTTGTCAAGAAGTATAAACATGATTGTCTAACACGTAGGGACATTTCATGTGTTAACCTGGCAGTGGCATAGCTGTTGGTGACTAATTATTTTGTGAAATTAAAAAGAATTGTCAGAAATTAACTTAGTAGAAACAGGTTCAAAGGCACCCTGAAGATTTGTTTGCCATGGATTTATTTGGGGACTTAGGAAAAAAAACATAATTGAACTGTAGTCTCCAAGGAGAGTTGTGTTCCCATAGTTATATTTAGAATTACTTATGAATACAGATATTTGATGAAACAATTTTTTTATTACTGCAGATAAAAGACACTGTTGGATACAATACACTAGGCCATTGTTTTTTCATGGAGGATGGTATTGAGCAGAGGAATATATTGTTTCATAATCTAGGACTCGTCACCAAACCAGGCACCCTTCTTCCAACAGATAGAAATAGCACAATGTGCACAGCAATCAGGGATTATGTCTATGGAAACTATGAACCAGTACCAGCCACGGATTGCATGTGAGTAAATTAGAGAGATGTTTGAATGCTCCAATTACAGTCTTGATGGTCTCTCCATAAGACCTTCTCTTTTTTTCTGACATAATTGGAAATAATGTGAATGGTATAATAAGTAAATCTAGATTCAAATCATATGTAATGCATGAGGAGATTTTAGGCTAGTCTGAGAGTCAGAATCAGGTAATTAAATAAATGTTACAGCCTGCAGTGTATACCTGAAGAAGAACCTAAATAGGGTGGTTCTTCCAGAATCAGAAGAACTCATTTCATTATCCATTGTTTTGGTGGAAGGTAGATCACCACTAGTCTACTTCTGCACTGATCCAGAAGATTCACCAAGGCTGAATTACAAATGTTGTAAGGCTGATTTACAACAAAAAACCTTCCCAATGTTCTGAACAACATTTTAATGTACTACTAATGTAATGGGGATGGTTCAAGATGGTGCATATCACAGATATGTGATATTTTCCAGAAAAAATCCATAGTCTTTTATTCTCAGCATTTAAAAGCAAGTATTTTTGTAAGAGCAACATAAAGATCTCACAAACTTTGCCAGAAAATCAAATTGCTGGAGATCTCTGTTTCTGAATACTAATGACTGTTGTTTACAGAACTGTATTTTTCTGTTATTAGACTTGAGTCTTATATCACTCTTTTAATCGTGTTTCACCAATTGTTTATAGGGCTGTATCAACATTTTGGATTGCTCATCCCAACAATAACCTTATAAACAATGTAGCTGCTGGCTCACAGGTGAGAGATCTGACATATTGTAGTAACTAACGTTTTTTCCTCTGGGGCACCAATATATTTATAAGGTCAATTGCTTTCTTATGAATTTCATTTTGGTTAACTAGTTCTGTAGCATCCTAGATGTTAAGCAATCTTTCTTTCTTTTTTTAATATATTTTTTTAAATTTTGCATACAAATAATATAAACATAATACATATAACCCTAAATACACAAAAAAAGAATTTTTTTTTACAAATATTACAGTGCACACACACCCCCCGAGACCTTTTTTTTCTTATATTTTTTCTTCTATAACGACTAAAAGATATACAATATATTCCAGTTGTGCCCTTATCCCCTCCAAAACAAATATTCTTGAGTAGGTTTATTCCCTTTGCCTTCCACCAACACTGTTTTTATAAAATCCCCCCCATATTTCATTATAATTGTTTACTTTAATCATCCCTTTTTAAAATTAATTTCTGTTGTTAATTTATCATTTGTTGCCATACTCCAAATTTCATTATACCACTCATTTGAATATCCCAATTTCATCCCCAATATTTAGCCATCATTAATCTAGCTGCCATTATCAAATTTATAATCAATTCCTTTTTTGTTTCATTTATATCCTGTTTTTCCATCAGCAACAGTAATGCAATCCTCGGTGACATATCTTAAATTTACATTCAAAAGTGCTCTAATTTCCCTAAACACCATGTTCCATATTTTTTGTGCACTATCACAATCCCACCACATGTATTTATATGTTCCAACCTCTTTCTTGCACCTCCAACAAATATTTGTATATTTAACTTTTTTTTTTTTGCTTTAATTTACGTAGTGTTAGATACCACCTCCATATTACTTTATATCCATTTTCCTTAACTCTAACTGACATATTCTTATATACTCTTCTGTTCCAAATATTTTTCCAATCATTATCATTTATTTCTCCTAAATCTGATTTCCAAATTAGTTTTAAACCTTTTGCCTGATCTTCTAATTCAGTTAATATTCTATCTATTTTCCCAGTTCTTCCTTTACTTATATATTCTTCATTCACCTCACATTCTTTTATAATCATTTCAAATTTTGTTAACTGTTTATCTTTCTCCTCGAATCTTTCTTCCATTTTTATCCATTTCTCTAATTATATTAAATTCAACCAATTTAATTTAATATCTGATAAAATGTTCTTTAGTTGTGTTATATTCTTTATCTTGTTCTTCCAGTCTTCCCATTTATATATCTGATTTTCTTTTAATTTATTAATCCATTCTTTCACTTCAATCTTAGGGAATTTCCCCATTTCCACCACCGGTGTTATAGGAGAAATTCCTGGCATTAACCCTTGTATCCATTTATTCCATAGTTCTATCAAATTTTTTAAAAAGGGATTTTGAATCCTCAGCAACTTTCTTAAACCTATATGTTTCTATAGGATCACCTATTTCCCTTAATTCTTTCAACTCTGTATCCCTCCATATTAAATCTCTAGTTAATGCTATAATATCTGGGACCACCTTTTAATTGATTAGCTACCCAATAATTTCTAACATTTGGAAGACCCAGCCCACCATTTTTTAATAGTTTATACCATAATGCTTTACTTATTCTTGCACTCTTACCTCCATTACAATACACCTCCAGCAACCTCTGTATTTGCTTTAATTCTTGATCCGAATCTTTCTTTAACTTTTCATAATTTATTTTCTCTAACTCTTGAATATTTTTTGGGATGGCAATACCTAAATATTTAATACAATCTACTATTTTTAATTTATATTTTCCTTTCAATACATCCACTTCTTCTTTACTGTAGTTATATAACATCATTTCTGATTTTTCTCAGTTTATTTGTAATCCACTATATTTCCCAAATTCATTCAGGTGTAAATATATCCTCTCTATAGTAAGTACTGGATTTTGAAATGTTAATAATGTATCATCTACAAATAAATTTATTTTACTTTTCTTATGTACACCAATTCCTTCAATCAATGAATTTTTCCTAATTGCATTTGCCAAAACCTCCATCAATAATGCAAATAAACTGGGGATAAAAGGCAACCCTGTCTCGTTCCCTGGCTTAAGGTTATTGTCTTTGTAACACCATCATTTATAACTATTCTCGCCTTATTCTCTGAGCAATCTTTCTTAGATGTAAAAAAAAAAAGTTAAAATCTTGGTTTGCATCGCTAATCATATATTTTGTAGAACATTAATCACCATTTCCTGATATACAGAAATATATATCCATGTGTCTTTCATATCAGTGGAATTGTTTAGACAACACACTTGAAATGTTCTATTTCCAAAGAGAACAATTGTTTTAGTTAAAAGTGAAGGCTTCAAATTATTCATAATGTATGTGGATTAAACTAGTTAAATACTTCAGACTTCCTGAATGTCATCCAAAAATGGACTGATTTGTTTTGAAACTTTTGACCTGTCATTAATTTATATTACTATAGATGAAACATGAACAAGCCTATTATTTGTAAGAAACAGTGAACTTTATATATAATTTTATTCTCAGTTGTATTATATTGTATTGTATACAGGTAGTCCTCAACTTACGACCACAATTGAGCTCAAAATTTATGTTGCTAAGTGAGAAATTTGTTAAGTGAGTTTTGTCCCATTTTATGAAAATTTTTTGCCACGTTTGTCAAGGGAACCATTGCAGTTGTTAAATTAGTAACATGGTTGTTAAGTGAATCTGGTTTCCCCATTGACTTTGCTTCTCTGATGGTTGCAAAAGGTGATCACATGACCCTGGGATGCTGCAACCATCATAAATGTGAGTTAGTTGTCAAGCATCCTAATGTAAATCATATGACCATGGAGATGCTGCAACATTCGTAAGTGTGAAATATGGTCATAGGTCACTTTTTTCAGTGCCGTTGTAACTTCAAACAAACTGATATAAGTCAAGGACTACCTGTAGTATATTGTAAGACAGAGATCAATGAACTAAATGCTCTTTTTATGACCTTCCAAAATCTTCTAAGATTGTACCAAACTTTCCATTCATTTGTCAAAATAAAAAGTAAAACGAAGTCTTCCATAGACTTTTAATTTTAAAAATGGAGACAAGAAATGCACCCCTCCCCCCCACTCCAGTATAGTCCTAGCCTGCTTCAATATTAGACTGCATTAGTAGCCAACTCTGTGTAGCTAATCTATTGAAAGATTTCAATTTTTTCTACTCAGCATGTAAGCAAGGCAGCGGTGTTAAACCCCCACTCCACACCTGCTCCAGATTATGAAATACCTCAACAGGAACAATTGTTTTGTTTTTTTTGCCTTATGCCAGAGAAGGAAAGCAATTTTGGACCTCAATTTCCTCAGGAAGAGAAAATCAAAAGAGTCTATTACTAATAGTCTTGTAGCAGCTAGCTAACTTTGTCTAATTTTGAAAAGCTAAGCAGAGGCAGATCCAGTTAGTACTTGAATAAAATAACTACCAGGAAATTTCAATTCTAGACTAGCCTGGGAAGTCAAATAAACATCCCAGAAGGAGTCGATGGCAAACCACTTCCATAATGTAGCCAAGAAAACTGTGTGCACATGTCCACAAAATCATCGTGAGCTCCGCTCCATTCAAAGAAGACTTTATTTTAAGAGCCAGAAAATTACCCAATAGAGAGAAACTTGCTGTTTTCTTTGGCCAATGTAGAATACCAATTAGGTTTTTTTTAAAAAAAGAAAAAGTATATAATTTTCAACTTTTTAAGGGAAGAACTGTGCTCAGTTAACTCTAGTCCAGTATTTAGATTATCGTGGCAGCTAACCGCTACAGTTAATGACAATAAGCCTCGTGGAGCCAAACTGCAATTTGGTTTTAAAACGCAGAATGTTTTGGTTTTCTTACCCAAAGTTAAATGCAAGAGTCCCAAATGGCTTAGTACTCTAATGATGGAGGTGGAAAGAGATTTGAATCGGGGTGGGCAACTATGGCAACTTTACGACTTGCAGACTTCAACTCCCAGAATTCCTGAGCCAATATGGATATAGGGAATGGCAATATTGTGTACATTACCTTGAACTCCTGGAGATAAAAATCTTAACAAAAAAAAATAGAATGGCATATCCCTGAAGTTCATTTTTTATTTCTAGGATGCTGGAATATGGTATATATTCCATAAATTTCCTACAGGAGATTCCCAAGGATTGTTCCTTGAAACAAAAGCTGAACTTACCCCCCTAGGAATTTTCTATAACAACAAAGTCCACTCCAATTTTAAGGTAACTGAACCTGTTAATGATTTATATGTTTATGAATGGATTGTGATCTAAATTAAACATAACTGGTTGTACTCACGCAAGACAAATCTCATAGTTTTAACCAAAGGCATTCTTTAATCTGGGAAGTCCTGCTGTTTCACTATAACGTGCTTGTAATAGTATGCTTAGAATTATAATTATCCTTAAACCGTTCTGTGTTTCATTACACTGATACATTTGTTCATTTTTAAATATTCATTATGTTTATTTATAAAATCAACCATATAATACAGAAATGTAAGTATGCATGCTGCTAAAATCTTTACAAAGATTTAGTATTTTTATATGCACATCTGATATGTTATTGTGTGCTGACAGCGAGCATTTTGTAGAATTTTTTTTCTTACTGATCCTTCAGGAGAGATTCCTAAAGAGCTTGAATTAAGTATTAATCTATATTGCATTATTAAACCTGTAGATTACATATATTAACACTAACATGTATTAATATATGTAACATATATTACATATATTAATACTAACTGCAACTTCATGGTTTCACTTGTAAGCAGTCATACTTCTTTTAAGATTAGTTCATCTAATTATTTGACTGAAAATATTGAGCAGGCACAAAAAAACCCCAAACAGAATCATTTGGTTAGTATTTATTGAAACTTGGTTACATACTTTTTTGGTGGCCAGGAATACTTATCTGATACATGCTTTGACAATGGAATGCCTTTATCTATAACTTAATCTGTTGTATAGCTTGTTTTTGAACTTCCAGCAACATTTTATTTTTATTTTTTATTTATTTATTATCTCTCCAAAGACTACTTTAATGTTTTGCAGACATTAAATAAAATGCAGTATAAAACATTAAAACAATAAATAAGGTTCTTAAAATTCAATTAAAATAAAACTTTTAGTTTTAGTTTTTAGTTTTTTAGCTTTTAAATTGTCAATGGGTTTTAATTTGAATTGTTTTAAATTTGGGCCAAAGTTATGTAATTCTTTTAATAATTTTAAATTTTGTATTGGTATGTGTTTTAGTTCTAGCTGTGCACAGCCCTGAGTCCACTAGGAGAAGGGCAGTATACAAATTGAATAAAATAATAAATAAATAAATAAATAAATAAATAAATAAAATAAAGCTAAGCAGGATGGAGAAAGAGAGGAAGCAAAGTGTGCGCAGGGAGAAGGTGTGTGTGTGTGGGTGTTATCTCCTCTATTAGCCACCTTCAAAATGCCACACCCCCATTGGGATGCCCAGCCAGTTAGCACAACCATGTCTTCAAGGCCTTTCAGTAGGCCAAAAGGGTGGACGTAGATCTACACCGGCAGAAAAGGCTCTTCTTCTGAACCCCGCCAGCTGAAACAGCTGGCTGAAAGGGTCCTCAGCATGTCCTTTCTGCTGGTGTAGGTGGGATGGGCTAATTGCATTGGAGTGAGCCAGTTTCTCAGATAGCTTTTGGGGGTCTTCCAACAACAGTCACCACAGAAAAAGGCTTCATATTACTTTTTGTTAGCATACTTAGATTTTTAATGTAGGAAAAAATACACAATGATCTTTCCTAATCATCTTCTTTCTCTTGGTTTGAAGTTTTAGTTAAGAATATATTTCTGAAATATCTCTTCTTTACTGAACTCATAAATGACTTTTTTGAGAATATGATGATGGAAAGTGCATCAAATTCCTAGCTAACCTTTTTGAGGTATTATAATCAAAGATATTGTTTTTCTTCCAACACCATAAAAACCATTACTATTAAAACTATTGTATATACATTGCAATTGCAGCATAAATGGTCCTGTATAAAATACAGAATACTGTTTTAAAGCATGCGCAGATTACATAGTTTAACTCATTTTGTTAACATCAACCCAAAGTCAGATATTGGTAAGTTTAAACAGTGATTAATTTTAAAATAGTATCAGTCATATCTTTGTTTTTTTATGCCTTTGCCACGTTTTTCCCCCAGTAATTTGAGAGAGGCTTTTTTTTTAAAAAAATAAAGAAAACAATAAACTACTCATATCCTTTATAATCCACAACTCATTATGTATACACATTTGTAAGTATGGCTTCCTTCCTTCCTTCCTGAACTATTTGCCACTGGTTTCGATGAACATAATAAAAGTTATGTATCCCTACTTAAAAGTAATCCCCATTGAATGCAGTGAAACTGGTTCCTGAATAAATATCACAATGTGTATTCAGTATCAGGATATGAAGGAACGATCCGTAGTTGCCCTAACATTTTCAAATGATCAGAAAACCAGGATGGCCTCCTTGTCCCTACTCCTTCCCTCATGGGAATATTTGTCTGTTTCATTTACATCCTTTCAGTGAAATTATTTATAAGCTCTTTTTCTTTGAAAAAAAAAGGCATCTTAATTAGAAGATAATAAACTGGCATGTGATATTCTTCTCAAGCTCCCAAAAAAATGATTTACAATAATTTGAAACTACTTTGTAGGCATTTCCCTTTTGTTTGTATTAAAAAGAACAGATTAGTTGCTGAAAAGTTGCATCACTAAGATGTTGGTCAATTCAGATATGTTGAGTCTACATAAGTAACTGCCAATTATCTAGTTTTGGGAGGGGATGGAATGATCTAACTTTCAGATATTATACAAGTCATGTGTTCGGGCTCAAAAAGGCGATCCATAATCTGCCTCTTGACTCCTTCACAAAGGGTCTTTCTGAAATATTTAGTGACCATTGTGGAATATAAGAGTGTTTTAATATATTTTAATATGAAGGAGTCTCAACTACTTGGAAAACCTAGTTATACCTTGTTAGAGAATATCACTAAGATTTGCAACAATATCAACAGATTTTCAGTTGTGGAAAAGATTAATTTGTTGTTGTTTTTTCTTTATTGAGGCTGGCTTATTCATTGATAAAGGAGTAAAAACCACCAATGCAAGTGCTGCAGATAAAAGAGAATACCTGTCTTTGGACAATAATGCAAGGTAAAATGAAATTTGAGGATAGGATGCAGAATGGTTAAAGGTTGCATCTAAAAAATCTTGCCCAGAATTTTAATATCATAAGACAAAGGATTTAGCAGTCTTTCAGACAGAATCGTAAAATGCAAGAACTGGAATGGACCGTGAAGATCCTGCATCTGTGTAGAATTCAGGACAGTGTAGAATTCCATTACGAGTAGTCCTCGAGTTACGACCACAATTGAGCCTAAAATTTATGTTGCTAAGTGAAACATTTGTTAAGCGAGATTGCCACATTTTATGACTTTTCTTGCCACAGTTGTTAAGTGAATCATTGCATTTGTTAAATTAGTAATCTGGTTGTTAAGTGAATCTGGCTTCCCCCTTGACTTTGCTTGTCAGAAGGTCATAAGAGGGGAACATGTGACCCCCGGGTCTCTACAATGGTCATAAATATGAACTAGTTGCCAAGCCTCTGAATTTTGATCATGTGACCATGGGGATGCTGCAACGGTCGTATGTGTGAAAAATGGTCATAAGTCTCTTTTTTCAGTGCCATTGTAACTTTGGACAGTCACTAAATGAACTGTTGTAAGTCAAGGACTACCTCTACTACAGCAGCTCTGACAAATGGCCAGCCAGCTTCGGTTTAAATACCTCCAGAATAGAATCAACCATCTCCCAAAACAGCCTGTTTCATTGTTGAATGGTTCTTAATATGGGCAGATGGGATATTCCCCGATGTCCACACTTGTAATTTAAACACACTGTTTCTTCTGGAGCAGCTACAATTACTTCTTTCCCATCTTCTTTATGACTGCCCTTCAAGTAATTGGAAACAACAATATTATCCCTGAAACTCTCTACTCAAGATTACAATACCTGCTACCTTCGACTGTCCCTGATAAATTTTCTTCTATGTTTGTCTTTTATATTCTTGGTTGTTGCCCTCCGGTTACTCCAGTTTATCAGTGCCTTCCTAAAATGCAGTATCATAACTTAAGTCTAACTAACACAGAATGACTTCTCTTGATCTTGACACTATTATTGATAAAAACCTAGGATTGCATTTGCTTTTTTTAGCAGCTGCATTACACTGTTCAGTTAGTAATTTATCAAGCCAGCTAGTTCCTTTTTGCAGAGTCTACTGTCTGGATGATTGTCCCTATCTTATACAATATTTATGCCACTGGCTTTTCTATTCAAATAAAGGAGTTTTCATATGCTCCTCTTGAAAGATTGCTTATTGTTCCAAATATGAAAATGCTCTTGAATCTTAATGCTGTTGTGTAAAGTATTTGTTGTCAAATACATTGTGCCATCCAGAAATCATATTTTTCACATGTCATTCAAGTTACTTATGAATACGTTGAATGATACGACGTCTAGAATAGAGCCTTTGATCTTCAACCAGTCAGTAATGTAGTCTAGTCCACATCTTGCTATCTTTTTTATTAGGAACATAATGGAAAACTTTTATACTGTGTCTACTGTATTCCACTGATCAACTAAAATTACTTTGCAAAAAGGGAAGTCATCTTCATGTTGCATAACTTGTTATTATAAGCCAGTATCAGTAGCCACGAAGCAATGCATTATTTTCTAAATATGCGATAAGTAGTGACATGGAGAAAAAGCCCTTTCCGTTGCTTGAAATTTTGAATGTGAGCCCAGGTTCTTTTTACAAGTTAGCTTTTATGATTTTCTTTCTGCAGATATTAGCTAAATATTGACAATTTGTCTGCTGATGCCCATTACTAGTTAAATAATACAGTATTCCAGTTTTCATTTTTATTCTTGCCTCCTTGATGTCCTTGAATGCCTTCTCCTGCATCTCTGATTGCTGACTGCTATTATGAATAGATCTATTATTTCATTCCAATCAGATTTTTGTCTCATTTTCTCTGTTGAATTGCTAAGTTACTTAATGTCCTGGTGACCACAGTGTTAGACATTTATCCTCTTCATTGCAACATACCACATTATGCTATACTACACTATATTATGGATTGCATTAGGGGTATTCGAATCTGACCATTTGAGCTTTGTCTACAAAATAGGTGGTTGCTCATAACTTCAGTGCTTTCCTGCCTTCTTATGAAGAAATTGGGGAAACAAAGAATATAAGGAATGTGAAGTATGTAAATATTATAGTGCACTCTTTTTCTCCATTTCAGTGGGAGTTTACTTTGAGAAATTACACACTCCTTAAATGAGAGGGTAGAAGTAGACTGGTATTGGAAGATAACTCATGTTAGACTTAGCATGATAGTTTGCAGTTTAACCACTGTGGTGCCACAAAGATCTTCTGTCTCTGTTTCTGGGTCACACCAAAGCTAATCTTTGATTCTCTATTTCATTTCTTTGGATGTGTTTAATATTGGATCTAATCTTCTGTGTCAGCCAGTAGTTTTAATATTTTGGACATGTAGGCAGATTTGCTTATAGGCCAATACAATTCTGTCTGTCTTTCATTTCTAAGGTTTCGGCCTCATCAAGATGCAAATCCTGAGAAGCCCCGGGTTGCTGCTCTTATAGAAAGACTAATAGCTTATAAAAACAATGACCATGGGGCTTGGGTCAGAGGTGGAGACATCATCATTCAGAACTCAGGGTGAGTCCTCCAGAGCAAATGTGAGCATGTTGCTAAAGTAAATAATTTTGAACAGGGCTGGCAGAGCTGACTACATTCATTAAATCTAGTTGTGTTATTTTCTTGGAAGGTAGCAGAAACATACTGGATTAGTATGCTTAAAAATATACAAACATATTTTTTTGCTGTTATCTTTTTAAGTTTGCTTTGAACCAACCGCTTGTATTTATGGAAAATGGGTTCAGCTGCCAAGCTCTGATTCAGCATCTTCTCCTTGTCTGGCTCAAGTTCTGAGCCGCATTTTGAAAATGTATTTATTTTAATGCTAATCAAAAGAAGCTGCTTTCTAAAACAAGTTCTTTTTTTTCCCCTCTATCATAGATTTGCTGACAATGGAATAGGCTTAACATTTGCAAGGTTTGTACTGTTTGGCTTTATTTTCAGTGGTTGCCATTTATTGGAGACCCACTGGACAGTGTACACACATATGAACTCATTTATTATATTTTATTTCTCCTCTTAAATAGGTCAGGGTAGCACACCCTCTTACTTTCTATTTTTATTTCCTAGCCCTGTTGCCAGATAGTGAGTTTCAATTTTTTTTTTAAATTTCACCAGATTTACTAGCCTATTTCTTTCATCAGGCCATCAAATGGATGAGATGAAGCACAAAGACAAAACCATGCAAGAACACACAATGATGGTCATTTATTCTGTTAAATGTGGCACCAGCCTCGCTAGAATTAAATCTTTTACATCTGCTAAAAGTCACCTGTCTTTGTTTTTGGTTTTGGTTTTGATAGTGATGGAAGCTTTCCAAGTGATGAAGGGTCCAGCCAGGAAGTCTCAAACTCTCTGTTTGTTGGTGAAAGCAAGAATTATGGTTATTTAGGAGGCCAGAACAAATATTGGGGGACTGGAGGAATAAACAATAGAACACGCACATTGCCTAGAAACCGGTAAGTGTTTCATAGCCTTCAACTTGTTGTCTGGTTGATTTTGTGGTGGTGTCAAGGATAGCTTTTCATAGGCGCCATGACTTTATTACTTAGTTACTTTATTACCTAGTACAATTTAGCTTTGAATTTATACTGCAGAATCTTTAGAAACATATTGCGACTGTTTTGCAAAAGTGAGGTTCAAGGCAATTTTATCCATCAGAATGTTGTGGAAAATGCTGAGCCCAGTACATCTGACCACTTGTATGGGTTGTTTTTTTCCCCCCATTCTTTAGAACAATGCAAAGAGGATGTCCAGTTTCTTTAGGAGATAATGCATCTTTTTTTTTCTTTACGAAAAGGGAAGTTTCTTTAAAAGAGTTATCAGATAGTTCCTGAAGAAACTTAGCTTGCCCCTGGAAGATGTAAGCTGATGGATGGATATGAGCATAGATTTCTTGACAAGGAGTTAACATGGATGGTTGCCAGCCACTTTCAGTCATTCTTCTGTTACTCCTAAATACAGCAAAGCATAGCCAAGAATAACAGATATGACCATATTATCCTCACTTCTTATCATCTCCACTTGTTCCCAGTTGTCAGAAAATGATTGCTATAGTTTTAACATGGTTTTAAACACATTTTGTATTTCATTCCTAGTATTTTTAAATAATACTTCTAAATTGCCCAGAGTATCTACTTAATTGAATATTTTTTTAAAAAAAACTTTGCAATAAATACATACATATACATACATCTTTTAACAGCCTATATATGTACTGCAGAAATCCAGCCCAGTCAGGATTCATGTAGAATTATAATGAGCTAAACTGTTTCTATAGTAATAAAAGTATTTTTCTTGATTATGTGCCATGAAGTCATTTTCTACTGCTAGTGACCACATAGGTAGATTTTCCCCATTATGATAATTTCCTAACCTGTTCTTTTAAGATTTCCACTACTGCACTCATAACCGAGAGTGCAAACTGAGAGATCAAATTCATTAACTGCAATTTTCATACTGAGAAGAGGACTTTGTCTAAAATATAAATACACACATACATTTATATCATCCTGTCTGAAATTATTCCTTGGGCGTGGAAGGTCCAGTAAAATATGGCCCAGAATAAAAACTACATTTGAAAATACAGCATGCAAATATTTTCGTAAATTTTGCCATAATGTAAACCTTTTTCACTGAGTCTCTTTGTATTTAATAGCTTTTATTCCCTAATAGCTTTTTATTCCCTAACTCTTACCTGCTTATTCTGTAAATATTTATTTCAGAAAGAAAAATAATGTTTCTAAACATTTTTCTGCTTTTACAGGACTTATCCAATCCGTGGATTTCAAATTTATGATGGACCTATTCGCCTCACCAAATGTACTTTCAATAATTTTGTGCCAACTACTGATAGATTCACTAGTGCAATTGGGTTCCTACTGAAAAATACCTGGCAAATTACACCTCAGAACAATATTTCCCTGGTGGCATTCGATGAAAATGTAAGGGTGTTTTTTTTTTTAATTAAAGTTGCTTTTTCCACATGAAAAAGGAAAGGAGTTTGAAGACAATAATGGTAATTAGTAGCATTAGCCTAATGTCTCTGTGAGGTAAATGGACTGCTTATAAATAAAATAATAGCAATAACATTTAGAGTTATATACCTCTTCACAGTGCTTTACAGCCCTCTCTAAGCGGTTTACAGAATCAGCATATTGCCCCCTACAGTCTGGGTCCTCATGTTACCGACCTCAGAAAGATGAAAGTCTGAGTCAACCTTGAGATGGTGCAATTCAAACAGTTGGTAGTCAGCAGAAGTAGCCTGCAGTATTGCATTCTAACCACTGTCTCACCACAACTCTTAAATAATTATAATATTATGATATGATTATATAATACAATATAATAAATATTAATGTACTTTTTGTTTTGTAAGGTTTCTTTAAAAGTCTTTTTTGGTAAACCTGGCCCGTGGTTTGAAGAAGCTGATTTGGACGGTGACAAGAATTCAATATTCCATGATGTTGATGGATCGGTGACAGGTTACAAGGACACTTATGTTGGTAGAATGGATAACTATCTGATTCAACATCCAGACTGTTCTAACTTTATCAAGTGGAATGGTGTAGTCTGCAGTGGAACTTTTGCTCAGGTTAAGAGAGAGATGTGAATGTTCTGTTGTATGCATGAAACATGAATAGCATGTCCAATTTCTAGAGGAAAAGATTGAATTATTGATTTATATTTACATTTAAATTCAGCAGTTGGAATATTTTTTAGCTGAGTATGTATGTTCTATCTTTTTGTCTTCTCACCCACACCCATACAATGGCTGGGTTTGGATTATAGTCTAAACCACAAATTATCCTCCACTTTTTACCCTGTGGAACAGCTAGTTATGGTTCAGTGCAAACCCAGAAGATTAAGTTAATTCAGGAAATGAGAAATAGGTTAACATGAATAAAATACAGCTACACAATGACTGTAGAGCCATTGACTAAGATGGATGGTTATATAGAACATAAATAAATAAAAATTAAATAAATAAATGCATCATTCACTTGCCACCATCTCTATTTCTAATTATTTTTAATTAATTACATTAATTATATTACATTAACTAATTAATGTAACAGACTAGCATGAAGAAAGCAAATATAGGGTCAGATATATGAAGAAAGTGTAATTCCATTATATTGTTTTATCCATATCATATTCACAGTTTTTCCAATACTTGGGACACGAGAGAAGGAAGTATAAGTAACATTTTGGTGTGTCTGGGCTTGTTCTGTAATAAAATTGCTTTGTTTTAATAATGCACTTTTTAATGTGTCATATTGTGTATAAAGATTAGAGTACAGCTATGACTTCACAAGGAAGAGATTATGATAAAACTAATCCTGTTCAAATGTAGCTTAGAGGGTTAGAAAAAAATATCTGACTCATAGGCTCTCTAGCATTTCTGACTCTGGTTTTCTTTCTGACTTTAGGGCTACCTAAAGCTTAATTGTTCCTCCAGTCATGCAAGATTACCAGTCAAATCAGAAACAATTCAATCCATATCTTCTTCTTCTTCTTTTTTATGGCAAAGTATTATTAGGGTTCACTATCAAAAAAGAGAAGATAACTGCCCATAAGGAGGATTTCCTAAGCCCCAAAACCCATATCCGCTGCATACTGTAGCTTTCATTGAATCATTCTTCTTATTGTTTTCCTTAGATCATACAATTCTTTGTAAAAGATAGTTTTCTTCATTCAGAGTTCTTATGTAATTGAGACTTACTCGTCTTACATCCAGGTCATTCACATTGCATGTGTTTTTGATATATCAGGTTTTTGTCATTTCATAAGACTTAGCATTTCCCTTCTTTGTTTTCTTGTTGTAGGTATACATCCAGACCCGGAACCCACAGAATCTAATGACTATGGTACGAGACGAGTATCCTTCCAACCCTATGATACTTCGAGGTATTAATAATCAGAAAGCTGACTTCCAGCAATACCAGCCAGTTGTAATGCTTCAAAAGGGCTATACAATACATTGGAATGGACAATCCCCACAAATAACTTTCTTGTACCTCATTAATTTCAACAAGTACGTTTGCATGTGATGTTCTTTTGTGATAGATTGCTATACTATTCAAACATGTAATAAATAGTATTTATGGAATTTTAAGTCCTGTGGAACCTGACAATCCACAGGAGAAAGTAGGTAAGACTCTTTATTGTGGTCAATCACCAGTCCATAAAACATATTTGTGTATATGCTGGTAATATTTGATAAACAGATCAACCGAAGTTACATATTACACACTAATTGTGACCGTACTTAAGCAAATAGAATCATTGGAATCTGAAAGTTAAGGCTTTAAATAAAACTGATAAGAGTGACCAGAATATTTAATTAGATGTTGGGTAACAACTCATGGCATGTGCCAGCATAAAACAAATGGCATAATGAAACTTGTTTATTGGTTTCAAAAGCTTTTTCACCAGATAGGCAAAGTCAGGAATTTTCAGCTCCCATAATCTTTGCTAAATAAGGTTAAATGCAACAAAGAGTAAATCATAAATGACAATGTTTTTCATCAATCCTTTTTTCAGAAATGACTGGATTCGAGTTGGCCTCTGTTACCCACCGGATGCCTCTTTTCAAGTCACCTTTGATGTATTCCAGAGACAGGCATCTGCTTACTATAATATGGAGGATTATGTTGCCGTGTCTTCAATGGCTGAGCTGCAGAAGAGACGAACAGAGAAAATTTTCTATTTTGATGATAGCACTGGGTAGACATTTTCCATAAAAATTAAAAGTAGAGCTTTATATAGTGTCTAAAGACTGTTTGGTCTGGCTGTCTTAAGGGTTGAGAGATGTAGCATGGATACAGTTCTAAGAGAAATGTGGTTTGTGGTTATGAACAGATTTATGACTGAAGGGTCCTTTTTCTAAAGGTTAGCAAGCTAGGCTGTTAAGAATGCCTATAAATTATTTTCCATTCGTCAATTTCATTATCTATCTTAGATCATTCTATCCAGGATTGTATTGTCTCCATCAGCTTGAATGTGTTTACTTACACAAACGTTGTTTCTGTCATCTACACATACACGGCATGTTAGAAAGAAGGAGCTCTCGTTTCTAGCAAAATGACTGTTATAAATGGCAAAATGAATAATGTAATTCAAAGTCTGAATGGGGAGTATTTGAACAACAACAAAAAATGAAATTAATAACATTGATGGGAGAGGCATAAAGTAAGATGCACAAGTAAACAGTTGTGCCGTTGTAGCATCCTTTGGAATGGCATGCGCTCTGCTTGATATTTTCCTACTTCTGTATTCCTCGGCAGGCTGTTGTTTCTGTTCCTGCAAGCCAAATATCACAGAGAAGGGCACAGTTACTGTTCATCTCAGGGATGTGAAAGAGTGAAAATACAGGCCAGCTTTCAGTCAAAGTCTTACAGTAACTGTTCAGCAAACGCTTACCCAAAGTACTTCCAGAAACCAACTGCTGTGAAAAGAATGCCCACAAAAATAACTAATGCCTGTCAGAAATGCGGCTCAGACCAGGTGAGAAATTGTTGCAGAGGTAAGATTATATGTACATATTGAATGGTTTATCCCATGGCTATCTGTCAGGTTGGCAGGTGAGTTGCAGAAAGAATTGAATATATTTCTCAAGGAAAATATGTGTGGGAACCTGTCAGGCACAGTTCGCAGAATTGTTGCTTGTGTTTAGTAGAACTGGCAAAAAAATATTTTCTCAATATGAAATTTATTTGCTGCCCATCTTGTATCAAATGACTCTGGGTGCTTTATAGTATAAAGACATTAAAAAACATTAAAATAATAAAACAAAGCAGATTAAAAACTATTCTTAAAAAAAGGTCTACAGTAGAACCTGGATGTTCTTTAGGAGCAGTGTTTACTATTTAGATCTTTCATTTGGGGGGAGCAGCGTTAAAATTCTGATAATAGCCCAAGTCAGACTAAGGATGCTTCAAAGTACTAGCTGATCCTAGCTTCCATCTGAGTTTGTATGGGTCAAAACAAGTTTAAGATTAAATCCCTGCAAGATGGATATGTTATTTGTCAGATTTCCACTATTTGGAAGTGGAAATGCCTTCCCGAGATATTCCTAAATCCATATATGGAGCCCATGGCCGGGGGGGGGGTGCACTGCCCGCTTTGGATGGCCAATTGCAGGAATTTGAGGACTGGGATGTGTTCCTGTCATCTTGTTTACTTAACAGTAAGTGGCTTCTGAAAACAATTGAGACCTTCAACTGGAGCAAAATATGGCAGCTGCTAATTAGGGTAATAGTTGCATTGGTCACCGTCTTGCTTCCAGGTCCAGTTCAAAATTGGTTATCTCTTTAAAGTCCTGCATGACTTGGTGCCAAGATTCCTATAAGATCATCTTTCCCACCCAGATGTAGCTTCCTTGTGTGATCTTCAAGAAAAGGAATGCAGAGGGTTTTTTTTTTTTTACCACGAGAGGTAGCAGAGCTAGACGATAGGCCTTTTCAGCTGCTGCCCTGACCTTGGAACCTTTTGCCTTCTGGGGTGAAGGATATCAACAACATTTTGGCTTTCAAGAATCCCTTGAAAACTTTATTTTGTAGTGGTGTCATTGTAGGTGTCATTGATACTAAGATTGCCATAGGTTATTCTTATTACGGGGTGTTGTTTTTTTACTTCAGTTGTAAACTGCCTCAAGCCCTAGGTGAACTTTTGTATGCAAAGGTAAATAATTCCCCAGATATTTGACACTATAATTTCTACAGTTCTTCTCAGGAATTTTGCTAATTTAGGCTTTGGAGTACAAAATCCAAAATAATGGATGATTAGTATAGATAGCTTCCCCTTATTTATCGCGATGGTTGTCAGAAAATAATGGTTGGTAATGTAGAAAGAAAGAAGCAGTTTAATTGCCAACAAAATTATTCATTGTTTGTAGAGACTCCTTTTCTATTTGTACTTTTTTATAGTATCATGACTGGGTTTTTTCTGTATTGCTTCATTTCTGAGTTATCGTGCAAAAATATTTTCTTAGAAAAATTATAGTCCATTGATTTATATTATTTTTATAGTAGCCACCAGTTTAATGGACTAATGGTAAGGGTGGGTATCCAGAATGTAATTTTATCCATATATAAAATAACAAATGGGGTTTTATACATACCATATTTTTTGGAGTATAAAACACATCTTTTTCCACCCTAAAAGAGGCTGAAAATTTGGGCGTGTTTTATACTCCAAATAAACTTTTTTTTCAGCCCTAACGAGGCACTAATGAGCAATCTTCCCAGCTTTGCCTGCTCCCTTGACTCTCTTCTCTGCTGTGCTTTAATGTGGCACTAGTGAGTCAAGCAATCTCCATGCTTTGCTCCAACTCTCAGCTGTTCTTTAGACGCTTTTTTTCAGTCCTAACTAGCGCTAGCCGAGTGAAGCGATCTCCCTCCGCCCCCCTCCGGTGCTTTGCCTGCTTTTCTCATTGCTGCTTCCTCTCAGCTGTGCCTTAGAAGCTGTTTTTTATCCCAAGCAGGGAATAAAAAACCAGCAAACTAATGTGCTGAAGCTGACCAGACTAAGCACGCTAGCCAGATGAATACCTGGTAGGCAGATTTTTTTTTTCCTATTTTCCTTCCCAAAAACTAAGCTGCGTCTTACAGTCCGAAAAATACGGTATATAAAATTGAACAGGATTTTACCAATGTGCAAATCTGTACAGGATCCAGTACACTCCAGGACCACTATATCTTAATTCAAAGATGTTTTTTAACAACTTTCCTTTAATTCAACAAAAATACATTCTTTCTCATTTTATCTTACATGGATGCTTGTACGTGAACTATCAAATAATACTAAAAATTACTAGTTTTAAATATATATGGTATCCTTAACATTCAGGTGGTATTTACCAGCGATCCTCATCAAACCTACATCTTTGTGAAAATCCAAACTTCAGAATCACAAGAATATTCGGTTTCTGTAAGTATTCTTGTACTCTTCCTGGGCGTTACCTTCATTTCAGTGTGAGAGGCTTATCTTTCAAACTTGTAGATATTCGACAGTAGATGATTAGGGCAGAGATGGAAGAACCTCACCCCTTCTTTGGCGGGCATGAGTTATCTTTGCCTGCCTTCCAAGAAAAGCTGTGGCCGCAGACTACTTCCCCTTGTGAAAAGGGTGAGGCTGCCTATGAATCTGGCCAGCCCAGAGACTCATCTCCTGTTTGCTTCATGAACAGAACAAAGAAGATCTTACTTAGTGAAACAAGGAAAGGGTTTGCTGTAAGCTAGCTGCCCACCCTGCCTGATACACAAAGAAAACAATAGATGAGAAGCAGACCAAGCAGCCTTTCTGAAGCATGGATTGAAGGAGGGCTCCCAGGCTTATCTCAGTTTGATACACAGAAGATAAAATGGACACAAGCTAGTCTCTTGTCCTATAAGGAAGAGAGCTGGATTTCTCTCTCTCTCTCTCTCTCTCTCTCTCTCTCTCTCTCTCTCTCTCTCTCTCTCTCTCTCTCTCTCTCTCTCTCTCTCTCTCTCTCACACACACACACACACACACACACACACACACACACACACTCAGGGTGGATTTGATTTAAATGACCCAGTTTGTGGGGGCAATGATGACTTTGTATAAATATACAAAAGTATGAAGGCTATTGCTTAATGCATTGTAAGCCGCCCTGAGTCTCCGAAGAAGGGCGGCATATAAATAAATAAATTAAAAAAAATCGAGTTGATTTAAATCACAATTTAAATCATGATTTAAATCACTAGTAAAAAGGCTTGATTTAAATCAACTCGATTTAAATCATAATTTTTAAAGAGCAACTATCATCTCTGCTACTCCTTTGACCCACTGTTGACTCACCGATAGTCCCAGTGTTGCAGAATATACAGCCTCATGCTACATAACTAAGCTCCATTTCATGCTGAATAAACTAAATTATTTATGTATCTTAAATAGAAAACTATCTTATGATAGATTTTTACCCCAAAAGTTTTTTATTAAAATAAATTCGATAAAAATCAAAAAAATCCGATTTAAATCATAAAAATCCGATTTAAATCATAAAAATCCGATTTAAATAAAAAAAATCTGGTTTTTTTTATTTATTTTTTTAAAAATCATTGATTTTTATCCACCCTGCACACACTGGATCTGTTGTGTTTCTAACTGCTTAATCGGCATCACACATTTTTGCAAACAGGAGAAACAAAAAAAATGAGGAGATTCACATTTTCGGCATTCCTGTTGCTGAATATATATGAATTTTCAGAATGCCTTTGATGAATTTCTATGGGAGAATTTCTACATTAACACACAATAGCGATGTTTTAATATCCTTCATCCTTAGAAAAGCAATTGTTTTAAATGATGGGGGAGAGAGTGGAGGTAGCATTAATTTATCTCCTTCCATTTTTTCTACTTCTAAATACAGAACTTCAAAGTAAATCTTTCCGTTAACTAGTATTTATGTCCTAGAGCTTAATGCAAGCATTAACCCGATACTGTGATCAAAATTCAGGATTGAGAGGAAAGAAGTAGACTGAGGGTTTACTAGCGAGAGTTTTATTTAAATCACAAGGCAATTGAAAGGAAGGCATAAACTGCAGACTGCAATGATAGATCTACCATTAAAAATTCTAAGTAAAATCATCTATACAAGGCTGCAAACAAGTCTCTTTTCCAGGGTCCAACATGTGTCCTCTGGACACACATGTGGTTGCCATAAAACACAGTTTTTAAAAGGAGTCCATTAGTAGTTTCTTGCTGGGTCATCAATAGTAATTGTCCACAGCCAGAAATTCAGTACAAATAGTCCTCAACATATGACCACAGTTGGAACTGGAACTTCCATTGCTAAACAAAGCGGTTGTTAAGTGAGTCACATCGAATTTTACAATTATCTTTTGTGCAGTTGCTAAGTGAATCTCAGGGTCCTTAAGAAAACCTGGCTTGCTCATTGGCTGCTTGTCGACTGTGAAAGTTGCAAGTGGTTATTACGTGACCCTGGGACGCTGCACCCCTTGTAAATATACGGCAGTTGCCAAGCACCCAGATTTTGATCTGTAGGGACACTGCAATGGTCATAAGCGTGTGGACCGATCATCGGTCACTTTTTTCAGCATCATGGTAACTTCATAGAGTTGCTAAATGAATAGCTGTAACTTGAAGGCTACCTGTATTGCCATTTATAAGCCAAGGCATGGCAAATGCAAGAGCATTCTGTAAGTGGCAGAAGATTACTGTATTTACAAATGACTCTTAAAGGCATGGGAAAACTAATGATTTAAGAGGTTTTTTCCTTTCAGGTCAATGGTGTCAAGTTTCCACTGAAAGAGGTGGGCCTTCTTGCCATAGTCATTGATGCCTGCGTGGGTAAAGTAACAAAAGAAACTTTCTTTCCTGAAGAGAAGATCAAGCTCGTAGAAAATTATATAAGAACTGGAATTCCCCAAAGGTAGGTCAATATAGTATAAATCCATCAGCTAACTAGTCGCCTAAGTGGACAGAGAAATGAAAATGTAGCATGTGTTTTTAAAATCCCCCCAAATGCTGTCAGAATAGTTATGGTGCTTTTGTAAAGGAACAAAGACCTTTCTTTATTGCTGTGAACTGGTCATTTCTTTAAAATTCAGAGTGCTGGAAGAACTATCGTGCTCTTTTATTAAAACTGCTTAGTCATGTGTAACTTGTGCTAGAAATAATTCTGCAGTTTGATCAGTTTTGAAAATTGAGCATATGCACACATTGTTCTGTAGATTTAGTTGCATTCAATAGATGGGAAATCTCAAGACAGACAGCATTAAACATTTCCAAAATCTTTTTTGTTTCTCCTTGGCTTCTTAAGACCTCATCACTTATTTTAATCATCTTTCTTTCTATTCACAAAAAGATCCCATTTTTTTTTAAAGAAGGGAAAGAAAATAGAAATTCTAGTATTTTATAGAGAGCGTGCCATATTAGCACAATGTGTAAAAGAGGTTATTATTTTCAAAGCATATTGAAATTATTTCTGCAGCTTTCAAAATCTCCCACTCATGACTCATATTTATTAGCTGCAGTAAATCGTTGTTCGTCTCTGCTCTCCAAGTTTGTCTGATCAGCATTTTTCTCTTAGGTCTTTAGTTGTGTTAACCAGCAGAGGGAACATAACAGACCTTAACATTTCTCAAGCCTTAATGACCCTGGGAACAGCAAAACCACCAAATCTTCACAATGCAGGTTTGTTTATTTTTGTACATTTTTTCCCCACAACTTTTGAAATCAAATTTTAAGGAGCGTGAAAATTAGGATTGATGTGTATTTTATGAGATTTGGGCATTTTTCAAATCTGCAGTGTTACCAGAAAAAGACTTTTTTTTAATGATATAATTTATCTGTTGAGAATAATTATGTCAAACATAGAGTTTACTTTATTGATTATCCCTTGGGCCATATCAAAGTGCAAAGTTCCTGACAAATATAATATGTCAAATATAATTTAGACTTTTTTTTTTCCTCTTGTCTGTTTCAGAGCACATTCGTTTTCTGGGATTCAGAGGGAACTTTAAGCCATCTTGGGTAAAGCTCTTTAAAAATTCTGCCGAACAGGACTCACATGTGATTGAAAAGTACATCCCTTTGCAACTGGAGGAATACGGTTGTGCCAGAGTGAATACAAGCAAACGGAAAGATCTTGAACTCTTAAAGCAGGCTCTAAGAATGCCATAGAAATTAAAAGTGCTTAGGAGTACTGAAGACAATGTGAAATAATTTATTTATTTGTTGGGATTTTAAAATATATTATTATCCCATTTGCTGTTTTGATCTGGACATACGCCTAAACCAAATGCTTGAATGGCGGCCTGTGCACCTTTGGATTGTACAAAATATTAAAGAATTAAAAAAAATATTTGTTAAAAATTTCAATCCTTTGGTAGGTATGCTTCTGTTATTATAACATATTTTCTTTTAAAAGCCTTTCTTTTGAGAAATGGCATTGTAGTCTCAAAAAAAAGAAGTATTGGAGAATTAGGATTGTTTACTTTGGTCTGCTTGAAAATCTTAGCCCAAAGACATTTGAAAACCAGTTTTATTTCCAATGTTGGAAGTTATTTTCCTTTTTTTAAAAAAAATCTTATCCGTCTGGGTATGCACATGAATAGTGAACAATTCAGACAAAAATTGATATATTCTGGCAATAATTCTCTGGATGAGGGAAGTTATCTTTTTGAGGTTTCTCCAGTTATGGGATGCTGTTTCTAGGGCATTCTGTCATCTCATTGGGGTATCATTGGATACATTTATTTATTTATTTAGCGTATGGCTGGTCACGCACAATATTAAAACACTTCACTTTTACAGGTTAAAACAATTTAAACAATTTTAAAAAGAGCAGTAAGAAACCCTAAGAGGAAAACAGAAATAACATTTCAGTGTTTAATGTCGAGTTTGGAGATCCAGTCAGTAGCTGTCATTGTTACGCAGAGGAAGTCCCTAAAATCTCCTGGATACCTTCTGTTAGAGCATTCCCTGACTATATGTTGGATAGTCTCTTGGGGGCCTCCGCAATCGCATTGTGCTGAAGATGTATTTCCCCATTTATACAAGGAGTCAGCACACATCCCATGAGGAGTTCTAATTCTATTGTATGTCACCTATATGTGTCGGGGTAGATTAAATCCTGGAGGTATATTATTAGGATTAATATGCTCAGAAATAGTCTTAGTCTTACAAGCCATATTGAAAGCAGCTATCAGAATAAATTGAAAACATCTGTTGTATTTGTGGATCTCACAGCAGCATACAATACAGTATGGAGGGAGGGCCTATTAAGCAAATTCCTCCACGCTGTCCCCTGCAGGACTATGGGCCGCCTAATAAATAACATTGGATACAGAGAAAACAGGTTAGGAAACTTAACAAAATTTAATGGTGAGAAAAGTAAGGTTTTACCCCTAGGCGAGAAACAAATGCACGTGAATAGAAAAGGTGGTACCTGGCTCAACAGCAGTAACCGGGAGAGGAATCTAGGAGCCAGCAGTGTGCTACAGCTGCCAAAAAGTCTAGGCTGCATCAACAGACAAATAGTATCAAGATCATGTGAACTATTAGTACCGCTTTATACTGCTTTGGTAAGACCACACTTGGAATACTACATCCAGTTTTCGTCACCACGATTAAAAAAAATTCTAGAAAGAGTGCAGAGAAGAGCAACAAAGATCTGGAGGCTAAAACATGCGATGAACAGTTGCAGGAACTGGGCATGTCTTGTCTAATGAGGAGGACTATGGGTGACATGATAGCAGTCTTCCAATATTTGAGGGCTGACACAGAGAAAAGGGGTTTGACCTATTCTTCAAAGCATCTGAGGGCAGGACAAGAAGTAACAGATGAAAACTTACCTAGAACTAAGGAGAAATGTCCTGCCAATGAAAATAATCAGTGGAAAACTTGTTTCTAGAAGTTCTGGGTGCTCCATTGCTGGAGGTTTTTAGAAAGAGCTTGAACAGCCATTTGTCCGGAGTGGTTTAGAGTTGAACTAGAAGACCAAAGTCCCTTTTGACTCTTCTGTTACTCTGTTTCTATCCTAGCAGTTGTTTTAGAAGTCAGAACATAGTAGCCCTAGTGCCTCCAAATAAACAAGAGGCTGATTTGAGTACTGTAGCACACAAATCAGAATTAGACATGAATTTAGCAGATGATACAGAAAGCTTACAAACAAACCAAGGCACCTTAGAAAGAAACATTTGCACATAGTCTGGAACTAAATGCCAAGCAGGTAGTTCTTAAATAGTACACAGCTATTTTTCTGTGGTCCTAGCAGCCCTAGATTTCTTTTTATAAAATTTTTCCTGTCACACATTCCTTTTTGCACAAGATAACACAAAGGTGCAATCAGAATGCTGTATTTTTCGCACTATAAGACACATTTTTTTACCCAAAAAAGTGGGTGGAAATATCTGCATCTTATAGAGCGAATATTGCAGTGAGAGGAGGGGTTGGTGCGGCGTCGGCGTTCGCCCCCTGTCACCGCTGCTACTGTTCGCCACTGCCGGGGAATGCTGGAGCCTTCGCTGCCGAGCAGCTGATCGGCTGTTGGATCTGCCTCCCGGAATACCGTCGATCGGGTGTTCTAGGCAGTGGGGATTGCTGCCAGTGATCGCTGCCGCTGAATGCTAGCAATGGGCAGCGGTGATCAGTGGGAGCAGCAATCGGTGGTAGTGATGGGTAGTGGCGGCAGTGATCCCCACCGCCTAGAACAGCTGATCAGCGGTATTCCAGGTGGCCAATCGAACCGCCAATCAGCTGCTCTGCAGCAAAGGCTCCAGTGTTCCCTGGCGGCGGCGGCAGCTCAGCTCAATTGACTGATGGTTGGCACAATGGAGTGGAGCCCTGACGAGCCACATGCTGAAGCTGACCCAGGCTGTTGGCTATTTGCTGCAAGGATGCTAGCCAGATGGATGCTGGGAGGCAGAGGCAGATTTTTTTTTCTTGTTTTCCTCCTCTAAAGCTAATGTGCATCTTATGATCCGGTGTGTCTTATAGTTTATTAATCAGTTCGATTTATATATGCCACCCTTCTCCGGAGACTCAGGGTGGTTTACAATGCATTAAGCAATAACCTTCATACTTTTGTATATACCTGCTTAGTAGGGCTTTTTGGGGGGGCCCCGAGCGGTGTTCTATTTTATACAAAGTCAGCTTATTGCCCCCACAAACCGGGTCCTCATTTTACCTACCTCGAAAGGATGGAAGACTGAGTCAACCTTGAGCCTGGTGAGAATTGCAGGCAGCTGGCAGCTAAGTACTACTTTAACAGCAGCAGTTTAGTCCACTGCGCCACCAGGTGCGAAAAATACGGTATATAACAATTCAAGTTGATGAGTCTTTGCTGATTATGGCAATATGTGACAAATAAATTGCTCACTGGTTGAAATAATAAGAAAATAAAGGGTTGGAGTTTTTACTCTGCCAGCAAGAGCAAATGCCAAACCACATTTAACTCAGAAAATGCCCTCTAGCAAAAGAGCCAGAGACAGTTCTCAGCTTTGAAGAAGACCCACTGTTCCCAGTGCTGTATCAGAAATCTGCCACAGGTGCTGCTCATGAAAAGCTTATATAGATTCAGTCGAAGATGATTCAGACATGAGCAATTTGCCCAAAGCCTGTCTTGCATAAGCATCACATGCATAACACAGCCATTCTCTTTAGAATGACTGGCCTTCACTTTTGATGAGGAATTGTACAATAAAAAGGAGAGGGACAGCATGTTATTTTGTCTCCATTAGTGATAATAGGGCCATATTGCCTGCCTTCAGTTTACTACTTGGATGAGTTGCAAATTCTCAAACAGGGTGAAGGGTCAGAACAGACTTAACAATTATTCTCTGGAATTAAACTTTAAGTTCATAGTATTGTACATATTGGTGTGGTTGTTGAAGCCACACTAGATGTGTTTGTTTAATAAATTTAGAGATCTCCTAACTCACAAGGCAACTCGGCGGTGTACAATTCAAAACATAAAAACCATATAAAATTATATTATTTCAGTAAAATGAGGCATTTAAAACAAGGACGGATTAATTAAACTTAAAAAAGCAGGAGGGGGGCCTTCAAGGCGTGAACCAACCTGAAGATCAAAATCATTCTGATCTTGGAAATATGTCAGCCAAAATTAATTTGTTTGGTTTGAAAAAGATCAACTACATTTATCAGTGACTAGAAAACCCTTACGGGCTTTTTGCTGAAAATAAAACTTGAAAAATTAACTCGTGATTTATGAGCTTGAGGATTAGAAAGGGTTACTTATAGAAAGAAGGAAATTACGATGTGACCTTAGAGAAAGGGAGGGTAAAATATAAATGCATTTATAACTACTGTCAAAAGGATTGGAAGCTACATCTTTATAACCTTTTTCATTTTTCTCTTTCTTACTTATTCACTATTCTTCATCCCTGCCTTTCTTTTTAATATTTGTATTTTTTATCTTGTTAAAAAATCTTCAATAAAACTATATTTTTTTTTAAAAAAAATGTCACCATAGCTTGAATTAGAAATGCTGAGATCAATGAAACTTAGTAAGTATATTCTATGACCTTATTTCTAATATCACTGATTCACCTCTTGAGCTAGTAAAAATTCAAGTTTAATTCCCAAATATTAACATGTCATGATCTTTGTTCTCCTTCTACCCACTGTGGTAATCAAACGCCAAGTATATTCCTGGAATCCCCTTAGGATACGGGTGTCCAACGTTGTTGGACTTGTGGACTTCAACTCCCAGAATTCTCCAGCCAGCATGGGAGTTGAGGTCCATTCTCGGAATCCACAAATTTTAAAAGTTGCCAAAGTTGGAAACCTCTGCTTTAGGCATTATTATAAAATACAGATTGGAATCGGCTACAACCTAAAGTTTAGTAAATATGCCCATATAAAAAAGATGTGGCAAGGACAACAATTACTAGTAAATTGGTATTTCTGGACTGGCCCTATCCATGTAGCAGTCTTTTTTTTTTTAACCATAACCATGGGTGGTTAAATAAACCAGAAATAACAATACATGGCTAACTTCGGAACCTGTACTAATCTAAGGCAAAAGAAACCATAATATGGCTTAGCAAAATGTATGAATGCATTCATTGAGATTTGAGAACATGGTTTACAATTTAGAATGATGAGTGATCAATAAACTATGGGATCAAAATCCCAAACAGCATAATATGACTACATGTTATGTGTGAACTTGCCACTAACTCTGCATTCTGTTCTGTGCAAAATAAAGATTTGGGAAAGAAATATTCTGGGACAATAACTGCTATCAAAACGTATCAATTATCCAGGCTGCCCAATAGAGATTCCCCTCTCCTGTTCATCTAGCACAAGCCAGCATCCAAGTTCCATGTTTTGTCTGGTTCATTCATCCTTTAAGCCACGTTTATTTAACTGGTTGACTAAGTAAGTCTTAACTGACTCTATCCTAAGCCATAAAAATCATAATTTACATAAACATGATAAAAAAAAATGGTTCGATTCACAAGACATGCAAAATGCAAACTAAATCCACCACAATGGGGTTTTGCCTTTCTTTTTCTGCAATGCTGGAAACATTATTCAAACTTGGGATCAGCTAGTTCAGTTACAGTTCTTACATGTCTGAATCTAAAACTTACAGTTTAAAGTTCATCCAGAGAACAATCGTGACTCTTTTCCAAGCATGTATATAGACAGACAGAGCAATGATAGCATTTTTATGTAATAAGAATGGATGTAAACCCAAAGGTCAACATTCAGAGAATGCAGAAAAGCTACAAAAAGCTGAAAACTGTCTGTCAGAATGCAGACAACAGAACCCTATAATCTAGTTGTCCTGGTAAGATAACCAGATGCTGGTTCTCCCCCCCACCCTACGGAGTTGTAAGGAAACTCCGTCACAGAAAAAGCAAGTAATCAGCCTCTGCAAAGAAGAAAAACCCTTTCCAGCTGATTTTGTGTAGCTGAAATGTTCCTAAAGTCACCCAGCCAGTGTGGAAAAGAGATAATTTCTTCCAAGAGGAAATGGTCTGACATCAGAAACATCAGGCCATTATTAGTTTCCTTCCTCTGTTTTGTGTCTTCATTTATATAACCTTCTCCTACACCCTGCTTGCTATAAATTTAACATCGCAGCATCGGAAGATCAATATGCAACAGCACTTAACTAGAATCAGTTGTTAAAAGCAAATCTTTAAAAGTCCCCCTCTTAAAGGACAATCTGTACTGTTATCAAAGTTGATGTTCATTTTATTCTGGTCAGATTGGGAGGGAGAGAAGCATTCCAGAAGCTGGGAAGCACCACAAGTTTTTTCTATTGCAAGACCCACCTCTGCTCTTTGTATGTTTTGGACTATAACTTCCACAACCCCTTAGCACTAGCTATGCTGGTTGAGGCTCATGGGAATCCAAGTTCCTAACACCTAGAAGGCATCCATTAGTCTGTAACTGATATAGCGGATAAACAGTAATCAAGAGGGTTTCTGATGATGATTACTATAACCAGCTACAGGAACAAAGTATTCTTGCTAATTCACATCCACCTTCCCTCTGCCATCCTCAAACGTTTACAATTGTTTCATATGTGCAAGATAGGTTTCCTTGGTCACTGACTTCTGCTGACCACATACGATTGCCAATTTCAGCTAATATGGCAACAGAATGGAAGATGTTTTGTATTTCTTAACTTGGCTGAATTGGGGAGCTCTTCCAGCTGGGGATGCCTGATACGTACAGTACTGCTTGGTGCTTGCGACAAAGATGGCTTTATTGAGGTTGATCTGGGCATTTGTCCGATGGAGGCTGATGCATAAACAGAGTTCCTCGAAGACAAAGAGTTTCAACAAAGGACCACCCATCATTCTGTCTGATTAACTTGAAGCATTTTTCAGAAAAGGTCACTTTAATCATTAGAGTTAATGCATGCCTGTAATTTGAAACTAATGAAGCAGGGCCTTGAAATGACCTCCAGCTCAACCAAATTAACACTTCCTTGCAGAAGTTCGGGGTAAAGAAATACAAAGGGCTGTTGCTATGGCTACCAGTGAAAAGATGGCTGGGTTAGAAGACGGTTTACAACAGGCATCACAAATAAGTTTAAGAGATTTTCCATTTCTGCGGTTTCTTACTCTGGAGAATTAATTTCCAGATAAAATTGTTGTTACAAAATCTTTAACAGATGGGAGCTACCAAAAGATACTTGTGCATTTTGGGAGACTGATTAAACATTAGGATCATCCATCCCTGGATAATTGCTAGTAATTTTCTTCTTGTACATTTTGTGGATGATTTTAGGTAACAGCACTAGCTCCAGACAGTTGGCTGCCTGAAGCAGGTGAGCAAACATTACTTCTTTTTCCATTCATCTAAAGTCAAGCTGAAGAGTATCCAAAACCAGCTATTGTGGTACACAGGGAAAAAATTTCTCTCCATTCTGACAAAGGAAGCACAGTTCCTGATGTCCCAAATCTGCCTTAGGTAGGATTGTTATGCAACCCAGACCTCCGCACTTTCCGTAAGGCCCTGAAGACTTATTTATTCCAGCAAGCCGGCCTAACCTAAATGGTTTTTTAATGGGACTTTTAAAATTTTATAGACTTGGGGTTTTAAATTGGGAGGCCAATTGATTTAATTTATTTTAGTATCTTAACTTTTGTATTGTATGTATTTTAATTTTGGCTGTCCATCACCCTGAGTCCCTTTTGGGAGAAGGGCGGTATACAAATTCAATTAATAAAAATAAAATTAATAAAATAAAACTCAGAGAATAATAGAATTGTTTTTTGTGTGTGATACCACTGATTAGAAATGGAGTAATTTTCTGTTTTCTTCTAGCTAAAGCACTAGATCAGGGTTGCCAGGATCCAGCCTTGGCAACTTTAAGATCTATGGACTTCAACACCCAACACCCTGTCTGGGGAATTCTGGGAGTTGAAGTCCACAAGTTTTAAAGTTGCCACAGCTGGATAACCCTGCACTAGCTCATCCTTTTAGATTTATTGTGTATCTTATTCAGGAGGGATGAGGGAGATTCCCAAGTCCGTTAGAGTCACACTGTTTTTCTCAATCTTTAATACATCTTGTTCCCTTCCTATTTTCTGGATTGCATTGGCAGCTGGCAAGTCTTTTTCCAACGTTATGATCCTCAGTGCCAAATACTGATGCTAAAGGACTTTTTCGGTCCTTTAAGCAAGTTGAAAATATTTCTTTGGGTTTTGTATTCTCTTTGGAATCTCCATATGGTTTCAAATTGGCAGCAGGTACAATAAAACAATCTGGAAAGATTAAAACAGGAAAATCCCCAGCCTTGTTGTGTCCTATTGACGTCACTTGCCTAAGGAGGGCTAAGCAGCTGGCTTGAGTTCTTCCTGCATCTTTCTGTGTCAAAATTCTGTGGCGAATTCGTTTGTGGTCTGCATAGGGTTTCTTGTGTCCTTAATCAGCAAACCACTGAATTATTTTTTTTCTTGTCTTTCAATTCCCATCAGGCAACTGCAGTTGGCAGCAGAAGGATATTCAAAAGAAAGAATCCACAACTTATTTAAGAGCAGGATGCTGCTGATATTTTTTGCATTGTCTTCTGCTAGGATGATAGAAATTAATGATCTGCTCTAGCAGTTCTGAAAAAGCTTCTCCCCCAAATGAAATGATTTCAAGGTGGGGGGGGGATCCCAAGAAAATCCAGTTGCCTTTTGGAAAAACACCTTTGAGAAGAATAGAATAGAATAGAATAGAATAGAATAGAATAGAATAGAATAGAATAGAATAGAATAGAATACTTTTGTGTGGTTAGACCGTACAGACCTTTATTTAGCTGACCATTTCCATTTAATAATACATAGTTCAAAAGAATATGGGCATTTAAAAATATTAAACCTAGTCTCCGGGTAAAATTAGTTTATAGTTACTGCTTCTCAGACCATAAGTAGTTGAGGCTATAGCAAAAACATGTTTTAATGAAGCATTATTCTCATTGCAACTTCAATAAGACAATGATTCACTCACTATTACACAAGGCGAGGCCTACCTAATATGTTATTGTAAACACAGCTAAGATTCCAACAATGGCTACCTCTAACTGAAAATAATTGTTCCTGGCTGGGTATATATATATTTGGATTCTATTGTACTATCACTGAATTGATATTAGCAATGTTATGAATATTTTTGTTTTTTGTTTTTAATTTAAATAATCAGATTATATTTAGTGAATCTATTTACTTTTGTTAGGGTTACTATCTACTTCTGCTGTGTTGGGTTACTTCAAAGAATTTCAGCATATTTTGGAGCTGCATGTTGAAATAATGGACCTATTTTTATTATTCATCAAAACCAAAACTGGAATGATGACTACACATCTTAAATTGCTCCTCTGAATGCAATCAAAATCATTCTGGAGGACATCACTAAAGGAACGTCCAGTCTACCTGCTTGGCCCATTTGGGCTATGGAACCAGAGGTGAAGCTTTTTTTCCACTTTCTTAACACTTGGCTTTGGGACTTCCCATTATCTGTAGGCCAACAACCCTAGAGAGAGCAAGAGGATGAGACTTTGAAACCACATTCCACCTAGCCCACAGAATCTATTGGGAAATTGAATCTGCTTCTTGGGGCACTTTCAGATCATTTTTACAAAACAGTTTTCTTCCAAGATAGCAAGCAGCCTGCCTACATGAAGAGACAAAAGGACATGAAACCTATACGTCAAAGCTGGACCAGGCAAAAGCAATATTAAGCAATGAAGAGAGAGAAGGAAAATTTTAATATTAAAGAATTAACAGGAGGTTTGCCACAAGGTGGCAGAAATGGCTAACTCGGGATTGAAATAACTAATTCTCACTGAAATAATACTAAGAAGGTCTTAATCAGCAAAACAGAACATGCATACCAAATGACATTCCTTCACTAAGGATTTTTAGGCCCTTTTCAGGCTTTAAGAATAAAAATAAGGAGAGCACTTTGTGGTCAAGGAGTTCACAATACTTTTGCAGGAAACCTGATAATTTAATAATAATGGCTGCTGTTGAGCTTACTCTCTGTTAAAGAATTCCATAGGATTAAAAACTGTCCTTCTGAAGTTCTTTAATCATTGTGCTCTCTAATAAAATCTAATTATACAGCTGATGCGGGGAAAGGGGAAAAACACATCAGTCAGAAGCAGTGGTGAAATCCATTATTTTTTACTACTGGTTCTGTGGGCGTGGCTTGGTGGGCGTGGCAGGGGAAGGATACTGCAAAATCTCCATTCCCACCCCACTCCTGGGGGAAGGATATTGCAAAATCTCCATTCCCACCCCACTCTGGGGCCAGCCAGAGGTGGCATTTGCTGGTTCTCCGAACTACTCAAAATTTCCGCTACCGGTTCTCAGAACTGCTCAAAATTTCCGCTACCGGTTCCCCAGAACCTGTCAGAACTTGCTGGATTTCACCCCTGGTCAGAAGGTACCTGTGTTAGATGCATTTGGTTAAAAGAGCTGCAATTCATGAAAGCTTCTGCCTTTTATAAATTTTGTTAATGAAAAAAGGTGCTAACAGACTCCTGTATTTTTTTTTTATTTCTGACTGCTTTAGATTAACATGGGTCTCATCCTACATTGTTGCCATGTCAAACATTGGAACCTTCTTTCACTCTTCCCAGAAGAATTAGCCTTCCTTCAAAGAAACTATGCCTGTGTCTATGCATAAGAAAAAGGGAAAGCACACAGAAAGACAAGGATTTTCATCCAGATTCCTCAACCTCTGCTTAATTAAGAGCAGAGTCATTAGGGGGCATCTAAATTTAATGAATAACAAAGAACAATACAGATTAGCATGTACTATTGCTCATTTTACAAAACTGCGCAATGTGGCGGCAATGTCAAGATCCCATCGTTTCTTTTCGTTCTTCATTTATTGTCTTTTTTTTTAGCAAATAAAGTGCGGTTGATTTTATTCCAGGCAGTTAGAAATAGGAGGAGGAAAGCTACAGAATTCATTTTGTGAGCATGGAATTGTCTACCAGATGTGGCATGAGTTGTGCTTTGGCAAATGTCTTGATTGCAGTACCAGGACTGTTATGTCTACATTTAGGTTAACATGACACCACTACCTGCAAAGAGCACAAAGGATTGCTGAGTATTGAGAAATGTTTCCCTTCTTCTTTGTCTGCCTCTTTGACAGGAAGGGAAATGGGAAGTGATGAAAGTTTGGCCTCTACAAGATGGCCTGGGAACAATGCCAAACATCTTTTTGCTTCACAAACCCACAACGTGACTCACAGATCATGTTAAGCCAACCTGGATTCATGACTCATACTAAGTCGTTCTTTGATTTGCTTGTTTTGTGGTTTACTGCAATCTGTGTTCAATTGTCATTTATTCAGTAATTGTGGTGAAACACATCGTGCCTTCGTATAATGTGTCAAACTGAATGGAATGATCAGATATGTATTAAAATGCACATTCCGAACCCCTCAAATGAATCCGTCAGAATGACAGCTGAAGGGTTAATTGTGCAATCGGTGACAGTGAAACCAATTGAAGCTTTAAATGCAACAGAAATGGGAGAAGATATAGATCACTGGATATGCAAGAGGAAGCAGTGATGTGGTGCCAGGGGGAAGCATGGGAGCAATGTGGCTTTCAGAGCGAATGTAACAGCTGCTGCAACATCCAAATCATTCAGGGATTTGCTATGCTCTCAAGTGAATCAAGTGAAAATGCAATTTTTGTAGTCATTTACAGGAAGGCAGAAAAAGAGACGAGTAATGAAATGGGATCAACATATTTCTTTCCTTTTGATTTTCTAGCTTCAACACTAGAGTGTTCAACACTGAACTAGAGTTCAGTGGGAATAATTATTGGAATTTTCAAAATAGGTTTCACTTGGCTGAAAGAGCTCCCATGAAATTATCCAGAAGTAATACCCCATGAGTTTGGTGGAGCTTATTTTGAGATAATTTTACCATCCTGGTTCTCCTTATCTGGTTTTTTATGTCATGAATTGATGTTCTTTGAGAGGGATTATGTAGGGTATCCAATTCCATATGGTGCTAATCCTTGGGGTGTGAAACACACCAAGATCCCATATCCTAAAGGCCTTTGATCACCTTCCAGGTGATTAAAATACAAAAAATGATATCATTTCTCTAATGCTTTGGTCTGGTCATGTACTGTGATATACTGTAGTGTAGCCTCACTTTCTTTAAAAAATGTTCTTAACATGCTATTAAAAACAGAAAAGACAGATTGTAAAACCTCTTTTTAACCTTAAAATGCAGATTTCCGAGGCTGAAGAAGATGAATGACCAAACTGTCTAAAAAAATTAAAATAGAACATAATAGTCTGGACAGACCACAAGATGGCATTTTTCTGCTACAAATTGTTTTTTCCTTGCCCGAATCTGTGGGAAGATGCTGGAGAAGCATCAAGTTGTTAGAGATTATAATTTCTAAAAAGAAAAATCTAAATTTCCAAACGCAAGCTGAGTTTACACACTGTTCCTAATTAGTACAGGGAAATAAGGACATTGGCCAGTGAGGCTGCAGTACAATATAGAAAGCAAAAAAAATCATAATATCTCATGCAGACTCCTGACTAGAGGTTTTACCTACGTCTACTGAAAGAACCGTCTTCTGCAGCAAAAGTTCATCTGCTTTATTTACCTGGACTTTCTTCAGATTCTTGGAAACTTGGAATTTAGCTTGGATGCTGTGAGAAATGACGGCTAATAATGTCCTCCAGAATGTTTTTCTTCGTTGGAAGAGAACCAAACTTCTTATGTTGTCTGCAGACAGAAAAGCTGGGTAACCTGACACTGTTCACGGCCAAGATCTACATATTCTGGCTGAATCTGCAATCTACAATCTAGTAAGCAAGCCACAATCACAACACAAACATTGCCAGATATGGTTATTAAGATAGGGAGGAAGGGCAGTAACTCAGACACATTTCTGATGGACTTTATTGTTCAGAATCAATTTGATATTTGAGAATCAGTCAAGACTCATCTCCTCTGGGTCACCCCAATACAGAGATCCCTGAACGTCCTTTATCTGTCGCTATTTGTAACAAGGGAACTGCGAGTACCCTGCCTACAGCTTACAAATAAGCCGTATTGCTTAATACAAGGCATCTGTATTGTTTATTTTTGTTAGTATGTCTTGTGGTTATATGGCTGCTTGCTGACTGGGCAGCTGTACAAATAAAATCAAATAAACATTCAGCAATTTTGTGTGTGCACCTTTGAGTTTGTATTGTCTCCTGGCAATTGTCTTGATTCGTCCCTGCAATTTTTTTCGGCAAGATTTCCAGAAGTGATTTACCATTGTCTTCTTCCTAGGGCTAAGAGAGAGGACCTGGCTTAAGGTCACAAACTTGGCTTTGTACCTAAAGCAAATTCAGCCCTCCCGAGCTCTGTTTTTGCTGGCAGAGGGTTGCAGGAGGCTGTCCCAGCCAAAAACGGAGATTGGGAGCCCGCTTTTTCTGGCAGAGGCACTGCAGGCCAGTCCTTCGCTGTTTCCAGGGCAGCCCCGCAGGCCAGATCTAAGCACCCCACAGGCCGGCTCTGGCCCACATTTGACACCCCTGCCTTAAACAAATTCCAACACTGGGACGCAATCTCCTCTACACTAAATTTTTCATCTTGGCCTGAGTAAAGCAGCAATCACTTTCATGTTGTACTGGACCAAATATGGTTGTGTGGATTATTCCTTAGGATATGCTAGATAAACTCTGAGATCTGACCTGATTCAGTGCCTGGATTTACACAATGTGTTTCGCCCTAATTAGCCAAATGCATTCAGTTGTATTTAATTGCTGGTGTTTCCATGAGCAAATGTTCCTCAACTTTTGTTTACATTAACAATCCTTATCTATTGAATTTCTTTGCTGCCCATCTGATAATGAAATGACTCTAGGCAGCTTCCAGCATTAAAACATTAAAATCCTAATAAATATCTTTAATAAAAATTGAAATCCTAATCAAGATATAATATAGCTAAAAGATGGGGAGGGTGGGAACACGATGTCCAAGGGTAGGGGGCAGGGAGGTGAGATTGCCTTTTAATTCAACAATCACCTCCAATGTAAGCCTCTCCCATTAAGGCCTCAAGCCATCTGGCAGAGCCAGGTCTTCAGGTTCCTGTGGAAAGACAAAAGGGTGGGAGCCAATCTCACCTCAGGGGGTAAGATGTTCCTGAGGGCAGGAACCACAGCAGAGAAGGCCCGTCTCCTGGACTCTGCCAGCTGGAATTCCTTGACAAACAAGGCCTGCAGCATGCCTCTCCTGCCAGCGCAGGTGAGACAATTCCTTAAGTAGCCTGGATCCATGCTATGCAGGGCTTTAAAAGTAATAACCAACATCTTGAATTGCAGCTAGAAGCAGACTGGCAGCCAATGCAGCTTGCAGAGCAGTGGTGTAATATGGATCATTTTAGGGACCCCAAGAAGTGCCAGCACTGCTGCAGTCTGCACCAGTTGAAGCTTCTGAATGCTCTTCAAGAGTAGCCCCATATAGAGTACACTGCAGTAGTCTAGATTTAAGATGACCAGGGCTTGAATCAGGGCCGGATTTAGATGAAAAGAGGCCCTAAGCTATTCCACTTATGAGGCCCTTTCACCTATAGTGAAAGTGTAATTTTAATTTTGCTAATAATTTGAATGTAGGCCCCTCTTGATCTTGAGGCCCTAGGCTGAAGCCTAGTTAGCCTATACGAAAATCCGGCCCTGGCTTGAATGACTGAGGAAGGGACTCCTGATCCAGGAAAGGCTGCAACTGGTGCACCAGCTGAAGTGGTGCAAAGGCTCTCCTAGCTAAGGCCGCCATCTGCTCTTCGAGCAGGAGTCGTGACTCTAGGAGAATCCCCAAGTGGCGAACAGGATCTGTCTGGGGTAGTGCAACCCTATCCAAAGATAAGTTGGTTAAAGTCCCAGATCTTTAAGCTCCATGCACCCAAAGCCATTTGGATCTTCCCAGGGTTCAGCTGAAGCCTGATATCTCCCATCCAGGCCCCATCAGCCTCCAGGCACTGGGAGAGTGTGGCAATAGCATCATTTGGATCATAAGGGCTGGAAATATAAAGTTGAGTATCATTAGCGTACTGGTTATCATCCTCAATCCTCACCTCAACCCCTGGTGATGAATGATCTCACCCAGAGGCTTCATGTAGATGTTAAAAAGGAGTGGAGAGAGTACCAGGTCCTGCAGCTGCCACAAAGAAGCGACCATGGACTGAACCTCTCACTCCTTATCCACACCAATTGAGACCGGCCTTGGAGAAAGGAACCAAACCAATGCAAAACTGTGCTGTCCAGCCCCAAACCCTCAGCCAACCCAAAAGGATATCATGGGTGATGGTATCAAAGGTTGGTGAGAGATCAAGGAAAGTAAGGATGGTTGCACTATCTCCATCCCACTCTGGCCAGAGATCATCAACAAGTACGATCAGTGCATTACTGTGGATCAATTAATTAATCCATGGTCCATGGTGTTACTAGTGACTCTCTCCAAAAGTATCGTATGCATATCTTCCGTCTCAGTGGTTTTCAGCATCATGTTCTTACAACCATATGTTACCACTGAAAAGACCATTGCTTTAACAACTCTGATGTTGTCATTTAAATATCATTATCCTTCATGAACTTATCTGCATTTTTCCGCTGTAGTTACTCTGATCTTCTTTTTTAAAAAAATACTTTTCTTGTTTTTTTGATATTCCTCTATAGATTACCTTTATGGAGATGCAGTGTGTTTCTTGGATTTTCTTGATTGATGTTAGAAATCAATGTTCAGCTGTTGTACCTTTTGTTGCTCAAAGCTTTCATCCCACATCTTTCTTTGGTTGTTACGCTAGCATGCGGTGAAAATCCCATGAATATTTTTCTCATGTTGAGAATATATATAGTTTTTCCACTTTAGTTTAACAGCTCCGCAAATTCTCATTCTTAAATATTGTAGACCGAATCTGTTCCTTACACTGATTCTACATTCTGATTGTATGCCCTTGGTCTTTTCTGAGCTTGGTTGTTTGCTTGCAGATTTTTTATTATCTGACTAAGTGCTAGAAGGGAGTGGGATTTGCTCTATGTTTATATAATAGCTTGCCCTGTCAGTGCTGATGGGGATATTGTTTTCTCCTTGTTAGTTCCTTGAGTAAGGTATTATTTACTGCTTGACTGTTTATCTGGTATTAATTCTGGTGCTAATCTCTGTTTATCCAGGTGTTGATTCCTGGCAATGAGGTGTTTTGGTATTTTTGTTTCTGTCTTGGCTTTTTATTCTCTTTGCTCTGCAATGGTATGAAAATGTGGTTTATCTCTATGTGCCTGCTTTTGGCTGATTTTTCTGAATAACAAGCTTCCAGAAAATTCTCTCATGTTTTTGGATTTAGTTTGGCCTAGGATCAGGAGTAAAATGCTCCCGGTTTGGAACGGATCGCCCGATCCGGTAGCGATGGCAGGGGGTGGTTCGGAGAACCGGTAGCAAAAATCCCTGTGCCCCCCTCCACCATGCCCAGCTGAGCCGCACGATCATCATTTTTTTTTTTTACTTTTAAAAGCATTTTTTCTACAATTTCTTCCGCCGAAAAAATGCTTTTAAAAGTAAAAAAAAAAGCTTGTGATGATCGTGCGGCTCAGCTGGGATCTCAGAGGCTTTTCAAAACATTTTTTTCTGCAACCTCTTCCGGGGAAGAGGTGGTTTAAAAAATGCTTTGAAAAGGCTCTGACGATCAGGCAACACAGCTGGGATCGTCAGAGCCTTTTCAAAGCATTTTTTAAACCACTTCTTCCCCGGAAGAGGTTACAGGAAAAAATGCTTTAAAAGTCTCTCTGACGTTCCCAGCTGAGTTGCCTGATCGTCAGAGAGACTTTTCAAAGCATTTTTTAAAACGATCAGACAACTCAGCTGGGATCATCAGAGAGACTTTTAAATCATTTTTTTCTGCAACCTCTTCAGCGGAAGAGGTGGTTAAAAAAATGCTTTGAAAAGGCTCTGACGATCCCAGCTGTGTTCCTGATCGGCAGAGGCTTTTCAAAGCATTTTTTTGCATCTGCAGAAAAAATGCTTTGAAAAGTTAAAATTAAAAAAAAAAAGTTGGCGCTCAAGCTAATGAGATTTTAGATGGTAAAGTTGAGGAATCACAAATTAAGATTGACAAAGCAGAAGCTGAAATGTTGTTGACACAATATAAGATGATGGAATTTGCCGTGAGAATAAGAGGCTTGAAAGAAAATCCGAAGGAAAATCTGAAAGAGATCTTTGAAGATGCTCTGGCACAATTTATAGGAGTGTCCAGAGGTGAACTCGAATGGCAAATGGATCGGATCTATCGTGTTAATTCATGGGTAACTAGACAAAGGAAATTACCAAGAGATGTTGTGATTTATTTTGTTACTAGAAGGATTAGAAATGAGATTTTACAAGCTGCCTACAAAAATAAGTTGCAAGTGGCAGGACAAGAAGTTGCAGTATTTAAAGAAATACCACCCAAAATGCTGAAATCCAAGAAAGAGTATGCTTTTCTGGCAGATGAGCTGAGGAACCGACAGGTACAATACAGATGGGAAGTCCCAGTCGGATTATCAGTGGATTATGCAGGAGAGCGATATCGCCTTAATACAATTTACAAAGCAAGAGATTTTTATAGTAATATATTAAAGGCTGGACAACCACCAGTGCCAGGAGGCAAAAAAGCAAGAGAGGCGACAGAGGGAAGAAAAGAGGATCTGCAGAAGCAACTTTCAAGTGCTGTCCAAGCATGGGATATAGTTGAAAAACAAGAAGAAGGCAAAGATCAAAGACAAACCAGAGCAGCTACTAAACGTAAAGTTGAGTTAAAAAAGTTACAAGAGCAGGCTTTATCACAAGAAGTGAATACTGGTGTAGAAGCTGTGGGAGGGGCGAGACCTAAAAGAAAATTCCAAGAGGATTATCAAGCAGTTCTCGCCAAGCTTCGAGATTCTGAGGATGGCTTCTAGGTTCTTAACCTGGAATGTTAACGGTTTAAACTCACCACAAAAAAGGAAGAAAATATTTCACCATTTGAGACAATTTAAAAATGAAATAATATGCCTGCAGGAAACACATATAAGGACAACTGACCAAAAATATTTAATAAATACAAAATTGGGAACACATTTTGCTGCATCAGCCCCGGAAAAAAAGAATGGAATAGTGATTTACTTGAAAAGAGATTTGACGGCTAAATTAGTTGAGGCAGATCAACAAGGAAGATTTCTGGCAATTGAGATAATGATAGAAGGAAAGAAAACACTCTTATTGGGGATATATGCTCCCAATCAACAGCAAGAGAAATTTTATAAATTGATACATACAAAATTATTACATTGGGATTATAATTCATGTATACTGATGGGAGATTGGAACGGAGTGTTAGACCCTAGTATTGATAAGAAAAGAATAGTACAATCTACCAAATTGCGATCTAGACTGCCTAAGACTTTTTTTGATATGATGGAGGATATGGAATTAAGAGACATCTGGCGTGAAAGGAATTATAGAGAACAAGATTTTACATTTTTTTCAGATAGACATCAATCCTTTTCAAGAATTGATTTTATATTAATTACAAATGATTTTTTTTCCAGGGTAAAGAAGATAAAGATTTGTCCCAGAATTTTAACTGATCACAGCCCAGTTTGGATGGAACTGGAGTGTGGGGAAAGAGTTAGGAGATCTTGGCGGTTAAATGAAAACCTTTTCAGATATGAGAAAAATGTAATAGAATGTAAAAAACTAATGAAGGAATTTTTTGTTTTTAATATGAACAAGGGAACATCTATGGATATGGTATGGGATGCTAGTAAAGCATATATGAGAGGAGTTCTGATAAATATGAATAATGCTTATAGGCGTAAACAAGTGGAGAAAAGGAGGGAATTAGAAGAAGAGATTAAGAAAAAAGAAAGGGTGTTAATTGATAACCCAGGGGATAAGAAAATTAAAGAAGAGATCAGTTTATTACGTGGGCAATTTAATATGATGCTTTCAGACCAAGTGGCAACCAATCTACAATATGCTAAACATAATACTTTTTGTAATGCAAATAAACCAGGTAGATGGTTGGCATACATGCTGAGGAAAAAACAAAAATCTCATACCATAGAGAAAATAGAGTATAAAGGTAGAGAGCTGTATCACCAAAATATGATTAAAAAGGCATTTTTAGAATTTTATGCAAGATTGTATACTGCAGACAAAATACAAGGTGTAGAGGTAGAGACATATCTGGATAGACAGAATATTCCAATAGTTACAGAGGAACAAAGAGAACGGTTAAACCAATTAATAACAGAGGAGGAGATCCTCTCAACAATTAAACAGTTAAAAACTGGTAAGGCTCCTGGTACGGATGGATTAACAGCTGTGTACTATAAATATTTACAATTGGAGATGGTTTTACCTTTTAAAGAATTATTCAATAGAATTCAGCTGGGTGAAGGGGTACCACCTTCATGGAAAACAGCTTTTATTTCGTTAATTCCAAAAGAAGATCAAGATTTGACACAACCCAAAAATTATAGACCTATATCCTTATTGAATACAGATTATAAAATATTTGCTAAGATATTGGCAAATAGGTTAATGCTAGTAATGCAGAAGACGATTCATGCTGACCAAACTGGTTTTATACAAGGTAGACAAATGAAAAATAATGTAAGACAAATTGTTGACATATTGGAACATTTGGAAAGGAATAACCAAATCCCTGCAGTGCTTATATTTCTGGATGCGGAAAAAGCTTTTGATCGATTAGATTGGCAATTTTTATTGAGAGTGGTCAATAGGATGCAATTTGGGAATTGCTTTATGCAGTCTATAAAAGCAATATATCAGGAACAGACAGCTCAGATAATTATTAATGGCAGTTTGACAGAAACTTTTAAAATTGAAAAAGGCACGAGGCAGGGATGTCCCTTATCGCCATTATTATTTATATTAACTTTGGAGTTGCTGTTAAATAAAATACGTAATGCAGATGGGATAAAGGGAATCAAAGTTAGAGATTATGAATATAAGATACGGGCATTTGCAGATGATTTGGTTATGACCTTAACTCATCCAGTGGAATCAGCAAAGGTTTTGATTGATATAATAAAACAGTATGGTCAAGTATCTGGGTTTAAGATAAACATTGGAAAAACAAAAATGATAGTTAAAAATATGACAGCTAATCAAAAAGAGGAGTTACAAAGGGTAACGGGATGTGAAATAGTTAAAAAAGTTAAGTATTTAGGAGTTTATATTGCATCTTCTAATGGTAAATTGTATAAGTATAATTATGAATTGATATGGCATAAAATACAAGTTGAAATGGATAATTGGAAAAAACTACAATTGTCCTTGTTGGGTAGAATAGCAGTTATAAAAATGAATGTGTTGCCTAGGTTTTTGTTCCTCTTTCAAATGATACCAATACTAAAAAAGGATGCCAACCTGGAAGAGTGGCAGAAAGGTATTAATAAGTTCGTATGGCAAGGTAAGAAACCAAGGATAAAATTGAAAATAATGCAGGACATACGAGAAAGAGGAGGACTGAAAATGCCAAATTTAAAATTGTACTATGAAGCAGCTGTTTTATCAGCAATTAGTGATTGGATTAATTTAACAAATGGAAGGATATTGAATATTGAAGGGTATGATCTGGTCTATGGTTGGCATGCTTATTTAGTGTATGAAAAAAGGGTGGACAGAGCATTTAAGAGTCATATACTGAGAAATGCTTTATTGCGTGTCTGGAAGAAATATCAATATAAGTTAAATGAAAAAATACCTATATGGACAGCACCCAGGCACGCAATAGAGAATACGAGTATAGAATGTAGACAGGATGTAATTACGTATAAAGATATTCTCATTATGGAGGGACGTATATTAAAATTAAAATCTGTGAATGTGTTGAAAGAGGAGAAAATAATTCAAACATGGTTTCATTATGTACAATTACAAGCCAGATGGAGAAAAGACCAGAAAACTGGTGTTATACAAAGTGATGAAAATTTAATTAAACAAATTAGAGATCAAAGCCAAATGCATATAAAAAGATTGTATAATATACTGATAGAGATGGACTCGGAAACAGAGCTAGTTAAGGACTGTATGATAAAATGGGCGCAGAATTTTGAACAGCCAATAATGATGGAAACGTGGGAGAAAATATGGGTAACAAATGTGAAATTTACCAAAGCGCAAAATTTAAGGGAGAACTTTTATAAAATGTTTTATAGATGGCATCTAGATCCAAAAAAGTTATCTCGTATGTATCCGAATGTACAACCAAAATGTTGGAAATGTAATTGTGAGGATGCTACTTATTTTCACATTTGGTGGACATGTAAAAAGGTTAAAGCGTTTTGGATTAAAATCTGGTGGATTTTACAAAATATTCTTAAAAAGAGGTTGAAATTTACACCACAGCTGTTTCTTCTGGGTATAGTTACGGATTGTACAGTTATAGAGACTAAATTGATTTTGAATTTAATAACTGCAGCAAGACTGTTGGTGGCACAATATTGGAAGAAGCAAGATTTACCTACAATCCAAGAGTGGACAATGAAAGTTATAAATCTAGCGGAAATGGCAAAAATCTCGGCGTACCTGAAGGATCATTCAAATGAAAGATATTTAAGAGATTGGAGAAGGTGGATAGATTATATTCAAAATAAATATCGGAATAAGAAATTGCAGATAGGTTATGAATGATTATATAGATATTTAGTGTGTCTTTAAGTAATAAAGCTAGGCGGGTAATTAGGGAATTGAAGAAACAAGAGATGTGAAATGTCATAATTGTTTAGATTAGGATTGATTATGATTGTTGAAGTTTATACCCTGTAATTTGTTCTGGGAAGGGGAGGGGGGGAGGGGGGAGGTTGAGGTAGGGAAGGGGGGGGGAAATATGTAAACTTTTTGTAAAACTTTTCAATAATAAAAAAAAAAAAGTTGGCCACGCCCACCCAGTCACATTACTCCCCCCCCCACCAAGCCACGCCAACAGAACCGGTAGTAACAAATTTTACCTTTCTCCCCTGTCTAGGATGCTCACACTTTCTTATAGTTGTACTATGATTAAGTCTATTTAAGTGTTGTAAGATTAAGGAGTTTTCATTGTGTCTTCAGACTGCTAGTTGGTGTTTATGGATGTGCTCTGCTAATCTTCTGCCTGCCTGTCCTAGGTAGTAGTTGTTATAGTTCTTACATTGCACATTGTAGATGAGTCCTGTTTTTTCTTCTTAAGCTGCTGTGTCTTTTTGTGATGTTTTGCAGGGCTTTAGTTGGTTTGTGTGTCACAGTGATGCCATGTGGGTATCATAATCTCTTGGTTATGGTTATGGCTGTATGGCAGTGATATCCTTTTCACAGCAGTTGCGTTGGTTAAGCTTCAGTGGATTGAGTAATCAGGTACTTTTTGATAAAGTTACATGGTTATCTAGTTTGTTAGAAGATGTTGTATACTGTAGGTCAGGGGTAGACCTACAGTATACAACCATGGGCTGGATCTGGCCCGCAGGACATTTAGATCTGGCTCACGGGGCCACCCTGGAAATAGTGAAGGACTGGCCAGCGGTGCCTCTGCCAGCAAAAACGGAGCTCAGAAGGACCACATGTGGCCCTTCCGGTCTCCATTTTTGCTGGCAAAGGACTGTAGGAGGATCCCCCCCAGCCCCACCCGGTCCACTACAGGTGCCTCCTGACATGAGTGATGTCAAGCTGGCCACACCCATCCTGGCCATGCCCATATGACCCCCCCCCCAGGCCAAACACAACCCTAATGCAGCCCTCAATGAAACTGAGTTTGTCATCCCTGCAGTAGGTAGTCTGTTTCCTTTTCCTGGTGTTTTGGGCTGCTGCAGTACGTTTGTACTCGTCTCAGTAATGTTCTTACACAGATCCTCTTGTGGGAGGTTCAGTCATTATTTTGATAATGGAGCACTTGGATAGTGTGGATTGTTTTAGACTTGAGTTTCTAATTTGCTTTCAGTTCCTCTGCTGATGTTTGCTAGATATCCAGGGAGAGTGGTGTGTTCTTGTTTTTCTTTTCCCTTGTGAATTTTATTATTTTGAAGTTGTTCCATGTGTCTTCTCTAGTTATTCTTTTTTATTATGACAAATATGTTCCATCTATCTGTGAAAGCTTCTTCACTGAATCACTGTGTTTCCTATATGCAATCAAATGTATTCCGATATCATAAGTTTACACTAATGTGGCTTGTTACAGACACCATTATTTCAATCACATTTTTTTACTATTACATCCACAACATATCCTATATGTTGTGTTTAGCTCCTGTTGCAATTTAGCAGATATCTCTACAATGTGTTTGCTCACATGCTGATAGTAAAAGTATATGTTTGTATTACTTGGATGTTCGCTAGATATCCATCAATTCTATTACATAAACCTGTTGTTTATTGCGTTCAAGCAGAGCATACACTTAACAATATTATTTTTGAGTGGTGAATATACCAAAATTTGTTGGCATCATGCAACACACCGTACTATAACCCATAGCTAAAAAAAAATACAGTGACTAGTTTTATAACGTATAATCTAAGATGAAAACCAAACCATATAATTGGATTGTTTTTGTCATTGCTGGTTATACAAACATTAAGAATGGCAATGATGGATTGATTGATGATTGACTGATTAAGTCAGAGTTAACTCTTAGCAACCACATGCAATAGATTTTCTCCATGACTGGTCTTTCAGATCTTCCAATGGGGCACCCATCATCAATGTAACTGAGTCCATCCAGTTTGCTTCTGGTTGTCCTCTTTTTCCTTCCATCCTTCTCAGTATTAAAACTTTCACTAGAGAGGTAGGTCTTCACATAATTAGGTAATCTAAGAAGGTAATTTTGTCCTTTAATGAAAATTTTGGCTTAATTTTTTTCAATGATCCATAACTTTCATAAAGCCCCTTTATATTTCTTTTGATTTCTTGAACAGCCATTAGATCCTGCTTGGCAGTGTAAAGGATTTGTTTCCTTTGGAGAAAGAGTGAAATGAAATTTGAAATCACTGTTGCTGTTTATTGCACTTTATTTTGACCTCATTGAATAATGCAAGCTAGTAACATTTGACTGTTGATTTTTATTTGGGTTTAGTTTTTGATAAGCCAGAATTCGTTCTTCTTCCATACCTTCTAAAAGAGGGCTATTATGGCATTGTTGGGAGAAAGATGAGACTTTTAAGAGTTTGTAACTGTAAGCAGCTGATAGTGAAGATGCCAACGTTCAGGAATGTAATGACAGACTCACTCAAATGTACTTTAACAGCTTCTGGGTAAAAAAATGGGGGGGAGGGAAATTATTCTGTATTACACTAGCTGTAGTCTCAAGAGTTTATCTCACTAATGACCTTACCATAAGTGAATATTCACTGTAGATTAAATGCTACCTAAGGCAGTGAGAAAAGGTTGCCACAGCAACTGTATTCCAAATTCCAGTTGCACATCTAAGGGCCTGAGACAAGGATATACCTGAATAGATCCAAAATGAAATTAGGTGGGTTTTTTTGGAATGGTCTCTGTCTGAATTAATCATAGCAATATTTCTCAGCTGCCCACAAGAGCAAAACATGATTGCTGAAAGTAAATTTAGAATTTTTAAAACCAAAACATATGATTAATTGGGTTAAAGATTGTAATTTAGCCAAGCTGTAAAATGACAACCACAATCACTGCAATTATCATCATTTGTTGGACAAATATAAATAGCAATAGCACTTAGAGTTATACACTGCTCTAAGCAGTTTTCAGAGTCAGCATATTGCCCCCAACGATTGGGTCCTCATTTTACCAATTTTGGAAGAATGGAAGACTGAGTCAACCTTGAGCTGGTCAAGATCGAATTGCTGGCAGTCAGCAGAGTTAGCCTGTAATACTGCATTCTAACAACTGCACCACCATGGCTCAGTAGTTGTGGTTCCTACAATACAATATTTTATTTCGTTATGAAATGGATCTGACCGCCAGAAATTAAGTGGATTCTTGGCAGCCTACAGAAAATACATAATAAAAGCAGCATAGAACATTAGAATAAATTAATTAAAATAGTAATTATTTTATAATAGTTTTATTATAGAAAATTACACCACTGTCTACAATTTAGTCCCCAAAGCCTTCCAGAATGTCTGAAAAGTGGAGACCATCCACACTTCAAGGAGCAAGCTGTTCCAGAAGACAGCTGCAATGGAGCTTGCTCACCATCAAGCTCCCTTATGCCATATCTCCTGGTAAGGAGTGATTTTAGCAGATACTCTAGTATTTGGGTAGACATTAATTCCCTACATTGAATGCCAGGTTCTGAACTATATAAAATTGTAAGGCTTTACAGGTTGTGACCAGAACATTTAAATGCCCTTGGAAACTTCCTAATAAACAGGGCAGCTAATAATGCAGAGGTGTAATATGGCAATGCCACAACTAACCACTGAACATACATGCTGCTGTATTCTGGGCCAGCTGAAATTTCAAGGTGATGTTTGAAGGCAGTCCCATGTTTAAATAAACCATGGCTAAATCAAAGTTTGAACTTGTTATTTTCTGCAATTAATAATGTCTTGGTTACGTTGATATTAAAACAAGTCTTTAATCTCTTAGAATATAAGGACGTTTTATTTTTTATATCCCAGTTTTATTATTTTTTTATAAATAACTCAAGATGGCAAACATACCAAATTCTCTTTCCTCCTCCTATTTTCTCCATCACACTAACCTTGTTAGTGTGTATACTAATGTGTATAGTGTGTATCTTGTGCTACAGATCTAGGAGGAAAATTCCTACTTCATAATATTTCATAAATATTTCTGTTCTGATGATGTCCCTGCCTCCCTTTAAAAAAAAACAAACCATGGCATTGTGGTCATTACAATAATTCTTGTTTAGCAACTGCAGTTGGGACCAGCAACTTTGTTGTTAATCAAAGTGGTCCTAAATGAATCACATGACAGTGACTGTGCTTATAATTTTACTTCAGCTTCTCTGCTTTACAGCATCAGAAGGATATGACCCCAAACATCCTGATAAAGCCAAACAGTAGGGAAATTTCCAGAATCAACTCACAAGGAAGCCTGGTAAAAGGATGAAATATATAGCCCTTGCTCTCCATTCCCCCACCCTTTGGGATGCTCACCTCATGCTAATTTGCAAGAATTAATGTTTATTTACATTTATTAGATAGGACGGTGTTACAAAAGAGTAAGCAGGCACATACAGCTTGAAAGGAATGTGCTAGTGCCAACTGTCTGCCTAGCACACTCACAGGTGCGAGCTAGGAGTAGCAAACAAAATATGCAAAAAGCCTTTACTGTAAAACTGATTAGAGTCTTATCAATTTCAGGCAGCAACAGTGAACCAGAGTTCTATTCAACTACTTAAGGTCACAGAACTGAGTTTGTAAACTTGCAGTGAGCACTTTTTAAGGATTTACTTTGCTGTGGAGAAAGGTAGCTTAGGAAGAGCTAGTTTAGGCAATCTTTTAGTTCTGCTGGACAAAAATGGGTCAAGCACAGGACAGCTGATACTAATTGGCTGTAATGGTGAACTCATGAGAGATTGAAAATTGTAAATGAGGTTGCAAGGCTACTATTTCATCAACATCATAACTGTGAAAAGTTGCTGTACAAGGCAGTCACTAAATGAGGACTACCTGTAAACTAGTTCAAGAAGGCAGGCCATGATACTTAACTCTTCCAGTGCTTTGTGGTTTCTTTTAGTCAAGGGATTTATGATTGTCTGTTGGTTTAGGACGGCTTGGAGATATCACCCATCAATAAAGAAGCCTTCATTAAAGCAAGCTAACAACACTTGGCGAGATGTTCAAAGGCAGCATGCCAGATGCTTTCAAGAGAAAAATATTTGATGCCAAATGCAAAGCTGTCATATGGCTCCTAAATGCAAAGATTTTCAGTTGTAGAAAATTCTGAAAAGTGTTCAGGACTGCACAAAGCAGCTCTTGTTGAAACAGAATAGGTTAGCACTTTGTTGTGACTGCATGGAACTATTTTCTTTGTTCTGTATTGTGTTTCTAGTGTGCCTACCTACTGTTACATTTGCCTCACAAGAAAGCAATTTACTAAGTATTGGGAAAATTTGGTTTTTATTTAGAAAATTATATAGTACAATATGTTGATTGACTCATTATAGGACAGGAACGGCAAGTGGTGAATAATGCTCTAGAATTTAGTATGAATAAATATTCAGTATTGATAACAGATGTACCCATCATTATCAATACTTGGTACACTCAGATTGAGTTGATAATGGACTAAAGTCCATTTTACTGATGCAGAGGTGCTTATTCTTCAATCCCATTGTAATCACAACCCTCCAATGTCTTTAACAGACTTGATTCTGCTACTTCACATCTATTAAAGATGGATAATGGCAACAGGAATGTCAGATCAACAATGTTGAAAGTACATGAACAGCTCTGTAATAGATGTTTCTCTGCAAAGTGAAACAAAACTTCTCTTTGGTTTACATTGATCATAGAGCAGAATAATCTGTATTCCCGAAACAAAGCTTGAGAAAATGTTGAGCAGAGTCAACCCTGCACCACTAATCATATTCTGCTTGTCTGTAGGGTATGAGACCCAAAGGATTAACTTCAAAAGGCACTGTCGCCAGGTAAAAAGATTGGCAGGATCTCAGTCCAGCTTCCCACGTCTCCATCTTGAATACAGGCTGCATCAGTCTTACGTTGCTATGGAAGAAAGCCAAGAAGTAAAGTAATCCCATCAAGATCAAAGCATCTCAGAATCAGATACAGAAGGAGATTAAAATCTTGGATGTCATCTCATCAAAGAAGACAGAGCTTTACGGGGCTAATTTTAATGAACAGTGAACTGTCATTGCTTCATACTTTCTTTTCGGTTTTAAAAGTGGGATTTTCTGAAATAAAATTGTACAGACCATCTAATCTTGACGCACTATCTGAGGTAGCCTTTTAGCATACCATGATGAGCATTGAAGCTCGAATGTGACAGAAGATGCTTGTGTACTTCTAAACCAATGTGTGACTAATCAGACTCCAGTGATAGAAAGGACTGTTGTATGGAATAGACAGAATCTGCATACAGACGGGAGGTTGAACAACTAGCCTTGTGGGTGCAACTGGAACAATCTTGAACTAAACACACTCAAAACCATAGAAATGGTGGTAGATTTTAGGAGAAATCCTCCTATACTACCACCTCTTACAATACTAGACAACACAGTATCAACAGCAGAGGCCTTCAAGTTTCTAGGTTCTATCATATCTCAAGACTTAAAATGGTCACCTAACATCAAAAATGTCATCAAAAAAGCACAACAAAGATTGTTCTTTCTGCACCAACTCAGAAAGCTCAAACTGCCCAAGGAGCTGCTGATTCAGGTCTACAGAGGAAGTACTGAGTCTTTCAGCTGCACCTCTATAACTGTCTGGTTTGACCCTGCAAGCAAACAGGACAAACACAGACACAAGGACAATTTTTTTCCAAATGCCATCACTCTGCTAAATAACTAATTCCCACAACACTGTCAAACTATTTACTAAGACTGTATTACTATTATTCTTCTCATCTTTCCTATTTCCTATCTCTTCTCATTTATGACTATAACCTTGTTGCTTGTATCTCTATGATTTATATTGTTTTATTTGTTTCCCAGTATGATTTGATTGCTTATTTAGTAACTTATGACTATCACCAAGTGTTATATTTTATGATTCTTAATGAATGTATTTTTTTTCTTTCTTTTTATGTACATTGAGAGCATATGCACCAAAGACAAATTCCTTGTGTGTCCAATTATACTTTGCCAATAAAGAATTCTATTCTATTCTATTCTATTCTATTCTATTCTATTCTATTCTATTCTATTCTATTCTATTCTATTCTATTCTAGTTAAGGAATAGCAGGCCAGGAATATTAAAGTAACAAGATAAGAAAATGTGAACTAAACACAACTAATATTAGTTTACACCAACCATTCTAATTGCATCTCCTATCCAAATCATCCATAGATTACCTTTTGTTCTTTATCTTCTCATCTCTCCCTTTTTCAGGATTTTACCAATTGCATCTAATCTTTCCCTTCCTCTCCGATGACTCATTCTTCTTTCATATACTTGCTTGACAGTGAGGTGGACAGCTTATACATTTAATAAATAAAAAAATACTTATTTCATAAACCTGTCTCATTCATGGTCTAGATGACCAACCCACCAAAACATATTTGTTTTGTTCTGCTCACTCATTTTCAATTCAATCTCTATCCATTCCTCACTCTTACATTCTTGGGACCAGGGATGGGCAACTCTGGACTTCAACTCCCAGAATTCCCGAGCCAGTAACTATGGCAACTTTAGAATCTGTGGCTTTAACTCCTAGAATTCCTGTAATTCTTTTAAAAATGCAAATTTCTTCCCAACATGTTGCTTACATACTACCTTTTCACCATTATATTCACATTTCTCCATCCCTTTCCCCATCTCTAGTGAACATTACTAAAATACAGATAGTCCTTGACTTACAATCATTTATTTAATTGCCTCAGAAAAAGTGACTTATAACCTATCCTCTGTGGTCACATGATAACAATTCTGGCACTTGTCAACTGGCTGGCATTTGCGATCGTTGCAGCATCTCGCAGTCACATGATTGCAATTTGTGACCTTCCCAGCTGGCTTCCAACAAGCAAAGTCCATTTGGGGAAGCTGTATTTGCTTAATGATCAGAAAAGGTTGTAAGACTGTGTCCAATGACAGGATTCACTTTAATGACTAAAATTCTAGTCCTAATTGTGGTTCTAAGTCAAGGACTACCTGTATACAAATTCATCTACTTGATCTAGATGAATTGCGTTTTATGTGTAACTTGTAATCATTCGCTCCATGCTCCCTGCCAAACACAATTATCTTGATACATTTATTTTCGGGTCTTTACTCATTGCTGCCTCATACCATGTAACATTCCCTGCCAATCATTTGACTGCTCAGCCAACGGAAGTCCTCATCTGCATACAAAAACACACTTTTATTCATGTCCTCAGTCAATGCACCTCAAATATTATTGGAGGAATTGTTTACACATGTATCCATAAATACATTAAACAACCAAAGGGACAGTGCAAATGACATTCTTGCTTTTCTTCCTGCTTGATGCTGAGCCATTTGCTAAGCATTCTATTTATTCTCATGCATGCATTATTAGTGTGATATACCGCTAATATCACCTACAGAGATCAATCTTCAATTCCGCTTTCATACTAAACCTTCCATGATTCAGGCTTACTAATTTTAACAAAACCATCTACAAATTTACAATAAACTTTCTTTGTCACATTTAAACATTTAATGATTTCCTGAAGAGCAAAAATCTTCTTCTGCTTGGCATATAGCTACATTTTAATTCCCAAGTTTTATCTTACTTTCACCTCTTTCAATTACAATACATAATCTTAGTTAATTAGAATCCAGCCAGTCAACTTTCCAGGCACAGTTAAAGTAATTTCCCTCTGGTTCTTACATTCCTTCTTGCTAGTCCTATTGTTATCCAGGGAAAAATATTGACATTCTTTAAATTACTAGGCATAAATGCATTCCCCAAACATACACATGCAATTAAATTGTTTTTCAGAGCAGCTATATGTATATTTTAATAATAATCCAGTTATACCGTCAACACCTGAAAACTTCATGATCCATCTCGGTTTCACTGTTGGATATATTAACATCATTCCTGTACAGATGACTCTTTCTAGCAACCTCTCACTTCAATTTCATTTTAAAATATTTAGTTCCAGTTTGATGAAAATTTTAAAAGATGAAAGCAGGTGAACAGAGCTAAACAAAAAGTGTCCAGACAAGTGAATGGATTTATTTTTAATCCATTCACTTGGCTGGACATTCTTTGTTTAGCTCTGTTCACTTGTTTTAAAATTTCCATCAAAATAGCTTTGTATTTTTTCTGCCAATTTCTTGCTATTATTTGCTCTTCTCTCTCTCTCTCTCTCTCTCTCTCTCTCTCTCTCTCTCTCTCTCTCTCTCTCTCTCTCTCTCTCTCTCTCTCTCCCTCTCCCTCTCCCTCTCCCTCTCCCTCTCCCTCTCCCTCTCCCTCTCTCCCTCTCCCTCTCTCTCTCTCACACACACACACACACCATTCACCCAAGGATCCTTGTTCATACTTTCCATTAGCATAACTCCACAAATACTTGGCATATTGTATAACATAATTACTCTGACCTTGATCCAAGCAACTTTCTGTTACATCTACTTTCCATTCATAGTATTGGAAATTTGATTCATGATCTAATACTTTTTCATACAGGATTTGTCCCTTTCCTTTCTGCAGTCCTTTAGCCTTTTTTCTAGTTTCCTTTTCTGCTTCTTCCTGCATGTTCCCAAGATCCAGTTTTGACACTAACAAAAATGGAGAGCCCTACATTCAGAACTTCTGATCACTTTGTATCCTTAACTAGTTCTCTCAGCCCTCCATCATAAATAATCTATTCAACCATCTATCTAGATGTACATTCCTTCTTTTTCTATATGTATATTTCTATATGTATTTTCTATATGCATCAACAAACTTTAGCTTTCATTTTGAATTTGGAACAAATAAAGCTTTTTCAAAGTAAATATACACGTACATTTATGTTTAAACCATATAATATATTCAAAATGAAGAGATTCTCTTTCATTCTTCTCCATATGGACCAATGACTTTTCTCCCCTAATCTCTCAACTCAGGCCCACCTTCCATTCATGTCATATAGCAGAATATTTTTCCTCAAAATTGTATTTGTTTTAAATATTGCAAATGTTTTTTCCATATACTGTACATATCTACTTTTTCATTATTACTACTCCTTGAAGGTCACATTCATCTTTTCAGCAATCTATGAATTCATTTTTGCATACATATCTCAAATAAATTTATAGTTCCTGCCATCACTTCTACCCTTTCATTTTTAATTAAACCTACATTTTCTAGCTCGTATTCATCAGTTCTATTCCATCAATACTACTCCAACTTGTATTCATCAATTCTACTCTGTCAATTCTACTCCAGCTCGTATTTAACAATTCTGCTGGTTTTGGTCAATTGGAGCTTTCAGATACTATAATGCTTTTTAATAAAACAAAGGAAGAGTAAGTTATCAGCCTTAATGGTTTGCAGTAACATTCTGTATAACATCTTGAACATAGAAAATAATTTGCCCCTAACTTTGGAGCTGATTTCCAAAATTATTCTACATTTCTCTTGAACTTAAAAAAAATATTGCTTTGCAAGGAAGTTATACAGAGCAAGTTTTAATTATCAAAATATTTTATATAGTATTTTTTGAGAATTTTCAATGATATATACACTATATTTACCATTTTTAATGCAGTGAAGCAAACTATTAAAGCCAATACCTTAAGAATATCTTTTCCACTTTTTAGCAGTTTTATTGCATAACTTATTTTTAAGGTGGAGAAAAATGATTAATGCAAGCCAATTATCAATGAAAACATTAAATACAAGTAAAAACATGATTCATCCATCATATTTGCTATTTTTGCTATTTCTGTTAAGTTGATTTTCCTCTTTGTCAGTCTTGGAATCAATTCTGTCAGTTTTGTTTTAAATGTTTAACTGAGTAAAATGTGGTGGATATAGATCATTACTGAGTAAAAAAGGATGATGGCTAATAAGACGTATGTTGTAGATATATTATATGTTAATATCACAGGGACATCTATGCCACCAATTAATCTTGGATTATGAGTAGCTCGTATTCAATGGCATAATAAAGTGCAAATTAAAATACTCTAGTTCTGATTGCACTGGCTTGTACCTAGGAAAGTCAAATACAGGGGAAATAGCAACTATAAAAATAAGCAGAATAGATTTAAGGAGGAAAAAGAGCAAGAGTTTTTTTGTTAAACTTTAAAATAGAAAAGCAATCTGTCCCAAAAATAGTAAGACAAGAAAATGAACTTCAGAAGAGTTTGGGAAGATATAAATCTCTGACGAATTGTGGCTGCAAGATACAGATTTAGATATACACTTTGCAAAAGAAAGGAAACAATTTATGTACTTATATTTTTTTATTTATTACATTTTTATCCCACCTTTATTATGTTATAGTAACACAAGGCAGTGATCATATCTAATACTCTTCTCCTCCTATATCCCTAGCAACAACCAAATGAACACAACCATCAATATATATCTGATAACAACAGTTGTGAATTGAGCTGGGCTGAGAGAGCGGTACCGGCCCAAATCACCTAGCTGGTTTTCATCCCTAAGGCAGAAATAGAACCCTTAGTCTCCTGGTTTCCTGGCCAGAATCTTAACCACCAGGCCAGACAAATGGATAAGGAAAAAGAAGAAAAGGAAGAGTTTATTTTAGGAAGAGAAAACTTAAGTTATCAAGTTAAGAAAGCTGAGTGTCAGCCCTGCGTCACCTTGCAAGTAAAAAAACAATCTTTGGCTCCATTTGTTGCAAAAGGTACAGTTTTAATAGAAGTCAAGAGAACTGCAGCAAAGCAAAGCCAGAACTGAAATTTGCATGCCCAATAATTCCCCAAGTGAAAATCTTTCCCCCTTAGGCACTTCCCATTGCTGCCCCCCATTGTCCAATCAATCTCCAAGAAGATGTTTTTGAAACGGCCACTCTGATTGTGTAGGCTGGCTCGCAGCTGTATTCTTCTCATCACGAGGTGACCTTGAAATACTGTCTCAGAGAGGCACCTTCACTTTTGTAACTTTCATTTCACCCCATCCCAAGCACTCCCCCCCACTTCTCTCTCTCTCACACACACACACCCAGGCTTCATGGCAGACCGGTACCAAAGGGCAGGCATGCAGGCATGAGGTGGCAATTCTGACACTAAGGCTTTTCTTCCCTTAGCATTTTGTCCAATTAGGATCCATCCCTTGCAAGCTGATAAGGAGAGAAGGGCAGTTGTGCGGTGGAAAGATTCCTGAGGATCAGTCAGCTGAGTGGCCAGCGTGGAGAAAGAGAATCTGGTGCTTTCATTGGTGAGAAAATTGCCCAGTGGATTGACTGGGAGAAAGCTCAAGGCTTGAGAAGATGAGAGGAGGAAAATTAGACTAGAGATTGGACCCTGAAGGAAGAATCAAGCAACCAGCAAGATAATGAGAAGAAAACATTATATACAACATTGTAGTGAGCATTTTGCCAAGGGAATTCATAAAGATGTCCTCTGCTTTTGGAGAGTGGAGTGGAGTGGAATGGGATGGGATGGGATGCATTCTATTCTATTTGACCATACCAACAAGCTAAAAAACAAGACAGATAAAGTCATAGGATATTTACATTATAAATCATCACCTCTACAATCTACCGCAATCTGTCCTAGGTAGTATATCATCTTTAGAATAGTCTTTGATATGAACATTTCTATGCAATGTGGCAAATTTGCAATAGGCAAATTTGTTCCTTGCAAGAAGTAAGACAATTTATCCCTTAGTTTTCTAAGTCAGGATCAAATACAAATGACCTTTTCTGCAGAATAAAGTTTGTAGTCAAACAGGATATGTGTGATGTCTGCAAGAGCTGTTGCACAACCACATGTACACAATCTATCTTCAAATGGTACTATTTATATACTTGTAGACTTGTTAGTTCTGTAGTGCAAACAGTAAAATTCCATTCTGTTCTTATATAGACGCTTAGTCTTTTTCTTATTGAATATGCCAGAAGGAGAAAAATGGTCAAATAGAGCCCCTTCAGCCTAAGTCTTGCCGGCAGGTTTATTGAAAAATATCCTGCTGGGATATCATTTATTTGAATTCAGTATCAGATATGAGGTTATAATAGAAGTTACATTTAAAACAAATCAACACAAAATCAAAGAGCAACAGCACCATCATTGGCCACAGGGAGAGGCTGAAAAACTATGGATTTTATTATGGTTGGTATCTAAGTCAGGATGGTTGGCTTATAAAACTTCATCTGGAACAGCCATGGTTTAATTTTTATCTGTTTCTCTTTGTATTAAAATGGAATCATACTAAAAAAAAAGAAAGAAATTGTGTTTGCCTTCATCATATCAATGCAATACAGGCAGGGGAGAAGTTTAGAATCAGAGAGGCCTGGAAAAAGAATTTTGGCAATCATCAACAATAGTGATTTGTAAACTTTGGGTAGCCATCTTTGACAAGATGAAAAATGTTGTTTCTATTGGTGATTTTTACAACACTAGTCTAGTACTTTTGGGGAGCTGGGTAATTTCCAGGAGCCCACCCCCCAGTGTGCTCTTGCAGTTTGAAAAGGTGCTTTTCATCAGATGTAAAGTACAGGTTTGATGGTTATCAGGGACCACTTCTGTTTGGAGGCACCAGTATTGCTGGAAAAGTGTCTAATATAAATGTAAATAAAATGCAAGTACAAATGCCTTTCTAAAAACTGGGGAATAGAGGATTATTTAACAATGCTTAATAAATTAAACCACAATTAGGTGAGGCTCCACACCTAGCATGATTTATTTATTTGCATTTAGAAGGCTACACACATTACATAACAAATAATCCACTAAAGCAGAGATCCCCACTTTTTTGGCTTTGCAGACCGGTGGTGGGAAGGGGGGGAGAGGAAATTGTTCTACCCAAGCAGCTGATAAGCACGAGCGTGCAGCTCCAATTGCACAAACAGGATCCATGCGTACCTGCCACTCATGCAAATGGAGTGCATGTGCACTCGCTTGCCCACTCCTCATGGAAGTGGGGATGCGCAGATGTATGCGCTCAACTACCGTTTCTGTGGCCTGGTTGCAAACACCTCACGGCGTACTAGTGGGCCATGGCCCAGAGGCTGGAGACCCCTGCACTAAAGACTCTACAACCTAACCCCATGCTCCCCCTGGGAGCATAACCATGATTTTAAAAACTTGCAGACATCTTGCAGAAGGAGAGCTACATGCATTTCCATACATGCCCTCCATAATCCAAAGGGCAGGCACCACAACGTAGTAGGTGCACTTTCAGATTTTGCTAGGTTGCATTGCTTGATAGAACAGTTCCAGAACTCTCCTCATTCTGACTGAACTGTCCAGAGTCATTGGAAGTTGGGCAGTACATAAAATGAATAAATAATAAAAGTAATAATAATTAGTTGATAGGCAGAAACCATTAAAGACAAAGGATCCCTCAAATAACTGGCACCTTGAATTACACACAGAAAGATACAGAGAGGCCTTGAAATATGAACAGGTCACTTAACAGTTCGAAAATATGACAGATACCCCACCCCCCGAAAGCTACATATGACCTGTGGTGGTGTAGTGGTTAGAATGCAGTACTGCAGGGCTAACTCACTACTCACTCCAGGAGCTCGATTCTGAATGGCTCAAAGTTGACTCAGCCTTTCATTGTTCCAAGGTCAGTAACATAAGGATCCAGATTGTTGGGGACAATAGACTGACTCTGTAAACCACTTAGAGAGGACTGTAAAGCACTATGAAGCTGTTTATAAGTCTAAGTGCTATTGCTAGTGGTACGACAACCATTCAAAGCTAAGGTGGCTGCAGCACCCCCATGATCATTCCCCTTATGACCAACCACAGAGTCCTGCAGCATCTCTCTCCTCCATCTGACCCTGTCAAACCCCCTCAGTACTTGGACCTGCTCCCCTGCCGACTGGAAGCAGCGACCATCTTCAGTGTTCTGACAATTTCTTGTGGAAATGGTGGCTTTTACAGATTGCTTTTATTTTCTTGGGAAGATTGTGGAAGGAGGAGAATTAAGATGAATGAAAAAGAACTATAGTTGAAAAGTTGCTGGTTTGTCCTCTGAGAAAGGGACTAAATCTGTCTTCTGGGTTTTTTTTTCCAGTTTGTCTTACTGTGAAATGGGTGTCTGTGTTGGTGAAAAACTTTCATCCAGTAATCTATCCAGGATTTTGACCAACTCTGGTAAAGTTTTAGTTTGGAGTCCTAATCTTGTTGAGTGGATTTTTACTCTGTCTTTGCCTTAGTTGTTGGAAATTATCTTTGGTGAATTTGATTCTGCCACACAAAAGTTCAAAAGGGTCATTGACAGTGTGATTGAGAATCTCTATGGCCTAAGGATGAATGAGAATTAGGGATGGATACAAGAACAGTAGCAAATCATATTGGACATGAAGTAACATGTGGAATTTGGAACTCCTAAAGGCTGATGACCAGCCATCCCTTTCTGGAAACTTAATTCCAACGCTAAATGTTACACCACACTAAAGCAAAACTTGGTGTGATTTTGCACATTTTGCTAATGACCCAAGGGAATATGCTTGCAATTATTTCTATTGAGCACTCTAAAATAACAACAACAAAAAAAGGTGTTTATTCTCCTCCACTTCAAAATGAATCATTGGCAGTGAACAGCTTTCATAAATCCACTCAACAGTTCCAATGCAAATATGCAAAGAGTTTATCCTAGTATTGTCCAGTATGAGTCAGAAATTCAGGCTAACCTTGCATTGTTCTATTTTTCCATATAGACAAAGGATAAATACATCTGCCTACGTATTTACAGGTCTCATTTTTATGTCTGCATTATCTCTTGATTGTGACACCTCCAGTTATTGTTCATACTGTTTAGCTACCAATATCCTGGATAGTTGCAGTATTTATTACCCTCTGGTAAGCATTAAGCTGTTCAACTATGCTGTGTTAATAGGTTACTTCCGCTGGTTTTCATGCACTGCTCTCTCATCAGTCAAGAAGATAACATGCATTTTTCTTTTCTTTTTTTTAACTTTTCTTTTCCTTTCTTTTGCAGCAATAAATTCAAGTAGCCATGTTCTTGGGAAATAATGCAACAGGAAAGAAGAGGTGTAAATTAAGGAGCTGATTTGGTTTGGGCTTTTAGGGGATTGTTCTCAGATTTGCATTTTTATCTCTTAGGTTTCAGTGATTCCATCTTCATAGGAGAGACAGAGAAAGAAAGAGAGAGAGAGAAAGAGAAAGAGAGAAGGGGAAGAGGATAAATAATGCATGATGTTATTGGCTGAGAAATCCTCCAAGAATTTACTTCAAATAGCATACACAATTACATTGTTAGAGTCTCGGAGCCATTCCATTAGAGCCCATCTGAACATGTAATGTTTCCCAATTAAATGTGTTGGTAGGAATTATTCATTTTAAATAATTAAATAGTTTCTAAAGCTCCCTGTAGAGCGTTACCATGGAGGACTTGACCGACCACTGGGAGTAGTCACAGCATGCCAATGTACAATGTAGGGAGACTGCTTAATGTCATGGCTGCCTTGAGCTGTTTGGATTGCTACACATCTTCCATTCTCTGGTTATAAGATTGTGGCCAGTTTGTTTTAGAGCTTGCAGTATTGCAGTAGGAAGACTTTGTTAAGGGGATACTTTCTTAAGCCATACGTTTATAGATTGATGGGGCCGGTCACAGTGGTGAAATACAATTTTTTTTACTACCGGTTCTGTGGGCATGGCTTGGTGGGCGTGGTGTAGCTTGGTGGGCGTGGCAGGGGAAGGATATTACAAAATCCCACCCCATTCTGGGGCCAGCCATTTGCCGGTTCTCCGAACTACTCAAAATTTCTGCTACCGGTTCTCCAGAACCTGTCAGAACTTGCTGGATTTCACCCCTGGCCGGTCAGCAGGCATGAATCAGCTTATTCAGAGAGAGAAAATCACCTTGTTTTTCTCCTGACTCCTAACTGAAGCTATCTCAAGGGGAAATCATTATATTTGGAGATGAGATGAAAGTAGTGAAATCCATGGTGGTATTTTCCAAATGTGAGCTATTCTTGGGGTGTGTTTCAAAATCACCCATTATTCAGTTGCCCCTCATTCTGCAAGATGCATTGTGTAAGACTAATGCACAATTATTACCAATTAAATTTAATAAGTGCAGTTTTTCTTTAGAAATCAATTTTTCCCCCAATTATCCTCATTATGGTCTCCAATCAGCATTTTATACACTTGTGGGTTTTTATACACAGTTGTGGATTTCAGATTCAGATATATATGTATATATATATAAATATTTCATAAATGATTACCATTGGAAAATTGCAAAGGGGAGATGTTACAGCTGAGAACACCTTGTCTCAAGGGACAATTGTCTTTATTTGGAAGAAGTTTTTTAAAGACTTAACTTGAGGTCAAGGGAGATGGATGGATCTCTATATAGGGTTCACAAACAGTTGCCAACAGGTTGAATATGCTCAAATACAGACTTGGAGGTCCACTGTAACTGTCCAAATCCTGATAAGATACTTTTTAAATGACCAGTCCTAGTTAAAATCTGGTGGCAGTATTATTATTGCTGCCATAGCCTACAATTCATAGGTTGTGAGAGCAGTATGAATCTTGCAGTATGACCAAACACTACAGCAGTGGTGATTTTTTTTACTACTGGTTCTGTGGGTGTGGCTTGCTGGGCATGGTGTGGCTTGGTGGGGGTGGCAGGGGAGGGATACTGCAAAATCTCCATTCCCTCCCCACTCCAGGGGAAGGATACTGCAACATCTCCATTCCCTCCCCACTCTGGGGCCAGCCAGAGGTGTCATTTGCCGGTTCTCCGAACTACCCAAAATTTCCGCTACCAGTTCTCCAGAACCAGTCAGAACCTGCTGGATTTCAGCCCTGCACTACAGATGTTACTTCAAATATAATTTTGTGTATTCTGCCACTTGATTACTAATCAATTATTAATTTCTTATTTAGCAAGGAATTAATTTGTTCCATGAGTGTTCATACGAAAAACAAAAATAAAATCACTCTGACAGCCGAAATTCTCCTAAGATAGAGGAGAAATCCCAGCAGGATATTTGTATATATTAAAGGTAGATGTATATCCCTGCATGTTAGCAAAGCACCTTAAAGAGCTCCAAGGCTGTATAGATTAACCTACGCTAATCACAGTTTCCCTTATTTTTAGCATTAGTCTTCAACTAGCCTTTAAAGTAGGCTGTAATATATTTATTATGCTGCTAAGAGGTTGTTTTCTTGTTGCTTTTTCTTGACCTGTTTAATCTCTTTTCATCATTTATTACACCACCAACCACCCACTTCCAGCTGGTTATCAATCTGTGTTATACATGCTCATTTGCTATGGCTACGTAAATGGGACATGGATCTGTGGGGAAATAAGTTCTAATTTACTTATTCCCTTCACTGCAATCCCATCTCCTCTCTCACACATTCCTTTAGTAACCCTTAATTTTTTTAATGGTGGTATAGACGATATTTGAGAATCAAGTAAAAAAAACAGAGATCCAGTATGAGGGGTTTTTTTGCTCCAGGTTTTTAAGTAGGCCACACCATAGCTTCAAAGAAAGTAAATCAATTCTAGGTAGGATGTATATGTTTAATAAGCATCTGGATTAGGGTAGAATATTTTAATTTAGAAAATGAATGTTTTATTAGTTTTATATTTTTACAAATCCTATTTAAAGGACTCCCCCCAAAGTGGAGCAGAAATGCTTCTTTAACACAAAGGGAGATTTTGGGAGGAATAGAATCATAGACAAAACTTTGATTTGGAGTTGAGGAAATGTGCAAGGGTTTAATTATTGTTTTTGAAACATGCTTATTTTGCAATCATTATTCAATTATTCAATCATTATTCAATTCAGTTATACAATAAATAGTACACACCTTCTTTCTGACATTTTCTTGATTATGAGCTCTTTTTTTTGCGGAAATTTATTTTTATTTTTAAACAATTCGTCATTAATCAATTAGTGTAACATCTGGGTACAAAAAATTTTTGTGTCACCATTGATAAAATTGCCCCCATATATTGTAATAATCTGATTCTTTTTTTTTCTGCTTTCCAATTTTGTGCAAATACCGTTTTTGCTGCCCTTATTACATGTATAATCAAATATATATTTTCTTTACTAAATTTCTCTGGTAAGATACCCAACAGCTCCAGTTTAAGATCAATATGTTGCTGTGTCATTTTATCTAGCCATATTCAAATTTTTGCCCAATAATTTCTCTCTTCTGGATATGTCCACCACATGTGATAGTATGATCCTGATATCTGGTTGCATTTCCAATATTTAGTTGATTTACCTCTGAACATTTTTGCCAATCTTTCTGGTGACGTGTGCCATCTATAAAACATTTTATACAAATTCTCTTTATATGCTGTAGCCATTGTTAATCTGTATTTTTTCCCATAATTGCTGCAATTTCTCTAATTCTATTGTATATCCAAAAAAATTTGCCCATGCTATCATTGTTTCTTTTATTCATTCTTCTTCTAATTTAACTCCAAGTAAATAACTATAGAATTTTAAAATCATTTTCTCATCTGTTCCTGTGAGTATCTTATCCAATTCTGTCATCTCCAAATAAAAATATTTTCTTCTTTTCCTCATTTCGATAGCATAAAGTTCCTTCCTTATCAATTAATTGATTAATTCGTTTTTTCTCTCTCTCCTTTTTCATTTTATAAGCCAACCATCTACCTGGCTTATTAGCATTTTCAAAGAAGTTTTGTTTGGACATCTTTATTTTATTTGCCAAGTCCTCTTTTTCAATTAAATTCATTTCATGTTTTTTCAAATCCATTTGATTTTTAATCCTCTTATTTTTTGTGTCTTTTTGTAATTCCATCTCTAACTTCTTGCATTCCTCTTCCAATTTGTTTTGAGATTGTCTTTTCTTTTTATTTCTTTTTCCCAAATAAGTCATTGCCAACCCTTGAATGTATGCTTTTGCTGTATCCCACACATTTTGCAGTGAGGTATCTTCCTTTTTTGTTTTCCCTGAAAAAGAAAACCAATTCTTTCTCTATATATTGTTGAAATTCTTTTTCATTTAATATTGTTTGATTCAAAGTCCATCTTAATCTCTTTCTTTGTCCCTTCCATGTGATTGTAATCGAGTTATGATCTGCCCAAATGCTTGCTTCAATATTTATATCTTGCACATTAACTAATAATCAATTGACATCCACATCATATCTATTCTGGACCATGACCTATGTCTATTTGAATAAAATGTATACTGTTTCTCCTTCAAATGTCTTTCTCTCCAGGCGTCTTGAATGCCTAACTCGTATACCATTGTAAAAAAAGCTTTTGGAAGGGTTTTTCTAAGCTTTTTGTTAATCTTATACTCCAAATCAACTTCTCTTATCGCATTAAAGTCTCCCTTCATGCAGATATTTTCATACTCAAATTCTATTATTTTCCTATGTAATTTTCCATAAAATCCTTCTTAATTTTCATTTGGTGCATATATCGCCACCAGGAGTATTTGTTTATAATTCTGTTATTTCCACCATAAGGATCCTCCCTTCTTCATCAGTAAATATTTGTTTAGGTTCTAATTTCTTTTTAATATATAATACTACACCTCTTTTACTTTGGAGTGTCAATCCAGAAAATAATTCTCCCAATTTTGGATATTCCAATAGTTTTTCATGTTGTTGTCTAATATGAACTTGCTGTAAACATATTAAGTCCATTTTTAGTTTTCCAATTTATTAAGTGTTCTTTTCCTTTCTATCGCTGAATTTAGTCCATTAATATTTATTGATATTGCTTTTGTTTCTTCTTTCATACTTTTTACTAGTTTTTACCGATCTTGTTGTTCTTAACTCTCTTTGATGTTTAGGGTCTTTTAACCTTGCTCCTTCTGTTATTGCTCTTTCTTCTTGTTCTCTTGCTATCTCTCTTTTTTGTTCTTCTTTTTCTTTCACCACTTCTTCCTGGACTCTAATCTCTCTTTTCCAGTGCTTTGTTGAAAATTGACTCAGAGTAGATATTAAATAACAGCGGAGACAGAATACAGCCCTGTCTGACCCCTCTTCGTATTTCTGCATCATCTGAGTATTTTTGGCCTAGTCTCATATTTGTTACCGGATGCCAATATAGATTCTTTATGATTCGGATGTCTTTGTCATCTAGTCCCACTTGTTTCAGGATTTGTAATAGTTTGCTGTGTCTTATGTTATCAAATGCTTTTTCAAAATCGATGAAGCACATGTAAACATCTCTACAGCACTGTACAAGAACTTGAATGCTGAATAGGGCATCTTGGGTACCAAGATTGTTTCTGAAACCAAATTGTGTGTTACTTAGATACTCCTCAATTTTGTTGTATATTCTTGTGTGAATTATTCTCAGGAATATTTTCAGGGCATGACTCATTAAGCTTATTGTTCTGTATTCAGTAGACTTCTTTGCATTTATTTTTTTGGGGTTTGTCACAAAAGTTGACTTTAGCCAAGCATTTGGTATCTTTTCTGTTTCATATATTCGATTGAAGAGCTGCAGTAAAAATTTCTTCCCATTGTCTTCCAGCAATTTTAAAATTTTTACTGAGATATCATCAGGTCCTGTGGCTTTTCTTATTCTAGCTATTTTTATTGCATGTTCAACTTCCTCCATAGTGATGTTTGGACCAGTGGTTTTACTTCCCATATCAATGTCATCCCTAGTGTCCTCAAAAGTTCTTCAATATATTCCTTCCATCTTTTTAGTTTTTCATCCTCATCCAAGATGATTTTCCCCTCCTTGTCAACTAAGTTGTTGGTTTTCTTTTTGTAGACACTTGCTGCTTCTTTCACTTTTTTATGTTAAAGATAACATTCTCAATATGCAGCTCTTCACCAGGCACACCAGTTTCTTATCAGTTTCACCAAGAGTCTCAAGGTCAGTCCTCTTATTCAGTTTGTACAAAACAATGTCTTTTCACTGGTGCTTCTAGATGACGCTGCAATTCACTTTCACTCAAGGGAAATAGGAAAAAATTTGTAATGATAGTTCATTCAATCATTTCAACTCAATTCCATTTCTTTTCAGAAAAATCAAAACTTTAAAAATACTCTTTCAGGATTTCTGCTCTAATTCCCTTGTTTCCCAAATCAATTCTACTAATTCATTCAATTTTCTTCTTCCATTTGGGCCAATCCACTTTCTTCACTGCTAAACTGCCAGAGGCAAAGAGCCGGCACACGCCCGCTCTCCCCTCCTCTCTTTGTGCTGTTTCCTTCTCTTCAAACTATTTCCAGGGGTTTATGAAATGAAACATATATTTAAAAGTATTTAAAAAGCAAGCTTCTCACCCAGATGATTCCATTTCCTTTACTTCTCCACTTCAGACATGACCGCTCCAGCTTTGTAGCAGCTCTCAATGGCTGCTTTCTCAACTGTCTGGTTGAGAGGCTTCTTCCGACCAGCCAGGGAATTTGCGACTTCCCTGTGCTTGCCAGTCTGCCTCTCTCGTTCATCCTAGCCCAAACCATAACCCTAACTTTACAGGACAGCTTCGGCCAAAAAAGACCCCCAGATTGCTGTGATATCAACTATCCTTCAGGAGCCCCTGAACACAGCGTTGTTTGGCTGTGGACACTGGCCACGCCACACTTGATTACGAGCTTAAGGGCTCTAAAACCTGATTTTAGAATATTTTAGATTTCCAGAGCAATATATAAAAAAAGAGAGGTGTATAAAACTTATGCTGTTTTACTGGTGGGCCAAACTGTGAAATTCAATTTTGCTCCAATGCTTTTTCCTAACCTTAAATTTGTTCCACTGCATTTTCACAGTGGTGTGTGAGTTTGACAAAAAGCCCAAAAAAGTGTTTTCATTTTCCATCTTCAAAGGAAGGATTTTCCAAGGACCATTTCTAAGGGATCCAGATATTGCAAGTGTTTTTTTCAAATATAATGTTCTTTCACTAAGATGTACAAGAGTGGGAAGACTGTTTTGTGGTTATCAGTAGTTATTTAAAGTTTTAATTGATATATTGTGTGAGTCATCATGAATTTATTTCCTAATACTAAAGAAAATATTTTAGAACCTTAATTAACATAAATTAGCCTCTTTGTATATAACAAAAAGTACCTGCAAAAAATATAATTGGTATAATTGAAATAGATATTGAAAATCTGAATGCATTTTGTATGCCTTTTTGAATTGTGAATGTATGCAGAGATCAATCAAACAAGGTTATGAATGAAAGTACAAGAAGCTTGAGGAACAAACACAACCTTGAATTTCTCATTTGTTGTTCCTCCCATAGAATAAAAAAGCTATTTTTTTCTCTCTTGCTACTAAGGAGCTTTGAAATTATGGACCCTGCAAAAGGGACCTTCACCTTCTGAACTCTTCAAACCTGCTCCAGAAAGAGGAGGAACTTTCTGTGATGATTTGGAGATGGGAGACCAATACAGATGAATGCTGGACATAGAAGAACAACAAAAATGTCATTTTATGAATGGAAATCCATTAACAAGAAAGTATGGACAAGATGATCTCTAAGATACTTTCTAGCCCTATGATTATATTACTTTGTTTTCACAACACACTGAGCAAACTAACCAATTAGCTTGAGATATTGTACAATTACATGAATGAAGATTATATTTCTATCTATACATATATCATTTAATTTAGGTGCTGCCCAGCTCCAAATCAACACTTCTTTCATGATTTAACTGCCTAATTTTGTACACCATAGTTTGTAGTGTAATATCTTATGTGAACCAGCCACTGAATTCCAAAATGCAAGCTTTGGGGATTTGGTGGCCATCACCAAAGTATTCCAAGAATTTTCAGTGGAAATCCAAAGCACTATTTCTGTGGATTCTGGCTGAAAAATGACACAGACACTCTGTTTTTATCAGTTCAAAACCAAATAAATAAAATGATGAATTACATAAGTAGGACGAGCATATCAGAGCTGCAAAAAACAGCAAAGAAATGGGCAACCTGGACTTTTGCAGTTCTGCTATGGTAGCTGGGATAATGGGTAGTCCTCTCACTATCAATTACATTTTGACTTGGCTTTTTTTCCCCTCATGTTCCAAACCAGAATTGGACAATTTGCTGCCACCACCTTGCTGCCATCACCTTGCCCCCATCACCTCACTGTGGCCACCTCACCCCTGTCATCTTGCCCCAGAAATTGGCACCTTGCCAGCTCAGATGTGGATTAAAGTCCCCAAGCTTGGAATTGTGTGTGTGTGTGTGTGTGTGTGTGTGTGTAAGTATGCACACGCATGGAACAATGATTCACTCGTAGACTACCTTTTGCAGAGTGGGGTGCTGGAAAGCGAGGCTATGAAGCATTCACAGAAGAAATGTGGGCTGGTGGGTACTTTTGCTGGCCTTAAGCCTGGCTGGTTTTGGAAACCAGAGTGGAAGGCCCAAGCACACAGCGAGTTGTCCCTGCAGTAAGTTGTTGGGGCAAGGTTTTCCACAGTGAGGTGGTGATGGCAAGGTGGCGGCGGCGAGTTGTCATAGACTCTTTCAAACATCGCACTTTTATTTCGTTTATCACTGCCTTCTCCAGCCTTTCTCTGGAGAAAGGCAAAATCCTGCCTTCCGTGATGAAACCAGTTAAATTCCATCAACCGAGCTGTCTGGACTATTATTACATCCAGACTCAATGCACTGCTATGTCACAAAACATTTCATGTCTGTTGCAATTGTTAATCTAGTTGACCAAGCATTTTGAGTGCCAGCTTGGATAATTATCTGCTTGTTTTAAAGAGAAAGATAAGTACCCAAATAAGGAAATTGATCATTTTATTTAAGGTGACAGATGGCATTCCTCCCCCCTTCCCCCCCTGCTCCTAATGAATTGATTATCTCCACAGTTGACAAAACACTGGGGTTTTACGGTAGGAGTCAGCTTAGGCATGGGGTGATTAGGTTTCCTTTGCTTGTCTGCAGCTTCATAAGCAGCAATGTCAGAGGAGAGAGGAAGAAGCAAAGCCCATCACTGCAATTGTGGCAGAGGCAGCACAGGTGAAGTCTTGAAGCGCTCCTTACATCTGTCTCTGGCTCGTCTCAACTGAGATCTGTCTTAGCTTGCACAGGTGGAGTGCGCCGTCTACACAGAATGAAACTTTTGGAAGTGGACTCACACTGGTTGAACTGGTAAATCAAGCCCAACTTTCCCCCATGAAGAATAAATCCACCAGTTTGGTGAGTCTGACATTTCTCTAAATTTCTCTGCAATTGTACATATTTATTTTTTCAGAGCCGCCAATATGACATATTTTTTGAATGTTAGAAGTGAGCATCAGAGAATATAAGGAGAGTCAACTTTTTCTAGAGCTATAGATCTTTCATTAAAGAAACCCCAAATTATGCTGTTTTGGGTAATTACCTCTACAGTGTAAACTGCAAATCAGAAATGTAAAAGCAAATTCTCATATTCTAAGATAATTTTAAATCATTTTGTTAGTAAAACTGACAATCACAATGTAAATCAAATTTCAGAAATATAGCCATGATATCATCCATACAGTTGATTTTTAATTAATTGGTTCAGGACTGCAGATCTTGCACTTAGATATGAGAGGTATTTTTTATATTATTTGTATTTCAGTGCAATGGAAATGCAATAATTCTTGTATTGTCTTTTGAACATGATGCATTACAAAATGTATCTACAAAATACTGAACCTGGTTTAAATTATTCTTCTGAAATAATCAATAGTATATAATTCAATGATATGAAGTATGTCTTGTTCCAGTAATAGGTCAGTAGATTAAATTGTGATTCAAGTTTTAAAGTCTTTTGTACATGATCAATACATTAAGATTTTTTTGATGCAGCTTGAAATATGAAATGTCAAGTTTCAGCATATCACCTTACTCTGTGCAATTACAGAGATGTTGCTAATTTTTAAAATAACCTATTGAAGCTCTTTGGGAATTAATTCATTATTTTCTAATACAAGTCAATTAAAATGGTGATTTATTTATTTTTACTTACCTTTATGTCCAAATGAGAATGAGTTACAATCCAATAAAGCATCAAGTTCTGCTGTCACATATGGGTTGGTAATACAAATGTACATTCATGTGCTGATGTTCTCTTTTTAAGTCAATTAAGTTTTAAATTGGTCAGTGACAGAACTATTGTGCTCTAAGAAATATATATATTTCTGATTATTGCAATAATCAAATAGGAGTACAACAATTTCAAAAATATCAGTTGACATGAGAAATGGAGAAAAAAGGTGGATGAGGTTATATATTGAATTGCTTTATCTTGATTTTTTTTGTTTCATTACTACTTTAATCCTATTTGAGAGAAATAAGTGGTTTTTATGTTAAAACAGATAAAATACAGGAAATACAGAGAGGTAAGCTTAATATTGCAATTATTGATATATTTTCTAATGAAGTTTTATTCTTTTCTCTTTTTTGTAATTGATTAACAATACAATCTTTTGCAAATATGATGCCTCAACTTGTTGGCTGGTGCCAAAGTAGCACAATACTGTATATATCACAGTTGTATAATTATCAGTATATTTCTATAGTATAGAAACAGAAATCAATAATTCTGTATTATTTATTTACAGTCTTGGATTATACTTTTGGAAGATTGAGTTCTGATTTGACACTTCATTAATTGCATTGTAAATATACTTACTCATAAATCCTGTAGGTAATTTAAAATGTTGTACATAGATTTAATCACACTGACACCTATCAAAATCTGTTTAGACTGGTGTTCTATATAAACAGGATTAAAATGCACAGAACCAAAGTTTATTCCAGAAAAAAAAGGACTAGCTTTATATTCAGTCTAGAATATAGACATTAGGACTAGCTTTATATTTTTAACCTTTTAAATAATATTGTGTATCTTCCCATTAAAAGTTTGGAAACTGCATTTATCCAATTGTTCTGCTTATTAATGCAGGCATTTGCAACGTATTTTATGATTAGAACTTTTTTTTTTTTTTTACTATTGCTTTTGATGCCTGGATAATCTCCATAGAACTGCATACTGATTTAAGCAGAGGATTATATATAAACAAGGGGCAGCCATAAAAGAGAATGTAGTCTTAAATAATAAATGTTGTTTTCATGTGATTTCCACACACAAAAAGAAAAATGATAAAAGGAGATAATTGAAATAATTATCTCTCCACAGATTCGCCTTCCAAGAAGCTGAATTTAGTAATGTTACATGAGAATTTTTTGTTCAAAAGCTGGATTTAAGAATTTAAATCATCTTGTAAGAAAACATGATTTGTATTTACTTCATCTGCTAGGAAATGTATGCTTCAACTGCCCTTTACAAATTATAGGTTGTATATAATTGCTTCCATCAACTAAAGGAATCCCTAATGTTGGCAAACCAGATTTTTCTTTTCCACTATATTCTTGCGTAAGATTTGAGCTGTATGTTTGGAAAATTCAACAGATTAGATTTTGGAAGTGAACAACGGAAGCAGAGAAGAAAATAAGAAAAATTTAATCTTCCACCATTCTGAAGGTAGATGTTCATATGATGTTGGCTATAGCCGATGTTGGCTGTAGCCTTATACTATTCCTCTGAAGATCTAGAATTATAACTAAATGCAAAGCATATTTGCCATCTAAAGTATAATCCACAATATTACAAAGAAGTTTTCACAAAGGTAATTTTTATTTGCATTGTGCTAAAATTGAGCAGCCAGCATGGAGCATCTCAGATTTCAGCAGTTTTGTATATTATATTCTGTAATTTAACAAAAATGTTCAGTATGATACAGAATAGTCAATGTTTTTCAGAAGTTAACAATTTATGCAGATTAACAACAATTGATTTTAGTTGTATAACAAGAAAACAACAGACTGAGAAAGCTTAAATGGCACATCAAGATTTTTTTTATTCTTAAGTATATCAATGGTTACACTATTTATATAGAGATAAATCAGAATTATTCTTTTATTTTGGAAGTATATAAGGGTTTTGTTTGCTACTTTTGTATGCTTTCCCCTTTCATTATACTAATCTTTAACAAACACATCAATCTTGTGCTAAACTGTTGAAGAATGCCAGCTTGATGAATCATTCAAATTTGAGATGTAAACATGTAAAAGAAAATAAAGTGCCAACCTGTCATTATAGCATAGAGCGGAGTAAAATACATATATTTTATACTGGGTAGAATATATACTGGGTAGAAAAAAAGACTCTTGGGTATATGACTAGGAATGTAAGATTTCATTAATGTTGTATCCCCTTTAATAAAAAGAAGATCTATCAGTTAAAGAAACAGTCAGCGTTTCACGCTCCAGACCAATCCTTAGTCATTCAACATTCATAATATTCATAAATCAGAGAGATGGAGCAAAAAGGATGCAAATGAACCTTCGTGCCTATTGAGATCATCTCAAAGGTTCCTTACAGTTGTCACAAGCTCAGCTGATGGCAACTGAGAATCAAATTTTCTCTGCTGCAACTTTCAGTCTACAAAGTTGAAGTTTCTGAACATGCTCCTAACAGTTACATTTTAATTCATAATTTTGCTGGCTTTATTTGTTTTATTGGTTAAATACGTTTTTTAACCTCGTGATTTTAAATTTGTTTTCCTTTAGCCTACCCAAACATTTTGCTACTTGGCAATACATCATTTAATAATGCAGGTTAAATAAAAACTTAGAATAATCCTTGACAAGGCTTTCTTTCTGTAAACAAAAATATATTCAGCTACTATATTAATAATCTGCCAAACTGAATGGGCACACACCATTATTTATTGTAATTCAATTGATGGGTTTAATAATGTACGTTTTATGCCTCTCTCCATTTTTTGAAACAGCATTCTTATATAACCTGCGATTTGTGTATGGAGTAGCTTTATAAACTAAAATATCCTTTCTGCATCTGAAAGCATGAGAGCTTATTCAAATGCAATCAATATTTTACAGGAGGAATGGAATAAAATGTTTATTTTTCCTTTATCAAAACAAAGGATGTTTACAGTTGTAACAAGCAGATATTTCAGATAACTAGAGTAATTTAAGCCGTTATTTGGTTTCAATGTCTATGTTTATAGTAACTGTGTGCAAAATAAGAATTTAGCTGTTGCTGCACTTTTACATCCAGAGATAATTCCTTCTGATGTTCTCCGTTTATATAGTCAAGTTCTCTTATCATTTATGACTAATGAGAACATTTTCTGGTTCAAATTGATAAAGAATTGGAATCTAATAATTGTCTTAATAATATAATTTTCAAATTATAGGTATTTAAGTGTGTACAGATATTTTTATCCACCTAAGTGTTTTGATGTTCCTATAGTAAGAGACTAACATAAGTAATTTTTATCCATAGGAAACACGTTAGCTATCAGTAATGTTTATGGAATTATAAGGATGGGAACAGATAAAAATTATAGAAGATATTGTGCAGGAGTGAATGCTGTTAGTAGTTGGCTAAGAGAAAAAAGGCAAGATTAATTGTGTATGTATATATATATATATATATATATATATATATATATATATATATATATATTGATGCTGATGGAACCTCTATTTATTGTAGCTCTTTGATTTTGCTACCTTATTTGATGATTTAATAGGTTGTGAATAAGAGCAGATCTAATGCAATGAAATATATGCAGTTCAGGGTTGGCTTGTGGAGTCCTTGATGCTCTCAGTGTTTGGTTGCTTCCTTGAAGATGTTCATTATTGGATTAGATCACATCTTTAATGCTAACAAAATGTCTACAAGCAAACAACCAAACTCAATAGTCCACCAAGGATTCCACAAAAGCAAATCTATAGATCTGAGGTGGTTCTGGTTCATGTCTTTATTCTTAGAGGATCTAAATATTTGCACGAATGGTCCAACACTCTGACATAAGAAAATGGGTGCCCAAATAATTGTCAGACTTTCAAGACTCAGTTGCTTGAAAGCATGGTCCTTCACAAATCAAGAGAGCAATGGGAAATGCATATTAAAATATACATTGACAATAAAAGTAGCCAGTGTTAATAATTAATTTAATTCTTAATCCATTAATTATTTAACAATATTAAAACATTATGAAAAAAATGAAACATTCTGTAGATGTTTGAAAAACAAGAAATCAAACTTGCAGATGTTTGAACTATAGCAGAATAAGCATGTAGAAGGATTACTCAAGTGGGAGACATTGCCGAAAACTTAAGTTATTTTATTTGCCACGGGGGAAATGCCTTTGGAGATAAGGAGAAAAGATGCTGCCTAGGGAACAATCAGACAAGAGAGAAAGGAGGGGGAGAGAGGAGTCTACAGCTGCATAACAGGCAGGGGGAAAAAATTAGAAAAGAACCTCCCTAATTTGTCAGGCTATAAAAGAGACAGCAGCAAATGTGTACTTTCAGACTTTCAAGATTCTGCTGATGTCTTACCATAAAGTAGAATTAGCTCATCTGGTCATGTTTCCTGTTTGGACTACCTGCAAAGGCTGATATCATTGTTATTATCATCATCATTATCTGGTTGCTTTCAGTCCCCTACCAATCATATGTTAAAGCTGGGTAGCACTGTATAAAGATCAAACACCATAATGGTAGGAGATTTGAAGAACTATTCACTTCCTCAAACTGTACAAAATAAGAAACAAACCCACCGTAATTTGTAAAGAAAAGACAAAGTTATGCAATGGCATTCAAGTTAACAAATGACTGATTAGTGTCTGCAAGGAATATAAACTGATTAATAAGTGATGTACACTTTGTTGTTATTGTTAGCCAGACTGTAATAAACTAGTGACTATTCTAAAAACAACAGTTGATCAAATTTTTACAAAGTAAAGGCATTTTTCTCCTTCAAAGAGATTCTAATTATGCTTAACTCTGATTTCTTTTTTTAATACATTCCACTTATTATTTAGAAGGTTGTTGCCCCAACAATTGACAATTACCCCATCTCATTGGGACAGTACTGACATGGAAGTTGTAGATTCTCTTTTTTACTGAAGTAAATATAATGAGGCACAAAAGCCTCAAGAGTAAATGGAATTTATTGCTAAATACTTATGGATTGCATTATATTTCAGCTTCTGGCTCAGCTGGAATCTATTCCAAAATTTCCGCATATAACTATGTCCTTCCAATGTTATGCCTAGTGAAAGGATTGCCATCTGAATTTCTGTTCCTATTCTTTAGTTTTAATATTTGTTGAAATGATCCTGTATTTTGTACGAAACTGTATTAGCAACTATTAAATTATATCCAGCTCATAATATTCCATTCTCAGCTTTCTTGATCATGGTTTTGCCCTTTGAATGTCAATGCCCATTATAACAATACAATATAACAACTATTTGAAATGTGTCAGGATTGAAATTTTACAATAAAGTATACGTGCACCATATGGCTTTCTTCTTCACTTTCTGAGATCCAATTATTAAAATCTTTGATGACAATAATGGACCACAAATTGCTCAAAATGTTTCTTCCAGCTATTAAAAAAAAACCTATAGAGCAATGCTAATAAAGTACTTAGAATCTGGAAAGTATTGGAGCAGTCAAATGAAAGCTAACCTGAAAATATTGATATGCAAAAAAGTCAGTAGAGCTTCGTAATGTAGCATATATAGTACATGCAAGAGAAGTTATTTCATTTGTTCATCTAGTATGCCATTGTGTCTTTTTTCATTCTTAAAATTAAGAGATTTTTTTAAAAGTCATCTTTCTTTGCTTGAGTTGTTCAATATACATACTATATAATGGTATTCCATTGTTCATTCCTCTCATTTCCTTCAGCTAAATTTCTTTAAAAGAAAAATTAGGCTCTGCTTCAGCTGATAACAAGAGTTCTTTCTGCTCTTTTTGCCCTCTCTTCTTGCTTGGATAATTATAATCTTCCAGCTCCCTGTTGTACCACTCCCGAAACACAGTCAAGTAGCGATAATTTGATATAACAGAGTTCAAACTCATAGGCAGAGATGAAAACCATCACTAATGAAATCCAGCACAACTTACTAATGAAACTGCTGTTATCAGCAGAAAATGGGACTGGGCAATGTTACCTGAAGATCACGTGAAGGGTTAATACCACTTTATAATGCCTTGGTAAAACTGCAGTGGGAATACCGATCCAGCTTTGGTTGCTACAATGTGAAAAAAATGTTGAGACTCTAGAAAGAGTGCAGAGAATAGCAATGAAGATGATTAGGGGCAGGGGTGGGTTCTAAATTTTTTTACTACCGGTTCTGTGGGCGTGGCTTATTTTGTGGGTGTAGCTTGGCGGTCTTGTGACTAGGTGAGCGTGGCTAGCTGGTCAGAGTCATTTCTGGAAGGTCCTCGCACTTACGACCAGTCCTCGCACTTACGACCTGACTCATTTGTTTGCTTTTAACACTGATCAGCTGTAGGACAGCCCTTTGAAGCCCCGCGGCAAGAGTTTAAACAGTTGTTTTCCCTCTAGTCATCAGCTGGGACTCAGGAGGCAGCAATAGATTGGGGGTGGGACCAAATAAAAGGTAAGAATAATGTGGGGGGGTGGGAGGGCGGGGGGGAGAACTGGTTCGGTGACGTCATATCGTCACCGCTACTGGCTCGGCCGAACTGGACCGAACCGGGAGGAACCCACCACTGATTAGGGGACTGGAGGCTAAAACCGGTGGTGAAATTCAGCCGGTTCTATCCAGCTCGGACGAACCGGTAGCACCAGCAGCAGGAGGCTCCACCCACCCGCCCGGACGTCATCACATCCCGTTTTTGACCCTCTGCGCATGCTCAGAAGGCTCTCCGCATGTGTGGAGGAGGCACGTGCGCTCACATTTGCAAACCGGTAGCAAAGGTAACTGAATTTCACCCTTGGCTAAAACATATAAAGAATGGTTGCCGGAACTGAGTATGTCTAGTTTAATGAAAAGAAGGACTAGGGGTGACATGATAGCAGTGTTCCAATATCTCAGGGGCTGCCACCAAGAAGAGGGAGTCAAACTATTCTCCAAAGCATCTCAGGGTAGAACAAGAAGCAATGCAATGGATGGAAGCTAATCAAGGAGAGAAGCAACCTAGAACTAAGGAGAAATTTCCTGACAGTTACAACAATTAATCACTGGAACACTTGCCTCCAGAAGTTGTGAATACTCCAATACTGGAAGTTTTTAAGAAGAGATTGGACAACCATTTGTCCAAAATGGTATAGGATTTCCTGCCTGAACAGGGTTTGGACTAGAAAACCTCCAAGGTCCCTTCCAACTCTGTTATTCTCTTAGGTTAGATATACCCTCAAATTCTTTCTGGAGTGTGTTCTGTGATTGGAAAGGGGCATTTATTTATTAAATTTATATATTGAAATAGCAATAGCAATTAGACTTATATACTGCTTTATAGCGCCTTTACAGCCCTCTCTAAGTGGTTTACAGAGTCAGCATATTGCCCCCAAAAATCTGGGTCCTCATTTTACCCACCTCGGAAGGATGGAAGGCTGAGTCAACCTTGAGCCTGGTGAGATTTGAACTGCTGAACTGCAGCTAGCAGTCAGCTGAAGTAGCCTGCAGTACTGAACTCTAACCCAGTGGTGGAATTCAATTTTTTTTACTACCGGTTATGTGGGTGTGGCTTGGTGGGCATGCTGTGGCTTGGTGAGCGTGGCTTGGTGGGCATGACAGGGGAAGGATACTGCAAAATCTTCATTCCCACCCCACTCCAGGGGGAAGGATATTGTAAAATTTCCATTCCCACCCCACTCTGGGGCCAGCCAGAGGTGGTATTTGACTGTTCTCCAAATTACTCAAAATTTCTGCTACCGGTTCTCCAGAACCTGTCAGAACCTGCTGAATAGCACCCCTGCTCTAACCACTGCACCACCTTGGCTGTCTAATAGTTGAGATTGTGCAGGGAAATTCAAGACTGAAGACAATAGAGTGAGTCCTAATTTCTCTTGGTACTTCTGAGAGTACGATTTGATTTCTAACAAGATAATTTAGGATGTCACCTCCAAATGACTAGCAATTGGAGTCATTTTAAAATATTCCTGACAAGCAGTCCAATTTTTTTCAGAGTTTGCATGTACTTTACCTGTTCTTTGTCTACTCTTCTTTCCCCCATTCCTTCATTTCAATGTGCTTCCTTTTTAAATAATAGTTATATTATGAATTTTCACAAGAATAAAAGATAACCTAAAGTAAAATTAAAGAAAAGAAGTTAAAGAAAAGGAAAATGGAAAGGAAAGGAAAGGGAAAGAGTGGAGAAGCTAAAAAGATATGTACATAGAAGTAAGAAAAGACAAAGAAGTAATTCCCCATCTTCCTTACAGCAGATAAATACAAACAAGAAATTTTGCCTTCCTCCTTAAGATCACATCATAATTTCCTTCTTTACATATCCAAACCTTTTTATCAGCAAATCCATTCATTATCAAATTAGTTTTTTCAATTTTTAACAAAAAGTCCATACATTTAAATTGGTTTCCATCTGTCATCACCCTTTGATTATATTAATAAAATCATCCTATTTTAAAGACAAGAGTATTTTTTTTGTAAATATCAATGACACCAAGATCAGTTCTATACACAGTAAAATTGCTAGTATATTCTGTATTCATAAGTCAGGGACAGATTTTGAAAGAGAGATATATCTACTATCTATTGGTAAACAATAAGAGTCAGTGAATACATTGTTTTTCTTTCTTCTGACACAGACAACAATTTATATTGTTTATTTAATTCAAGGTAAGTGTTCAGGCTTCAGTATTTCATTGCCTTTATGTACTGAAATACTTATTTCTGATTATCCATATTGATATAAATTCTATCTAATTATAAACTAATGCAAATAAAAAGGCTTCTGTTGATAGTTCTTACATAGTTTTTAATTATATTTTAATATGTGTGGTTTTAACATTTTACTTTTTTTTTTTTTTTTTACTTATTTTACAACTTGTAAGCCACCCGGAGTCGCTCAGAGTAGGGAAGATGGGCAGCATAAAAATTAATAAATAAATAGTTAATAATATAAAATCTGCATTTTAGCAGTCTAAGCAAGGTTTATCCCATGGCAATGTTTTTCTACTGAATGAAAAAAATAAAACAGACTATTCAGCAAGATGTTTTCTTTAAATATATTTACCTATTTGCAAATCATGGAAACTTTTAAATATAGAAAATATTTTTATTGGCCAAAATAGGCTCTTGGATCCTGCAAGCAGTTAGGAAGAGTGATCCAGACTAAGGAAATTCCTTCAAAGTCCTTATCAAAGAGAAGTAAACAAAAACATCACTGTTTCAAGACACTCTGGCTTGCATGTATATATGGGACAATATGATATTACATATATCCAACACAAAGAGGGAATTAGCGATACATACCAAGTATAGTTTTCTGGAGTGGGGACAATGTAAATGTGCAAAATTGGTTTAATTATTTCAATTTCAATTTATATGCCGCCTTTCTCCGAAGACTCAGGGCAGCTCAGGCGGTTTGAGCAAACTTTTACAAATTGTAGAATAATTTTTTAAATGTGAAACTATTTTCAAATAGTTTAGGAATCTTCAGATACAATGTAATACTACAACCATCTAATTGTGCAGTTGATTGTAATTGCTATTCTATATAGATTACAGTAATTAATTCAGAATTATGAAATTAGCCATATTTGCATAAATGTAAAGAGTTGGCATAGGAACCAGCAATAGGCTAGTATGGCAAACATATCAAGAGATCAAGCTGAAATCGTCCAACAAACCTTGAACTGAGCCTTATCATGAGACAAAGATAAATTTAAAGGAGACAGTTGGGCATGAATGCAATTGGGCACATTATGATAAGTAAATGATTTGTACAATTATAAGAATGCACACAAATCACATAATTTGATTTAAGAGAACTATAACATTCTAGAAATGACCCAAGTTATTCTGGCTACTGTAGGTTGTCTTTTGATACAATTGAATCTCCAAATAAGATGATTTGGGGAAAATAGAACTCTACTTATTCCTATTTGGAAGAATGGGGGTGAGGTGAGAATGCCAATTATTGCCCACTGAGTCTTCTTAGGCTAATTAGTAAGATTAATGGTAGATATGTTTAATGGACATTTTTGCACTGGTTGGAAGAAGACAACATCCTAAATGCGAGAATGCAGGATTCTGAACAGACTATTCTGTATTATAAAGAGACTGATATTTTCTCAACTGATCAAGAAATATATCCAACCAGCTCATTTTCTCCTACTTGTAGATCTTTAAAAAGCCTTTAATTTCACTTCTAGAGAATTTTTATAGAACAATCTTAAAATATCTGCAGTCAACAAATTGTTACATGTAATCCACAAGAATACCACTTGAGAGAGTAAGATATATCTTAACAGCTCATCTCTTAGATTCTGCTCCATCTAGTAAGACAGTTAAATTATGTTGTATTTTGACCCAATTTTTTTACATAAAGGCAACAGTAGGCAACTTAAATAAGGAAAAGTTCCACTTTCTCCTCCAGCTAGCCAATAGACCTATGTCTAGAGTGCTTTAAGAGACTGAGGTTGCTTTATTGTTACAGGCAACCTCAGTCTTAGAAGGCCCATGTTACTAGTGTATATTCTATAATGAATGCTTGTCACCAACCAACTATGAGAAAAGCAAAGTCATTCGTTTTTCAAGTGGTTTTTTAACTGTATCTTAACAAGTTCAGAATGTTTCAGAATGTTAAGAAAGTTTCTTTCTTAACAGAGAGAAAGAAATAGAAAAAAATATAAAATACAAATCCTCCCAGGAACAGAAAAATATAGTTACTCAAGAAAAAAAATTAAACAATCAGATGTTTGCCATATGCCATATAGTATACAAATGTTAAATTTCTAAATTTATTTTAGGGATTTTTTTTAAAAAGTATGATTCTATAATTTAAAATATTATATAATCCAATTATGGACATTTATGGTTCATGGATTAAAGAACTGGAACATCAATAATGGAACAGTGGCGGATGCAAGTTTTTTAAAAAAGTTAGATTTGTTTCAACAGATTTACAATGAAAACTTTTTTTAAAAAAGATTTAAAACTGATTTATCAAAAGATTATATTAAAGTTTACTTGATTATTTTTGAAAATCTGGTAAATTAAAACCATCATCCTAAATAGATATTCAGTTTAGCTAATGAAATCCTCTATGATCTATTTTCCCATGTAAATTTCCTGAATAACATATCCATCTGAAGAAAATATCTGAGATTAATGTTAGAGCTGCACTTCTCATAAATAAAACTGTATTTCAGTTTAGCCCAATCCACCTAAAAAATCAGGTTTTAGCTAAGCTCAGTGTACATTTCTCCAATACAATATTTAAAAAAGGATTTGAATCCTTTTAAGAGATGGATAGTGTCCCGTAATATTTTTGCACTATTTAGAAATAGTATGGCTTTAATAGATTAAAACAGCCCCTGCATTTTAATCCTCAAATTCAGATTCAGATGAAAAAAAATCTATACAGTACAATACACGGGACACTAGTCAATGTAACTAAATATTAAAAGATGCTGCTGTAAATGGTTAAGACATTACTTTCAAAGGATTCTGAAATAAGTATTTTCTTTTCTTAATGTATTCTTTGGGAGCATATTTGAATATGTATTTGAAGAAAAGTAACTCTAGATTCAAAGGAATTTTACCTAGATTTTAGCACTTACCAACTAAGACAAGGAAAGCTACAAGAGATGAAAAAATACTAACGGTTAATTTAGTAAATTATTCACAAAATTAAATTATGCAAGACTTGTAATCTGTATGATAATCTTTTTCATCAAATTGGTGCACAATCATGTTTCCATTGCTATACTTTGCCCACAACATTTTATAATGAAACAAAGTTATAAAATCAAAAACATGGATGAGTCAGTAATGGAGCACAAGTATAAAATGAATACATAACATGTGTAATTATTAAAAAGTATACACAGTGGAACTGTGCAGTACTAAGAATATACACAGAAGCATGGTAATTAGCAAGAAGGAGCATTACATAATAAGACTAGCAGTGATTTTGCTGTCAAGGTTAAAATTATTTACCAAGGAAATGAATGTACCTCCTTTATGCAGAGATGAATTATTAAAATATTATTGGCTGTTTTCTCCAAAGTGATGCAAAGTGAAAGTTGCATCCTTAAAAATGCTGTCCACATTTCTCTGGTAGCTTTGCTGATGAGTGTAAATCAGAAGTGTCAAACTCACAGCCCGTAGCCCAGATGTGTCATGCATTGGCCATGCCCACCCCCATTTTAGCAAAGGGGGAAAAAGTTCTGATACGTCATGTGACGACGTGTTGTCGCAAGTTTGACACCTCAGGTGTAAATGATGGTTTGGAACCTAAATCTGTTCGAATGATATCAATGTTGCATACCCACAGGAACATGAGGTAGTAGATTCTTGGATCTTGTCCTACTTTTAGGTTTCAAATCCACCCATCTTACAAAAGAGGTAACACTGTGGTATCTACAACACCAGTGTTCACCCAAACAGGTTTCTTGCTGCGCTTGACTTAAAAATGATTATTTTAGTTAAGAAATAAAACAGTAAGTTGGCAACAAAGCAAAACAGTCTTTGGATGAAATTAGTTAATTAACTGGACAGGTTGTAAGTATGAAAAATGGTCATAAGTCATTTTTTCCAGTGCCGTTGTAACTTTGAATAGTCACTAAATGAACTGTGGTCAGTCAAGAACTAACTGTAGAGAAATATGCATTATATGTCGCTGTTATCTCATACGTTATAAGTGGTATCAGGAATTTTGATAAGATTATTTTATTGGGAAAACAGTGCTCACAATGACATTTAAAACTTCATAATAAACTTCTTCATGTTTTAAATGCTAACTTCTAAATATAAATGATTTGCACTGTGGAATAGAAGGAGCTCGGTATGTGGTGGGGCAACAAGTAAATGCCTTTCCAACTTTGTTTGCTTACCTACCTGACTAGATTTTCAAGGTAGTATTTTACACAAAATTTTCACATGCGCATCAGGATTTCTACCTTAAAATGAAAGGGTATCTAATCTGCATTAATATTTACATATAGATAGATAGATTGGCTAATAATTATTCAAAGATAATAATTTTTGAATAATAAAGTAGGTTTTATGTTTTACTTTTTCATGAATTTTCTATATATTCACTTACCTAACGAAATAGTGCAGGAATCCAAATTTAAGTATCTCTAGCAGGCTGCCTAGCCTCAGCTTGAACATACCCAGGAAAGAGATGCTTACCATCTGTCTGGATGATTGATTCTATAGCTGAAGTGCTCTTATTATTATTTTTCTACGTTTCAGTATGTTCCTAGTTCAGTACCTAGTTCTTGCAACTGAATCCATTGTTCCCTATGCTACTCTGGAATGTGGAGAACAGATCTTGATCTTGATTTCCATTATATCTTGGCATATAAATAGCAGGTATATGAAGAGCATTTCTACATTCTCTGCTTCCCTTGATCAATATTAGTGGAACTATTGCTTTCTTATGTTGACATTAGACTTTACTTTTAACGCAATAATCACACATCTATTTTTAGATAGCCATTAATACCCACAAATACTTTTTCAGGAATTATTCAGTGTTATTATTAAGCAATAGCCCCTTCCTTAATCTGTGTGTTTGACTTTGTTTCTTATATGCATACATTTGCATTTCCCTCATTCCACTATTTTCAGTCTATTTCTTTAACCTATCAAGATTATTTTGCTTTCCAGAGTACTAATATACTGCCTGATGTTATGTTTCTGCAGATTATAAGAATTGTGTCTTCTACCTCATTATCCAAATCATTAATAAAAATGAGTGTAGAGGCCAAGACTTCAGGCACCTTACTTATCCTGCTCTAGTTTGCTAGGAAATAGTTTATGAGCACTCCTTGAATGTAATTTTTGAGCCTGCTATATGTCCACTTAACTGTCATGAAATCCAACTCACGTTTATCTAAATTGTTAATCTCATGAAGGCTTTTGTTAAAATCAAGTTATATTTCACATTCAATATTCCCACAATCTATAAGGGAAGTAACTCACTAAAACATAAGATAAATTTAATTTTGTTCATGATAAATCCACACTGACTAGGACTATCAGTCCTTCAGATTTTATCCTTATAAAAGCATTACACAATCACTTTCCCCCAATATTCCAAATATTTGTACTTTCCTATTGGTAGTATCAAGTTAAGGATATTGATTAACTTGTGTCTCCATCTGACAAAGAAAGCTGGGTTTTCTTGAAAGATCAGTCTTCACAGATGTTGTTTCCTAGCAGATGTTTGGTAATCCTGATTTTCATAAACTCTTTGAAAGATCTGCACCTTAGTTTTCAAAGACACCCCTCATCTCTTCTCTTTGATTTGATAAGGAATAGTAGCCACCAGCACCATTGCTTTTCTGTATTTCTTTTTTAACTCAGATAAGCCTACAATACGAGTTTGTTCACTTAGATTCCCAAGCAGTGGTGGTTGCTTATAATAACATTGCAACTTCTTTTCTACTGCTTCCATTCCTTTTAAACTGTATCATTCAGTTGCTATATTCCAATTAAAGGAATCCTCTTGCTAGGTCGCTGTTATATCTGTTACATTTATTTTCCTTTACTACTACCCTTAGCTCATTTTGTTTATTTTCCATACTCTGGCTGCTAATGTACAGAGAATAAAGGGCATGAAATTTATGAACCAATGCTCTTTCTGATATTTTTTTTAGTGAGTGGTTTAATAAGCCCCATTACAGCAACACTTTCTTTCCTTTTGCAATGCACAAATCTGTTATCCAAGGTGTATCTCCAACCCCCACAGGAATCAGTTGAAGCTCTCCTGGCCAAATTCATCAGACATTTTATCAACACTTCTTATGTACAATATGTCTCATTCTAGACAGCCATCATCCAGCTTTATCTTAGCCGATGGTCCCAGAAGCAAAATATACAACCATCACTAGTATTCTTTTCCCTGTGGGGTCCTTGGTGTTCTCTAAGCTTTGTTGTTTTCTTGCAGACATTTTTTTTACCAAACTCGGTAACACCATCAGTGCATTGATGTTACCTAGTCTGGTAGTGAAAGGTCTGCAAGAAAACAACCAAGCTCAGAGAGCACCAAGGACCCCATGGTTCAATATATATATATTGGAATCTTTTTTCTCTTTGTGATCCACTTCGGCATGGTTCCACTATCTTTGAAGCACATTGCCTTTTTACCAGGGGTGAAATGCTCCTGGTTCGGACCGGTTCGGGCGAGTAGGTAGCGATGATGGCTGGTGGTTCGGAGAACTGGTAGCAATGGCAGCTGGAGGCTCCGCCCACCCGCCCCATTCCCTGGAGTCGGGGAATGCACCATTCCCCGACTCCTACTGGTCACCTTTCTCCTGCAGCTGGCTGTCAGGGAAGGCAAGCGCCCGAAAGATACCGGAGTCGCTCACTCTCCTTCTTGAATGAGCCGCTCTGGTCCACGCGCCGGCTGCGCAAGTGCTCACCGTTTATTTAATTCAGCGGCAGGTTGGGTGTGCGCTTGTGCAGCCGGCATGTGGGCCAGAGCAGCTCATTCAAGAAGGAGAGTGAGCGACTCTGGTATCTTTCGGGCGCTTGCCTTCCCTGACAGCTGCCGGCAGAATAGAAATTTAAAAATTTTTCCCTACTGGTTCTGTGGGCGTGGCTTGGTGGGAAGGTATCCTGTGACTGAGTAGACGTGGCTATGAGTGACATTGAGTTGGCCACGCTCACTCAGTCACAGGACACCCCCCCACCAAGCCACGCCCACAGAACCGGTAGGGAAAAATTTTAGATTTCACCCCTGCTTTTTACTGATATCAGCAAACTGATTTGTAAACTTTACAAGGTGTTATTATGTTTAAAATAAATTTACCCTTTTATCTATGAGATTCCTGAATTCCATTGAGGAATTTACTCTGTTCTGTGTTCTTAAAGAGTGACAGGACTAAGTTTATTGCAATAAGATGCTTAGTCAGTTAATCACTTCTGACATAAAGTAGAACTCTCAATATATAAATAGATTCAAATAATTGCTCTATGTTTAGCCAATCCAAATCTAACTTTACATTTCATAATATAAAGCCCTCAGGATATAGAATTTTTATATTCTATGCATTCCGTCCCACAGAAGTAGACACACCATTTTCCTCAGTCTAACAAAAGTTCTTCATTTATGGCATCTGACATCCAACGAGCAGATTAACAGTGGGTTGTCAGAAAGACAGACTCAGGCTTTAGGAGCTGGTTAAGTGATACCATCTCAGGATTGGTGCTGAAGCCCAGTTCCTCAAGTGAGATCACAGAGTCTTGCAATTCTACTGAATTTGAATTAAAAGTGAATTTAAAGTGGAAATTAATTTTAATATAATGAACCAGCAATGATAATATGCGTAGATACTGTTATCCATTGTTACATCTAAAGCATTGCCTTTGGTACATAACACCTAAAACATTGCCTCATGTTTATATCTTATAGTATCAAATATAAAATTCATTCAAAGAGAAAGTCATCTTTTGCTAGTCTTCATTAGCAGAATTGTTTGTTTATACCACAGCATTGTTATACTACAAAGGAGTCCAGTCCTTTAAAAAGTAAGTGGGGATCTAGTAGACTACCTGGGGAAAAGTAAAGTGATTTAATGGAAGCACAATTTATTACAAATGATGAGTATTCTGTCTCATTAGTGTCCAATAATCCTGTGAAAGACATTAGAAAAAGCATAATGTAACAGATCTCATTGTGCCTTCTAGTTTTTTAAGAATCCCTAGTTCTCTGTAAAACCATTTTTTAAAAACCTGCTAGTTATAATGTTTTAATTAATTGGCAACAGTATTTTTGAAACTTCCTTAGCCATTAAAACTGCTGAATATGACTAAGAATAAGCCTGAAGAAGTGTGCCAATGCAAAGTCAAAATCTTTTCAAAGACAGGAGGACTAAAGCCAGATATCTTTGCCTTTCTTATCTAAAAAGTTTTATCCTTATTAAATAAGTTGGGTAAAAGCTACAATACTAAAGCCTTATGTTCAGAGAAACCCAAGTTTTGGATGAGATACAAGTTCAAAGTAGATAACAATGAGATCAAAGATTGGTCTGAAACTAAACACAAGAAAAAGTGTGACATCAAGCAACTTGATTAATTAGTGACAACAATCCCAGAAGTTCTAACTGGTATTATAACTCCAAGATATGCAGGTCATTAAGTAGAAAGATGTGGGAGTCCCAGGTGCAGAAGCTGCAGGTGTGTTGCAGGGAAGTGGGGGTGCTACAGCCATATATTAGGGAGCACAGGTATATCCACAAGGTTTGGGGAAGGGCTGGCAGAGGCTATGGGTGTATTGGTAGAGGCTGCAGGTGGCTGGAGCAATTTACTGGGATGACTAGCAAGTTTCCCTGTAGGCTTCCCCACTGACTTTGCTTGTGGGAAGCTGATATGAAAGATCACATATGTGGATCATTGCAATGTCATAATTGTGACTCAGGCATTCAGGTGCCTGAATTGTGATCACGTGACCTTAGGGATGCTGCAACAGTCAGAATTTTGAGGACCAGTCATACATTCATTTTTTTCAGTGCTCCTCTAACTTTGAATGGTCGCATAACAAATTAATATAAGCTGAGAAGTACTTGTAAAGGGGAGGGGAAAAATTCCTCTATCATTCTGGATATTTAAATTGAATTTCCTCTGCTACAGTTCAACTAAGACAAATAAATTAATAATGCTGACAAGGGAAGACTGCAGTAATTATCATTAATTAATCTTCTTAGAGGGGAAGAGAACCTGGCTAGCAAGGTGAGGTAGACCAACAAATTTTCCCAACAGACTTGTTCTAGCCAAAATCTGAGATGACAAAACCTTAATTGGGGTCCAAGAGAAATGCAGCATAGTTCCAGTTGTACTAACTAGAGCAGTGATGGCTAACCTTTTTGTCATCGCGTGCCAGGAGGGAGAGGGCGGGGGTCACGCCCACACATGTCCACACCCATAATTCTATGCGTCCCACCCCCACGCATGTGCACGTGACCCCCCTTCCCCCTGCTCCTGGCACGTGATGGCCTGGTAGGCCTGTTTCTCTCTCTCACCTGGCTCCAGAGCCTCTCTAGAAGTCTGGGGAGGGCAAAAACACCCCCCCCCGGAGGCCCTCCAGAGGCCAGAAACGGCTCATTTGCCAACTACCTGGCACACGATGGCAAAAAGATTAGTTGTAATATTTCTCAGCTAAGGGATGTGGTGTTAACCCCTCCTGAGTAAACCAGACAGAAAACATGACTAGATGAGCTAAATCTACTTTATTGTAAAATTACATTAACAGAATCTGGCAAGTCTAGATTATTGGGGGCGAGTCTTTGGCCCCCACAGAAAGGGCTCGCAATCTTGGAGTCCTCCTGGATATGTAGCTGTCCTTGGAGGAACATCTGACAGCTGTAACCAGGGGGACCTTTTGTCAGGTTCGCCTGATTCACCACTTGCGGCCCTTTCTTGATCGGGATTCCCTGTGCACAGTCACTCATGCCCTCGTCACCTCTCGCCTTGACTACTGCAACGCTCCCTACATGGGGCTCCCCTTGAAGAGCACCCGGAGGCTCCAACTGGTCCAGAATGCAGCAGCGCGGGTAGTGACGGGAGCAGCATGGCGCTCCCATGTAACACCGCTCCTGCGCGAGCTGCACTGGCTCCCAATGGTCTTCCGGGTGCACTTCAAGGTGTTGGTTATCACCTTTAAAGCGCTCCATGGCATCGGGCCTAGCTATCTTCGAGACCGCCTGCTGCTACCGACAACCTCCCATTGTCCCGTGCACTCCCACAGAGAGGGCCTCCTCAGGGTGCCATCAGTCAATCAATGTAGGCTGGTGACCCCCAGGGGGAGGGCCTTCTCTGTGGGGACACCTACCCTCTGGAATCAGTTGCCCCCAGAGATAAGGAGAATCTAAGACCTTAGTGCCTTCCGCCGTGCCCTTAAAACCCACTTTTTCCACCAAGCCGGGCTGGCTTAAGAAGAAATTTTAAATGTTTTAATTGGTTTGTATTTTTAATTTTGGGCCAAATTTATATATATATTAATTGTTTTTTAATATTTGTATTTCATGTTTTTTAATTCTGGCTGTACACCGCCCTGAGTCCTCAGGGAGAAGGGCGGTATATAAATTTAAAAATAAAAATAAATAAAAATAAAAAAAAGTCTGAAGGTCCAAACTTCCTGCTGCCACTTTAATCCTTTGAATTAGGGTAAGTCCTTCCTAGGTTTCTTTCTATGATCATTACATCCTGGATGACTCCTCTCCCCCTTGTCTGATTGCTTCCTAGGTAGCATTTCTTTTCCTCATCTTCCAAGGTCTTCACACATGTAGAATGATACAATGATCCATGGTTGAGTCTCCAGTCTCCAGTCCTAAAGCTAGCTTGCTCTAAGGCCAAAGTATTTTCAGAGGACATCAGGTCCAAGGGTCTTGCTAGGAGTCTAGCATATAATGTGCTAATTACAGATGGTGGGCTAACTGGGAAGTAATTTCAGTTACATTTGTCACAGTTGTTACATTTGTCAATTGGAATATTAATAGAGTTAAGTCAAACTTTAGGAAGGCACAGAAAGTTATTGATGGTTGTGAAAAGAGGAGAAAACACAAATGTCCACCATGCAGGATTTAATTTTAAGTGTTCTGGGAAAATTCAATTTTTACCAGAACCTTTATTATATTTCAACTGGGAGATTAGTTTTTTGGAAGGTGAAACTGGGGTCATTAAGGGAGAGGCTCATTGAATAGCTGGTCAGAAAATTCACTGCCTTCAGATGCAATATGTAAGCCAGAGAAATGTTCAACTCCAACTTGGCTCTGAAGCACCAGCAATAGTCACATTAGAATTTGGAAATTAAAAAGAGCCAAGATTCAAAATCCAAAATTCAAAACAGTCGCACCCATTATTTATTTGAAAATTGTAGGTACAAAGTAAGAAGTACAGGTAGTCTTCAGTTTGCGCCCATTTGTTCAGTGACCTTTTGAACTTAGAAGAGTGCTGAATGACTGGTGGCTGGTGATTACAACTGGCCCACTGTTGCGGTCCGCCAGCAGCCTGCGGAGCTGGCAGCGGAGTCGGACAGTAAGGAGGCTGAGGAAGAACATGGGCCATTCCTGGAGGCTGGGGAAGGCCCGGATGAGGGCTCTGTGTCAGAGGCAGAGATGGGGCCAGGGCCATCTGGGAGTGATGTGCGGACTCCAGAGCCTCCAGAGGCGGACAGCAGAGAGGCAGAGGAACAGGAGGAGCCTCTTCCTAGTGCATGCATGAGAAGAGCTGCCAGAAGGCAAGAGCAGCTAAAGCAAAAAGGACAACTCGGGAGTAGGGCCAAGAGATGATTAGCCCCTCCCATAAGGCTTAAAAGACCAGCAACGGCTCTTGGGCTCTTTGTCGGGAAACAACGTTGATAGATTGGTTTCTTGTCTTGCTACATTTATTTCTTTCTTTCTTTTTTTTTTTATAGAAACTTTATTGAGGTTTTTTACAAAACAGAAAAATTTAAAAAATAAAAAAAAGAGAAAAAGGAAAAACAAACATTTAAACAGAAACATAAAACACATAAGTATAATAACACTTTCAATTTGTATCGGATGTGCAGTGTTTTAACTATTTACATAAATAGTACTTGGTGACATTTCAACTCACTTTTAACCAATATTTAACACACCTTTAGATCTTTCTTTCATTTTGTCATGCAACCACTTGTACCACCTTTCCCATACCATATAGTAAACTGACTTCTCATCATTTAATTCATAAGTTAATTTAGTCATCTCTGCGCACTCGAGTATTTTCTTAATTGTAAGCTCTTCTGGTGGTTGAGTTTTCTCTTTCCAGTACTGTGCGTATGCCAATCTAGCGGCTGTAATTATGTGGATCATTAAATGTGTCATTTCCTTTCTATATGACTTCTTTATTATTCCCAGGAGGAAAATCTCTGGTGTTAGTTCAATATCTTCGTCAATTATTTCTTGTAACCACCTCCTAATTTTACTCCAGTATCCTTTCGCTTCAGGGCATGTCCACCACATGTGAAAGAAGGTGCCTTGACCATGGCCACATTTCCAACAGTTGGGATGTATATTGGGATATATTTTTGCAAGTCTGGCCGGGGCTAGGTACCATCTATGCAACATTTTGTAATGGTTTTCCTTATATGCCACCGCTCTAGTGAGTTTAAGATTTCTGTTCCATGCCTCCTCCCATTCCCCAAAATTTATATCGCGTCCTATATTTTTCTCCCATGCAATTATTTGGTTCTTTGTGACATCTTCGAACTTATCGTCGCCTAATAGATAATTGTATAGTTTTGCCAGAATCTTTTTATTTGTTCCCATCAGGACTTTATCCAATCCATTTGGTCCAAGTTCTAAACCGTATTGTTCTTTGTCTCTCTGATATCTGGATTTTACTTGTGAATAGGTCCACCAATCTAAAATTATTCCTTGCTCTCGTAAGGTGTCATTTGGCTTAAGCCTCCCTCCTTCGTCCAAAATATCTTTGTATCTGCCCATTTTCTCCCTCTCCCACCTATTTGGGTGGGTTAGGGCCTCCATCGTTGAGAGCCAATTTGGATTTTTTTTGTAATATTTCTGCCTAATCTGAGTCCATGTTTGTATCAGGGAGTCTCTAATTTTATGTCTATGGAAATGTGTCTTCCTTTTCTTCTCCGTGTCCCAAATGTGGGCATGCCAGCCTTTTTGCAAGTCATGGCCTTCTAAAGTGAGAATCCTCTCATTTTCCAGGGTGATCCAGTCTCTTAACCAAACTAGTTTAGCTGCCCTGTAGTATGTTTCCCAATCCGGGAGTCCAAATCCGCCTATATCTCTTTTGCCCCTTAAAATTTTAATGGAAAATCTCGGTTTTTTCCCCTCCCATATAAATTCCCTGATGATTTTGTCTAATTCTAAAAAAAAATTTTTATCTAAATTTATCGGTATATTTTGGAATAAGAATAATATTCTGGGGAGGATGTTCATCTTAATTGTGGCTATCTTGCCCAAGAGTGATAATCTTATTTTTTTCCAGCTATCTAGGTCTTGTTTCATTTTTCTAATTAAGGGAATATAATTGTCATCTTTCAGGGTCGAACATCTTGATGTAATCCAAATTCCTAGGTATTTAATTTTTTTGGCAACCTGTAATCCTAATACTTCTTCTATCTCGTTTTTCTGGCTCTCGGTTGTGTTCTTGATCAATACTTTGGTTTTAGTTTTGTTCAGTATAAAGCCTGCCACCTCTCCATATTTACTTAATTCCTCTAATACTTTAGGTCCTGATTCTATGGGGTCTTCAAGGATTAGAGCTACGTCGTCCGCAAATGCTTGCGTCTTGTAGGTCTCCTTCCTAATCTTCAATCCTTTTATTTCCTCGTTAGTTCTAATTTTCCGGAGAAGAACTTCTAGGGCCAAAATAAACAATAAGGGGGATAGGGGACAACCTTGCCTTACTCCCTTACTAATTTGGAATGTTTTGGTCCTATCCCCATTCACCAGGATGCTCGCCTTTTGGTTATTATAAATAGATTTAATCATCATTTCAAAATTTGTTCCGAATTTCATAATCTCAATTTGTTTAATCATAAATTTCCAGTTTAGATTGTCAAATGCTTTTTGAGCATCGACAAAGATCAGAGCCATCTGTTTTCCGGGGTGTTCTTCATAATACTCTAATGTATCTAGCACGGAAGTAAGGCCAGGAGATGATTGGCCTCTCCCATAAGGCTTAAAAGAGCAGTAAAGGCTCTTGGGCTCTTTGTAGGAAAGCAACATTGCTACATTTATTTCTTGTCGGCATCTTCTGCTTTTGAACTTTTGCCAAGCCTTTGGCAGTTTGCATAATGATACCAAGGTTGGTGATAAGGCTGAAGAATTGTGTTATGAAGAATTTGTTTTGATTTAGTTTGGACTACACTGAGAATGAATTACTTCTCAGCTGTTCTAATAAAGTATGTTTGTTTCGAACTGTTTGCGTCTGATAATACCTACTTGAGCCTGGGTCACAACACCCACAGAGTTCTTGCTACCCCAGCATCCCCATAGTCACATGATTGAGATCTGGGCACTTAATCAGCTCACACTTACAATGGGTGCAAAAGCTCACAGTCATGTGATCACCATTTACAACCTTTCCTACTGGCTTCCCCAAGCAGGGGGAAATCTAGGAGAGAAGGTTGCAAATTGCTTAGGTAAATCTCCTCCACCTTCACTCCTTCCCTGAACATTCTGCCCTTGCTTTGTGCCACCCATCTTACCACAGAGTAACTTGCAAACTGTATAATTTAATTATGCAATCTTTGATTTGCTTAGTTTCTGTTATCTTACATATATAAATAAATTGTTCTAAGAAAATATGCTTATATTTATAATATATTTATGCATCAGAGACAACTTCCTTGTATGTCCACTCGGACTTGGTCAATAAAGAATAAAGCTATTCTGTTCTGTTCTGCTCACTCTGCTCTGCTCTGCTCTGCTCTGCTCTACTCTACTCTACTCTACTCTGAAGGTAAGGACTCTAGGGGGCGGTGCCCATCTCCGTTTCAAAGCCGAAGAACCAGCAGTCCAAAGACATCTCCATGGTCATGTGGCTGGCATGGCTAAACGCCAAAGGCAAACGGAACGCTGTTACTTTCCCACCAAAGGTGGTCCCTATTTTTCTACTTGCATTTTTTACATGCTTTTGAACTGCTAGGTTGGCAGAAGCTGGGACAAGTAACAGGAGCTCACCCTGTTACATGGCACTAGGGATTCGAACCACTGAACTGCCAACCTTTCAATCAACAAGCTCAGCGTCTTAGCCACTAAGCCACCACATCCCTATAACTCAACTCAACTCTACTCTACTCTACTCTACTCTACTCTATTCTATATGTTTTATGAATACTATCAAGTCTTTAAGTATTCTGCCTTGTTTTTATAATTTCTTTTGGACTATACAATTTATATGTTCATTTTATTAAATATTAAGCTCAGCAATTTTTATACTGACTATTTGTACATTCAACTTAATAAAAATATTTAATATTGAAGTGAGGGGTAATACATCTAGACTAATTCTTTGGAATATAGTCTTTATACTGATAGTTTTAAAGATGCATCAAAGAAGATAACTTTTAAAGATTTTCTTTCATCCTGCCCTTTATTATTTTTATAAATCTTTCAAGGTGGCAGACATACCTAATGCTCTTCCTATTATTCTCACAACAACAATGCTGTGAGGTGATTTGGGCTGAGAGACAGAGACCTGCCCAAAGTTACCCACTCGGCTTTCATGCCTAGGATTGGAAACAACTTTTCTCCCTATTTTAAGGAAGGGATCCATAATATGAGTTTATATTTATTAGTCATGCTTCTATTGATCTAGATGTAATAAAACTGGATTTATTTTATGTCAGTGTCTTTACTTATTATATTTTATAATATCATGCCTAGTTATATTTTTCTGTTAATTATAACTGTTTCGTGTTGAAACAGTACTTTCTTGTATTTCACTATTAAACATTTTTAAACAATGTATTCAATGAAGAAGTCCATACTTTCTATTGAAGCTGATGAAAAACTAGCGAAGAATGAACCCTGCAATTTTGCTGAGAGCTCTGTGGACAAAAAGTTTCTATGAGTGGAAATTGGAGTATTAGCCAATAGGATCTAAGGAACTTTGGATCCAAGATCTTTCCACACTCCGAGCCATCTGAAAATTAGTCCCTTAACTACATTGGTTTGAGTTTGACATAGCAAAATTCCCTTGCTTTCATTTGGAGAATAAAAATAAATTTACTTAAGGTAAAAGGCACCTTGAGGCTCTCCTTGATAAATGATGTCTTGGTCAATACAAGTTCCATTTCTTAGGTGACATAGGATATCCTACAGCAGTGATGGCTAACCTTTTTGCCATCGCGTGCCAGGAAGGGAGAGGTTCGTATGTGCGTGTGCCCACACCCATAATTCTATGCACCCCACCCCTGCATGCACACGCGACCCCCCTCCACGCTCCTGGCACATGATGGACCAGTAGGCCCATTTTTCTTTCTCACCTGGCTCCAGATCCTCTCTATGCATCTGGGGAAGGCGAAAACAGTCTTCCCAGGCTCTCCGGAGGCCCGAAACGGCCCATTTCCCAACTTCCGGTTGGACAGGAAGTGACGTTTTTTGTTGTCTCCAGCCTCCATAGACTCCTAGAGAGGCTGAGCTGGTGTGCCAGGCGACATGGCTCCACGTGCCACCTGTGGCACGTGTGCCATAGGTTTGCCATCATGGTCCTATGGGAATGGACCAGGGATGGGTTCTAAAATTTTTTACTACCAGTTCTGTGGGTGTGGCTTATTTTGTGGGCGTGGCTTGGGGGAGTAATGTGACTGGGTAGGCGTGGCCAACTTTTTCTTTTAACTTTTAAAAGCATTTTTTTCTACAACCTTAAGAGGTTGCAGAAAAAAATCCAAAAAACATCCATAGATACACTCAGAAGATATTTAATTGCACGCCCTTCTTTCTCCCCCTCTGCATACCCAGCACCCTATTACAGCCGCCGCCTCTGGATCCCAGCCGGACAGCCAGCAAAGCCTCTCCCGCTGCTTCCTCCTCCTCCTGCTGCTGCTGCTCCGACAGGGAAGCCCCGCTGAGGGGAAAGCGAGCTACTCTAGCCTGCCCATCAATTCCTTCTCTTTCCTCCCCTTGGTTTACCTGGCTCCGTCAAAGCAGTGCCAGAGCTGCCAGCCCGGCTTTTATCTGGTGTCCCGAGTTTGTGCACTAAAAGGAGGCTCACTCAGTCCCTGGTGAGTGTCAAATGGAACCCCAGTCGGCCTTCTCTCCCAAGCTCCACAGCCGCAAAGACAGAGACGCTTGTCTGGGGCTGCCAGCGGCACCCACTGAAGCTGAGGGGTGTCGAGGCGCCGAGGCGAACCCCCACATCCTATGCCCCCCCCAAGGTGCTCTTTCTGTCAGCAGTCCTTCTCCCCCTCCTTAACAACCCCTTGAAGAGAAGCTCGGTGTGTCTTCATCAGTCCCGACGGAGGGAGTGGGATAGGAAGTCCCTGCACCTTGCGAGAGTGGAGCGGTCCCTGGTTTTAGGAAGAAGAAAGGCACTAAGCAGGATTGGGGATAGGCGCATCCTCTGCTCCTCCGTGGACACTTTTGTCACCCAATCAGGCCTCCTTCCTTCCACCCCTCACCCAGGGATCTGCCGGGCCCCGTGCCTCCCACACCAGCTGAGCGAAGCCAAAGATAGCCCCAGGCAACCCTCTCTGGCCAGGGAGCATAACTGCTTCCTGGCTCATGCATTTCTTACCGTGCCTACTTCCCCACCGGTAGATCTCCATGAGTGAGAAGCTGCGCTCTCCTCTGGTCCTCCTGGGGCAGCTCGCCTCCCCGCTGGCAGCTTCTCCTTCTCCTGTCTGTTACCCGGCAAGAACAGCCTGCCAACACAGCCTGCCCTGCCCTCTCTGCCCTGGCAGTTGCTCCTGGTGCTGCTGGAGAAGCGGCAGCATGAGAACCGCTCTTGCTGGGGGCAAGGGGGTGGTAGTGGCAGGAGCAGCAGGCCAGGGCTTTCCTCCTTCCCTCCCTCCAGAGGCCTGGGGCTATGCCAGAAGTCTGCTCGGGCAGGGAGATAAGGAAGTCCTGGATGGCCCATCCTTGCCACCAAGGATGGGGCAGGCTTCGGCAGCAGATAATTTGAGCCGGCTAAGAGGCAACATTCCTCCTCCTGCCAGCCTCGAGCCCCAATCATACCTGGCTTCTCCCTGCGGCGTGGATCTCAGGCAGCACAACTTCGGGGCCTTTCCTCATGGTGGCGGTGATGAGGCAGGCAGGCAGGCAGGCAGAAGGGTGCATGGGAGCGACTGGCGGCAGCGCTCCTGGCTGGCAAAGGACGGAGTCCGGGGTTGCATGCAGGCAATGATGGTGGGCGGGGTAAGCGAGTGGCGACCGGGCCGGGAACCGGTTCGGGGGCGTGGCCAGCCAATTTTATTACCGGTTCTCTGAACTACTAAATTTTTTTACTACCGGTTCTTGTGAACTGGTGTGAACCGGCAGCAACCCACCTCTGGAATGGACAATCTATTACCTTTTCAATGGCCCTGATGGCATCTGAGATTACATTATTAAATTTCAAAATTAAAAAGTAAAAATGTTTTTTTTTTACTCATTTTTAAAAAGAAACTTTAACTCTCTGGTAAAATGGGCTTCATGCACTCTTGTACTAAAGAAAAAAGAAATCCCAACATGCCCAAAACTGGAAGGGAATTTTCCCCCTAAATGTCCATTGTTGGTCTCCTCTGGCACTCTGTAGCTGAAGACATACAGGGGAGAAAAGTGAAACATTATTAGAACAGTAAAAGGGTCTTAGAACCAGAGAACCCAAAAAACCAGTTGTAAAATATTTTCTCATGAAAAGTAATCTTTAATTAATGATATGGTTGATTGGGAAGATACTGTTAGGAATTAATGCACTTGTCAAAACTTCTGTTCATCTTTAAAACTTGTATCCATTCCTGTTTCCCAATGCAGCAGATATGACTCTTACTGTGTTAGACAGTTATTTTACATAAATTAGATTAGGGAGGCTTAGCATGCCACTTTTCTCATTTAAAGGCTTTGGAAATGATGGAATAAATTTGAGAGTCTCATGGTGTGCATGTGCGCACGCACACACACACACACACAAACATGCACACGCATATACATAGACTGAGTATTTTACATATATATTCTAAAAATAACAGGCATTCATTATAAGCATTGCCAGCAACAAATGTGACTGACATGTAGCTACTCCAGATATGAAAGGACTATTCTCACGGCCTTAAATCACTATGACATTCCGTAGGGAAATTAATCACAAATTGATTTTTTTTTATTAAATAAGTAAGGTCTGCAACAAAACTCTGTAGTCTGATCACTCCAGTTCATTGATGTTGTCTTCTAAACCAGGAGACTCCAACCTTGGGCACTTTAAGACTTGTGGACTTCAATTCCCAGAATTCCCCAGCAGCATGGTTGGCTGGGGAATTATGGGAGTTGAAGTCCACAAGTTTTAAAGTGCCCAAGGTTGGAGACCCCTGTTCTAAACTACTCCAATCTGTTTACCAGTTACTTGTCCTTTTCCAAAAGAGAGTGAGCATTCTAGATTCACTGAGCTTATTTAGTTCTCATTTGGCTTTTTAGAGGATTTTTCCACATAAAAGGGTTTCCCCCACGATTTGTGTGTTTGTGTATCTGTGGATTAAAAGAAAAAAAAGCCTCTGCCGATCATGCAACTCAGCTGGGATCGTCAGAGCCTTTTGAAAGCATTTTTTTACAACCTCTTCGCCGAAGAGGTTGTAGAAAAAATGGTTTTAAAAGGGAAAAAAAAATTGGCCATGCCCACCCAGTCACATTACCCCCACCACCACCAAGCCACGCCCACAGAACCAGTAGTAACAAATTTTAGATTTCACCACTGGGCACAACCCACTTAACAACTGTCTTACTTAGGAACAAGAATGTTGGGTTCAATTGTGGCCGTAAGTCAAGGACTATCTGTGTCCTGGAATCTATCACCATCTTTGACAAATGTGCCCAATTATCGGTGATTAATATTAATGTATGGTTTATATATTTTTGAAGAAAATTAGCCAAAAATTTCTGAAAATGAATTCTTATCTGATATAGAATTATTTCTATTTTCTTCATGGTATATACATTGATGCAATATAGGAAATTGATTTGGTTCCCATTGTTAGTTACCAAGGCTGCTATTGCAAAGCACTGAAAAAATTAAAGTATAGATATTTTAAGGTCAGCGCGGAACTTAAAAGTCTAGGAAATTTGCTAGCCAAAACATTAACAACATAGCAAATAATTTTGAAGGATCACAAAATAAGGAATGTGTTCATTCAAATTGGGCTACTATTTCATAGCTGCACTTTTTCTAATAGCTTATTTTCATCTGTACAAATATTATTCTGGGTAATAATGTTGCCCATTGGTAATAAAACACTGCATTTCGCTTTAAAATTGTCTATGTATTCATGTAATCCTGAATTTCCTTCTTGTTTGCTTTTTAAATTTACTTCCTTTTTTTAAATTTGTAGTTATTCTATTTTTTGTCTAGCTAGCTTGTTTGTGTCAGCTAAAAAGAGAGAAAAACTCACCCAGATGGATAGGTATTGTGTTTCCCTGAAAATACAACATGTCCCGAAAATAAGGTCAAGCCTGATTTTTGGGGTGGGCATAAATATATGCCCTCCCCCAAAAATAAGCCCTAGTGAAGTGGTGGGCGTGGCCAGCACAGGAGGCAGCCCTTCCCTTCAGGGTCACCTCAGGACTTCCCGGCCCCTTAATCGGATCAGCTGAGCCGCTCTGGCCGCCATTCACAAAACAGCTGATTCGTGGGTGCCACTCAGGCCGCCGCCTCCAGCAAGCGCAGTCATTTTTGCAGCCAATTGTGGCTGCAAAAGAAGTCAGGGACCAAGCAACACACCCCACATGCCTCATACCCTCCTTACCTAATGGTGACAGTCACAGCAGGCAATTCCATCCACGGAACAGCTGCCTCATGGGTGCCACTCTGGCCAGTGCCTCCAGCAAGCATGGCCACTTTTGCCATCAATTGCGGCCACTTCTGCAGCAGGAGGCCAAGTAATGTGTTCCATGTGCCTCACGCCAGCCTTCCAAAGGGTACTGTAGCAGCAGCTATCCACAATTTTTTTACCCTTATTTCGTGCTGACCGTACTGGGCCATGTGGGTCGGGACAAAATAAGGGTTAAAAAATTGTAGATAGCTGCTGCTACAGTACCTTTCAGAAGGCCGGCACGAGGCATGAGTCTCCTGCTGCAGGAGTGGCTGCACCCAAAGAGCGCTTTTGGGAGAGAAGGCAAAGGGGAAGCAATCACTTGCAAACTCCCACCCCACTCCTGCCCCTCCGGCAGCCCCAGATGCCCAATGCCCGCGCCGGCCCGGCTTCCTTTTCCACAGTGCCTGGCTCTTTATTGAGGAGGGTGACAGGTGGGGTGGGGGAGAAGCAAGATGCATGGAGTGAGACAGGGCTCACTCATCTTGCCATCTCTTCTCCCCCTCTCGCCAGGCATGGCAGGACTTCCTCCCCTGCCCAAATTGGATGCAATTTGGGGGCGGCAGGTGGGGAGGGATGGGGCTGGGGAGACATGAGATGTGTCTTACCTGCCTTGCAGCTCCATCGGGTGTCTCGCCATTGTCTGCAGGCAAACATGTTGTAGGATAAAAAAAAAACTCGTGAGTTCAAGAAGTTTGATTTAACTCACAAGTAGTTTTTTTTTTTTTTTAACCTTACAACATGTTTGCCTGCAGACAACAGAGAGACACGCGACGGAGCTGCAAGGCAGGTAAGACACGTGTCTCATGTATCTCCGGCACCTGGTGATGGGGGGAGAAGAGACAGCAAGAGGAACGAGCCCCGTCTCGCTCCACACATCTTGCTTCTCCCTCGCCCCACATGCCATCCCCCTCAATAGAGAGCCAGGTGCTGTGGAAAAGGAGTCAGGCGGGCGCAGGCTTTGGGTGTCTGGGGCTGCCGGGGGTCGCCGATGGAGAGGCTGGAGTGGGGTGGGAGTTTGCAGGTGAGGGGGATGGTGGATGGATGGATGGGAGGTGGGTGAGTGCCAAGAATGCTGGGGAGATTCTCACCTTTGGTTGCCCCATCGAACAGCTGACAAGTGGCTGTGTTGCGTTGCCACAGCAGTGCAACACAGCAGCAGCCATGAGGTGGCCACGCTCACCGCCTCCTGCACTCCCAAAATAATAAGACCCTCCTGATAATAAGGCCAAGCCCTTATTTCAGGGTTCAAAAAAAATATAAGACAGGAAAACACAGTAGGACCTTAGTCTGTTTCAGATTAGTCTGAAGTTACCATGATAGTTTGTTCATGCAGCCTATTGGATTTTTTCCTTTTCTGGAGTATTTTTCTCTCTCCTCACTTTCACAGTGTTTATTACATCTTCCCACAAGTTCTCAGATTCTCTTTTGCATATGTTTAGTGTAAATTCTTGCTATGAAAAGAGGCATATTTAGAAAAGGCCTCCTCAGCTTCTTAAATTCTGAATTATTTCTCAAGGAATCCAGACTAACTCTTTTTCTGTTGCTTTATGCAAACAAAGCCATTCGTACTAAGCCAGGTGCTTATAATTTAATACAGCTTGTTCAAATAGCTTTTAACTATTTTAGTGCTTTTGCTTCTTTTAATTGATGTGTTTTAATAATTCTGATGTACTTCTCTACATTTATAATGCTGCTTTATCTTTTTGTTATTGCTAACTATTTTGAGCATCGTTTTAGAAGGAATAACAGGATAAAAAAAGAACAAATTTCTTCCATTTTATGAAAAATGAACAAGGAACTTATGCTGTGTCAATCGTTGCTATGACCATTCATTACCTAAAACACTCAAAGCAGGAATAGTTTTCGGCAGAATATGATTCCTCTTTGACCTCATACCTCAGCATCTAAAAAGATTTGCTGTTTTGTTAAAATGAAAGCTAGGAAACTGGACTATGCATCATCAGGAGATCCCCACTGGCTATTTTGCCTAGCATTGCCTATCCATACTCCAGCACAGTTAGCTGGAAGAGGGAGCAATAAGTCACATTTGGATTTTACCTATCAGAAATATGTATACAGACAAATAAATGTTCCTTTGTTGAAGGAACTAATTTCATGCTTTCATTCGGCAGTTGCATTTATTTTTACAGGCTCTCAGTCATTTCCTTACCTATTGAAAATTCTGTATGAAACAGAAGAATGACTACTAATGTTCAGTTAATAGAACTAATAGAATAAAAAAAGGAAGGAAAACTGGGGGTTGTTTTCAAAAGCAGGAGATAAATTTCTCTTCTATTTTCCCATGTATCCAGACAAGGAAGCTGTTCCCAAAAGAAACTACATCTCCACCATGAAATTATTTGATTATGTTTTTCAAATATACAATACATCTAATTTTCTTCATATAGTTGAACAGAGGTTAGATGTGCAGTTGTAATATAGAAATGCATATATATCAACAAATAATTAAAAGTAAATTTTAACATGTATGTCTAGCAGCTAGACTCTAGCCCCATGATGGCAAACCTATGGCACGTGTGCCACAGATGGCACACACGGAGCCATATCTGTGGGCACGCAAGCATTGCCCTAGCTCAGCTGTGCATGTGCGTGCCAGCCAGCTGATTTTCAGGCCTTCTGGGCCCACCAGAAGTTGGGAAATGGGCCGTTTCCGGCCTCCGGGGGAGTGGGGAAGGCCGTTTTCACCCTCCCCAGGCTCCAAGAAAGCCTCTGGAGCCTGGGGAGGGTGGAAAACGGGCCTACTGGGCCCACCGGTAACCTTTTGCCATCACGTGCCAAAAGCAGGGGGAGCACGAAGGGGGGGTTGCACACACATGTACAGGGGGTGGGGCATGGGGGGATTGAATTATGGGTGTGGGCACACGCATGCGTGACCCCCCCATGTTCCCCCCACTTTTGTCACGTGACGGCAAAAAGGTTAGCCATCACTGCTCTAGCCTATACTCATAGATAAATACAGTATGGAAATGAAAATATTCTTGACACAATGTGTGCAATTTTAATATAAACTTTTGTTGTACACATTAAGTGGTTCAGAAAAAGAATGTATTATTACAATAGTAATAATAATAGCATAATGTAATTTAATAAATTAAAATATAGGAAAGTACTATTAGGAACATTAGGATTAGAAAATTACCTTCACTTAGTCTCTTATTGTATTTATCTATTTATCTAAGCTTAAGCTCCAGAACCAGGTTCAGGCACCAGGCTAGAAACTGGGTGAACATAAATTCTAGTCCTGCCTTAGCCGGGTGACCTTAGATCAATTTCTCTCTCTTGACTTTGGGAAGAAGGCAAAGGCAAACACTTCTGAAATCTTGCCAAGAAAATTGCAGGGACTTGTCTAGGCAGTTGCCAGGAGTCAACAGTGGCTCAAAGACACGTACATACAAACCTAGATAATTAGACAAATATACCAACATGTGCCTTTATAAGAACTAGAAAGCTCTCCTGCCCAATATTATTATAAGCAACTTTTAATATGATAGTTTCATTTGTTCAATATTAGGAAATTACTTATTTTCTAACATTTTGGTACTTTTTGATCTTTATTTTAAAAAATAAGTAAACTGTTTAACACTTTATAAAAATATAAGTATATATTGTGATGTAATCTTTCTCTCCTACTTACTCGATAAAAAACACATTTTTTAAAAGTAAAAACTGTCTTCACTTATGCTCAGTTACTTTTTTGTGCCACCTACATAGTTTATGTCTGAAAACATTAGATTTTTTGCAACTAGTTTAATACAACAAAACACTTCCTACTCATGCACAGATTTTAAAAATTATACAGTGTAACATGGATGTGTTAAAAAGCTTGTTGAAAACATCTGTCAGAAAGGTGTTTGTGTGTCACAAAATCCCTTCTTATTCTAAAAGAACCTTGCTTTTCAAGGACGAGGTCCTTTAGGCTCAATAAAATACCCATCCTAATCCTTGCAATGTTTTAACAATAAATTATAAAACTATTTTGCTTAAGTGGCACACAATATAACAAAACTGAACCTTTCAGTATTTAGTATTTCCAAACACTACACCCAAAATCATAAACACTGATATGCTTAATTAGAAGTATGTTGGTAAGCATCCAGCCTAGCAGGGAGGAGGTATCATGTTCACAGCTAGCCTGGAGTCAGTGTGCAACTGCAAAAGGGCTTCCCCTAAATTCCTTGGAGCCTTATGTAATTGTTCCCAAGAGTAGGCTTCCAGATGGGGGAGGTTCTTGTATTATAGGCAGAATATAATAAAGTAGTTAGCTCAAACTTCGGATCTGTGACTCGGATTGTTCTCGCCTGATATTTGCATTGAATTCAGCTGAATAGTCTCACAATGAGAATTTGTCGTAAATAGATTGAAGGAGGAAAATATTTCTTTTAGCAACTAGGTAAGAGTGCTATCTCTTGCTTCCTCTTCCAAATTGAAAGTGAGTTAACTATTGGCTTAATATTCTTAAACTATTTCATCCAACATTATTTTTGCATGTGATTAAAATTAAAAAGGAATGTTCAAACTCTCCGATTTCCATTCAAAAATAAAATAAAATAAAATGAAGATTTATTTTAATCATCTCTTTTGAAAGTAATTTAACTCCCAAAGAAAGGAGCTGATTTCCCTAGTCCTATACCTCATCTTACAGGAAAAGGATGTAATGGAAAGACATTGGAATGAAAAACTGTATTATTGTGTGATATTGGCTATTAGCCTTGAGGACAGAGTGACTGCCTCTGAAGGCTGTTTGCTGAGAGATTATTGGTGGTCCTTGCTTAATGACTGCTCATTCAGTGAAATTCAAACTTACAATGGTATTGATTAAGCCATATTTATGCCAGTTCTAGCACTTACATCAATTGCAGCAGACATAAATGGCAACTAAGTGAGGTCCTTGCTTAATGACCCACAGTCATTTGCTTAATGATGGCAACCAGGAGTGCCAGAATTTCCTTTGCTAAGTGGTGTAGTAACTCGATGTACAATTTTATAGCCATGTTGCTTAGCAGTGGAAATTCCAGTCCCAATTACCATTGTTAAGTGATGACTGCCTATAATAGGCTTCCTTGTACACTGGATTGGCCATTGTCGGAACCGACTGCTGGACTAGATGGGGCAGAGATAGGATTTAGCAGGGTAGTTCTTATGTTCTCACACTATCTAAAATAAGGCTTCTTTGTTTTTATAGTATTGTTTTAAAAAGAAAGCATCATTGCCAATGCACTATATAGCTTGTAGGGTACATAGAAATAGAAACTGAACATACTCACATGCCAAACTTCAAACATAACTAAACTTTCCCAATGGGTTCAGCTACAGATGAGCATATAAACCACTTTTAGCAGTAGTTTGCTGTTCCTCTCTTGTCCAAGTAGCATCGCAGCACCAAGAGGTTGGGAAAGTATTCTTCCTCTAGTTATACTTGTTTAATCCTACATATGCCAACAGAAGATAAAAAAAGAAAGGGAAATAGCAAAATTACTTGACTAGGTTTTAACAAAATGTGGATCCATGATTGCGATAATTAAGACAAATGCTAGATAAAAATTGTGTCTGGTAGGCTTTTTCTTTTAACTGTTTAATAAAGTTTATACACTGTTATAGACTTAATTGCACTCTGATTTAATGTGACAGGCAGAACTGTATATTGAATGAATGTATCTATGTGCATTTCAGAGGTGGGTTTCAGCAGGTTCTGACCAGTTCTGGAGAACCGGTAGCGGAAATTTTGAGTAGTTCGGAGAACCGGTAGTAAAAATTCTGACTGGCCCCACCCACATCTATTCTCTGCCTCCCAAGTCCCAGCTGATTGGGAGGAAATGGGGATTTTGCAGTAACCTTTCCCTGGATTAGGGATGGAATTGTGATTTTACAGTATCCTTCCCCTGGAGTGGGGTGGAAATAGAGATTTTACAGTATCCTTCCCCTACCACACCCACCAAGCCAAGCCCACCAAGCCATGCCACGCCCACCAAGCCACACCCACAGAACCGGTAGTAAAAAATTTTGAAACCCACCACTAGTGCATTTGCTTGTGATTCTAAAGGAACAGTCACAAAGCATACAAAATCAAAATGGCCCACAAAATCATTATCATAACATTTATAGAAAAACTGAAATATAAGTTGAGCTACTAGGATGTCTGTCACCTTTTGTGAGAATGTGTGGCATAGCTAAGTCTGATAAGCAGTTAGGGTTTTTTCCTATTATATCCTTGACAACTGCTTTGCATTAGCACCCTCAGACTTTATATATGAAATCTATTTTTATTTGTATCTTGTTTTGAGAAAAAATCATTATTATAGCTTTTTTCTAAATATTATGTGTTCTCTTCACATGATAAAAATATATGTAGTTGGATGAGCAACCCAAGACTATTAATTTAACAAGCCATTTTAGTTTGGTGTAGATTCATAACTGAACTAAAGCATAGTTTTAATCATGCTTTATTAGGCTTTCATAACAGCTTTACATACAGTATATAAGTAGATCTAGTGGATGTGTAAGAACAATTTGCTATAATGCAAGTAAATACATGTAAAATACAATTACATCTAAATAATTGTAGATCACTGGAAATGTAACATTAATATTTACATTGATATTTCCATTCCAGTATTTGTCATTATTTAAAATACACATGATCATTTCAATGCGCATCAATAAAGAAAAAATATTTTTCACTCAAGAAAAATATAAGAATAAAATTTATCAGATTTAAAACTATTTTGTAAAAAAATTTTTCCCTATGAAATGCAAAATATTGTGATATCTAGTACCTAAGGAGCAGTTGGGGATATTAGAAGCTTAAATAGTGCTATATGTGAACTTTTATTCTTAATTGTGTAAACTGAGACCACCACTGCTACATTAGGTGTACTACAATTACATTGTACATTACAATGTGCAAGGTGACTTTGTATAACTAGAAATCTTTTAGGATGTGCTCTTCTTTCACTTATATTATTCCCACACTTTGGGATCATGCTATAATTTCCATTAATTTGCCCAGATGCTACCCAAAGCACAATGTTATTGAACTGGTCCAGTCTGATTCATAAAAACCATTTCTTAAAATGTCTCATGCATTACAGCAGAATCAAAAACTCACATTTTTTTCTCTTTGTCTTACATGTCTTACAGGGATTTGGCTTTGCATACATAGGCTTTCTAGATAGCCCTTGCCTGGAGAGAGCTAGAAAAAGTGTGAATTAATATCTTAGCACTTAATGAAGAGATTAACTTCTGCGGAATCTTTTTAAACAGGACTTTATATGTATATTTTCTATTCATGTGGATGGACTCAGTTACAGTGGTGATGAGTTGGAAGACCGGGAAGATTAATTAAGGAAAGTTTGTTAAGAATCAAAAGCAACTTGATAGTATCTAATCAATCAATTATATGTATAATGATTGATATATAAAACTTTCCCAATTTTTATATATACATCTGCCTATTCAGATCAGTAAGACCTGGGGCTCAAAACTGTATTACATCAACCAGGTTCTAAGCAGAAGCATAGCCAGTGAGTTTAGACTTAACTAGTAAAGCCTTTAAAGGGTAGAATATTAGAAATTTTTAAAATAGTGGGGGAAAGTTATGGTAAATAAAGAAAACAAACTTTCCAAGCACTCATATTTCCACAATCCTCATTTAAGAGTTATATAAAGCTATTGCTCCTTATCTCTTTAATACTCTGATGAAAGCAACTAGGACCAATTTTCTACCCTCAAGTATTGCCATGAAGCTCAAGGGATTTATACACACACACACATCACAGAGAAAGAAAGAGAGAGAGAGAGAGAGAGAGAAGGGGGATATTCTAGAACCAATGTATTTCTCAATCCCTGAACAGAATTTTGAATAGTGTAATATAAAGGAAACGAGAAAGATCAGTCCTCTTGCAATATAAGTGGTTCAGATCACCTCAGTAGGAATTCCTTTCTTACTGCCATTGCTGTGACTTGTTAGGTTTTTTTATCTTATTGAAATAATACAGCTTTTTTTTTAAGTGCTGGTATCTCCTGATACTTCTCATTCTGGAGAATCAACATGATGCATTATTTTTAAAACTAGTTGTTGCCACATTATTTAAATAACACCTATAGTTGAAGCCCTTCCTTTGTACATATCACTATTAAGTTCTATAACCAACTTTATCCAATCTTTATGCCCTTCAGGGACGAACCAGAATCTCAAGTCACAGTAGGGTCAGTCTAAAAAATTCAGAGAACTGAAGGCCATACTTCTAGAAAGTATCAAGTTTATATAAGGCTGCTATAATCTCTTAACAAATGCTGTCCATTCCTCTAATATTGTTAAACCAGAAAGACCAGGTTAAGGCTCACCTCTGTCACTGATCCATAATCAAATACTGAAAAAGAAAAGTATCTGGCCTTTGGACAATGTAACCCAATGAGATCCTGCAATGGTATGTGGGCAGGGGTGAAATTCAACAGGTTCTGACAGGTTCTGGAGAATCAGTAGTGGAAATTTTGAGTAGTTCAGAGAACTGGCAAATACCACCTCTGGCAGGCCCGAGTGGGGAGGGAATGGGGATTTTGCAGTATCCTTCCCCTGGAGTGGGGTGGAAATGGAGATTTTGCAATATTCTTCCCCTGCCATGTCCACCAAGTCACACCCGTCAAGCCACACCATACCCACCAAGCCACGCCCACAGAACCGGTAGTAAAAAAAATTTGAATTCCACCACCAAGAGTATCTCTTAGGAGACAGGATCAAGAGATATTGCCTAGGGAACGGTCATTTAAGAGACTGCATAGCCTGCAACTGGATAGGCAGTGAGGCAAGAAGCTCAGAAGCAACTGTCAGGCCTGGAAGTCATCTTTTGCATTGGATATTCAGGCTGCCACATTTAGTGCTGTGGGAAACTGGGAGGGGGCAATGTATGGTGCGGTGGAGATATATAGTCATAATAGCATTCCTTACTCTGAGAGTCAAGGACATTCTGCCCTGCACCTCAAGTGATGTGACTGAGAGGCATCTCCAGTTGGGACAGTGCACTGATTGGGCCATGTGATGGACATGTGGGTGCTGGGCAGAGAATTGGACTTCCTATGGATGGGGAAAACCTGGAAGCTTTCAGATTCGGGTTTTCCTAGATGTGCCAATATGACATCTCTAATAAAATGGGACTTTGAAGAATTTCTAGCCTCAGAGTCTTCTTTTGTTGGGGGTGTTACTTGGAACCCTGACAGCAACTCTCACTAGTTTCTTGGGCTGTAAAGGAGATGGCTGTTTTACAGGTAGTCCTTGACTTAACAACCACAATTGATCCCAAAATTTATGTTGTTAAGTGAGATATTTGTTAAGTGAGTTTTGACCCACTTTACAACCTTTCTTGCCATAATTGTTAAGTGAATCACTGCAGTTGATAAGTTAGTAACATGGTTGTTAAGTGAATCTGGCTTCCCATTGACGTTGCTTGTCAGAAGTCACAAAAGGTGATCACATGACCTTGGGACTCAACAACAATTATAAGTATGAGTCAGTTGCCAAGCATCTGAATTTTGATCACATGATCATGGGAATGCTACAAAGGTTGTAAGTGTGAAAAACAGTCATAAGTCACTTTTCTCAATGCTGTTGTAACTTTGAACAGTCATTAAATGAACTGTTGTAAGTTGAAGACTACTTGTATTTTCAGTTTTGCAATACAGGCAGTTCTCAACTTATGACCAGTTGCTGTGCAACTGTTCAAAGTTACAACCAATCTGAAAAGCTGATTTATGACCCAAATTCGAAGTTCTGACAGTAGGGCCTCCTCCACACCAAACGTCAGGTGCTTAGCAACATAGCCACATTAACAGAATTTGCAGCATTTCAGTGTCATATGACCGCACTTTACAGCAGTTTTGCTGAAAACCAGTTCATTGGTTCACAGGCTCCATTAGGGTCATATGTTGAGGATTACATTACTTTAATGTAACTTTATAATGAAGCAGAATTAGCTCATCTGGTTGTGTTCCCTCTCTGGTCAACCCTAAGGCTGATAGATCCCTCAGATACAAAGACGAAATTAGCTATGAATATTGGATGGGTATATTGTAGGGTCGCTATGAATATTTTGCATCTTCATTTTTATGATTGAATTATTCAAATTGGGAGATCGGAATACTTACAACTTACTTTGCTATATGTAATTTCAGATCTTTCATTTTAGAGGAAAATATTAACACAGTTAACATTGCTATTTCTAAATTAAGAATGCACAAAATTTTCAAAATATTATAATTTAAAAGTGCATCTTTTTATATGTTTTTGGGGAGAAAAACATATCACTTATTTTTGACAGATGGCCAAAGCTTATTCTGGCTCTACGCAAGTGGTTTATGGGAATATATTTACAGGGAGATGGCTGTCAAGTTATTGAGATGTAGCTCAATTACAGAATAATGCTATTTCAGAATGGCAAAGTTTTGGAACAGCATAAAGCCTGTATGTACTTTCAGGAATGATGTTTTTTTCTGAAACAGACCTAGCACTGTTTCCAAAGAGTAAAGTCCACATTACTAGGGTTTCGGGAACTCCCAGTCAGATCATCAGAATCAGAATAGAGTTGGAAGGTACCTTGGAAGGTACCTTCTAGTCCAGCCCCCTGCTCAGGCAGGTGATCCTGACCTATACCATTTCAGATAAGTGACTGTCCAGTCTCTTCTTAAAATCTCCAGTGATGAAGCACCATAACTTCTGAAGGCAAGCTGTTCCACTAGTTAATTGTCCTCAGGATTTTTTTAAAAAAATGTTTTCATATTTCATATTTTCTTTTCTTTTCTTCTTTTATTTCTTTATTTCATTTTTTTCTTTTTTCTTTTTGACATTTCATTTCTTCTTTTTCTTCTTTTTCTTTTTTTCTTTTTCAAGTATCTGGTCCTTGTAGCAGTCCAAACCAAAATAGCTATGGATGGCAGTTATCAGCAACCAAAGATGAGGGAATGTCTCTGCAACAACTTACAATAACCAAAAAGCTAGATAGGGCTGGTTTCTATCTAGAAACCAGCCCTTGACCACATCATCAGGTACATCATCAGTATAATGTCAAAGATGTGGCCTTGTGTCATAAGAAAGGGAAAATCAGTACTTTAAAACTGAAACAGCTAAGGATGACTTTAGACTTCCCCTGGGGCAGACAGGGCTATCACAAAGCTGATGTCATGAAGACATGTCCTTTTAGAACTGTTAGCAAGGCTATGATTAGCCAGACAGAAGACGATCCTATAAGCAGAGAAGACATGATAGGGACCTGCTGCCATCCATTTCAGGCTTTTCAGGGGCAGAATTACAGCTTGTTTACATGAGATGACAAACTGACTCTGGCACAACTCATCATTAACTTAACCAATTGTTTGATGCCAGATGAATGAGACAACCAAGGACAATCCCATTAAAATCAAAACAGTCATCTCATCAGGCATTCCAATTACTTTTGCAAACAGCAGATCCTGTTTTTTGTTTAAGGGAGAAAAAGTTCTACAGTGATCAGATTAATCATTCAGTTAGGTTAAAGTCTTATATGATTCACCCCTTTTACCTGTACCCAAGCTTTGTTGCGGGATGTCTCATATTAGCCATGGCATCCCAATATTGTCTGATATCAAGAGATGATTGACCAAAGGTTCTGGTATCCAGCACAAAAAAGGAGGACCTGAAAAATGGGGCCTCTGTAATGGTTTTGTCTTTTCTTTTCACTCTCTCCACCCTTCTTAATGGTTCTGATTCTGTTCAAGACAGATAGATAAGTAAATAGCTTTAAGGAAATATGGTATCTGGAATACACAATGAGATGACTCCTTCTGTGTTAATCAGAAACTTAATTCTGAGTTTTTTCATGTATTTGATGCTGGAGTAGTGCCAGATTCAATTTGTTGAATCATATGAACATGACCTTAAGGGGACTTTGTTATTTAACATAGAATTTCCCATAATAAAGCACCCTGGTTTTGATAAAAGGCCTTCCAGATACCTCTAGTCATCTTCCACGGACATGGAAGATGGCCCATCCTCCCCTGTGGTCTCCAACCAATTCATATTTAAAGGCATACTGGCTCTGTTCATACAACTTGTTAAATTGACATTAACTGAGCCACAGTTTACTGAATTAGAGAAGTTAGAGACTAATTTTTCATTCATTTCTCATCTTTTAAAGTCATTTAAGCTATTTATGCTAATGATTTTTATTGTTGCATTAGAAAGTTTTTTTTCTCACTTTGTGAATGTATTGACAATTTGAAAGACCTCTCTCCCTGCTACTTTTTCTACTCCAGTGGAATGGCAACCTTTTTATTTTACTGGAGTCTCCCATTATAGCACAACTAGCACAGACTATGAAAAGGATAATACTATCATCTACCAAAATATCTCTGAAACAGCCAACAGACTACCACAACCACATGGTATCACTGTTGCACACTGTAGCACACAAACCAAGCTTAAGCAACCAAAAAACCCAATAGCCCAAAATAAAAAAAACAAAACTCATCTACAGTGTACAGAATTAAGGACTGTGGCAGCCATTATGTAGGACAGGTAGGCAGAAGACTAGCAAAGTGCATCCACAAACACCAACTAGAAGGTAAAAACTCCATAAAGGCTCTGTATGTTACTTAGGCAGAGTGTGTTGGGGGATAGATACAGAATAAGTGTTGGAAGGGATCTTGGAGGTCTTCTAGTCCAACCATCTGGTGAAGCAGGAGACCTGATACCATTTCAGATAAATGATTGTTCAATCTCTTCTTAAAAACCTCCAGTGATGGAGCACCCACAACTTCTGAAGGCAGTTCGTCCACTGATCAATTGTTCTGTCAGAAATTTCTTATTTCTAGGCTGGTTCTCTTCTTGATTAGTTTCCATCCATTGCTTCTTGTTCTGCCTTCAGATACTTTGGAGAATAGATCAATCCTCTCTTTTTTTGTGTGTGGCAGCCCCTTAGATATCCAAACGCTGCTACTTGATGTGTGCAACAAACTTGAGTTAAGGAGAGACGAGACTGCCCTAGATATTGAATTACACCCAATATCTAGAGTTTTGAGGTGCAGCCCCGGTTTGTAGAGAAACAAGTTTGTGGGACGGGGAATGCTAATCCCTTGTCCGGGTCTCCTCTTGGGGAAAGTGTCAAAAGGACACGTCGCGTCTAGTCTCTGGCGGTCCCTGATGGGCTGTCTTGTAAGTGTCATGCGCCGCTTTTGGAGCTGTGGAGACAGCAATTTCCTCCCGGGGAGGGAAGGAGCGGCAAGGTGTGCTTGTTTGTTGCTGTGCTGTTTGTTGCATCTGCCGTTCGGCACACCTGAAGGGAAAATATCCGGAGGGCAAAAAAAAAAAAAAAAAAAAAAGGAAGAAGAGGCATCCTCCTTGCCCAGGTATCTTGGCAACGGGACTTTTAAAAGCCACCAGTGGGGTGCCTCGACCACCGGCGTCGAGGAAAAGGGCGACGCGGGAGCTCTTCCTAAGAGTCCGCCGAGGCTCCGAACCCAGAGCGAGGGGAAGCTCCGCAGCCGCAGCCCCCACGGGGGAGCGGGCGTGCCGGCAACACCAAGAGCGCGCGCGCGCCAGCCGGCTGCCTGGCGCGCCGATGAAAGGGAGAGGAGAAAGAAGCGCTCTGAGGTAACGCCTGACGCCCGCTCTCGCCCTCAGTCAGACGCGGGGCGCTTTTTCCTCAGGAAAAGCCTCAACTTAATGTCTCGCGGGCTCCGTCTGCCACGGAGATGGGGAAGAAGTGGCGGAGTCCCAGCCAGGCGGAGAAAGGCTGCTCCGACAAGGAAGAACTTGGCAGGCGGAGGAGTCGGAGCGCCAGTCGAGGGAGGTTCGCGGAGTCGTGGAAGAGGTTAAGTTCCAGGCAGGGCTCCACCAAACGCTCTGGGTTGGCTTCGCAACAGCCTCCGGTAAGCCGCCGGCTGCTTTGGTCTGGTTCACTTTGGCGCCCTTTTTGTGTGGCGCGCCTCAACTTCTCGTGCCTTAGGACGCCTTTCTCTCAGCCGACCTACCCCGGCCGGGTCTCTCGTGGACCGGCTTCGAGCGGTCATCTAGGTCGGTCACTTTCTCTTCTGAGAGAAATTGGACCCGATTCTGACGGGGCGTGGAATGGAGTTGGGGCTGTTGCTCTTCGCCAGATCAAAGCGCGAGGCGTGTGTTGGTTTAACCGTAGGCTGCGCGCGCTCTCTCGGGTGAATGGGTCGCCCTCGGCGGTGGTTTGTTTTTCCCCTCCTGCGGTGCCGAGGCTGAGGGGAACCCTAAGAAACCGGGGCTCATGTTCGGGTTTCTGTGGAGGGACTCCTCCCCCCCTCCCCAAATATAAGTAGTTTACAGCGTATAAAAGCAGGATCATTTCTCGAACCCTCTTTTCCATAGGGTTCTTCTTACATCACAAGCGCCAGCTCGAGTGAATGGTTAACTGAATATAACGCCGTTCTTTTTTTCCTCGAGATCTGGTGTTGTCTTCTTTAAATGATAAAGGGATTGTCTTCATTGTCTGCCATCCATTATGCCATTACCACACATTTCTCTCCGGTGTAAACTTCCCTCTTTTGTTGACTGCAATACTATCTGGGTGATAATGAACGTTGCACGTGCTGGGAACATAACAAATGCTGATCATTCTTTGGAGCTTATAAAACAGGAGGAAAGCTTGTGGAGAGATGTCCTTAATGCTAAATCTGAGCACAGTGCAGAGCAGTGAAATCCACCTGTTACTAAGACCTACTTATCTTGCCCAACCTTGCTATATATCTCATTACTTCATTCATTGAATAGGTCTCCCGGTGTATAGATAGTTGAATACAATATTAAAATTGCTTTAACTGAGCAACTGGGTGATTACTTTCTGAACTGCTGTTAATTTTTCTGTTTCTTGGTAAATGATGTAATTATTCTGTCTGCAATTTACTGTTGGCTTTCTAATGCATTTGTAGGAAGGGATGATTAGTATTTTTTTCAATTCTGTATCCATTGTTGGAGAATAATAGATAATTTATTAGACCATTTTGAGATAATGAGGCTCATAATCCATGCAACAATTAGTTAAAATGGCTCAACTGTGAAGATGAGGACTATATAAATCTTAGGTTGAGCATAAACACATGAAGTTTCAAATGGAAGGGTAGCAATGTCAGTTGATTAGTAGCTTTGCAAAATTCATTAATTTTATTTAGAATATTATTTTAAATAGTTAAAGATCTTTCCTTAATAGTTTTCTAGTTTTTCTATAAATTATATGTTTGGATTTGTCTGAAGATGTGTGTTAGATTTTGAAAGCACCAGGTAAAACAGCAACAGGTTGAGCTAGATAGGAATCAGAATATAGAAAGCTGAGGAGGGGGACTTGATATGAAATGGATGCCATGACAACCAAAATCTGGAGAGACAATTTGGTTCTGATATAAGCAGATGGTAAGGTATCATTATTTTGGCTAGTGGTAAATAAGTATTTAGTTGTAAACCTACTTGTCAAATAAAGCAGTATAAATGGCATCATAAAAATCAGTATTTCAATAGCCCTTGAAATAATAATTCTAATACACTATATACAGCCTGTAAATGAAGGGATACTAACTATGCAAAAACTAATTCCTGTTATGTGTCTGAATTGGAAGGAAAGCCCTATACAAATAATTGACAGGCAATTAACTATTAAGATGTCAACAAAAAGATGTGTGGAGAACAAATGTGCATATAATATATTTTCAAGTGACACTATTTCAAGATGCTTTTTAAAAAAGTAGAATTTGAAGTAGGATATGTTTTGACAAGAATTAGAAAATCATTTAGAAAAATAAAGAGTTCTTTGATTGATTATGATGTTGCCTCATTTGTATAATAAGCCATAATTCAGTTCCCATATATTCAATATAGATGCCATAGTTGTCATTTGAAACATTATTTTATATCTTTTGTTCTATCTCAGAAACTTTTTTTCCTGAAAAATTGCAAACAATTATGTTTTAATAATTGTTTTGCTTTCAGAAGAATAGTTTTATTAGTTTAGTTCAAAAACCTCTCTCATGTTTTGAAATGTCCCTGATTATGATAAAAGTTCTAGATCTTAAGCTAGAAAAAGTGTAGATGGAGCTGATCTATGTAAAAACATTTTACTATAAAGATTTTAAGCTGGGTATATGGTTCCTAATCTAGATGGTGGTAGTTTAAAGAAAATAAAAATATCTGAACTTTTTAAAATGAATAATTATCTAGTCCTCCTGATAAACAAGATAGTTGAAAGAAATTTACAGAAATGGGTTCAAACTATTTGTTTCTGAGTAAAGACTAATGTGGCATGGTTCCTTCATGGAGAATAAGAAGCAATAATTGAAGGATTATTATTTTACTCTGAGGGAAAAATCCAAAATCTCTATCTAGACAAGAGTTTATAAGGATAAAAGTGGCATAAAAGTGTGCAGTTATTTCATTTCTCCAGGACTGAGCAGGATGTTACAAATCAGGAAGAGACAAAAAGTCCAAAAATTAGGTCAGTTCCTCAGACCAAGAGATTTATAGTTCAAAGAGAGTCCCAGATGGAAGTTGTGGACTGAATGCCAAGTCAGTGTTGGATGTTACTGGTGTCAAATTACATTGAGTATTCAGTGACAACGGAAATAATTGCTCTCTCTCTCTCTCTCAGCTTTGAAAGTACAAAATAATTATCACATCTATTGCATTGATGAGCACTCAGAGGTGCCTTGGCCTGTCAGAGGGCAGAAATAAATTCTACAGAAGAATTTCAGTTAGTATCCTATACATAAGGTGAGTGGTTAGATGGAAAAGCACAACTGGATTACAGATTTCCTTCCAATATTATGTAATTCTAGGAAATTTAATGTCTGTGTGATTTGGGATCATAGGGAAATTGGCATGATCCAGCATTGTTTTGGTGAAGTTAACACTGCTTGCTTTGTGTTGTTTTCCAATCATTTAAAGAATCAGAAGAATGTATCATAGATCTCTATTGTATGTAATTTGATGTTCTGTTGTTACTGATTCTTGCTTCTGCATCACTGCTACGTGTAACTGTTATGGTACAGTAATGGTATCAATATCCATATACTGACTGTTTACTAAGAAATTTCAAGCATTTAAGAATGCCAAGACTGATTTTAAATAGTATCTATTGGGGTTTACATTTTCCTTTTGCAGTTCAAGTGTTAGAGTTGCTGTGGTTTCATCAGTAGCAGTAAATTAAAAATCACCCCTTCTCAATTTCTTAATCTGTAAAGTTAAGGCTGAAATCCTAGGTGTAATTGCTACAAAAGAAATCCAGAAAAATTTCCTGACATTTCATTTAGAGATGTTGTATAAAATTAGTGATTTTTTCACAGTTAGAATTATAATATAAAGCTCACTTGGACTCTGGGTAAAGGACTAAAAAGTAATCCTGTTTAACCTTAAACCCTTCCTAAACTCTGTTGATTGTGCTTTCATATGTATTATGCTTATGGGACAGGACCACTCTTACTTCTTTTCCTAGATCACGTTTTAGCACCTCCCAAACTGGGTTTGAGGAAAGGAGTAGTCTTGGTGTGAAATCACATTGAAATTTGTTTACAAATTTGTTTGAAAAAATCAAACTGTCACTTTGTTTGCATTAAGGCACTTTTAGAACTTATCAGTCTTTCCACCAATTAAAAAAAAAGACTATTTGCAGTGCTTGATTTAAGTAGAAACTTAAGGACATGAACCGATATTTGTTTTTGTGCAAATTAATTATTGTACAGTATCAAATTTAATGATGTTTTTGGAGGGATCACTGGAAAAATTCACAGGGTTCTATAAAACACTGCATGATGACTCGATATTTTTGCTATGATTGCTATGATTATGTTATAGATGTATCTGGGGATGGATATTAGGTCTCAAGCGATCAGGTAGATCAGTCTAGGGACTCTAGGAAATCAATTCCTCAAGAAGGCTAAATCTACTATTACTGAGTTTGGCTATAATAACAAACTTTCAAATTCAATTTTACTATACCTCCACCTTTTCATACATCAATGAATTAGGGAGATTTCTGAGCTGCTTTGGAATGTTATCTGGATGTTCTGGACTTAAAAATGCTTTAGCCAGTTTTGCCTTGGCTACAGCTTCTGCATATCTCCCTCAAGGCCTTCTTCTTTACTTTCTATAGAAACCTAAGGCTCTATCTCTATCACTGATATCTCCAACTATGATTATCTAAGAAATAGTAAGAGAAAGACAGTGACAAAAAAGCCTTCGTGAGCAACCATATATGCCCGGACCTGTTAGGCTTAATATTTGAGAAGTTGACTAATAAATGCAATCAACTTCAGGTTGAAAACATTTGAAAGTAATGTTTTAGACTGGCTTAGAACAATGATAACCACTCACTGTGTCTTGCATTACAAAAGAATTCATAGAATAAAACAGGATTCAAGGTTTGATCTTATGAAATTAGTAACAATATGAAATAAGATCATAGTGGAGGCAAATATAATTTTATTAAGTACTTGTTTAGTCTACATTCAACAGTATTAGATGCTGGAATTTGTCATGTATATTACCATTTTGCAGTGGTCAATGTTGTAGTACATGAATATGAACTGTAACATATTCATTCTTCCTAGTTCTTTTCATGGTGTTAATTTACTTAGAAATTGCAAATCTGTTTGCTTATAAATCCTGTTATAATTCAGGTGATCAGTGATTTTAAAAAACAGACATGTTAAATTGACTGTAAAATAAAAACTAGCAGTGAATGACAGTGAAATAAATGGCTTAGTATTTCACATCTAATTAGGATTGTCATTTTTCTATGACTGAAATTGGGTTGTGTGATACTTTCTTACATTTGCTTTCTTCCTATTACTTCAAAATTGCTTAATATTTGGTATAGATATTTTAACTCTGAACCTTGAATTTACTATTAATTGTAGAAGATTTAAAATACTTTTTCATAAACAAACTTCATCAACTTTCCTTCTTATCTCAACCCCCTTTCCTTCTTATCTCTATCCTCTTTTTCTGTTTTCCTTTCTACAATTATTCATCCCAATAGATTTCTTTTAATGCATGGCATATTTTTGAATGGCATTCAAGTTCAGAGAAATGGAATGAACATATTCATTCTGAACAAATTCGTCCATTTCTTCAGCTATGTTTGCCTATTAAAAAACAACAAACCAACAAAAACAAGACTAATGGATTCTTCAAATTTTCCCCTCAGTATTTCAAATAATGGCTGAACTAAAGGGATAAGAGCTAATTATACATAATAAACCAAAATGGAATCTTATTGTGAAGATTTGGTTTGATTTGATTTGGAATCTGCCCAACTCCAAAATGACTCTGGTCAGCTTATAATTTAAAACAGAAAAACAATACAAAGGGACTGGAGAATATCCCATATAACAAAACAAAATAAGACTTCGTATGCTGCCTGGAGATCTTGAAAAACAAACTCCAAAACATTATTAGGATGGAAGTTAGTTGGAGTTCTGTGCAGAATATAATTCCAGAAGGCAGGTGGTAAGATAGAGAATGCATGCTTCCTAAATCCTAATAAATAGCTTTGAATGGATCTTAAGTGCATCAGTTCTGACTGATCATACTGGGTGGACAGAAACCATTTGTCCCTGGCATCAGACTTCCGCAGCAAGGTTTCATATCTAGTTATCTGTGCAACAGTGCCTCTGGTTGCCAGCAAAGTGTCCTGCATATCAATAGTTACATTACACCTTCCTCCTGAGCTCACAATGATATCAGATCTGAAATCCAGATGGACACATTTAGAGGGCGGCGGGGAAACTCCACCAATCCATGTGGACCCTATTGTTGATAGGGGATGAGGAAAAAATTATTATAGGTAGAGCTGGTGTAATGAGCAGCAGCCAGAGACCAGAGTTTAAAACACCTGATAATATACCTCAGGATAACGATGTAGTAATGATTGGTCTTCTGTGCCCTAACCCTCTTTCCTGAGAATTGCCTGCCTCCTGCTATATCTCCTCTGCTCCTCACTACTATGATCATCTTTCTTAAAAATCTTTTTAACTCTTCTTTGATCTACAACTTCAGTACCAAAAAGGATTAAAAAACTGCAGATAACGCTAAAGAAAAATCAGCTGTATGGGCCTCTTGTCTCTAATAAGTTTTAAAATACTCTCTTTACAAAATATTCCTTTCGTTTGTTTCCAACACTTTCTAAGAAGCTGCTAAGGTAGCCTTGTTCCATCACACGTTGGAAGATTCTTAAGTAGTGACTCAGGAAGTTTTAGCAATACTTTTCCTTGATGAATAGTGTCTTGAATGTGTTGTGAACAATAAATTAGTGCTACTGTCTCCTTCATTTAATTATGAGCAATTTCCAGATCCCTTACAATCTGTACATTTGGTACCACTATTAATTGGTATTAGTTTGCAAGATAGCCTTATGCTCCTGTTGCCAAATATCCCGTTAGTGAATAATATTATATCTAAATCCAAATATTACACTACAGTAGGTAGTCTGGATTTTACAAAGTAATTTTCTTCCATCCTGATTCTATTAAAGGGCAATTAAAAGGTCACACTGGTGAAATCCAGGGACTAGATATATGCTATATGGAAATTATTTGGGCTATTATGATATTTTTCATGTTTTTCAAAAATTGTATATTTCTTAACAATAATAGCAGTAGCACTTAGATTTATATACTGCTTCACAGTGCTTTATAGCCCTCTCTAAGCAGTTTACAAAGTCAGCATATTGCCCCCAACAATCTGGGTCCTCATTTTACCAACCTCGGAAGGATGGAAGGCTGAATCAACCTTGAACCGGTGAGACTCGAACTGCCAAAATGCAGTCAGCCAGCAGTCAGCAGAAGTAGTTTGCAGTACTACATTCTAACCACTGTGTCATAATTTTAAAACAGTTAACACAATTTCCTTACAAAAATCTTCATTTGAAATCTATTAGATAGGAATTGATATATATATATATATATATATATACTCTATATATCTTTACCTCCATCCATCCATACCACACACATACACTAATATACATACATATTATATATACATACAGATACCACTTTACAATATATTATCTACATTATAAAACATATCATCAAAAAACAGAAATTAAAATTTAAAATGGTGAGATAAAGAATGACATAAATATGAATAAATATTATAATATTTTCTTCCTCCATCTTAGGTTATTGTCTTAATTCACATCATTTATAGTGGGTATATTTAACTTTAGAGATTTCTGGCCTAGAATACTGCGTACAACTCAACTCAATTCTCTCCCTGTGTTAATTTGAATCTAGTATTTCGTAAACTTTTTTCTCTCAGGACCCATTCCTATTTTTAAAAATCGTAGAGGACCCTGCAAGAGATTTCATTTCAATGGATTATATTTATTGATATATACTATGTTAAAAATTGCAATTGGCATACTGATTGCTACTACTTCTCATGATTATTTGATAGGATTTTAATAATTATTTTTCAATATGAACTGACAATAGGACTGAGTCTGTTAAAGCTGTGAGGACACGCCTACCCCAACGGTCTCCAGCTTTTGCCTCAGTCCTAGCTAAAGACAGACGTGCTTTTAACTAGGGCAACCTATTCCCGGATACCATTCCACTTCTTGGACAGCTATACCTCCAACGTGTCAGCTCCTTTGAATTTGACAGCTGTACCACCAATTGATTCCAGCATGAAGAGCTTTTAGCTCAAGCCCACTGACCGCTCTGCAGCAGTCAGATCACCAAGAGGTGTTCCTGACAAGGCAGCCAGTCGAGCATTGCTCGCAGAGCTGGCCGGGGCAGTCGCGGAGCAGACAGCGCTCCTGCACTTCGCAGTGGCGAGAGCTTACAGAGGGCGGCTGATGGACTGGTAAGCCTTGGACTGTCGTTTGACAGCAACCCCCCCCCCCCCCGGACAGAGTCCCGAGGATAGAGTCCCTGCCTGATTGTCGGGCATATTCTTTGCTGTTGCCTGTCGCTGTTTCCTTCACAGCAGAGTCCTTGCGGCGTATCTGCATGGCGGGAAATTCAAAATGGAAGCCGCAGCTGCCGCTTAAGCAGAGAAGCCGCTTTGACAAGCAGAAGCCTGGGCAGGGCTAGGAAAGGCAGAAATGCTGTGGGGGCCTTGGGATCAAGGCCCGCAAGCCTAAAGGCAATGGCAAAGCTCAAGAGCTCCAAGACCTTGGCTTGCACCTCCAAGGCTGCAGAGTGAGAGGCTACCAGGTGCCAGAAAGCCATTGAGAAGAGAGGTAGCCAAAGCTTTAAAGGCTGCTGACCACAGGAGAGAGCCTCAAGCCTGCAGTCAGGCCGTTTCCCACCAAAATGCAGGGCAACCGTTGGGACAGCCTGAGGCCTGTGACAGCCAACCTCCACAGGCTCTATCCCCAGATGGCCCTGGAGAGTAACATTTGCAGGCTGATTGCAATTTGCCCAGCAACAGTGAGTCAAAAATTGGCTCATGTCCAGACCCTTTCTCTGCCTTATCTGCCTGGCAACAACCTTCAAGACACAGGGTTTCATCTATTGAGGCAAGCTTTACCCCGACTTCAGCGGGAAACCGCTCAGGGGAGCCTCAGGCATTCCAATTTCCTTCTGGCATGGAAGCCTTGATATCAGAGGCTATAAAGCAAGGAATAACAATCATCTTACAGCAAAGCCAGAGAGCTGCTTCTGTCAGATCTGACCATTCCTTGCCTTTGGATCTCCCTCTAGGGCCCCAAGCTTTGGGGGAATTCTTACTATTGCAAGAGCCATATTCCCCTGCTTCCTCCAATCAACCTTCTGAGGAAGAGATGCCCAGGGAGTTAGACCGGCCTTCGCTGGCCTTTTCTGGCCAGCCTTGTTCAAATCTTTACTGTACAAGGCCAGAAAAAGGGCTCACCTAGATGGCCACTTGCCATCTCAGGAGCCACCACCAAGCATATCGGCGCCTGTGGGCTCATTGTTTTTGGAACTGACAGCAGAGGCCAAGGTGGTACCTTTGCCCAGATTATTTTTACACGTGATGCAGAGGCAGTGGGCCTCTCCTGGGGCGGGAGCAAATCTCAGCACCCTGGACAAACAGTTCTACAACATGGGCCCAGATTTGTCCAAAGCACTGCAGGTGCCTGTGGTGGATGTCCCGGTGGCAGTGTTGGCCGTGCCATCTATAATGGCTGATTCACCTGAGGATAGTCTCCAGCCCAAGGACAGACAGGCAGAACAGTCCCTCAGGAAGGCCCACCAAGCCGCTGCTTGGGCTATGAAAGCATCCACAGCGGCTTCCTTTTTTAATAGGGCACCCTTAATTTGATTGTGACAACTGCAGGACAGACATCCACTGGCAGATGTAGGGTCTCATCAAGACATAAATAAGCCACGTTTCATGTCTAAGGCCATCGCTCTACAGTGGCTTTCAGGCAACTCCTGTGGCAGGCGGATGCCAAACGTAAATGGAGATTGGCCTCCGCCACATTCTCGGGGAAGTGGTTATTTGGAGATTCCTTGGATCCGATACTGGTTGAATTGTGGGACAAACTTAAGGTCCTCCCTTCCCCTTCCCGGCGGGCAATTTCCTCCCACAGCCTTATTTCCGCCACCAGTCCTTTATACGGCCGGATAGGTTTGGGCAGCAGAGACCACAGCGCCCCTTTGGGCAAAGGCAGGACCAGCAGCAGGACAGGGCAGGAAGGTATAAGCAGTTCCCTCCTAAACAGCCCTTTTGAGGGGAAGGGAGCCTTTCTTTCAGGCGCCAGAAGTAATTTCTTCACTGACTCTCCTATTGGAGGATGCCTGGCCATGTTTGCCAGACAATGGGAGAGCACTACTACAGATGCATGGGTTCGGGAGACGGTCCAGTCAGGAATTCCCTCCTTGGAATTCCTCTCCACATCCCCAAGGTTTTTCATTCCCTGCCCCATTTCGGGGAACAGGGTCAAACGGGGACTCATGGAAACTGCTATTCAATATTTGTTGGAGATCCAGGTGATCCAGGCGGTTCCTGAGGACCAACAGGGGATGGGATTCTATTCCATCCTGTTTGTAATTTCAAAATCCTCAGGGGGGGCGGGTACAGGGCAATTCTGGACCTGAAACTGCTGAACTGCCTTGTCATCTACAAATGGTTCAAAATGCATTTGCTTCAATCCATCTTGAACAGCATCAGAGAGGGCGACTTCCTCAACTCTATTGACCTCACAGAGGCCAGGAAGTTGCCCTCTCTGATGCTGATGCACACAGGCTTTTCTTCATGTCCCGATATTTCCAGGCCATAGGCAATACCTAAGATTTTTTTATGTGGGCCGTCACTGCTGTGATCCACCAGTAGCCTGCAGAGCTAGCAGCAGGGTTAGACAGTAAGGAGGCTGGGGAGGACAATGGGCCAGTCCTGGAGTCAGGAAGGCCCAGACGAGGGCCCAGACGGCCCTGGCAGAGATGTGGCCAGGGCCATCTGGGAGTGATGTACGGACTCTGGAGCCTCCAGAGGCGAATAGCAGAGAGGCAGAGGAACAGGAGGATCCTCTTCCTAGTGCACGCATGCAAAGAGCTACCAGAAGGCAAAAGTAGCTAAAGCAAAAAGGATGACTCGGAAGTAAGGCCAGGAGATGATTGGCCTCTCCCATAAGGCTTAAAAGAGCAGTAAAGGCTCTTGGGCTCTTTGTAGGAAAGCAATATTGCTACATTTGTTTCTTGTCGGCATCTCTTGTTTCTGAACTTCATGGGGCTTTGCCAAGAAAAGCCTTTGGCAGGATGCCAAAGAAGACAAAAGTTTGTGATAAGGCCGAAGGACTTTTTCTGAAGAACTTGTTTTGGAATTAATTTGGACTAAGCTGAGAATGAAGTAATTTTCAGCTGTTCTAATAAAATATGTTTGTTTAGGACTGATTGTATCTGGTAATAACTACTTGGGCCTAGGTCACAACAGTCACTATCAGTATACAGCAACTGCTATTTGGTCTGTCTTCAGCGCCCAGGGTGTTCACAAAGTTACTTGTGGCCCTGGCCGCACACCTATAGGCTCTCCGCGTAAGGGTGCAGTGCTACCGGGATGATATTCTGATCCAGTCCTCCAAAGCTGAGGCTGCCTTTGGTAGGCGGGTCCTCCAAAGAGTGCATGCGGATGAGGCCAGGCTGTGGCCCATCTATGAGGACAGGACCGCTTTGGTATGTCCCCTTCCTGGATGCTATTTCCACTGCAATGGAGAAGGGGCATTGGTCTTACCTGATATGCTCCTTCTTGTTGAGTGGAGATAGCAACCAGCCCCACCCTGAGGCCAGGCTGGCCCTCAGTCCATTGGGGAAAGATCTTCTGATCATGGCATGTCGGATCTGTCCCTTATGCCTTCGCCAAAAGCTGGAGACCATTGGGATAGGCGTGTCCTCACAGCTTTTTCACAGACTCAATTTTATTGGCTAGCAGACAAGGACAACCCATTCCTGGATACTATCTCCACTCAACGAGAAGGAGCGTATCAGATAAGACCAACAGCCCTTCTCTCAATTTTGTACTTTTCCCATCAGAGAGTTGTGTTGTTCTTTCAACAATAAAAAAAAATTCTTCCTTTCCTTAGAAGAGCCTTTCAGTGCTTTATTCCAATCTTGGCAGAATTTTATCTTGTATCTCCGTGTTACCTTTTTCTGTTGACATATGTCTGGTGGTTCACATCATAATTGTGATACAATCAAAATGTGTTGAGGGCCCCATCTGTTTTCTCAGGCCTTTTAAATATGATTAGATAGCTATATTCCTTCACTTTCCTGGGCCATTGGTTGCTGTCCTTTCTTAAATTGCTTACACATTTGCATGTAAAAATAGTTTTATAAGAGCAGCATCAGTGTAAGAGATGAATGTAATGAGACGTGAAGAGAATTAAAATAATGGCAATTTAAATGTTTAAATGTAAGTTGGTAGGTAAAAAGAGATCAAGGAACTGTTATCAAAATACATTTCTGTTGAGGCTAAAGAATGTGGGATTGTTAATAGGAAAGATGATGTTTGTCATGCTTGGTTAATCATGCTAAATATACAAGGGACAAAAGAACAGCAATATCTTAAGTGGAATAATGTTCTTGAGGGAATCATGATGAATGATTTGCTGAACAGATAACTGAATGAATATATGAATGAATATACGCCTTTCTGATTTTAAAGTGTATACATGATATAAATAGTTTGCCAATATAAATAATTGGCACTTGAGATTTCCCTGTTTTGTTACACATCTGTTAAATTGGGCTGTGTGATGCTTTGTAGAGGTAATTAAAATTAAATGAGATTTCATTGAATCATTCCAAATCAGATTGTTGAATAAGGTGTCTTTCAATCTCTTTGAAGGGATTCAAGGGCAATCTGGATATTTGATGCCTTTGAAGAGTCTCGGACAATGTTTCAGCTTTCCTTTATACATGTGGGCAAAGTGAAAGATTACATGATCTGATGAAATTAGGGAAATAATGAAATATATCATCTTTGTTGACCCTACCTACATAATAGGTGTTTGTAAAGAAAATAAATGAGAGAGACAATTAATTGTAGTGGTTAAGGCATCAGGCTAGAAACTGGGACATCATGAATTCTAGACCTGCCTTTGGCAGAAAGCCAGGTGGGTGACCTTGGGCCAGTTACTTTATCTCAACCCTAGGAAGGAGGCAATGGCAAATCACTTCTGAAAAACCATGCCAAGAAAACTGCAGGGACTTGTCCAATCAGTCTCCAAAATCAGATATGATCGAATGGAGACGAAAGAAAAAATACTATCTTCTTTACTAAACCTCCCAGTGACCTAGTCGACCCATTTATAAAAAAGGTAATTGAATTCTTCAACTAGTTACTGATCATCAGGCTCCTGAAAAGTACCTTACTGTTAAGTTTCTGAAATTAGAAGGTCTAAGAGAACATATGGATCGAGGAACAAATTGATTGAGAATTTGACCTCCTTTGACCATGCTTTAATTCTAAAAAATGACGCAGAAAGATTCTACAAACCAACTGATTTCACTTTTTACAGCTTTCATGGATTTTGGAGCAGCTTTCAATCTGATTTCTTTTTTCACCCAAAAGTTTTGTAATTTGCACCCATTTGGTGCAAATTACAAAACTTCTTAGACAGAAGGTGCTATCACTGACCTTTAACTGTATAATAATATTAACATGAAAATTAAATGTAATTAAATTAAAGTAAGACAAGGCTGTATTCTTGTGCTATTGTTGTTGAACTTGTATATTAATGCACTTTTTGCCATGATGAACAATCTTTTTCCTCAACCACCAAAACAGGTAGAAAAACATATTTCAGTCCTATTATAATCAGATGATACAAAATCCCAGACTCTGATTGGCTGAAGTGCACTGTGAACATTGGCCAATTATTAATTTCTGAAGCTCTGGAAATCAGTTACAAGACCTTGTGAATCTTCTTTGTTCATGGTGCCCTTCAATCAGTTGTGGATTCTGATGTTTTCAGATTATTAATTTGTGTAGAAAGCCTATAGATAAAGTGGATTCTTCACCGTGAAAACGTACATAATACAAAGGAGGACAAGTCTAATGTCTTGAAATTTACAGGATTCATTCTTGTCTCCTCTGGAGGACAATGGCTCTAGCCTCTCTAATTCTTCTTTTTTAGGTACTTTACATAACTCCTGCATATCTGCTTGCCTACAACAGCATTTTTTTCTATCATGGTGTTCACAATAAATATAAATTACACCTTCCCCCTTCCACAGGTAACTTATTTCAGGGACATGCATTTTGAATAAGTACCACACATAACTAAGAAAGGACAAGAGATTTGAATTTGTGTATGAAAATATTCAGCTAAATTCGTTAGATGCTAAAATTGAAATAGATTTAGAAGAGTTGTGCCATGCTTGGGGAGAGGGCATGGCTCTACATTTTAAAAGTTCCTCTCCTCATTGTAACTATGCTGTATTTCTGGCCATTTTAGGGGATTAATAAGCTATTGGAAGGCATAATAGAAGAGAAGGCATGGATGAAAATCATTTTCAAAGTTCATAATTTGCAGGCCTCAAATGTATATAGCGCTCAAAAACAGTTCCCAAGGTAGTAGATTTGGAAAGTTCTTATTTTGTGTTGAATATGATCTTTTTGATCTATTTTGAATATGATCTGATATATTGAAAAGTGTAAAGTATCAAGATAGTATGTTAAATGGAGTTATGTTCATGGGGGGAAAGCAATCTTAAATGCTACAGTATATACATTACTTGATACAGTAATATCAAATTATAGTGATGTTATTTTCATCAACGCTCAAAAGCCTGGACTTTAAAGGAAAGAGTTCTAAATCACACCCTTTTGATTTAATTTAATTCTTAATTTGCAGGCAGTAAAACATTATCTAATAATATTTTTTTTCAAAATTAGAGACAGGCTGAATAACAACTCTTACTGTGTACAGGCTATCCTTGAGATATGACTGTAATGGAGCCTGTCCATTACGGTCACCTGTTGTGGCAGATGTTAGGTAAAATGTGACGTTAGGTAATATTAATCACCACCCATCCCTTGTCTCCCTTATTTATTTATTTATTTGTTTGTTTGTTTGTTTGTTTGTTTGTTTGTTTGTTTGTTTAATTTTTATACCGCCCCCTCTCCCGAAGGACTCGGGGCGGTGAACAGCCAAAATTAAAAAACATACAATATAAACATTAAAATACTATAAAAACAAAATTAAATTTATATTGGCTTCCCCCAATTTAAAACCCCTTACCCATAAAATTCAGCAATTAAAAGATTTTTAACCCAGCCCGGCTTGCTGAAATAAAAAAGTCTTCAGAGCCCGGCAGAAGGTCCGGAGGTCCGGGATCAGTCGTATTCCTGGGGGTAGCTCATTCCAGAGGGCGGGTGCCCCCACAGAGAAGGCTCTTCCCCGGGGGGGTCGCCAGCCGACATTGACCGACAGCACCCTGAGGAGGCCCTCTCTGTGGGAGCGTATTGGCCGGTGGGAGGTTATCGGTGGCAGAAGGTGGTCTCGTAAATAACCGGGCCCTAAGCCATGGAGCGCTTTGAAGATGAAAACCAATACCTTGAAGCACACCCGGAAGATCACTGGAAGCTAATGCAGCTCGCGCAGGAGAGGTGTCATGTGGGAGCGCCATGTCGCTCCCATAAGTACCCGCGCGGCTGCATTCTGCACCAGTTGGAGCCTCCGAGTGCTCCTCAAGGGGAGCCCCATGTAGAGAGCGTTACAGTAGTCCAGGCGGGAAGTGACGAGGGCATGAGTGACCGTGCATAAGGAGTCCCGATCTAGAAAGGGGCGCAACTGGCGTATCAGGCGAACATGATAGAAAGCCCCCCTGGCCACGGCCGTCATATGCTCTTCTAAAGACAGCCGTGCATCCAGGAGGACACCCAAGTTACGCGCCCTCTCCGTGGGGGCCAATGTCTCGCCCCCAATAGTCAGCGATGGCACCAGCTGACTATATCGGGATGCCGGCAACCACAGCCACTCAATCTTGGAGGGTTTGAGTCGGAGCCTGTTCCTCCCCATCCAGACCTGCACGGCCTCCAGGCACCGGGACATCACTTCAAGGGCATTGTTGGGGTGGTCTGGGGTAGAGATGTACAGCTGGGTGTCATCAGCGTACAGATGGCACTGCACCCCAAAACCACGGATGATCTCGCCCAGCGGCTTCACATAAATGTTGAACAGGAGAGGCGAGAGGACCGACCCTTGTGGCACCCCACAAACCAGGTGCCTTGAGGTCGACCTCTGCCTCCCCAGCCAACACGGACTGCGACCGGTCGGAGAGATAGGAGGAGAACCACCATAAGACAGTGCCTCCCACTCCCAACCCCTCTAACCGGCGCAGCATGATACCATGGTCGATGGTATCAAAAGCCGTCTAATAGGACCAGAACAGAGGAGCAACCCCTGTCCCGAGCCCTCCAGAGATCATCGACCAACGTGACCAATGCCGTTTCCGTGCTGTACCCGGGCCTGAAGCCGGACTGGAACGGATCTAGATAGACGGTTTCATCCAGGTACTGCGGAAGCTGTCGCGCCACCACACTCTCAACAACCTTTGCCAGAAAGCGAAGGTTGGAAACTGGACGATAGTTTGCCAAAACAGCTGGAAACATAAAATGAACCTGCAGATCATTAAGTGCAACATGGGGTGCCTCCTGGATGGGGGAGGCCATTGGAGGCCTAGTAGAGGTGCAGGCTTGCCTGCCATGGCTCTCCCAAGACTTCCCCCACTTCCAAGATACCAGTGCTCCATTTCCCACGCCCTGGGTCCCAACAGGCCTTTTCCCACTCCCACCAGGTCCTCCCAGAGCTTAGACCTAATTCCCACACCCTTCTCCTTATTTACTTTTGAAGAACGCCAAGGCCTTTTATGGTGCTGGAATGATTTTCTTCTTTGTGTGGCTACAGTTCTGAAAGTGGCTGCCATTTTGTTCCACTTACAAATGGAAAAATAGAAAAAATGGCAGCTGCATTAAGGTCACTTTGCATAGTGCAGGAAAACTGCTTTGTTTTGCTGCCTTACCAAGGTCTGCACAATACTACAGAAAGTTTCTGACCATTCAAAAGCTTCTACAGCACTGTGCAGATCTTTCTAAGGCAGCAAAATCAAGCAGTTTCTCTGACATCTACCATTTTGTCCAACCCATACTTGGGTGGGACAAAAAGGCAGTTAGTTGCATTTGTATCATTGTCATGCGGCCTGGATATACATGCCTGCCTTCCATAACATGAGGTCCAGAGAGCTTCAGAAAGTACTAGTGAGGCATGATGGACATGTGGGGGACAGGCTCAAGCGTTGCAGGATTTCAGTGGGGTGGAATGGGGAAGAGGTGAGGCAACACTGCAGCGACCCTTGGTGGGACATAAGGGTGTATGGCCACAAGCCCATTGCAGCCATCATAACTTTGATAAATATACATATATGAAGCTTTTGGTGGAGACTGTTGTAATTTTGAACGTTTATTAAATGGTCTGTTGTACTTTGAGGATTACCTGTAACAGGGTATATGCAAAGCTGAAAATGCATTGTAGCTTGATAAACCATAATATGTTGGCTGCGTTCCAACTGAACTGCAATCTGGAACATTTTTGTTGTTGAGGAAAGAAAATTGCCAGCAATCTCTAAGTTTAACTCTAAAATTAGGAAGCAGGTAGGGTTACATTAAAAAAATGTATTGGAAAGCTACCATCATGTTATAAGTTGTATATAAGCATTATTTGAGTTATTTTAATACAGGAGAAATGCTTTCATGTGGTAGTTTAAACTACTTGACAATTAAGATGGAAGACTTTGCAATGAAATGCAATTCAATTAATTGCTTGCCAAATGAGGCTAAGAAAACAGAATGGCTCATGCTTCTCACTTCAAAATGTTTAATAAAAGGATGAAAAAACACTTTTAAGTAGCATCTTGCACTGATTTTTTAATGAAATCTTAAAAACCCACAGACTACTTTGATCATGCATACCCTTATTGTGTAGGAAATTAGACCTAACCAAAATACTCACTGCAAAATGTTATGCGTGAACTGGAGTTCCTTAAGTTGCTATAGTACCTTCAGCTTGAAGAATCTGCTACAGGGAGTCCTCATTTAGCGACTACAGTTGGAACCAGCAACTCAGTTGCTAAGTGAAATGGTTGAGGAGTGAAATTGCATCTATGATAATGATCTTACTTCAAGTTTTCCTTTGCTTTACAAAGCTGCAAAGGTAATAAATGCAAGGATTGGTCACATTTCTTTTTCATTTATTTATTATTTATTTATTAGTTTGATTTATATGCCGCCCTTCTCCGGAGACTCAGGGCAGCTTACAATGCTTTTAAGCAATAGCCTTCATACTTTTGTATATACCTGGTTAGTAGGGCTTTTTGGCCTCCCCCAAGCGGTGTTCTATTTTATACAAAGTCAGCTTATTGCCCCCACAAACTGTGTCCTCATTTTACCTACCTCGGAAGGATAGAAGGCTGAGTCAACCTTGAGCCTGGTGAGAATTGAACTCGCAGTAATTGCAGGCAGCTGGCAGCTAAATACTACTTTAACAGTAGTTTAGTCCACTGCAACACCAGGCTCTTCATCACTATTGTAACTGAACACTAAACAAATGCTGCCTGCATTCCTGTTATTTTCAAAAAAGCTGCTAGATTTTGGGCAGTTCATTCAGGAATAGATCAGAATTATCTTCTGAAAAAGCTATTCTGTGATATTTTAAGGTATATCTTTTATGGATAGCTTATACATTGATTTTCAGTACTTTTGCTTGATGGATATGAAAAAAGATATGCTTTGTAAAATGTCACTGGGCCCCTACTATTTGTGATATTTTTACCATATTGTATATTTGCTTATTTTATACAAATAAAATATTTATTTATTTAACAAATTTATATGGCTGCTCAACTCATACCTAGTGACCCTTTGGTAGTTTACAACATTAAAACCCACAACATATAACCTTATCTCCTTGCCCCCCGTGGCAGCAGCAAACATACTCACACCAGTTGATAGCTCTGTTTCTGACGTGGACAGAATAACCTCTTTAGGGCTTCTAGAAAAGTGACAAAAAGTGACATTCCTCTCTGAAGGAATGATATTCCATAGTGAAGGAACCACAACCCAGAAGACCCTTTTTCTCGAAGGAACCCGTAACATGCCCTGCCTTCTCATCCTCTTGGACTGTGTAAATGTGACTGGGAGAAACCAGTCCTTTAAATAACCTGTTCCCAAGCCATGTAGGGTTTTAAAGGTGATAACCAGCACATTGAATTGCATCCAGAAACAAATCAGCAACCAATGTAGCTCCCACAAAAGAGATAACACATGCATAAATCTTGGTTTGCGCAAAACTTTGCGGGCCTTTGTATTTTGAACCAATTGAAGCTTCTGGATACTTTTCAAGATTAGCCCCATGTGGAGAGCATTACAATAATCCAAACAGGACATAAGCAGTGTGTACATGACTGTGAGAAGGCCACACTTGTCCTTGAATGGGTGCAAATTTGGAAGATCTTCATTTGAAGATCTTCCAAAGAATTTCACATAATCTCTTTGATCCATCTTATTCCCTTTCTGTATATACCAAAGTTTAGGCCAAACAGTCATGAGCCATGTTTGTTGATTTATGTTGTAATTCTGTTACTAAAAATGTTTCAGTATAGTCTTCCCATCCTCTTAATTTCAATGCCTTTGCTGGATCCTGTCTATGATTACTGTTGAATATTCTTAACTTAGCTATAAATTTTCCTGCAATTCTTCTGAACTTCCTGAAAAGATCTCTCATTTTCTTTTCTAATATAGATTTCCAATCATTATTGCTGATACCTTCCCTTGTCTTTCTTGCTTTATGTTGAAAGAATGTGTTTCTGTCATTGTTATGTCCTTCTAATTGCCTATGTCTTTAACCCGCTGTCTTGCATTGACTTTCATGACATATGCTTGAAAGCCACTTGGATCTTTTTACTTTTTGAAATTCCAGGAAAAATATCAAGTCTTTAATTTCTTTCCATAACTACCTGATTACCTTTTCATAAATTGACTTAAATTGATCTTGTATACTAACTGCATGTTTTCCAAATTATATGTTAAAAGCAAATCTTCTCTCCCTGTTTGTTGGGAGAAATATCCATCTGGTTCAGTTCCAAGCCAGGAGAAAGACACTGGAAACATGGAGGTTGATTGGATCATTTAATGATGAAGCAAAACCACCAAGCACATGTGATTCTGGATAGCTGATCACATGGAGTTAAGAGTGAGGGGGTTTTATACCTTCTCTTGGGCTTTGCACTTGAATTTCCTGTCCCTGTGCAAGAATTTGTATTCTATTGGCTATTGTCAAACTCCCATGGAATCATGTGGGGTCATGTTTGTCTGAGCCAAGTTTGGTTGAAGTGTGCTGGATGATGCAATGTCCTTAGGAGATTGTGCAATGTAGTGAACTCTGCTGCTAGATAATCCTATTATGTCCTGGAGGGTCATGTCTTAATTCCATCACCCTGGAGCTGAAGGTCTTTTGTTTTGTATAAATGTTGGCCCAGTCTTTAATGGGCACAAAATATCTGCTGGGGGGAGGGAGCTGGGGCTTGGAGTTTCTGTCTCCCTTAAGATTTTTATTTCTCTTTTAGGAGAAATATTTTATCCTGCTTTTTTATATAATAATTATTATTTTATAATATTAATTAGCATGTTAAAAATGAGGATATATCTAGCAAATAAGCAGCCAGTGCACAAGAGAAAAAAGAATTTGACTATTAATTTTAAAATTTAATCTGCCTTGATATTTGCAACCTTGGCTACTAAATACATTTTTCTCTTGATTACTGATAAGTAATTTTCAGGCTACAAAATAATGTATCGGGGAGCAGGAAATAGATTATAAGAATGTACATGTCGTTAAAAACAGTTTCACGAAGCTAACAAAAAGAAGTAAACACATTCACAGTCTACAGAGCTATAGTCACTCTCCAGTCTTCCAAGCCATAGCATGAAGAATTAGGATTTTTTTTCCTAATGAAATTAAACAATTCATAGTGGAGTAGAATATAGTTACTGAATAAATGCTTTATGTTATTTATATCTGTCTCATATTTATCATAGGAAGCTAAACTTGAACAGGATTTGTAATGTTGCTGGCATGGTTATAATTATTAGCATGGTAGGATTTATTCCTTGGGGCATGACATCCCTGCAGGCAGATGATAGCATTTTTTTCTACCTATCTTATGTCAACACCTGTTGAGGTTTAATCAAGCAAACAATTTGTGTTACCTTGGCATTGTATATTATATAGATTCAAGGAACATGCCTCTTAAGATATGTGGGGTCAAAATGATTAATAAATAGTAAGGAGGTTCTTTTTTTCTCTGTGATGAATAATAAAAAGAGAGGAGCAGAGAAGCCAGCCTTATTTAAATTGAGTATAGATATCAAAGGTAGATTTAGCAAAACTGTAATAAAAGTGTTAATAAAGGAGAACATTTGTAGCTCAGGCTTGATATGAGCTTGCTTGTTTTCTTGCAGACATTTCATTACCCAAACTAGGTAACATTATCAGTGCTAGTAAGAAGTGCAGTTTGCTGTCAGTGTAATAAACATGTTCTGGAAGATACCTTCTTGCCTTATGTATCTTCCTTGGAAGGTACCATTATAATTTTACTTAGATCTAACTGGAAAAATGTAATGATAAAATAATTACCAACATCAATCAAAATTGATGTTGTGGAAATTGATTATAGAAATAAAGAGTTTACCTAAAATTGCTTTGGTGTAGATCCCTTAAGAGCTTACCAGAGTCAGAGAAATTATAAGACAATTTTTAATATTAGTGGGTGTGATTCACAAGCTTCTGTTATCTGCACATTTTGTATAATAGAAAACAATGAATCATATAGTTTTAATTTCATATCCCATGAAAGTAATTCCCATAGATTAGTGGCACACTCTGCTTTTTTATATCAAAGTAGTGATATTGGGTGGAAAGTTAAACCATTGATGATCTCATCATAATAAATTTATAACTCTGCCCTACATTTACTGTTGCTTCTCCAGTTTTATAATTCCTAGTCACTACTCCTCCCTCTCTTTGGTGTATTTCTCTTCTCCAGTGTGCTGAGGTAGAGAATCCAGGAATAGGTGTTGACTCTGCTTCTCTGCCTTGAAACTGATCTTGTCATCTTGTTGTAATGCCTCCCTTGCCTAGTGACCTCCCAGTTTTGGCTCAGTCTTCAGCCAGTTGAGACATAGAGAAGAAACTGCTTCACCTTTAATTCCTTGATTCTCTTCAACAAACTGTGAGAAAAATAGGGGAAATTCCTTAAAGATTACAAGAAAGCAATCCGGGTGGCTTTCTGGTCCGCTGGTTAGCTGCCACACCAGCTAAATCTGACAGCTGATTTTCCATTCCTGTGCTTTAGTGAAGGGGGGCTTGACTCCAATCCGGCTCAAGCTAATGAGCCGAGGTCCCTGGTACTGTCCCACATCGCAGCGGAGGGGACTCAATCACTGTCCGGATCAGTCTGGTCACACTGACTTCGCCAGATGCAAGTGAGATGCTCTGGATTTGCCAGAGGCAAGCGAAAGTTCCCCCTGAGGACGTAAGATCCCATCAGGACATTAATAAATTGGTGGCTACCGTTGAATTCTCAATCAATGCCACCCTGAATGCGGCAAAGTTTGCCTCTAGATCCATCACTTCCTCAGTGACAGCCGATCGCCTGCTTGGCTTTGACATTGGCAGGCTGACACCAGGAACAATTGGAAGCTGGCCTCAGCTCCCTTTCAGGGCAGCAAGTTGTTTGGTGAGGCTCTGGACACCATCTTGGTTGGGACCTGCCTTCCCTGTACAGACGAGTTGACCGTTGGCCCTTGCCCTATTTTCGGAGGCAGCCCTTTTGGCCCATGGACATGGGACTCGATTCTAATCATCTCCAGAGGCCTTGCCTTAGCAGGCAGGACAGATAGCTGGACAGGTCTGGATTTCGGAACCGACAACTGTTCCAGGGCAAGCGGCCATTTCGTGGCTTAGGAAGTCACTCCTTTCGTTGATCCAGGTGACTGCAAGTCCAACCTGCCCATTGGCGGCCAGCTGGACCTCTTTGCCTATCAATGGGGGGCTACAACAACAGACATTTGGGTCCTCACTACAATGAGGTTCGGCTTCGCACTCAAATAGGAGCCTGAGTGGCACAGCAGACTAATGCTACTGTTAAAGGTAGTATTTAGCTTCCAGCTGCCTGCAATTACTGCAAGTTCAATTCTCACCAGGCTCAAGGTTGACTCAGCCTTCCATCCTTTCTAAGGTAGGTAAAATGAGGTTTGTGGAGTCAATAAGCTGACTTTGTATAAAATATACAAAAGTATGAAGGCTATTGCTTAACGCATTGTAAGCCGCCCTGAGTCTCTGGAGAAGGGCGGCATATAAATAATAAAAAAAATTTCTCTCCACACCCCCGAGATTCTTTATACGTTGTCCCGTGTCAAAGACACAACCAAAAGAGGCCTCATGGAGACAGCTATTCAACATTTGCTGGATATCCAGGCTATTCAACAGGTCCCACAGGACCAATAGGGGCAGCGATTTTATTCCATCTTGTTCATGGTCCCAAAGAGCTCGGGGTGGTGGTGGAGAGCAATTCTAGATCTGAAGAGGTTGAACAAGTACCTCACCTACAAGTGATTCAAGATGCAGCCCCTCCAGTCAATACTGGAGAGCATACGGGAGGGCGACTTCCTCACATCTATAGATCTTACAGAAGCATACCTCCACGTGCCCATCTTGCCAGCCCACCAGAGGTTCCTCAGGTTCCACTATGTGGGCTAGCATTTCCAATACAGGGCCCTGCCATTCGACCCGCCGTCGGTGCCCAGGACGTTTACCAAGCTATTGGCAGTTATAGCGGCGCATCTCCGGGTACAACCAATCCGAGTCCAGTGTTACTGGATGATATTCTGATCCAGTCCTCCTCTGGCCCCGGGCGAAGGAGGACCTACAGACAATGATTCAGGTACTCCAGGACCACAGCTTTTCGATCAACATCAGAAAAAGCCATCTCTCTCCGACCAACCAATTACTCCACCTGGGAGCAATCATAGTCATGACATTGTGCAGGGTCTCCTTTTCCCTAGAGAGACAAACCAGCTTGCAGTCCTTACAGAATGAAGGTACAGTATCCCTGGCAGTCCTATTGCAACTCCTGGGCAAGATGGTTTCCTGCATACACATTGTACCATGGGCACATTTACATGCCAGGGCCCTCCAATGATTCCTCCTGTCTTACCAAAGGTCCGGCAGGAGCAACTCACCAGTGAGAGTCCGAATCCTGCAGGAAGTGCTGCAGTCCTTCCAATGGTGGATGTCCCAGGCCATCACCAGAGGATGCCTGTTCAAGGAGCCCGACCGTCTAACCATCATGACAGACGCCAGCCTCTTTGGCTGGGGGGCCCATCTCCAGTCATTGATAGCTCAGGGACAGTGAGCCCAGGCAGACCTGAGCCACAATATCAACTGGCTGTAGCTCAAGGCAGCACATCTGCCTTGAGCTACACCTGGCCCTCAGGAGGTTCCAGGGCACTGTGCCCGGACAGCATGTTCTGGTCTTGATGGACAATGTGGCCACCAAGGCCCATATCAACTGCCAAGGGGGTATCCATTCCAGGTCCCTCATGCAAGAGGCCGAACAACTGGGCCTCTGAGCGGAGGGACACCTTCGGTCCCTCAGGGCAGAACATATTTCCAGATTGACAAATGTGCAGACGGAGTGGCACCTGCATCCGACATTATTCGAGGAGCTGATGGGTCACTTTGGCCTTCCGGTCATGGACCTGTTCACTACTCTGGACAACAGACAGCTACCCAAGTTCTTTGCCAGGTTTGCATCACCAGGTGTGGAGGGGTTCAATGCTCTCCACAGTCCATGGCCCCGAGGACTCCTATACGCCTTTCCTCCTCTTCCCCTCATCTCAAGGGTGATTCGGAAGGTGTTGGCGGAGAATCTTCTTCTTGCCCTCACTGGCCCAGAAGGCCATGGTTTGCCAACCTTATCAACCTGTTGGTGGACAGACCATGGAGGAAACCACTGGACAGAATCTACCTCAGTCAGGGGGCCTTGATCCACCCGGACCCTCAATGGCTCTAACTGACCGCCTGGCATTTGAGTGAAGACTTCTGAGCTGGGCAATTACTCCTCCAGGGTGATTTAAACTATACAGGCCTCCAGGAGGCCTTCCACCAACAGGATATACGATGCGACTTGGAAAGAGCTGAGATTGGTCACACTGCACTTCCTAACCTGCAAGGTGGCCTTCCTGGTAGCCATCACATCAGCTATACGGATTTCAGAACTGGCAGCCCTCTATGTCAGGAAGGACCTCTGTATCTTCCACTCTGACAGGGTGGTCCTGTTGTTGGACCCCTCCTTCGTCCCCAAGGTGAATTTCTGGTTCCGTAGGGCCCAGGAACTGATTCTGTCTGACTTCTGCCCGGGGACAAAACACATCCTGGAGAAGAGATGGCACACCTTGGATGTTAGGAGGGCCCTCCATATATATATATTAAGATGACTTCCTCAGGAAGACAGAGTCCCTGTTCGTTTCCTTCCAGCCCTCTATGCTGGGCAACAGGGTTATCTACTGTGGGACAGTGGATTTGGGCATACATCGCCAAGGCCTACAAACTCTAGGCCCTTCCATTGCCTCAGCCAGTAACAGCCCATTCCACCAGGAGCGTGGCCACGACAGCAGCGTGGGCAACACAGGCCTCTATAGAGGAGGTCTGTTGAGCAGCGACATGGTTCTCTCCATCCCCTTTCATCAGACATTACAAGCTGGATGCCTTCACTTCGGCTGAAGTGGCATTTGGCAGGTGAGTCCTCCAGAGGGCCCACACTGAACAGGGACTTAGGACCAGGCTGCTTTCCACCTGTATGACAAGCCAGCTTTGGTATGTCCCATTCCTGGATTTTCTACCTCAGCATACTGGAGAAGGGATGTTGGTCCTACCTGATATGCTCCTCAGTGTGCTGAGAGAGAATCCAGCCCCACCCTGACAAATGTCTGGTCCACAGTCTGGGAGGGGCTAATGTTTTCACAGGTCACAAGCCTAGTCACTCGCTATGTCTTCGCCGAAACTGGAAGGTCACCAGGCAAGGGAGGTGTCACCAAAAATATGACATGCTCAGTCTCCAGGCAGAGAAGCAGAGTCAACACCCATTCCTGGGTTCTCTCTCAGCACACCGAGAAGGAGCGTATCAGGTAAGACCAACACCACTTCTATAGTGAAGAATGTCTCGTAGATAATAACATCCTATCACTATTTATAAACTATGCTAGTTGAAATATTTGAAATTATTCAAGTAAATGGTTCAGATAAAAATAGTGGGGATCTCTTCTGCATGGTACCCCACAGGTGTTGCATTATTCAAGAAGCATCCGGATTGCAGCTTTGAGGTTTTTCTACATTCAGAACTAATCTGAGAACCTAGAACTTTTAAAAAATTTTAATCAGCTTCTAAGGATTGCAGAGGGCATGCATTACCATCATTGAAGAAGGCAATCTTGAGATTAAAATGTTTGCCTTCCTTTTTTCTCCTATGTTTTTCTTTAGTAGACCATGTGATTAATTCTACTGGAAGCTTAATATCCATTAATATGTTCTGTGAAGAGATAGAAAGGCAAGCCCTGATCATTGTATTTACTACTACAGATTAGAATTTCAGTTGGGCTTTAAAAAAACCCATCCTTCTTTATGCTCATTTTGCCATCAACTCAGAGTAGTTTTATATAGGAAACTTCCTGAATTTTAGCATCATTAACAACAAACAAGGTAGGTAGGTAGGCAGGTAGGGCTGAAAGAGCATTTAATGTATGCCACAAACCTTTATATATCTGTTTTATTACCAAATTAATAAAGGTAGAAGAATTAAAGTGTTTAAGAACAATAAGATCAATTGTATTTGACTTAGCAGACAATGCATCTGGAATTGTAGGTACAAAGATGATCAGTTTGGGCTTTATCTCTTGAATTCTAGAGATTTTTTAAAAACAAAAGTCTACACCAGCTCTTTGCTATGCATGAAATGGAAATACATTTTATTTTAAGCCCAGAACGAATCACTGAGTTTTGGAAGTTTTGCCAAACTGCTTGATTTGACCATATTTGTTTGACCAAATAAAGAATATTTTGATTGTTCTAAGTTTCAGACAATGGAAACTGGTGGTGGCTGCCAATGTAGGTCTTAGTTCTGCCTTCCTCTATGCCTAAAGAACAACATTGTTGCTGGTCCCAATGTATATATATCCCTCACTATTTTTCCCATTGTTTGAAGAAGTCTGCCTGATTACTAAGTCTGCCTTAGTGAAGTACTATCTTCTCCATTGTGCTGGGGAAGATCAGCCAGGAATGGGTGGAACTCTGCTTCTCTGCTTGGAGACTGAGTCTATTTTTGTTAGCCATGCCTCCCTTGCCTGGGTGTTCCCCAGTTCGACTTGGTCTTCCACGAGTAGAGACTGAGAAACAGGAGGCTCACCCATTCCTGAAATTTTCCACCATAGGACATCTGCAAAACTTGAATTTCTTTACCAAGCAAGGCTCGGCAATCGCTGCAGCGATCTGGGGGGTGACTGGTCTGCTGGTAACCCTCCCTTCCAGCTTACAAATCAGCCGAGATCCCCGCTGATCCTGCGCTAAAGGGAGCATTGCCCGCTAAAGTGCTGCCTCTGGCAAGAGTCTGTGAACACAGAAGGGGACTCAGTCCCTGCCTAGCGCCGTCTAGGCATACTGATGGCGGCAAACACTGCCTGCACCTCAAAAGCTGCAGCAGGAGCACTCATGATGAGCCAGTCTGCCCGATTTGCAAGGTGGAAAGCAGCTGACATGTTGGCATCATTACTGCCATGGCACGAGCGCTCTTTGTGAGCCAGGCTGCCTGAATTTCAAGTGGAAGCGGCTGCTGTATTCGATGATATCAGAGCCGTGGCAGGACAGCTCTTCGCAAGCCAGTCTGCCCATTACCACCTGGGAAGCGGCTGACGCATTAGGCGCCATTATAGCCATGACAGGAGTGCTCTTAACGAGCCAGTCTGCCAGTTCACAACTAGAATGTGGCTGGCGCATTAGGAGCCTCTTGCCCCATGCCTTAACGGTGGCTTGTTCGATCCTGGGTGCCGGCGGATAATCTCTAGCTGGTTTCTGAGACCTCCTTGCATGGGGCCACCTGCAGCGGACAGCATCAAAGGTTCCGGGACTCAGTTTCGGACTGACGCACCTGGTTTATCAGTTTTGACCTCTCTGCACAGGCATTGTAGTCCACCTGTCGGCTCTTATCCCAGGTCCCAGGAATGGTCTTGGTTTCCCGAACCCTCTGCAGGATGCAACCCGTTGGGTCCTCAGGTAAGGAGGCCAGGGCGAGTACATCGTTCAGTCGGGCTGGCAATCCCGGGCCATGGTGTGCCACTGCACCAGCATCTACGGACCAGAGAGCTAGATCCTGTAGCCAACAATCACAGTCATCTACGACGGCCTCACCACAGGTAGGCCAGGGGGGGCGCAGTACATCATTCAATTCCCCAAGGATGGCAATTGACTTACCTGGCAGGTATCTGCTGCTACTGGCCCAACCCAGTACACAGGATTGGGCTGACCACCTGGTGCTCCTGTCGAGTCCCGGGCGGGGATAATTCTCCCCCAGAATGATTCAGGTTATTTCGGCCTCAGGCAGGCCATTCTACTGGCAGTCAGGGCGAGCTGCCCAATTGTGGCTAGTTTGGATATCTGGCCTTGGAGTTCCCTTCCCAGTGGCCAACGGGCGCAGGTGCCTATGGACACCTGGACCACGCAGTTTCCCGTGGCATTCGAGCTACATAGCGGGACCCGGGAGAGCTCGGGAAGGCAGGTGCCCTTTGATATGGCCAGATGGCAGCCATAGGCGACGTCGGGACTGGCTGATAGGGGTTCTGGTTGGCTTCCTCACTCTTCTGGGTATATTCCAGGAGCCACTGCACCCGTAGCTCTTTTTGTCGCTTCTGGGTTGAGGTTTTTTCGGCACTTGGGCCTAACAGGGTCCTCTCCCCCTTGGGGGGAACGGTATTCTTCCTTTTTCCTTGATTCCAGGTCTCCGACGGCGCCATGGTTACATATCACCTCAGGGTGGTTGGGTCAGCTGGGAAGTGTCTCACTGGCTTCCTTATGGCCTGGCATCTTGGCGGTTCCTTCTGTCTGTTCCCCTCCATCATTGGGGAGGGTTCGCCTGTTCTTCGGCTGAGTCTGTCTGGTACGGCGGCGCTTCTGGAGTGTTTGAGCTGGGCAGAGGACTTCAGACCAGACCTTTCCCTCCCGTACGACTAACTGGTTTCGGTAAGTCCCATTCCTGGCTGATCTTCCCCGGCACAATGGAGAAAGGGCATTGGTCCTACCTGATACACTCCTTCTCGGGGTATGGGGAAGATCAGCCAGCCCCACCCTGGTGGCAGTCTGGTCCATCGTCCGGGAGGGGCTTCTGTTTTCGCAGGTTGTGAGCCTCTTCATTGCTGCGCCCTCGTCGAACTGGGGAACACTCAGGCAAGGGAGGCATGGCCAACAAAAATAGACTCAATCTCTAAGCAGAGAAGTGGAGTTCCACTCATTCCTGGCTGATCTTCCCCGCACCCCGAGAAGGAGCATATCAGGTAGGACCAACACCCCTTCTACTTCATTGATAAAAACTATTTGTTTAGCTAAGTTTTAATATACCTGGGTAAATTTTATAGCTTAGTCATATTTAAACTGTAGCACTTACCTACTTTTGTTTATCTCTTAATTTTTAAAACTCTTTTTCAAATTATTATTTTAATTTAATTTAAAGGTACAGGGTTTATTTTAAACATGCCCCTTGAAAGAGAGTGAAATTTATCTTTACTCAATTTAATAAAATCTATGGAGAAAAAAAGATTAAGTGGCAACTTTACTGAATTTTCACTGATGCTATTGTATAATACTTCCATATAGTTCTGTTCTTGTTATTTATAGTTAAAATAACCCTGTTGGAAACTTATTTGCATTCTGGAATAGTTTGAAATTAATACAGTATGTGACTTTGACCAGCAGTTTAACACAGCAGGAGAATTTGTGTTTTTGTATCATATTCTTCTAAACAAATATTTTTGTTAAAGCAATAATTGATCTTGTTAAAGATTAAGATAATTTTCTCTGTAAGGAAATAAAAACAATACCATAATGCCAAATAATGTGCTTTGTTACAGATTTTATTTCATCCTTTAAATTTTAAATCATTTCAGAGGTGATGATGCTTTTGTGCAAAGGTGTATATACTCTCTCTCTCTATTTCTTTTCTATATTGAGTTGTGGCGTAATTTGAATAGGGATAAATATAGTTTACATAAATATAGTTATAAATAAAGATAATACAAAACCAAAGTTCAATTATGGTATCATCTTTCTGTTAGAGTAGTCATTCATGCTAAACTTTTCTGATAAGCTTCTTAAAATGTTGTTTTTTTCTAAAGAAGCATATTTTATTCCAGATGATAAATATTGCTTATTTTCCGGAAATGGAAATACATGTTAAATTCTCCAGCTAGAACTTGGGTGTATTTTACTTGAGGCTCAAATATAACTCTGCCAGTAGAAATATTGGCTTAAAAAAATTGGAGTGGTGGGGTAACTAGCCTTACAGACAGACACATATTGGAAAAAAAGTAAATGACTAAACAATTGTAGTCACACTGTTCAGAGTTACAATGTCACTGAAAAAAGTAACTTTTGACTAGTCCTCGTGCTTACGACCAGTGGTGGGATTCAAATAATCCCACCAGTGGTTCGCCGAAAATGCGTGCGTGTGCACACACAGCTTCTGTGCATGTGTGCGCATGCACAGCTTCCACTCGTGTGTGTGCACGCACACACACAGCTGCGTGTGTGCCTGCATGGCTTCCATGCATGCACACACACGTTTGGCTTCCACGCACGGCTTCTGCACATGCGTGGCTTCCGCCACGCAATCAAGGCTCGACTGAGCAGCCTTTTGGGGCCTGCTCCCTTCCATCTCTGCTCTCCTGGGCAGTGGCTGCTTCTTTCCGAACTGCCAGGAAAGCGCCTTGTGCAATTTAGCAGCTATGAGCCTCCACTTTCCTCTAAGTCCCATCATGGAACTTAAAGGAAAGCGGCAGGTCACAGCTGCTAAATTGCACAAGATGCTCTCCCAGCAAGAGCAGCAGTGGAGAGAAGCAGCTGCCGACCCAGAGAGCACATGGAACATCTCCACAAGCGACCGAGGCTCTGCAAGGGACGAAAGAAATGGCTGCAAGATCTGCGCTGCAGTGCTTTCCGGATGGGACTTCTTACAGGTAAGAAGAACCGTCTGGACTCCCGTCCATTCCCAAACTGCTTTGGTCCTCCTGCGACCCCACCGCCCCATCATGGCCCTTCGGCCTCGCATGGCAGGCCGCAGGCCAAATAAATTGCTTCATCCAGGGGCCCATAGTTTGAGGCCAGAGTGGGGGCGGTAGTATGTGGGTGGAGCCCGTGGAAAGGCTGGAGCAGGGGAATGGCATGTTTCCCGACCTGGCCGAGGTGACCGTCAAGTGGGCAGAGGCTCCAGGGCAAGGATGGAGCCGGGGAATGGCACATTCCTCAACCTGGCTGAGGTGACCGTCGAGCAGGTGGAGGCTCCAGGGCAAGGCCGGACCTGGGGAATCGCCCATCCCTGGGCCCCAACCAGAGGTGAAAGGCGGCATGCTTACATTTGGTGAGCAGAGCAGGTGAGGTGAGGTATGGACATTAGCTGGGCCGTGTGGTGAAGGCAAGATATATAGGGTGGGGTGTGGCAAGCAGGTGGGCAGGGCAAGTGGCGACTGGGCGAGAGGGTGGGCAGGGCGAGTGGTGACTAGGTGGGCGGGGCAAGCGGCAAGTGGGTGAGCAGGGGCAGGGCCAACCAGAGGTGGCATTTGCTGGTTCTCCGAACTACTCAAAATTTCCGCTACCAGTTCGCCTGAACTGGTCCAAACCGGCTGAATATCACCTCTGCTTACAACCATCAGAACATTCCCATGGTCACATAATCAAAATTTGGGCACCTGGCAATTGGTATGTATCAAGGGCAATTGTCTTGGGGTCATGTGATTACCGATTGCAACCTTCTCAACTGGCTTCTGATAAGCAAAGTCAAGGGAGGAAGCAGATTTGCTTATTGACCACATGAGTTGCTTAACAACCTTGGCAAAAACAGTTGTAAAATCAAGCACAACTCACTCAATAACCACCTTGTTTATCAATGGAAATTCTGATCCCAAGTGTGGTTATAAGTCGAGGATAACTGTAATAGATGACCTAGCTCATCATAGGCTTACTCTCCAATCTGTATCAATGCTAGACTTGGATGAAGCCTGGAAACAGCCTGAAACTGAGACATTAGACCAAGTTATTTTGAAATGCCCCAACTACCATTTTTGGGGGGCAGAGTTAATCTCTCTTCTTATTACAAACTATTCAGAACACCCTCTATGGAGATTCTCAGTCATCCAGGTCATGGTTATCCTAAAGGTGCTTTTTTCAGGAGGCAACTGGACTTTCTGGTTTTTCTTTTAAGACGTTTTTCTTCTCATCCAAGAAACTTCTTCAGCTCTGACTGGATGGTGGGAAATTCTTGAGAGTATTCAGAACAGTCTCACATGGAAATCATGAATTACTTATCAAATGTTCAGGATTTGAAAGGCTTTAGAATTGTAGCCAAATTCTGTACCATCTCTTTTTGGAACTGGTTGCTTGCCCAGGTGTCCCTAGTTCAGGCATGTGATCTTGATGTTTAGTCTATCACCAATGTTTTAATAAACTTGTACTGTACATACTAATCTGTTTATTATTTGGAGAGGATAAACTGTAGGCTTTGTACATTACTAGTCTGGGGATAAGACTTTCTTTTGAGAGAACAAAGGTGATATGAGTTTAGCTATCTTGATTGCTGCTTATTACTGGAATAGATGAGTGTTGAGAGACCTAACCAAATATTAACATTTCTTAATGACTGGACTTATTTTCTTCTAGCTTGTGGGGAAAGAAACACTTCTGAAGCAGGTTTATCTTTGGAAATGTTAAATCTCTGAAAATCCATGGAAGTTGTATGCAATTATTTGCAATGTATTCTTTCATGAAGCACATATTTCTTGCTTAAGTATAAATTTATTATTTTCATTCCATTAGTAAGGACATTTATCAGGGCATTGGACTGACAGGCAGATGTTAAAAGATTAACAGTAAGAATGTGCTGGCTAAAGAATACTTAAGAGCACAGAGAATTCTGTACAAAGACTTCCATTTTGGGAGTTCATCCAGGCAGAGAAGAATCAGAGGATGAAATTAACATCAGAGGCTACCCTGTTTTTCCCAAAATAAGACATCCCCTGATAATAAGCCCTATTGGGCTTTGAGTGTATGGCAATAAGGCCAAGCACTTATTTCAAGGTTCAAAAAATATATAAGACAGGGTCTTATTTTTGGGGAAACATGGTAATCATTAAACTATATGTCTCCCTAAAGATGTAACTGTTCTATACAATGCAGAAAGTGTTACATGTAGTTTTTAATATATGACCACAACTAAGCATGAAATTATGGTCCTAAGATGTGCTGGTCATTAAGTAGGTCACCATGTGATCATTCCTGATTTTACAACTTTTTTCTGGTGGTTGTTAAGCAAACATTATGGTCATTAAGTGAATCCATTGTCTGCAATGGGCATTTTTTTGGCTAGAAATTAGAAGTAAATGCCAGTTTCTTGGAAACAAATACCATAAATCGTGGTCATATAACTGTGGGACGCTGCAAATGACTGTAGATGTGAGCACTCAAAATGCAATCATGTCTGGGGGGAAAGGGGCTGGAGCAATCAAAACTTTGAATCCAGGTCATAAGCAGTACTGGGGAGGTCTACTATAACTTTGAATGATCACTAGGCAACCAATCATAAATCAAGAACTACCTGTTTAGAATATAATGGGATTATTCTCCAGTGTATTGCTTGGAGAATCCAAGCGTGGGTTGATTTCTGTCTATCTGCCCAGAGAATGAGTTGTTAGATTTTCTTGGCCACGCCTCTTCTACTCGGCTGAACCCGTTTTCCGACTCAGTCTGGCCTAGAGAGACATAAAACTTTTTGTTCTAACAACTCAGATCTGAACTTGAAGTTCTCAGTTTGGATTCTCCAACAACTGCATTTAAGAGCTGATTATCACCAGGAGCAGGTTTAAAGGGGAATTTTAGCACTGCACAGCCTTTGGCTGCCATAGTGGCACCGCAGCTGCCGGCGGGTGCACTGGTCTCTTCCGGTCTGCCTGGAACGACCGCCATCGCCTCACATCACTCGGCAACAGTCTGGAGTTCAACCCGTGCATCGAGGATTCTCCAGTTGTCACGGGCGCCTGCCTCCCCTGCAATTTCTTGCCACTGGTGTGTATGCTGTTTCTTCGGTCTGCCAGCACAACTGCCACCACCTCATCAGCTCAAAGGAGCTCAGGGTGGCTTTGGAGTCACTGTCTGGTTCACCGTGGCAAACTTCGAGGACTCAAGAGTTTTCCCGCACAGCGCTCGGAGAGCTGGATTTCCCACTCTCGCACTATTTTGAATTGCCAACAAGAAGTGGCAAGGATTCCGGCTCAATGGCATTGCCACTTATTCATGTTTCGGCTTCCACAGCCATTTTGGGTATACTGGTTCTCCCTGCCTGGTCAGGTGTGACCGCCACCACTCTTCTGCTTGACAAAGTGACCAGCTCTGCATTGAAGACTGCAGACTGGTCTGTATAAACATGGTTTTTCAAAATGGCGGAGAGACCCCTTTTGTCCCCGGATAACAGGCAGGCTGATCTTTCTCCCAGGCCCCACAGGGCAGAGGAATCTAGCCCCAGGAGCTCCAGGACAACTGCCAGGGATGCTACAGGGAAGGGCAGATCTAAAACTATCCCTCTGCCCAAGAAGGCTTTATCTGCCTTGGATAAGGACGCCAAAAGGCACCACAAGGCACTGGAGAAGCTTTTCTTCAAAGACCAGCAACACGCACAGCCTGACAAGGGCCCAACTGTCTCTCCTGAAGAGGCAGTTTTTTCCTGCTCTGTGCTGCCTGAACTTTTGCCTTAGCTTATTGAGGCTAGGCAACAAGACTGGTCACCAGAGGGCGCTGGTGAGCTGCAGCCTTCACTAACTGTTATGACAGTGGTTCTCAACCTTCCTAATGCCGCGACCCATTAATACAGTTCCTCATGTTGTGGTGACCCCCAACCAGGGGTAGCTTCTAAATTTTTTTACTATTGGACTTCCGGTTGGCTCCGCGAGCTTTGCTGACGCTCCTCTGTGGGCCCCCGATTCCTGGCACCGTAAAAGCCCCAGAACAGCCGAAAAACAGCTGTCTGGAGCTTGGAAACCCTCTCCCCGGGCAAAAGGGAGAGAGAAGAGCTGACAGGCGGAGGTAGAGCCCCCCAAATGCCCTAGGAGAAATCTTGGGGCGCGAAGGGTGAGAGCTCCCTAGAAGCCTGTCAATCTGCTCCGGACCTGGGACGACTCCGCTGTTTAGCGGAGCTAGAAGCCGTGACCATTTCTGCTGAAAACAAGTGAGGGATTTTTAACATCTTCAATTGCTGCAGGCAGAACAAGCCAGGAGAAGTCAGACTGCAAGTATTCACACTTAACTCCAATGTTTGTTTTTTTTATTGAAAAAGTTTTTCAAATACAAATCCCCCCCCTGCTCCCTAACCCCCCTCCCCCTCCCCTCCCCCCATGGCTTCTACAAGATGAAATCCAAATTAATATCACATTATATAACACTTTACCACCCTTTTACACCACCCCCTATGTGCTTAGCATTTCTTTCTAACATTATTATTATGTCCCCCATATACTATACATTTCAAAACAGCCTTCGGCTATAAAACTATATAATAGATCCTAATTTGGCATTTATTCTGCTCATAATCTACCCATTTCCTCCACCCCCATACATATATCTCTTAATTCAAATCTTTTAAGTATATTAATATCTAAGCATAACATCCCTTTTCCTAAACTAAGCAATCAATAACGTTACCTATCACCTTGTACCGTATCAATTTTATTTCACCCACTTTCCTACAGGTCTACCATACATAATATATTTAATATCTTTATTCTTCTGCCCATATTACTAAAAGATAGTTCTATATATAAGTAAAACCCTCAAATGACTTTAAATTTGTATTCCATATAGTATCTTCTGTAATGTCTTTCAACTAGATTGTTAATTCCATCGACCATGTTAGGGTAACATCAAGTCCTGCTTCCAACAGTATTTTCAGTATCTTCAATTACCATCTGCTCCCATCATTAATAAGTATTTCTGTATATAACCCCCCCCCCGAGTGACTTTATATTTATATTTATATTCCATATGGTATCTTCTGTGATGTCTTTTGTCTAGATTATTAATTCCGACAACCACGTTAGGGTAACAGCCAGATCATCTGCATGCCCCGATTCCATAGTTCTCTTGCCTTGTAGCTCAACATATACGTAATCCATTTTTTAGAGAGTCCAAAATAGAAAGTTCCAATCTGGTCAATCACAGGCCATCTTCCACATCCCCAAAACACCAGCACTGCAGAGATCTGTTATTCTTGTCAAAATAGTATAAGTCTGTAATTTGCCTCAGCTGTATTTTCATGTATCAGCCTTTATTTAATCGTCTCTTAAATAACTGGCATTAATCTGTTGGCTAAAAAAGAATTGTAGTTTAAAAATTTTTAGTTTTGTAGAACCTGCTTCTTCTTTTCTTAACTTGTTGTGGTTTAGATCTCCACCCTGGTTGCCTTTCTTGGACTTGTATATCAGCTGATTGAATTACATGCTGGTCTTTAACTTGATAAGACATCAAATCGAGATCCAAAGCCGCCTCTCTTGTATTTATAGATGATCCAGCTACAGCCTCTGAAGGAGAATCCAAAAGCGGCTCATCCAAAAAGCCCTCTATAACTTGTCGTTTTTCCATTACCTCCATCTCCATCTGCTTGGCCTGGGTTTCAATCTCTTGTTCATTTTGCTTTTCTTTATCCCCCTCCTGTATTCCTGACACTGATAACATGCGTGGAGATGTTGGGCCCATTTTAAAAACCTTGTAGTAAAATTCTTCCGCTTTTTCAACAGTGTTTAATTGATATCTTTCTCCTTGATATCTCAATATTATACCAACTGGAGCATCCCACCTAAATGGGATGTTTTGTTTCTTTAGCTCAGTCACCAAAAATCCAAAGTATTTTCTATCTTTTAACATCTTGGACGGCAGCTCTTTATATATCCAGATCTTCATTCCATTCATTTCTAGAGTGGAGTTAAAAGACTTTTGCACAATATCATTTCTTATTCCTTTATCAGTAAAATAAATCACCACATCTCTAGGCAATTGTCTTTGCTTTGCCACCCAAGAATTTACTCTGTAGGCCTTATCAATCTTACAGAGTACTTCTTCAACGCTGACCTTTAAGATCACAGCCAGAACTTCAGCAGACATCTTTCTCAAGTCTCTGTTATTTTCCTGTATTCCTCTCATTCTGATTGCAAATTCCATGGATCTAAATTGCATCATTGTAACTTCATTTTCAATCCTTTGCTTTATATTATCTGCATTGTAAGTCTTGTGATCAGTTTTCTTCATTTTAGACTCTACTTCTAAGCTATTTTCTTGAATCATTGTCAAATCATTTTCAATTCTTTGTATTTTATTATCCAGATTATGAATCTTATAATCAGCTTCCTTCATTTTAGACTCTATTTCTAAATTGATATCTTTATCCATCTTTAGAATTATTTCTGAGAAGCTTTTCAAAGCTGTTACAATATATTGCTTCAGGTTATCATACTTTTGTTGAACCAACTCTTTAATTTCCTGTCTAAATTTTTCAAGATTCTGGTTCATAATCTCATCATGTCTTGCCATCTCCTCCACAACAAATTCCTTTAAATTTTTAAAACCATTCTTCTGCATCTGCAAGCTCAAAAATTGCTCTTGTTATTTATAAATGGGGGAGCCTCCCCCCCACAGCTTGGTTGTCTGGCTTTGTCAGTTTTAACGCCATCCTGCCACACAAACAGACTCTTTTTAAAGAAAAAGTCTTCTCTCCACTCAATATCAATATCAAGTCTCTAAGAAAGGAAGAAGCACGAAACAGAAATTTTTCTCTTCCCTTGTAGCCAGCGCTATCGCTTCAGATACTTTGTAGCAAGTTAAACCATTCAAACGGAAAGACTTTCGCTTTCAGTTTTCTTCTCAAGCCTCAGCCAGCCGCCATTTTAAACTTTCCCCCCCCCCCTTTTCACTCTTTCTTCATTCTTAAAATCAATCATAGGGTTGTTGCAAATACTTGCGATTTAGAGTCCCAAATCCGGATTTCATCCTGCTTATTCAAGCAATCTGTTAGTTTTCGCTGATTAGGTTAGTCACATCATCTAGCTCTGCAAAGCGCAGAGTTCTCCCGAAGCCCGGAGCAGCGGCGAGCTGGATAGGGAGCCTCATCCTGCTTCCTCCCAAGAGTAAAAAAAAACCTCTGGGGACTTCGCAGAGGGCTCTACCTGCTCTCGCCGGCTCACCTCACATTTCCTTAAGGAAACGGAGTTTTTCGAGCCGCCTCCCAGCTGTAAGGGCGGCTCTTTACGGGCGGCGGGGGTGGCAGTCCCAAAAGACCGTCTAGCGATGACGGAAGCCAAACCGGAAGCCACTTAACTCCAATGTTTATAGCCTCCTTCGGAAGTAACAAGTTAGCAATTTGTAACAAGATGGCGATTGTGGTTTGAAAGGGCGTGGAAAGTGAAAGTTACAAGAAGGTTTCCTTTCACTGGTAGCCTCTTGCCTGGAAAGAACTTTTGTGTTGAGAGAAGGAGGATTTTAATTTATGATTGGGAAAACCTTTGATTTTGAGGAACTTTTCTTTTTGGCTTCTGATTAAAATACAACGATCAATTTAAACTGAAAATGGCCTCAAAATCTGTAAAGACCGTTCCTATTAAAGGAACTGGGAGCGCTGGAAGCTCCCCAGCTCATACTCCTAGATTGCAAGCCTCTGCCCCTCCAACAGACCCACAGACTTTAACGTTTGAGATGATACAAGAAGCCCTACAAGCTACACAAAATAAAATTGCTACTGTGATTAATGAAAAAATTAATGAAGTTAATGAAAAGATTAATGAAACTAATGAAAAAATACAGGCTGTTTCAGAGGAGATTTTAACTCGGAATCGGCAAATTAGAGAAGACATATTATTGGCATTTAAATGTTTGGCAGGTGATATTGAATTGGTGGATGATAAAGTTGAAGAAATTAAGCAAACTACGGAAATTTTGGATAATAAATTGGGAGAGACTCACAGCAGACTTGAAAGGGCTGAAGTTGATGTAACGATGTTACAATATCGAGATATGGAATTTGCTTTAAGATTCAGAGGGGTGAAGGAGAATAAACAAGAGAATTTGAAAGAAACGATGTCAGAGGCATTGGCACAGTTGCTTGGGGAGACAAAAACTGAGCTGGGTTGGCAGATTGCCAAGGCATATCGTGTCAACTCTTGGGTGGCCAGACAGAAACACTTACCAAGAGACATTGTAATATATTTTACTACAAGGAGATTACGTAATGTAATTTTACAGGCTACTTTTAAAAACAAGCTTCAGATTGAAGGCCAGGAGGTGATGACAATGAAAGAAATCTCCCCCAAGATGTTGAGAGCTAGAAGGGAGCATGCTTTTCTGGTGGATGAGTTGAAAAAATGCCAATTACAGTACAGATGGGAGGTGCCAGCCGGTCTAGTGGTGACGTACTCTGGAGAGAGATATCGGCTTAATACAATATGGAAAGCAAGAGATTTTTACATCACTGTATTAAAGGCTGGGACACCCAAATCACCAGAAGGAAAAAGAAGGAAGTAATGGAAGGAGAAGAAGAGGGGGGGGAAGAGAAAGTAAGAAGGAAAGAAAAGAGAGAGGCCCAAACAAATATAAAGATATTAAGATAAAGAATGAATTGTTAAACTTTAAAGAATAAAAGAGAATAAATATGAATAAATAGCAATAATTAGAAACACACATATAAACATACAATGTATTTTCTTTGAACAGAGTATTTGGCCGGTTTACAAATTTAACCAGTGTTTAGTCATTTCAATTAAATTTACAATTTCTATATTTTCTTTTTGCCATATTTATTCCTCATCTATTTTTTAAAAAAACCAATATTACCCTTCATCCTCATCTCTAATCTTAATCAAATTCAATTTTTCCCTTCTATTCTATATTATACCCCTTCCCATTGTCATCTATTTTTATATCCATCTTCACATTGGTTAATTATCTAATTATGTAATACAGTTGTTTAATACAAATTCAACATTTTAATATAAATCAATTAGTTATATAACTATCTTTTTTGTATATCAATCAATATGAACATGAATATTCCAATTATTTCCATGCAATCCAATTTCTTACAAATCAATTAATTATATTTACCAATAATAATAAATCAAATAATTTCCCCCATATATTCCTCCAAACCACAACTTAACCATTTCTGCTTTCAACACAGTATACAATTAATAGTATCTCAATTATTACAATTCCCTAGTTAAATAGAGCTTTTTTTCTTTTGTGTTTTAAAATCTTGAACCTCCTCTTTTGCCCTAAATTTCCCATTGTTTGCAGTTTTGCACCTACCTTTTTTGGTGAGGAAAAAGAAAAAGAAATCTCTCTCTGCCTCGTTGTCACGTTGCAGCAAAGACCCTGCTTTACTTTCAGTTTCGTTTTTTCAGCATAGCTAGGGGGAAAAAAAGTCTGCTCCTCTCTTTGCAGCTAGCAACAGAGCCCTCCACAAAACACCTGAGAGCAAATCAGCTGAGAGTCCGGAGGCTGATCAAATCAATTTATGGTAATTAACCAATGCTGAAGCTGAAAGGGGCTGTTTTTTTCTATTTTTGCAGGCACCGGTCTTCTCATTTGTTTTCTTTTAACACTGATCAGCTGTAGGGCAGCCCTTTAAAGCCCCGCGACAAGAATTTAAGCGGTTTGTTTCCCTCTAGCCATCAGCTGGGACTCTGGAGGCAGCAATAGATTGGGAGTGGGCGGGGTAAGCGACCGGCGACCGGCGATCCAACAGAGGCAGAGGGTGAGGGAAGGCGGGGGGCAAGAGAGGGCTTTGGCGACCCCTGTGAAATGGCCGTTTGACCCCCCAAAGGGGTCACAACCCCCAGGTTGAGAACCACTGTGTTATGAGGAGGACTTTCTTTCACTGTCTTGCCTAGCAACTGCTGGCTTGAGATCAATGTCTACTGCTAAAGGTTCAGCTCCTGAAGCGACCTTCACCCCTACAGCAGCAGGTCTCCATTCAGGGGAGGGCCAGGGGCCTGGGCTATCTCAGGATATACAAAACCTCATTTCTGAGGCTATATCACAAGGGATAGTGGCAGGACTGCAACAGAAGGGCCAATCTCACCCCCTGCCACCCAGTCTGCATATTCAGATCCTAGCACACATGCCATCGCTGCTGGGACCTCCTTCACCACACACACCCTGCCCAGCGCAGATTTGTTTATGGGGGATGAGGATCAGGGGGACCAGGAATTTTCAGATGATGAGGGGATGATACCTGACAGACCTGCCTTCACATGTCTTTTTCGTCCCTCCTTATTCAAATTGCTACTTTATAAGGCCAAAACAATGATCAATATGGGAGTAGCAAAAATTTTCTGCAGAAACCCCCAGGGCCTTCAGGACCCACATGAAGGGCTGTTCTAGGAACCAACCGCTGAACAGGATGTCATTCCTTCTCCAAAGCTGTTCGTTGATGTAATTCAATGACAGTAGAACCAACCTGCTTCCCTTGCAGCTCCCAGTGGGCAGGATAGGAGACTTTTCAGTGTGGGCCTGGATCTGAAGGAGCTTCTACATCTACTGACGGTGGATGCTCCAGTAGCAAATTTGACCTCCTCTGCAATCCTTCCTACAAATATTGTAGATGGCTTAAAAGCAGAGACTAGGAAGGCAGAAATGGCCTTCCGTAAGACGCACCAGGCGTCTTATCCATAAGATGCCCCCAGGCCTGGGTGATTAGACCAGCAACATCTGCCTCTTTCTTTAACCGTGCCTCCTTGCTCTGGCTCTGCCAGTTGCAAGCGAGGCTGCCTCCTGAAGAAACCAGGCTGCACCAAGATGTAAACAAGTTGGTGGCAGCCACCAAATTTTCAGCCAATGCAACACTCAATGTGGCAAAATTCGCATCTCGGGCCCTGGCTTCCACAGTTACATCACGCCGCCTCCTGTGGCTTCGCCACTGGCAGGCCGATATGAGATCAAAGTGGAGATTAGCTGTAGCCCTTTACAAGGGCTCTAATCTCTTTGGGGAGGCATTGGATCCCATCCTCATAGAAAATAAGGACAGGACTATGGAGAGATGGTGGGCCTTAAACTCAATAAGGATAAAACTAAAATAATAGTGAAAAACATGACAGATCTACAAAAGGAAGAATTGGAAGATTTATTAGGCCTCCAGACAGTTAGGAAAATAAAATACTTGGGAATATGGATCACTGCAAGATTCTCCTCATTAAAAGATGATAATTATATCCCCCTTCTGCAGAAAACACACCAAGACCTTGAAAGATGGAAAAAGCTCAAATTGTCTCTGATTGGTAAAATTGCAGCAATTAAAATGAATATTTTACCTAAAATTTTGTTCCTATTCCAAAACATTCCGTTTTCATTAGACAAAAAATTCTTTTTCGACTTGAACAAATACATCAGAAACTTTCTGTGGGAGGGCAAGAAATCGAGGATTTCTTTCAAGATACTCCAAGGGAAAAGGAATTTGGGAGGCTTTGGGCTCCCTGACTGGGAATTATATCAAAAGGCGGCAAAAATGATCTGGATCAAGGAGTGGATCAAGTTACAAGATAGGAGAACCCTGATTTTGGAAGGACATGACCTCCTAGAAGGATGGCACTCCTACCTTTGGGATATAAAAAACAAGAAAAAATCCTATTTCCACAAACACAAAATTAGGGAGACTCTTATTCGCACGTGGGTCGAAATTAGGCAGAGGATTTATACCAAGGTACCCAACTGGCTTTCCATTATGGAAGCGTTGGCGGCACCAAACAGGAGAGATGAGTATAAATGGAGTACATACAAGGACATCCTCGATGAAGAAGGGAAACTTAAATCGCTGGACCTATTGAGGGACCAGGGCCTAAACTTGGATTGGTGGAACTATTTTCAGATTAACTCAAGATTCCAAAAAGATAGAGACAGATTTGGTATAGAGCAAAATACGGATACTTTGACAAAATTATTTGGGGAACAGATAAGAAAATGTTAACAAAAATCTATAACTTTTTATTAGATGAAGATAAGGCAGAGTCCATAGCAAAAAATCAACTGAACATCTGGGAAAAAAACATAGACTAAATTTTAACGATTGGGAGATAGCTTGGAACAGAAACTACAAAATAACCAAATCGACAACGTTTAGGGAAAATCATTACAAATTGTTACACAGGTGGCATCTAGCCCCAGCGAGGCTAGCTAAGATGTTTCCAAATCTCTCTCCCACATGTTGGAAATGTGGAAAAACGGTCGGCACCTTTTATCACCTATGGTGGACTTGCCCTGAGACTAAAAAGTACTGGTCCAAAATCAGACATTGGCTCTGTGAAATAACAGGGCAAGAGGTAGTCCTAGCCCCAGAGCTTTTTCTCTTAGGCATAACCGAAGAAGGCTTTAACAACAATAAAACCCAACTGATAATCCAGATTATAACTGCGGCTAGATTAGCCTTCGCAAAATGCTGGAAAAACAAACTTATGCCCTCAGAAGAAACTCTAATAAATAAGATCCTAGAGTGCGCAGAAATGGCGAAACTGACAAGTGAGTTAAAAAATGAGGACAATTCAAAATATTATGACGTATGGGGTATTTGGTATCACTGGTTGAACAATAAGATGAAAACATGACTCTAGAATTTTGACCTGGCACATGAATTATAGTTATATTGTATAAAATAATGTATAGTTAAGGATGAAGCTTTTTTAATTTTTGTTTCACTATATTGTATAAACACTGCACCTCCGAAAGGAGAGATAGATTGTACATTTTCTTTTTTGTTTTGGAAAACTCAATAAAGTATTTATAAAAAAAAAAAAAAGAAAGAAAGAAAATAAGGACAGGAGGAAAGTGATGCCCTACATGCACGGGCGGGCAGACTGTAGACCCTCCCCTTATTTCCAAAGACAGCCATTTTGGTCAGCTGACACCAGCTCCAATGCTCCACAGTTTCAGCAGATTTACTCCCAGGACCTCAACCATTTTCCAGACAGGTCTACTCTCCGTGATAGAGGCAGACGACAACCTCCTGCCAAGTGGCCATTTCAAGAGTCCAGCAGCAGGACCTTTTGCCAAGGAAAGTGACTACCAGGCCAATCCTCCCATTCGCGGTCGACTATATTTGTGAGCCAATGGGAGGGGACTCCAACGGATGTTTGGGTCCTACGAACAGTGAGGCTAGGCCTCACACTGGACTTGCTCTCCACTCCTCCCAACCGCTTCATCCATTGCCCAGTCCCCAAAAACATCATGAAGAGAAACCTGATGGAAGCCGAGGTCCAACACTTGTTGGACATCCATGCCATTGAGCCAATTCCACGGGGGTCAGGTGGGACTGGGGTTTTATTCGATCCTTTTCCTAGTACCAAAGAGTTTGGGGGGGGGGGTTGGAAAGGAATTTTAGATCTCAAGAAACTCAACACTCACATAGTGTACAAACGTTTCAAGATGCAGTCCCTACAATCCATCTTGGGCTGCATCTGGGAAGGCGATCTGTTAACATCTGTAGACCTCAAGGAGGCTTACCTCCATGTGCCCATCTGCCCTTCCCACCGAAGGTTCCTGAGGTTTTCTTACACAGGGCGCCACTTTCAGTACCTGGCTCTACCATTCGGCCTGTCATCAGCCCCCAGAACCTTCACAAAGCTGCTGGCAGCAGTGACGGCGAATATCAGAGCACTCCCCATCTGGGTGCAGTGCTACCTAGATGACATTTTAATACAGTCATCTTCACCATCTCAAGTGACAGAGGATCTCCAAACCATGATCTGGACTTTTCAGAGACACGTTTTTTCAGTAAATATGGAAAAGAGCCACCTGGCCCCCACCACTCGCCTTCTTCATCTCGGCACATAGATAGACTCCAGAGCATGTGAGGTCTACCTTTCCCAGGACCTCCAGGACAGTATCTGGTCCTTTGTGAGCCAGATCCGGACACTACAGTCTGTGCCCCTGGCTCTCTTGTCACAGCTCCTGGGAAAGATGATTTCTTGCATCACAATTGTTCCTTGGGCATGTCTGCATGCCAGGACTCTCCAATGGTTCCTCCTGCCACACCAGAGAACTGGCAGTAGCAACTCCAAGATCAAGGTGCAGGTCCCACCGAAGGTCCTTCGCTGGTGGACTTCACGTGCCATGAAGAAGGGATGTGTATTCAAGGAGCCCCAGCACATTATAACATCAGATGCCAGCCTGTTTGGCCAGGGCATCATCTACAGTCCCAGATGGTCCAGGGAAGGTGGTCTCTGGTGGATCTAACAAACAATATAAACTGACTGGAGTTCCGGCAATTCATCTGGCTCTACGCTGCTTACAGGAAGCCATTGCAGACCGCCATGTCTTGATTTTAACAGACAGTGTAGCCACCAAGGCCCACATCAATCGCGAATATAGTCAGAAAGAAATCTTTCCCCATTAAACTTGGATATTATCTGTGCTTTATCTTTATCTAAAGCATGCTTATTCTGTTAACTGCAGATTTCATATTCAATTGCCTATTTAATAATCAACTTGCTGTTATTTCTGGTAGATCTTGTTACTAATCAGTAAGTCTATGGGTAAAACTGGGATTCAGACATTATCCTCCTATCTTGTGACTAAAATCCTCAGGGATGGAAGCTTTTCAAGGGCCAAACTGTCAAATCCCAGCCATGACTTAAATAAAGGAAATTATACACAGATGCTTTTCGTCAGTTAAAAAGTGGATCAAAGAAAGATTTGGCCATTTAGAGCACTATTTTAGAGGCACATAAGCCTAATAAATAAATACTTCTCAGTCTTTTTTCAGTTATATAATTGGCAGTTATTGCAGCTTACAGTCCACCTTGGTTAATGCAGGGTTGGACATGCCTAATGCCACATGTTTTAGGACCAAGGCCTGTTGTAAAAGGGAGAGTCCACCAGGAGATAATACAGGAAAAAAGCCTGCAACCTCACTTAACAGATTACATATACACATTACAAATTCCTCTAATCCACACTAAAATACATTGCTACTACAATTATCTTCTTCTCCTGCCTTCACTATATTTCCTAAAGGTTCCTCAGCACATCAGGAAATCGGATAATGTTAAGACAGCTTGACAGGTAAAGATACTTCTGTATCCCTTCCTATGCTCGTATTGATATCAGATTGCAAACATTCTCTCAACCATTTTCCTTTTTTCTGTAAAATATATCGAACAATCAATTTTACATGCATATATTGGCTGGATAGAAGCTAAAGAAAGCCACATTTTTTAAATTATGGGAACCCTTCAAATGTAGGGTTTCTTTCTTTCAAATGTATTTCTTGTATAACAGCATTACAATATTAAATTGGTAATTTGATTTTCAGTCTCTTTCTTAATGATTAATGATTCCCATATGGAATCCATCTCTTTAGCAGCTGCACACCTGATTGGGATTTTTACTGAGTTATCCACTATACCTATAAAATCCCAATCTGATCATCCATTTACAGCTCTGGCATCATTAAGTCTATAGATATCAGTGTATGTATGTATCAGTGGTGGGTTTCAAAAATTTTTATTACTGGTTCTGTGATGTGGCTTGGTGGGTGTGGCTTGGTGGGCGTGGCAGGGGAAGGATACTGTAAAATCTCCATTCCCACCCCACCCCACGGGAAGGTTACTGCAAAATCCCCATTTCCTCCCAATCAGCTGGGACTTGGGAGGCAAAAAATAGATAGGGGTGGGGCAAGTCAGAATTTTTATTACCGGTTCTCCGAACTACTCAAAATTTCCACAACCGGTTCTCCAGAACTGGTCAGAACCTGCTGAAACCAACCTCTGGTATGTATGTATGTATGTATGTGTGTGTGTGTGTTTGCATGAACTTGTCAGTCTTAAAAAAGTGCATTGTTACAGAAGACCTTTTTCTCTTTAGCATAGAATACTTACACGTGCTAAGCAATTTAGGGCAAGACTTTTAAATGCTTTTTCTGTAGCAATTATTTTTATTAGGTTTTGATGGATGGGGGAAATTCAAATCAGTCTTGACTCCTGGGAACTGCCTGAACATGAACTACTACAGTTTTCTTGGCAACTCATTCCAGAAGTGAATGGCCATTGCCTTCTTCCCATGGTAGAGAGTTTTTGACTGGCCCAAAATCACTCAGGGAGCTTCATGCCTAAAGTGGGATTAGACTCATATTCATTTTTTATTTGATGCCTAATTGCTACACCACAGTAGGTATTTAATTAAAATTCCTGGAGACTAATTTATCAGAAATGGAACATTTAGTTACTGATCTACTTTTCCAAGTTCATCACTGCCAGCATATGGAGTGCTAATTGTCATTGTAGGAGACCTGAATATATTACTTACTGTATATTGTCTTGTGTTTTAGTGGTTTTGGCTGTACAATAAACCAAAAGGCAGTATTCAGATGTTCCACCTAAATGAAAAGGAATGAGGGAGATTATTATAGAAGAATTTCTCCTTCTTCCAAACAGAAGCACTCAAGAATAATTATCTGCTGCCTGGTTAATAAGTATCTGAAATTGCTATGTAACTACAGATGGAATGGAGTTGCCCATGATTTCTTCTAGAGTTCATGACTGTGTACTAGAAGGGAGCACAGCAAGTATTCCTGACTGCTTTCTGGACTATCTCATATAACGAACACACACAATCATATAATGCCACAAAAGCAGAAGTTTATCACAGACCAATTTCAATAATGCAGATTGGGAGAATAAACTCATCATAAATTCTGCTTCAGAACCATAAGGAAAAAAATAATACATGGAAGTGCTCAATAGGACTTGGCCCTAGGTTCCTACTTACTATGTAAATGATTTTGGTAAATTGCTATCTTGTAAGCCTTAGTTTCTTCATCTGTAAAACTGGAAATAATTATTTGCCTCTCACGGGATATGAGAGATTGTGTAGAGACAGGGAAAGGAATGGAAGGGAGAATAATCATAAACACCAAGAGACAAAAGGCAACTCCATTAGCAGCTTATCTTATAAATGACAACAGTTCATGGTGCCAGAAACCTGGGTAGAAGCTGTTTAAATATTCAGAGAGCTCTGAACTCATTATAAAGGAGAGTGGGAATTCTTTATCTGATTTCTCAGATTCTGCCTTTAACTCAGACTTGCCAAAGTCTATGGAGTTTTTATTTCTTTGATCTTACCCACCTGTGTGGAGCTTGACCCAGGGATGGCCTGTTCATGAAAAGCATAATTATGTGTCTGCTATTCAATGAATTAAAGCATAGGAATTGACCATGTGTCATAATTTTTGTTGTTGATTCTTAAGCAACTAGATAGATTTCCCCCTGACAATCTCCCTAATCTAGTTTTTTAGGGCTTCTAACACTGTAAATGACTCTATCCACCTTGATGTTAGTCATCTTTTTCTTCTCTTTCTTTCCACCTTCCCCTGCATCAGAGGCTTCTCCACAGAGCTAGATCCCAGATCATTATCCCAGCATAATGTGGGATAAAGTAGGAGCATTTGAGCTAGGTCATTTGTTGCTTGAATGAGAACTCTGGATGCTGTGTTTGATGATCCATTTATTTGTTTTCTTAAAAGATAGGAATAGCAGCTATATATTCTAGGATGTATTCACAGTGTTAATTTACCATATTCCTTTGACTGAAGTGTGTGGAGCAGACCTATAGCCACATTCTCTTGCTTCATTCTGACAAAGATTTCTTCTCATATATTATTTTAATTTCTCATAGAAATTAAAAGAGATGGTTCACTAGGAAATTAATACAATGCAGACAATGGAGTATAATATGCTATAATATATGTGACTGTAGAGTAGCTTCCTATAGAATTTAGAGGAAAGGTATTGCATGAAGAGTTTCAGTTCCAAATAGTCAATGCTACCGTGCATGACTATATTACAACTACCATCCCACCCACAAATGAGGATGGGAGGCTCTTCTTTCTTTTTTTAAAAAAATCAATTTTACTTTATTTGAAACATTAAAATACAAAGTCCCAAAAAAGGAAACAATACCAAAAAAATAAATCTAGAAAAGACTATACAAAAAACCGAAACAAACATGTACATAAATCCCCCCAGTTGAATACTTATAAATAGAGTTCAAAGATAATAACTCCCCGCTCCCCCTTGTAAAGCAGGCATGCAATTGATGAATTTCTACAACACTATTTATCCAACCCACTTAGCCTGATATCTAGCTACTTATATGGAAACATACTTAACAGATAAAACCAATAGCTAAATTAAACTTCAAAACCCTCTGTTAAGTCTATTTATTGTATTTCACTAACAGAAATCCATAACAGCTTCTGGTCCAGTGGTGGGTTGCCCCCAGTTCGGACTGATTCGCAAGAACCAGTAGTAAAACGGGCGGGAGGCTCTGCCCACTGACTCAGACGTCATCATAAGTGATCTGACATACACAGAAGCTTCTGCGCATGTGTAAGTGAAGCGAGCGCACAGGCACGATGCAAACCAGTAGTAAAGGTAAGTAGAACCCATCCCTGTTCTGGTCTACCATAAATTACCACAATCATTGCCTCTGGTCCGTCCAGGATCAAATCAAAGAATTGCAGACAAATGCTGTGTTTGCATTGCAAAATGCTCCATTCAAGCACCCCTGCCTTTTGGAATTGAATTTGAAGTACTAAGCCTTATTTAAAAAACCATAAGAAGTAAATGATTTGGTACAGATGGGTTTTCCTTATTAATAAATAATTCTAAATAAAGATTCCTACATTGATTCATACTAGCATTTAGAGAATTACACCCCTGGGGAAAAGAACAGACAGGAACATGGCAAAGAAGGTCGGGGGGGACTTGTTTGTTGATTATTGGTTGGTTGCTGTTCATCAGAGGAACATAGGGACAGAATAATTACTTTTATGACCTGCAGGATACATTTCATTCATTCATTCATTCAATTCCAATTTTGAGGCCATCCAACTCAGGGGTGGGTTCTACTTACCTTTACTACCGGTTTGCAACGGGGCTGTGTGCACACACTTGTTTCGCTCACGCGCACACGCTCTCTTCTGCGCATGCACAGAAATGTTCTGATGATGTCGGGGTCAGTGGGCGGAGCCTCCTGGTTTTACTACTGGTTCTATAGAACCGGTCCGAACCGGGGGCAACCCACCACTGATCCGACTCCTTGACAAGTCTGGGTGGCTTATAAATACAATAAATGAAAAAATGCATATAAAAGAGAAAACAGAAAAACAGGACAACAAAACTAACCTGATCGAAAGGAGCTCCACAGTCACTCTATCCCAAGCCGTGGGAGCACAACCCTGTCTTTCATAATTACTGGAGCATTATAAGGCCTTCACAAATATGTTTGAGGATATCATTTCAGAGGGCAGTTATTATGCCTGACAAAACAAGCCTTCTGGATCAGGTAAGTTCACTTTGTTTGATATTGCGGTCACAGATTACACCTAGCCTGCTTAACTGCATCAGATAGGAGAAAAAATAGAAAACAAGTGGTCCCTCAGATAATCAAGCTTTATGTTTTATTCAACCTATTGAATTGCACCTGGAAGCCAACTGGTAACCTTTGCAGGTCATAAAGCAGCAGGGTCACATGAACAAAACACACTGTCCCATCACTGCCTGTGTATTTTATATAGTTGTGGTTGGATAAAGATAACGGAATGTTTCTCAGCTTTTTCTGCATGTTGTAAAGCACAACAGTATTGGAAATTAAGGAATGTGGAGGGAGAGAACTATAATGTGTGTACATATCTCTTATTATCAATGATTGCAGCTTTTGATTGCTATTGTTAAAGTGAACTGTGCAAAGCATGGCAGAGATTCCACTAGTAATAGGTCTATTCTGCTGCCCAAAAGTCCTATTGCCTGAACTGTGTAATAGGGTGGCTTTTAAGGGCCCTTGGGGAACTTTCAACTGTAGATGGACCACTTAGAGAAATTGTAGTTGCCATAGCAACCTTTGGCCATCAAAGTTAAAATGCATTTTGAAATATATATATATTTAATGCTGGGAAGATACAGGAGATTTATTATTACTCCCTTTGTTATAGTTAGTTTCTCACCAAGTTGGTTCAAATATTGTCAGGCCTAACCACAAAGACTATTCTTTATTGCTTACACCTAAACTTGCCAGGCTAAAGCTATAATTGGGAAATTTTAAGTTTTGACTACCCTGAACCTTTCTACCCCATTCACTTGAGGATTGTGCAGTCTTCCAGGGGCTTCTCCCTGGAATGTGCTGCCTCATTCCTGGAAGCCAAGATGCAATTGTCCAAGATTTCTCCCCACAACTCCAGCTGCACATTTCATCGCAGATATACCAATATAAGCTATAAGTGAAGAACTTAGCAAAAACTTTTAAACCTAGTTGGAATGATAATGATAGTAATAATATTGTCCCTTTTCATTGAGATATCAAGATACTTTATTTGTGGTAATTCCCTTTATCCTCACAATATAGATCGGCCTAGGATGTAATCTAATGTTGCCTATTGTGCACTGAAAAGATGCCTTGAATTTGGATCTCCCCAATTTAGGTCCCCTATCCTACCTAACCACTATACTGTCCTAGCTCTATGTTTTATGACTCTCAGCAATTTTCTTGCATAAAAAAACCAGGTACCGTGTTTCTCTGAAAATAAGACCTACCCCGAAAATAAGCACTAGCCTGATTTTAAGTGTGCACCTAATATAAGCCCTATCCCAAAAATAAGTCCTAGTATAGATCGTCATCAGCCCTGGGGGGTGTGGCCAGAACCAGAGGGTGTGAGGGCTGATGGTGTCCGGTAGTAGCCACAGCCTGTACAGCACAGGTCAGTTGATTACCTGTCCAAGCAGCAGGCAGAGGCAGAGGGAAGGCAGGCGATCTGGATCTGGACATGCCACGCGGGCCGCAAGAAAGCTGAGAGTCAATGGGATGGAGCAGGCTGACAGCCGCAGGCAAACCGAGAGACACAAAGAGGAGTCTCCTGCGGCTGCCTGCCCACTCCATCCCACTGTCTCTCAGCTTTCCTGTGGCCCGCGCAATGCATCCGGATTGCGTGACTCCTCCCTCATGCCTCTGCCTCCATCTGCTGCAGGTGCCATCATGCGAAGATGAGCCTCCCATGGCTGGCCACCTGCTCAGGCCCACTGACTCTTTGCTTTCCCGTGGCCCACACAGCATGTCTGGATTGCATATCTCCCCTTGCGCCTCTGCTGCTATCTGCTGCTTGGACAGGTAATCAACTCACCTGCGCTGCATGGGCTGCACAGCCCCAGAGTACACCAACCAAAGGGCCAGCAGGCTGCTGCTGCTGCCAGGCAACGTCGGCCCCTGCATGCTCACCACCTTTTGTATGGTGTGGTGGGGCGCCCAGCTGGGCTGATCACTCTGAAATCATGTTTCTCTGAAAATAAGCCCTAGTGCTTATTTTGGAGCCCCCCAAAGTATAAGACTGAATCTTATTTTTGGAGAAACACAGTACAATAACCTAAAACAAGACGAACAAAGATTGTTCTTTTTTTTTTTTTTTAACATAATGTATTTTGAGGAAAATATGTTCCTAAAGTGAAATGGCTTATTATTTATATTAATGAAGAGCCACTCTTTACAATCTTTCATGGTTAAATTAGAATGGAGATTGTTTGCATTAGTGCTATATTAAGTTCTAATAATTAAACATTCCCTTAGAACGATGTTGTCTGGTAAATAATTGGCATTTTTAACATGTATGGGTTCATTCACCTTGATCAATTGCTGAACTTCTCACTTCACATTCCATGGTCCATACTTCCTCTAATTGTGCTCCGGCCAATGTCCTATGTGCTTCATCATTCTCAGACTCTTAACCAAGTAGTTGATTTAGTTCTGTGAATTGGAAGAGGGCATTTAAAAGCAATATTGTTGGTTACTGAGTCCATCTTCATATTCCACAGCTTTGACAGATCATTGCCAGTATTGCTGACAAATAATGCCAGTTGCATTTAGGAAACTCTGTAATTATCACATACTTGGACTGGATCATAGCAAGCAATATTTCAACCTGACAGAGGTTTAACTCACTGGAGATTGATTGGGTCATGATGATGAAATCTTATGGACCTCATCCATCAATATATCACAACTTCCAGGAAAATCAAATATAACACATGCCCTATTTTATATATGGAACAAGATACTATTTGTGACTGGTCATATTAGAATATTTGAAATTCTGAATTGCTCTTGATTGGGCACTTTCAGTATGGATGTTATTTATTATTTGATTTGATTTTTGGTATTATCCTACTCTGTTCACACAGCAAGAACAACGACATAAAAATCAATGAAATTCAATAATTTAAGGTAAATTACAAAATAATTATAACATGGCAGTCCAAATGACACTTTATATATCAAGTGATATATATCACTTGATATATATATATCATCACAAATAGGGGAGTCCCATCTATCCTACCCCAAAGCCTGGAAGGACAGTCAGATTTTGAAGGGCTTCTGGAACATCGTCATCATCATCAGGAGTAGAGACTTCATTCCAGAGACCATGGACTACCTACATAAAAGGTACTCTTATTCTCCAAAGCACCAGAGGGCAGAACAAGAAGTAATGGGTGGACGTTTGTTAAAGAGAGATCAAATCTAGAAATAAGGAGAAATTTTTTGCCAATGAGAACAATTAATGTAATGCTTGCCTCCTAGAATTGTGGGTGCTCCATCTCTGGAGGTTTTCAAAAATAGACCGGACAACCATTTGACTAGGATTATATAAGACTCCTACCTTGAGCAAGGCATTGAACTACAAGTTTCTTTCAGACCTATGATTTTATGTTCCACATTCTGTGTTTCCTGTGGTCCCAAAATATGACATAATTTAATCAAGGGGAATCATAGCACACCCACTTTGCCAGATGGTATCAGCTGAACATAAACCACAGGTTTATAACCAGGCTGTATGCCATGTAGGGCTTTCAAGCAAATAACCAGCACCTTGACGCACACTGGCAACCAATTCAGCTTGCAAAGCAGAGGAGTCACGTAGGCATGCTGAGGCTAGTCCATTGCTAATTATGCTACTGCATTCTAAACCAATTGGAACTTCTGAGTGGCCTTCAAGGGCAGCCCCATGTACCATGTTGCAATAGTTGAGCTGTGAGGTACAAGGGCCTAAGTGACTTGAATGGGAATTGTAAGTTCAAGAGGACTGCTAAATTCTCATGAAAAAAAAAAAAATCCAGGGACCTTAAGTTTATCTTGACTACTTCAGAAAATTGCTAGGCATTTAGATAGATGCATTAAGAAACGAATGGTTTACTGTCCTGGATTGTCAGACTGTTAGATGATGCATCTGATCACTGAATCATAGTACTGGGGAAGTAATCAGTAAACAATTCGATGGATATTATTGTTTATGATGAAAGAGTAGGAAAACCAATAAGAAAATAAGAGTGCTAAGAACTCTGAATGAGGGATGCATCATTAACAGTAGTTTCTAGAATGGATCTTGGAAAATATAAACATGGAAGAAAAAAGAAATTATGTGGGATTAAAATAAGTGTAGAAAGAGAAAATATGACTGCTCCAACAAAATGAATTGAGTGGACATAAGGAAAGAGGAGGGAGAAGGTGCCTGGTATAAAGTAGAAAGAATGATGTTATAGATTTGCCATGTAAGAGTGTGGTGATGGAAGTAAGAAATGTGGAAATTGAAAGACATGTTGCAGTGTGTAACAGAAATGTTTCGATTTGAATTATGAGAAATATGAGTATGAACGCTTCTGCAGAGATAAAATCAAATAAGCCATTGATGCGAGGAAAACAATAAAATGATAATTGCAAAAATGAGAGTGGGAGATATCTCACTGTGAATATAGAGAAAAGGTTGCAAATAATGTAGTAATAAAGAACAAGGAACAGCTAAAGTTAGAAAAGGAAGAGAAAATGCAGAGATCTCAGTGGAAATAAGCAATTGTTTTGGAAAAGGGTGAATGATGTTGTACAGTAAATACCCAATGGAGTGAATGGAATTGAAAATAAAAACTATAAAATGATTTGGGATGAAACTGAAGTGTGGAAATGTTGGAAGGGATATTTTAGAGATTTATTATTTGTATTTATTTTACTTCTTTTTTACATTCCTAAATCACTCATCTCCTCTCAAAGAAGGACTCTTGATATATGTATGGCAGAGAGGGCTTGTTGCAGACACCTTCTTTATGGGACATTTATTTTTTTTATTTGTTAAATTTATAAATAAATTTATAATTATAATTTATTTATAAATTCTAATCACTCATATCACTCTGAAAAGTGAATCTGAAAAGTGACTCTACAATTAAAATATTTAATGGATCCCAGGTCGTGGCCTTCTCTGCCATGGCGCCTGCCTGATAGAACATTCTCTCCCCTACAGTAAGGTTAGCACCATCCCTGTTAATGTTCAGGAAGTCCCTCAGGACCTGGTTATGTCACCAGGTTTGGGGTCACAGAAAAGTGGCAATATTTTAACCCCTATTGTAGTTGAAATGGGGTTGTTATAGGTGCTCCCTCTATTTATAGTTTATATACTCTAATTTTAAAATATTTTTAATAATGCTTGCCCATGTTTTTATAATGATTGTTTTTACTGCTCACTTCTGGTGAGATGAGAGGCAGTATAAATTTGATAAATAAATAAAAATTGAAGTCTGAAATTAAAGCAAACGTTATGAATGTTATTGGTGAAAAGAAAGTGAGAATGTTGAAAAAATGGCAAGGCTGCATCTGGAAAAATGTTAAGAAAGAGATGTGGGTTTGTTTATGTAAATTAATGTATGTGTGAAGACCACATTTCCATCTGATTGGAATAATTTTGTAATTCTGAAAGAGGTGACAATCAGAAAAAATTGGGAAGTACAATGAGGCTTTGTGCAGATCAGAGTTTTTTTCTTCTTCAGTTGGTCACTGTGTATAAATATGAGATGGTACACTTCTCACATGTTTGTTGATTTAGAGAAAAAGTACGATACATGCATAGGTTGAATTAATGGACAATGATTTGTTAATGTGTACAATTAAACTGGTATATTAGGGCAGTAAAGCATGTCTGAGAATGGGGAATGCTAAATAACGGTTCAGTATTGAGAACATAGAAGGGAACAAAATGTATATTTATACTTTATTCCAAAATCTAGGTCCCTGGATATTTGATGGAAAGTTCAACATCATTCAAAGCATGAATAAAATATATGCACCGCTCAACATTTTATTTTCTGTTTGCTTAATTCGGTATATATTTCTGTTCACCTTCAGCATTGAGGAAGGAATAGAAAAAGAATATGGAGTTATCCACTGCTTCTTTAATATGAATTAATACATGAGGAATAGGCATGGTAATATTACAGATGTTAACTGTCATTCTTCCCTGAATAGCAACAGGACATGGAATCTTAGATACTGCTTTTAAAGATAACTAATATTGTATCCTACCATCTAAATAAAATGCATCTATATAAATCCATATAAATGTATAAGTTATGGTATGTTTACGACATATTAATGATTTAGGAATACTGTGAACAGAAACAAAAATGTATTTCCTAAGGAGATCTTTCCGTTCTGTTTTTCATTACATATTTTCCATTGCATGTAGCAATGATGAACTAATTTTTTTTCAATAACAATGTAGGTCCCTAACAATTCTCCAAAGACTTTAAAATATGTGGAATGTTTCCAGAGGTCCCAATAGTCATTGTTATAAAGGTCAAATTATTGTTCATTTTAATCTAGTCCTGGTGAATCCCCACTGTCTTCTCATGTAAAAATATCAAGAGGCTGATAGATGCATGGTCACAAAGATAATTTTTTAAATGCATTTATTTGTATTTGGAGAAATGAGAAGCTGGGTTAAAAGAAAGGATAACATATAAAAATAGCTAAAACCCTGGGAGGTCTTAAAGTTGTTAAGATGGGACAAATAGGTAGAAAAACCTGGGGCTATAGAAGTGTATGCAGAAATGCTAACTGTAGCACTTATATCACAGAGAAAATGTTATTCTCTTGAATATGGTAAATGTTAAAAATGAACCGTTTACTCCTGTCCAAGAGAGAGAGAGAGAGAGAGAGAGAGAGAGAGAGAGAGAGCGCTTTGCCACATAGTAATCCTCTGTTACTGAAATGGAACTCTCATTGTTTTCTGAATGCCTGCTTCTCTCTGAAATGAGAATGAAAGTTATACAGTACATGGATCTTAACATTTTAACAAAGAATGTAATTTATGGTGTGCTAAGTTTAAAGATAGGCAGTATTATTTTTCCACTGTGTAAGGTCTTTTTTCAGCTCAATTTAGAAGTTGAGTTTTGTATGCATCCAAACTTATATAACATTTATCCTCTGTAATTTATTGAATTCCTGGAATTTTAATGTTTAAACTGGCAGCCTTTGTAGAGATAAATAATTTCTGTACAATAGAGTTAGCTTAAATGAATAATCCAAAGAAAGCAGTGAAGTGTGACTAACTCTGATGAAATTTATTTCTAATTTGAGTTGGAGACATACAGATGCTTCATTTTTGTATGATAAATAAAAGCTATTATGAACAGTTAATTAATATAAACACTAGACATAATTGGAATTTTGTGAAAGGCCTACAGAAAAGTCTGAGCTATTGAAATGAAGAAACAGAAGGTAGAAATCAGTATTGTAAATCTGTATCTCAAATCTATTACCCAAATGAAGCTTGTACAATTGTAAACCCCAGTTGTGGTTGACTGATTTTACATTATTATTGTTAATCAGTGGCTAGTATATTTCAGACTAGCAATATCTATAATACAGCCATTCCTTATCTACATCCCTTTCTAATTTAAACATTCCATTTGGATATATCAGTTTGTATCTTATGAAACATGTATACATGACTTATTTTTTCAAAGGACTGCAGTGTATTACTTTTAAATTAAAAATCCTATAAACAGAAAGTATTTCTACAGATTTTCTAAATGCAAACACAGTGAACACAAAAGCAGGATGTTCTTTAATCTGGAACAGCATGCCTAATAAACAAGCTTTTGACAATGGAGGCATTTACAGAAAGGTCTCTTCTGCAGATACTGATAGCAAAACAAATTTGTAATGGTAGAAATGACACTTCATATTCTCAGGCCCTAGTTTGTTTAGGCCTTTAAAGAATAATGCAGTGCCTGAAGTTATGAGCAATTGACGAGTGATGTAACTTGTTTCTGGAACTTTGCATTTTGCTTTATCTGAAACATCTAAACATTTTGAAAGGGTATCCTAGGGAGATCATATTAAAATGAGTAAGATAGAACGTAATTGAGGCACAGATAATGTTTGCCAAATACGACTGAGAAATGGTCACAGATGATGATGTAATAGGTATAACTATGCAAATCCATTCCTCGCCATTGAAACAAGATGATGATTTTTGTGCCAAATCGTTGACAGTCAAATTGTTCTCTAAGACTATGGCCTTACCTGTCTTCTTAAACATTGTTCCTTAAATCCAGTTTCCTACTGACTACCTACATTGGATTTAATTTTAGCTTCAATAATCCATTCTCCAATTTAGATGACTTTAAAAGATAGCAATTGCTTTCTTGCTTTTTTAATATTTCTCATAGTTATCATGGATCCTTAATATTCCAATTTCATTTTATTGATGGTATTTACAATTTTCATATCTTTGTTCCTATACTGTGTAACAAAGTTGATTGCAGAATCACTTGACTATTTCCACAAGAATAAAATTATTTCATTTGGGTTAAGATTAAGAAAAAATAACTATATCATTTTTAATAATGATTTAATCTATAGGTGACAAATTTTGCAGAACAACTGCTAACAGCAAGCTTACCCAATCAAAGCTGGAATGAGGTTTTGACAGGACTTTCATTTTGCCTTTGCAAGCCTAATCAACTCTTTTAAAAAATCCTTCTAATTTAATTTGCATGACTTTACAACAGCTACAAACTCTATTCTTTCCTAACAGTTTAATAACTGTCTTTTTACTATCTGTGATAATTACTTCTATCATTTTACTGGATGAGTTACATAGGATTGGAGTACTATTAACGCACTGCATTAGTTCTCTGAATTTTTACAACAATTGACAGTCTCTAAGCAATTATATAAAAGCAAATTCCAGCGAGTAAGATTAAAAGAAAACTAATTCATTCTTTAAATCCCAGTTATCATGTATCTTATTTAAAGTGCTTTTTAAAAATCAAGCAGAAATTATTAAAGTTTTCATTTTTTAAAGGTTTTGCATAGTTTAAACAATTTTTGGTGCTATAATATTACTGAAATAGTTTTATTATGAACTTTCAGATCTCTTTGTAATTATATCAAGGAAATGTTCCAAACTAAAGACTGGGCATATATTTTCCACAAATCATTAAATTAATTATCTGCCATTCCTAAATTTTCTTCTGGAAAAATTCTTGGTAATTTGTGAGACTGAATAGCAAACCACCCTTATCTATTGTCTGTCTGTCTATCTGCATGTCTGTCTGTCTGATTAATTTATATGGCCACTCACCTTATAAATAGTATCTCTGGGCAGCATAAATAAGCAAATAAAAACAACACACATATAAAACAGTCATTATAAAAATATTATGTCATTAAAATTAAATATTATAGAAATTAAAAATATACAAACCCCAGGTAGAGGGAATTCTTGAATATGGAGTCCTCCAGAGGTGCTGTGACTACCTGTGGTAGAGTATTGTCTGGATTCCCAAGAGGGAGGGAGTGCATTCTAGAGGAGCAAAAGTCAGAGCAGTTTAATTTGTGTGAGAGAAAGGGAGTGATGATGGCTCCTCCCTAGTAGTTGCTAGAGTATATGTAGTATGGTGCAAGTAGCCTGCTTTAGGTTTCTGTCTGTAAATGGGAACAATAAAGGAAAGTGCTTGGAAGAATCTCAACATATCTTTCTTGATTTTTGGAGCCTGATGCTACCACATATGAAATTCCCAGAAAACATGATGAGAACTCTGAGAATTAATAGCACCAATGCCACTAATGAGTAGCACTTTATCAGTGAAGAAGTAAAAGAGAAAATTTGAGAGAGAAAACAATATTGAATGGGCAGCATATTGCAAAGGATTCTAAAACGCATCTGCAGTTGATGAACAGCTATATACACTGCTCAAAAAAATAAAGGGAACACAAGCCGAAGACATCCGAGATCTGAATGAATGAAATAGCCTTATTAAATACTTTGTTTGTTACATACAGTAGTTTTGTGTTCCCTTTAGTTGTTTGAGCAGTGTATAAACTACTGTATGTAAAGAACAAAGTATTTAATAAGGCTATTTCATTCATTCAGATCTCAGATGTCTTCGGCTTGTGTTCCCTTTATTTTTTTGAGCAGTATATATAGTCCAATTGTTCAGGAATACAAATATCTTCAACAGTGCCATCTTCTAAATGGAAATCTACCCCCTCCCACACATACACACTTTTTTCTGGGCAGTCTTTTCCACTATTTTACATTCTCATTCTCATTCATAACTCATTTATGAAGTTCTTCTCTTGTTCAAGGTTAGCTACCAACTGTATTGTGAAGTCTGTGGATGATAAAACAGTGGTGGGCCTCATTCGAGATGATGATAGTGCTTATAGGGAGGAGGTAGGGGGGTTGATGGACTGGTGTAATAACAGCTTGGCTCTAAATTCAACATTTAGAGAAATCCTCGTCGAATTCGGGAGAGGCAGAAACAGACAGACATTTATGTGTATTAATTGTCGATATGCTTAGTAATATTTAGTTTCTGGGAGTGCAGCTAACAAGTAGGTTACCTTGGTCACTCAACAGTGAAACACTGGTAAAGTGGGCACAGCAGTGACTGCTTTTTCTGTGTCATTTGAGAAGAGCATATCTTCCTTCCCCTGTCCTCTCCACTTTCTATAGAGGGACAATTGAAAGCATCCTGTCATAGTGTATTACTGCTTGGTTCAGAAGTGTTACTGCTTCGGACAGGGAGGCTGTGCAGAAAGTTGTGAGGATGGCAGAAAAGATTATTGGAAGTTCACTTCCTTCTATCCATATAAGTGCTGCTTGACCAGGTCCATAGAGTTGTCTTTGAACTTTACACATCCCATGTATGACTTCATGGTATCCAAAGCAGAACAACTAGATTCTGTAACGGCTTTGTTCCATATAGCATCAACCTTGTTAACTCTCAAGACTCTTTTTTCTGCTACCGTATTTCCCTGAAAATAAGACTGGGTTTTATATTAATTTTTGCTCCAAAAGACACATTAAGGTTTATTTTCCAGTTAGGTCTTATTTTTGGGAAAATATGGCAGTAAATGCATCCATCTGGCTGACAATCTTAAACCAGGGCTTATTTTTGGGGTAGAGTTTATATTATGAGCATCCTGAAAAATCATGCTTATCAGGCTTATTTTCCAGTTGGGTCTTATTTTTGGGAAAACATGTATGTATTCAAAATGATCTGTGACTAATATAAGTTTTGGTTGCTTTTTATATAACTTGGCATTTTTGGCCCTGCTGCTGTTATATTGTTATTGTTATTCTTGGGATGGTATCTTATCTTATCTTATCTTATCTTAGTTTAGTTTTGCTTAGTTTTGCTTATCTCTTACCTTCTTCTCATTCCCTATAACCCTTTGAAAAATCTCAGGATTTCTACCAATTTTTTTGCAACCCAAGGATGATTATTTCTTTCTCATCATTCCAAATTTTTTTAACATCAACAATATATTGCATTTATATTTTGTGGCATACTATATTGCCTTTTACAATATTGCTCAGATTTATTTTCTTTGTTTTCTCTTTTCCTTTAAGATGGGTATGGAAAGTATTACATTTTTGTATGCATTAGCACAAAATAATATTGTCTAATCCAACTAAATCATTTCTAACATTGCATTTCTAACATTTCCCAATTTAACATGCTGTCCTTTAAGACTGAAATTATTCTCTGTCTTTTAAGTAAACAGCATCAAGAGAAAGAGATAAAAAAAGCATTGTTCTTTTATTTGGCTTTGGCTGACTTAGGCTTTGCATTTGGTTCATCATGCTTCATTGGTTAGGTGAGCAAGTTCATGCTCACCTAACCAATGGAGGCATCATAATCAGTGAATCTGATCATAATCCTTTCTAGTATGACTCTGGTCTGACTCATAATTGCTGTTAAAAAAGCAAGTTCTCCCACTTGATTTTTCCTCCAAATAAAAGCAGTGTGCACTCAGCTCTAGTCTCACTCTGTCTCCCAGCCATTGGATTCAGTGACCCATTACTTTCCTTTCCCCTTATAGGCACACAAGAGCTCTATTCTGCAAGCTACAACCATGGTCTCAGCTGTTGTAAAAAGTGCCTGGATCCAAAAAGGCTGCCATGTACTTGTTTCAATATCACAGCTAGCAGAAGCTTTTTAACAGAAAAAGAAGGAAAGGCGTCTTCACACCAGGTGGCTTCCCTCGTAACAACTGTTCATATTTTTTTTTGCAAATAGATAAATCACATATCATGCACTAACAAAGTGGAATGGGCAGCAGAAAGCTAGCAGCTTGTTTTCTTTGGGTGTGTATGTATGGAGAGGAATACTGCATTTTCTTTTTTGGTCCTATATGTTGGCATCTCAAAGTGCTATTTAACTCACGTGTTGGCATTCCTGGGGGAAAAAATATTGGTCTATGGCATTCACTGTCCTCAATATTTCAAGGCAAAAGTGAACTCAACAGATATTTATCTTTAGACTAAAGAAGTTTTTCCCAAACCTACTGTAAGGGGTGTGTGGTGGTGGGGAGTGGATTTGCTGTCCTTCTCCAAAACAACATTAATTCAATGATTTAGGGCACTGATAAATACATCTGTTTATTAAATGTCAGTGGGTTGACTTCATTATCTTTACTTTTGAAAATAATTTTAAAAAAAATATTGCTGTGTTTTTCTACATTTGAATGTTTGAACCATAATAAAATGTTCTTCCATTGTGTAGTTTTCATTTTTTCCTAGAATCTAATGGCAATAACTGTCACAGAAACCAATTTAGGAACACTCAAAATGCTATATTAGTATTTTTTTCGCCAGACAATGTCATACGAATTTCATGCTAAATTCAGATTTTAGTTTTGCTTAATGCTTGTACTGTAAGATATGTATCAGGTTCTAATTAATGTACCCATCGCAAATTAAACTCCGAGGCATTCCATTTCCTCAAAGAACAAATTTATTTATATACATCCTCTTGGCACAAACTGATAGAAAGCCAGTACTAAAAGTTCCCGGGCTTTCCACCCAACTTAAAGTAAAAGTTTCTCATTTTTCCAAAACAAATCGTCACACTGTCCAATTGTGACAAGAGCTGGTTGCTTGCGAGTTCTCTCCTCCTCATCTGGCTAGCCAGCCATTGGAATGCATCAGACTCATCGGTTGACTATGTTGTTTTGGCTGAAGACTCCATCCACCTCTGCTCTCCCACTTCTGTGTCAACCTGAATTCATTTGGGAATAACCCATGATAGAAACAACCCCACAACCCGGTCAGATTCAGGCTTGACAATATGTGTGGCAACAGGTTTAACAGGAACCTGTGGAATCTGCTGGGTATAGTAACTATGCTGCTGCAATCGAATCTGGCATGTTTGCAATCTTTTTTTTTTTTTTTTTTTTGCCTATATTTTGTAGACACCATTGACAGGAATACAGACACCAACAGAAAGAGTTCAAATGAAAAAAAAAACAATGATAAACAAAGTCAGTTAAATTCTGCTGGGTCCCTCAATGCCATTATATCAGTCATTGAAATTATTCTAATACTTTCGTTAATGATTTTGAATAAAGGAAATTTGTATGTTTAGATGACTTGGAAGTCATTGCTTAATATATAAAACTTGAAAATTTATACAGGATGAAGTTAATCTCTTGAATGATTATGTAAGAATGCTGAATACCTTAACATTCCACTGATTTTAGTTTTTGTTGCTCTAGATTTTTCATTTTTTACGTTAATTAGATTGACTGATTGCACTAAACCATTCTTTGTTTATTTATTTATTTATTTATTTGATTTATATGCCACCCTTCTCCAGAGACTCAGGATGGCTTACAATGCGTTAAGTAATAGCTAAAAATCACTTTTTAGATTTTTATGTTGTGTGAATTCAACTTGTGTGGTTTGGAAGTTAGCGTTTATCCATAACAGCTGATTATTTTAGTTTACTTTATTGCCATTGCACCTCATACAACGAAATTAAATGCCATCTTCAGTGTACAAACTATAAAAATAAAACACAAACACACATCCTTCACATTCTATACAATTGAATTGAAAATCCGATATTGCATTAATATTGCACTATATAGTAGAATTCAATATAGTTACTGCCCTGGGATAGAAGCTGTTTCTTAGCCTATTTTCGTTGTTTTTATTCTCCTGCACTCTGCCAGATGGTAATAGTTCAAGAAAAGGGTGCCCAGGATGAGATGGATCTTTAAGAATGTTTTGAACTTTCTTAAGGCAGTGGGAGCTATAAAGCTCTTCCAAGAGGGGAGAGGGCAACCAATGATCCTCTGGGCAATGACATTAACCTTTTGGAGTGCTGTCCTATTTGCCACGTATTGGCAAACCATACACAGGTGCAGTAAGTTAAAATACTCCCTATGGTGCAGCAATAGAAGGTCACCAGCAGTTTTTCATTCAGTTGTTGTTTCCTGAGAAGTCTCAGGTAATATAATCTCTGCTGGGCCCTTTTGACCAGTGCTGCAGTGCTGATTATGACTTATTCAACAAACTAATGCACTAGTTCTAAGTGAGCGAGGGGCCAGTGGTCAGGTATGGTTAACTGCTCTGATCTAGCTGGATCGAGTCTGACAATTGAGAAGCTCCTCCTCCTGTCACTGCTTCCCTTTCTGACTCGATCTGATCTGGGTCAGATGCACCCAGCTACCTTTCCACTGATTTTATCTCTAATTGCCTCTTTTTGGCTTGTTCCTTGTTTCTGGGCTGCCAGCGTGAAGGACTTCGGTCCGATCCCGCTGTAGACCGCTTGCGGTGAGTGGGATTGTGGCTCCCTGTTGTTGAGCCTTTCCCCTGAGCAGCGTGAAGGGCTCACACCCAAAACCGCTGCAGGAGCCTCCCCGTTATCGGGTAGCAGGCTCCTCTCTTTGTTCGCCTGGCGCTTTGAATCCGGCGCTTCTGGCCGCTGCAGCTTGAATCCGACAAGCTAAAACAATGAGAGAGCAAGCGTCGGCATGTTGATGTGGGCACCGCCAACGGCTGCAGCTTTATTCCGGCGAGTCGGGCGACTCCCGACTCTGCTGAAGGCAGGGTCTCGCTGACGCTTGGCTAATTGAGCGCTCTGCACCAGCGGCGTCTCCTGGGGTTTTTCCCCATATGCCCACCTGCCATCTGGTTCTTTCGGAGAAAGGAGCGGCGGCACGGACACCTCCCGGCTTGGTAACGACATTGGCAGTGACTGGGGGGGGTGTAGAACAGTCGTGCTCGCCATTTTTGGCTGCCTTGCCTCTCCTCCGAACGAGCAGTGGCCGCCATTTTGTTGTGCCTTGTGGCCGTTAGAGGCCCGCAACAACTCAGCGAGATTCAAGATGGCCGCTAGTTCTTCTAAGGCTCCCAAGCGCTCTTCTCTGGAGGACGCAATCCCGGGTCCTTCTACCTCTGGCTCTGTTAAGCGGACCCGGAAAACCCATTCCTCCAAGGAGGAAAAAGCCTCAGCAGCCAGAGCGAAAGAGGAGCTTCGATTGCATCAGGCAATCGAACGCTCCATTCAAAAGGCCCTTCGGGAGGCCTCGATCAGCGAGCTCCCTGCCCAGCCTGCCCCAGAGCCTTCGCAGTTGGGGTCTGTCTCTCAATTACCCCCAACTCCAGCCTCTGCTGGTCCTGTTACAGAGTCTCCTCCGGTCCTGCCTCCTTTGTCCCCGGATGGGGATTCCTATGCCTCCCCCTCACAAGGGGCTGTTCGGGAGGCCCATTTTGGTCCGCAGTCAGATCCTACCCTTCCCAAGCCTGCCTCTCCTCCTCCCTTGGGGGCCCCTGTGGTGCCACCCCCCACTCAGGCCTCAGGGGGCGCTCCTGTTGGTTCCTCCATTTCACCTGAGTTGGCTTCATTCATACAAGAGGCCATCCAAAAAGGGGTTCAACTGGAGTTACAGCGCAGGACCTCTTCGTGGGTTTCTGGTTCTGCATGTCGAGGGTTCTCAGTTAGCTGACACCCAGGCTCACGCCGGAGCAGTGGCTCCCTCTGTGGCTTCCTCTGGCCATCTTTCCTTTACGGAAAAGGAAGCCCGAGACTTGGACCTCTCTGACGATGAGGATTTAGTGCCTGACCAACCGTCCTTCGTGGGACTTTTCAAGCCCCAACTTTTCAGGTCCCTTTTGCATAAAGCCAAAATTACCACCCATTTGGGTTCATCACATTCTCTCGCTCCCTGGGGGGAGGATTCAGCTCCTGCTGTGCCACTTTTTGAGGAGCTGGCTGTCGAATGCGAAGAGATTCCCGGCCCTAAACTCTTTAGGGACGTTCTCAAGAAACAGTGGGCGGCGCCAGCTTCGGGGCCTAACCCCAATCAGCTGGACAGGCGACTTTACAATTTTGCCCCAGAGGTCGCCTCTCTCCTTCAAATTCCTGCTGTTGATCCTCCGGTAGCAGCCTTGTCTGCTTCCTCCAATCTGACAGGCCCACCTGAAGACAACCTCCGGCCAGAGGACAACGTCTCAAACAGTCCCTGTTGAAGACCCATCAGGCCTCAACCTGGGCAGCTAAATCAGCCATGGCCCCCTCATTTTTTAATAGGGTGTCCATCTTGTGGCTCCGCCAATTGCAAGACAGGCTTCCTTTGTCGGATACCAGGTCACAACAGGACCTTAACAAAATACTAGCAGCATTAGAGTTTTCCGCTGACGCGACGTTAAACTCATCCCGTTTTGCAGCTAAGGCGATTGGGTCTTCTGTGGCCTCTCGCCATTTACTTTGGCTCCGCAATTGGCAGGCGGATGCCAAATCAAAGTAGCACCTCGCCACTTCTCCTTTTGATGGTCCATCCCTTTTTGGGGCCCCTCTAGAACCTTTGTTAATAGAATCAAAAGATAAAAGGCGAATCCTGCCCAATGTATCCCGCACGTCGGAGCAGCGCCCCCCCCCGCTGCTCCCTTTTGTTCCTTTCGCCCCTTTGACTCATCTTACTCAGGGGCTCAGTCACCGAGGGCCTTCCCGTTCTGCTCCCGACCCCCAGACCGCCAGGGTTCCCAATGCCAGAGAGGGCATTTTAAGCGCCTGTTCCGAGGTGGCCGTGGACGTCCCTTCCGCAGGTCACGATGACTGCACGTCCATCCCTCCCATTGGGGGCCGCCTGGCTCTCTTTGCCGGCCAATGGGAGGTGATAACAATGGACGCTTGGGTCCGGGAGACGGTCAGGTGGGGCCTCTCCCTGGAATTCCTCTCCACTCCTCCCGACAGGTTTCTTCGATGCCCCCTTTTGCGGGATCAGTCGAAACGGCTCCTGCTGGTAGCAGCCATTCAACATCTTTTGGAGATTCGGGCCATCGAACCGGTACCACAGGAGCAGCACGGACAAGGCTTTTATTCTCGCCTGTTCGTCATTCAGAAATCCTCGGGGGGCTGGAGAGCCATTCTGGACCTCAAGTCCTTGAACCACTGGGTTGTTTACCGGCGGTTCAAGATGCAGTCTCTCCAATCCATCCTGGAGGGTATCAGGGTTGGGGACTTCCTCACGTCAGTCGACCTGACAGAGGCTTATCTACATGTTCCCATCCATCCGGCTAACATCAAATTTCTCCGGTTTTGTCATGCGAGTTGCCACTACCAGTACCGTGCACTCCCATTCGGTCTTTCCTCGGCTCCCCGAGTGTTCATGAAATTGATGGCCGCTTTTGCGGCCCACCTCTGAACATGACTGGTTCGCATCCAGTTTTATCTGGACGACCTTCTCATCCAGTCGAGCTCGGAGGCCCTCGCGCATCAGGACCTGGACACCACCCTCCGGGTTCTGACGGCTCATGGCTTCTTGATCAACCGGGCCAAGAGCCAGCTGGTACCAACGACCTGCATCCAACATCTCGGGGCAATTATCGATACGGTCGAGAGCAGGGTCTATCTCTCCCAGGAGCGTCTGACCAGCCTGCGGTCTCTGGTCAGCTCTGTCATTCCGGGGAGCTCTGTCTCCCTGGCGACACTTTCTCAACTCCTGGGAAAGATGGTATCATGCATCGGCATTGTACCATGGGCCCTGCAGTGGTTTCTTCTCCCGTATCAGAAGAGCCGCATATTGGCCTCCAGCCAGATGGTCCGCCTTCCCCCCCCATGTTCGTCGATCCCTTCGATGGTGCTCGTCCCCGGCCCTTCTCAAGGGGAGAGAATTCAGGGAATCCAACCTACTAGTCTTGACTACGGATGCCAGCCTTCACGGCTGGGGGCCCCATCTCCAATCCTCCATGGCCCAAGGTCGCTGGACTGGTCGCTGGACACAACATAAAGTGGTTGGAGCTCCGAGCCATCCACCTGGCCCTCCGAGTCTTCAAGGACATAGTTCAGGACCAACACATTCTTGTCCAGACGGACAACGTGGCCGCCAAGGCCCATGTAAATCGCCTGGGGGGGACCCGCTCTCATCTCCTCATGGAGGAAGCCGAGAGACTGGGAGCCTGGGCGGAGTCTCACTTGAGGTCCCTCTGGGCCTCGCATATCTCTGGACTTGTCAACACTCAGGCCGACTGGCTAAGCCGCACCGTGGTGGACCACGGCAAATGGCAGCTTGACCCGCTCTGTTTCACCGGATAACGTCTCGATTTGGGACACTGACAGTGGACCTCCTTGCGACGCGGGACAACCGCCAGACGGAGCGCTTCATTTTGAGATTCCTGGACCGGTCAGCGGAGGTGGTGGACGCTCTTCACTGCCGTTGGCCCTCGGGCCTCCTCTACGCCTTCCCCCCCTTCTTCTTTTACCCAGGATCATCCGGAAGCTTCTGGCAGAGAGGGCGGAGCTGATCCTCATCGCGCCCCACTGGCCCCGTCGCCCCTGGTTCGCCGATCTTCAGGCACTGTCGGTCCTCCCTCCATGGCGTCTTCCTCCTCCCGACGTCATCCTTCGCCAAGGCTCGCTTCTGCATCCCGACGCCGGCTGGCTTCAGCTGACCGCCTGGCGGTTGAGTGGCAACTCCTGACGGACTCCCACCTTCCGTCCTGAGTTGTTGATACCATCCTCGCTGCCCGTCCGGCCACGATCCGGATTTATGAGGCCACGTGGCGTTCCTTTGCGACTTGGTGTGAGTCTCGGGGCCAGGATCCAAGCCTGGCCTCCACTGAACAGGTACTGATTTTTCTCCAGAAAGGGTTGGATGCGGGCCTAGCTCCTAACACATTACACAGGCAAGTAGCCACTCTACCATTCTCTGTTGGGGTTCTCGGGGGTCCCTGGCTGGCTGCCCCCTCATTCATCTCTTTTTGAAGGGGGCTACGAACCTTCGTCCTTCCCCCGTCCACCGGTACCCGACCTGGGATTTACCAAAGGTTCTCTCAGCTCTTACACGGGCTCCCTTCGAACCTCTACGTACGGTGGGCTTACGGTATCTCTCCTATAAGGTCTCCTTTCTGATTGCCATCTCTTCCGCTCAGAGGATTTCGGAAATGGCTGCCCTTTCCACCAGGGCCGACCTCTGCGTGTTCTACCCGGACAGGGTGGTCCTACGCTTGGACCCCACCTTCATTCCCAAAGTGAATACCCCGTTTCACCGGGCCCAGGAGCTGGTGCTTCCAGATTTTTGTCCCCGCCCTTCCCATCCCTGGGAGCGAATCTGGCACTCCTTGGATGTGCGCAGGGCCCTCCGTATTTACCTGCGGTGGACCTCTTCCTTTCGTAGGTCAGAGGCCCTCTTCGTTTCCTTTCAACTTTCCATTCTGGGTCTCAAGGTTTCCTCGTCCACGCTAGGCCGTTGGATACGGGCGACTATCGCCTCGGCTTATGAGGCTCAGTCGCTGCCGGTCCCTAGGCACCTTACTGCCCATTCCACCCGGAGTGCTTCCACTTCGGCTGCCTGGGCCACGCAGGCCTCCTTACAGGATGTTTGCCGGGCTGCCACCTGGATGTCCCCTACTCCCTTTATCTGCCACTGTAAGGTAGATAGCTTCGCTTCGGCGGAGGCGGCCTTTGGCCGTCGGGTGCTTCAACAGGTTTGTGCGTTCCAGGCCTCCACGTCCCGGGCGGAGCTCCCCCTTTAGGCCATGGGCTTTGGCATGTCCCATACCTGACCACTCGCCCCTCGCTCACTTAGAAAGGGCATTGGCTTACCTGAACGCCCGTTCTGAGGGTCGAGGGGCCAGTGGTCAGCCCCACCCTTTTTTCCGCCAGTCCGTGTTGCCGGTTTTTTCTCTCCTTTCTTTCAGATCAGCGGGTGCGCCGTCTGTCATCTCATGCCTCGTCCGAAAGCTGGGAAGCAGCGACAGGAGTAGGAGCTTCTCAACTGTCAGACTCGATCTGGCTAGATCAGACCAGTTAACCCATACCTGACCACTGGCCCCTCGACCCTCAGAACGGGCGTTCAGGTAAGCCAACGCCCTTTCTTGACTGCAATAAAGTCTTTTAAATCGTATCAATATACCTGGCTTAATAGATTTTGCATGATGTATGCATCTAGTCATAGATACATAGCAGGAAAATCCGTTGGCTAACCTGTGTGTGATAACATATCCTAATAGAGTGATTGATGGTAAGGCATGCTGGGAGAGAACATAAATAAATGGAGATACAGTGGGGTAAAAAAGTATTTAGTCAGCCACCAATTGTGCAAGTTCTCCCACTTAAAAAGATGAGAGAGGCCTGTAATTGTCATCATAGGTAGACCTCAACTATGAGAGACAAAATGAGAAAACAAATCCAGACAATCATATTGTCTGATTTGGAAAAAAATTATTTGCAAATTATGTGGAAAATAAGTATTTGGTCACTTACAAACAAGCAAGATTTCTGGCTCTCACAGACCTGTAACTTCTTCTTTAAGAGGCTCCTCTGTCCTCCACTCATTACCTGTATTAATGGCACCTGTTTGAACTTGTTATCAGTATAAAAGACACCTGTCCACAATCTCAAAACAGTCACACTCCAAACTCCACTATGGTGAAGACCAAAGAGCTGTTGAAGGACACCAGAAACAAAATTGTAGACCTACACCAGGCTGGGAAGACTGAATCTGCAATAGGCAAGCAGCTTGGTGTGAAGAAATCAACTATGGGAGCAATAATTAGAAAATGGAAGACATACAAGACCACTGATAATCTCCCTCGATCTGGGGCTCCACGCAAGATCTCACCCCGTGGGGTCAAAATGATCACAAGAACAGTGAGCAAAAATCCAGAACCACACGGGGGGACCTAGTGAATGACCTGCAGAGAGCTGGGATCAACGTAACAAAGGCTACCATCAGTAACACACTACGCTGCCAGGGACTCAGATCCTGCAGTGCCAGACGTGTTCCCCTGCTTAAACCAGCACATGTCCGGGCCCGTCTGAAGTTTGCTAGAGAGCATTTGGATGATCCAGAAGAGGATTGGGAGAATGTCATATGGTCACATGAAACCAAAGTAGAACTGTTTGGTAGAAACACAACTTGTCATGTTTGGAGGAGAGAGAATGCTGAGTTGCATCCAAAGAACACCATACCTACTGTGAAGCATGGGGGTGGCAACATCATGCTTTGGGGCTGTTTCTCTGCAAAGGGACCAGGATGACTGATCCATGTACAGGAAAGAATGAATGGGGCCACGTATCGTGAGATTTTGAGTGCAAACCTCCTTCCATCAGCAAGGGCATTGAAGGTGAAACGTGGCTGGGTCTGTCAGCATGACAATGATCCCAAACACACTGCCCGGGCAACGAAGGAGTGTCTTCGTAAGAAGCATTTCAAGGTCCTGGAGTGGCCTAGCCAGTCTCCAGATCTCCACCCCATAGAAAACCTTTGGAGGGAGTTGAAAGTCCGTGTTGCCCAGTGACAGCCCCAAAACATCACTGCTCTAGAGGAGATCTGCATGGAGGAATGGGCCAACATACCAGCAACAGTGTGTGCTAACCTTGTGAAGACTTACAGAAAACGTTTGACCTCTGTCATTGCCAACAAAGGATATATAACAAAGTATTGAGATGAACTTTTGATATTGACCAAATACTTATTTTCCACCATAATTTGCAAATAAATTCTTTCCAAATCAGACAATGTGATTGTCTGGATTTGTTTTCTCATTTTGTCTCTCATAGTTGAGGTCTACCTATGATGACAATTACAGGCCTCTCTCATCTTTTTAAGTGGGAGAACTTGCACAATTGGTGGCTGACTAAATACTTTTTTGCCCCACTGAATGTAAGAAAGGTCTATGAATCTTTAGGTTCTTCACAAATTTACTTGATGGCTACCAGATTAGGAATGACTGTTTAAATTGCTAGCTTTACAGCAGGGTCCATGGCATGCTAATGGTGAATTCTGGGAATGGTGTGCTTAACACATTTGGAACATAAGGAAGTGGACAATCTGATGCCTTTGTTATAGGGAATGTTATAGTTCATAAATCAAATAGCAACCTGTTTTCCACAATTTTGAGGAATTAACCCAACTCTGAATTTTCATCATTAGATAAGAGTTTAAAACTGTATTCATATTTTAATGAGTACCTTGATAAGAAATGCAGCTAGAGACATCTAGTGGTTTGAGCATAACTTGTGTTTAATTTAATTTTTTAGTTTAAAATAAGACCAATTTTTTTCTATTTTAATGAAAAGCATAAAGAACAAAGTTGTATTGTGAATGGGATATCCATAGCCTTGGATAGCCTGTATTATTTCTGTCTTTTATGGCAGAAACTAGACAACTTTAGCTAAGTGGGATCAAGCATACTTGCTTTTTGGACAGGACACCGCCAGAGAATTTAATGCTGTAGACAAAATTGGGTAACTGAAAAAAGAACCTGAAAGAAGGCAGCGGCAAACCTTTTATTATGGACCAATTAAGAATATGTAAGGCTTTAAGGGAATAAACCTATGAAGTCATAGGTTTATGTGAATTCAATTTATAGCAGATAGAGACCTCAACACCACTTATTCATTTGTAAGATTTTAAGGGTACATTTTAAGAATGTTGGGACCACAGGATTAAGATGTATGTCTTCTTTAGCTACTGCACAAAAGATGTAGGATCTAACTGACAAATGAATAAACACATTAAGCAACTCTGTTTCATCTAATTCAAATAAACCAGTACCTGATAACATAATAATTTAGATGAGCCCAGTACATTGAAGCTTCCTCAAAACTTGTGGAGAAACATCACATTACTCGGCACCTGTGATACATATCCTATGCTGAAGAGCTTTCCTACATGTTCAAACTGACTTAATAAGACCATCATTTTTAACTTTGTATAGTTGCTTTCATAGAATGAAAGCAACTATAGAGAGAAAAGCAATTATATTGAGCACTCCAACTATGGATGCTCCCCAGTGATGGAGCACTCATAGCAATGCACCAAAACTAAGCTTCCTCTCACTGTTCGAGCTTTATGTCTGCACACATTATGAAACAGTTGTTTCAGCAAGGAAGCTGTTAAAATCAAGAGTCTGCTGATCAGTAAATGGTAAAAGTGAGTACTCCGTTAATGAAGAAGTGAGTGTATATAGTTCCGGTATAAATACCTCTATGCCTTATTTAGTTTCTACTTATTATTCTTGAATCTGTTTTAGCAAAGCTCTTGTAACAGTTTTGGTGGCATTTTGTTTTTCTATGCCAGTAAAAAAATGACAAAGTTTTTAATTCTGGTTGAATATATCAGTAATTCCACTGATAAAGTAGTATTAAAATAAGAATTATAGACAAATTGCCTTGTCTTACCTCCTGATTGGAATTTAATGTTGTGGGCTTTTTTTTCAACATTCTACATTTTTTCTACATTTATTTTAAATTCCAAAAAGAAAAAACTAAAAATTCTGGAAAGTTTCCATTTAAAGTCAACTCAAAGGTTACAGTTTTTACTACGAGGACATTCAAAATGAATTGTTCATAGTCTCATCCCATATAACCTCTACAATATTTGAAAGTAATTGCCACATAGTTCATAATGTTTGGGAAACCCTACCTCGGAACCAAAAGTGTATAAAATGAATGAAATTGAAATAATGTAGTGAAGTGAAAGTCTGTTTTTGAATCAGAATGTTTTCCAGCAAAAACTTGGAAACATTTAATTGTTTTCAGAATTTAATAAAACATTTTAAAAACAAATATATACAGCCATATGTAAAGCTGTCAAACAAATAAAACAACCAGAATATGGTAAAAAGATTTTGTACCTGATGAAATTCAAAATCATGTTGTGTTAGCATATTATACTTCATGTTAGTCACACAGTCTCTAAATTTGCATTTGAGTAAATTTAAGTAGGCGTTAAACATTAGTTAAAAAGAACAAATTGTCCTACCATACAAAGGTTTCATTAGTAGCTATTAGCTGTCTCTTCTAGGTAGGCTTAAGGATACACCTACAGAATTTAGGAAATCACATCAACATTTCTTTCATATCTTATCACACTAGCATACTTTTGTTTAATTTTACTCTGTGACAACTTGTCATTGCTTAATAGTGTATTTAAATTTATTATCATTATGTTTTGATATCATACCAAAAAAATGAATCCTTTTGCATAATGGATTTTTTTTGTGCTGAGTGTGAAACACAGCATTTATTTACAGTGTTACATCCATCTAAATCTTAAAAACTATTTCCTGAGGAAGATGCTGGAAACAGTTAAGAGACTATGTCCAGGTTTTATTGCTGCCTTACTTTTTATATAACAAAAATTTCTTTACATATGTCATATTTCACCCACCAGGAAGTCTAGAACCAGTTAGACAAGTTCACAAACATTTGAGAACATTTGATGAATAAACTTTGCTGGAAAAAAAATTAGGAAGCTTTACTGGAAAAAAAGTTAAGAAGCTATTACAAAAGAGTTCTAATGACTGTTGGGTTTAAAGAGAAATCTTGATTTATGTATGTACATATGTATGTTTTTATTCCTGTTCACCACCCAGAGTTTTTTCTGGTAGTTAGGTAGCCATATAAAAAAATTTTAAGAAAAAAAGAATATTTTAGCCATTCTGTGCTTCTTTCACTTTTTCACTGTATGAAGCCTGTCCTCCACTTTTTAAAAAAATACTTATTAAAGATATTAATATGGCTGCTCAACTCACTCATAATAACTCTAGGTGACTTGCAGGAATAACCCCCCAAATACAAAACCCAATACACTCTCACCCCACTGGCAACAACATTCAAATAAACCACTTGATGGGCTCCATATCAATTGGAATTCCAAAGCCACTGGCAAAACCATGTCTTCAGGACATTTCAGAAGAGTATCAAGAATATTAAGGTGGAGCCAGACTTATCTCCACAGGGATGATGTTCTGCAAGGAGCAAACCACAACAAAAAAGCCCCTTTTTCTTGGTCCCACTAGGTGGACCTCTTTGATGGAGGGGACCATTATCTGGTGGGATGGATGGATGTAATTGGGAAAATAAGGTAAAGGTAAAAGTTCCCCTCGCACATACTTCCCCTGCTAGTCGTTTCCGACTCTAGGGGGCAGTGCTCATCTCTGTTTCAAAGCCAAAGAGCCAGCGCTGCTGAAGACTTATCCATGGTCATGTGGCCAGCATGACTAAACGCCAAAGATGCACGGAACGCTGTTACCTTTCCACCAAAGGTGGACCCTATTTTTCTACTTGCATTTTTACGTGCTTTTGAACTGCTAGGTTGGCAGAAGCTGGGACAAGTAACAGGAGCTTAACCCATTATGCAGCACTAGGGATTCGAACCACTGAACTGCTGACCTTTCGGTCGACAAGCTCAGCATCTTAGCCACTGAGCCACCACATCCCTAATTGGGAAAATGCAGTCCTGCAAATAACCTATTACTTGTATTCAAGTAATAGAAGACATACAGATGTTTTAAAATGTGATGAAAGAAATGCTTAAATTTCATCAGCATGTTGATTGGATCAGCTAGAGGTGACTATTTAAATATTTGAGTTTAATTCTAGTTGATAAAATAAATATGTGTTAAGAATCTTTAAGGTCCCCAGTAAGAACTAGCTTTTGTTACCTTCTCTAGAGAAATAATTATCCAGAGAGATGGTAGAACAGGCTGGAGTATTTGGAACTTCTTAATCTGCAGAACTATAGCCCTTCAGCTAGGGCATTTCTTCCACATTCATAGTTTTGCTTGGGAAAAAAGCAGTTTTTAAATTGTACTAACTTCAGCCACTTGATGGCAGTCCTCTGTTGCTTTCAATGATTTTCTCTTTAATAAAATTATCTAGCTTGGAATTGATGCTTTAGTGCTTTTTACATTTGTTTGTAAAATATGAAGCTCCTTTACTAAAATACACAATAAAATTCATGTATTTTTATAAATCATTTCGTTTCGTTAATTCAATCCAGAAATGTTTTAGTATTTTTATTGTGGAAATTATAGCATCCTTTTCAATAGGCAAAACACTAGGATACTTGTAATTTGATGGTATCCAGAAAGATACCAGGATTGGTGATATCAAACACACTGAGGGCTGTACTACTTCCATCCAGAGGTGGATGAGAGTCATCGCACACTCAGGTAAGAAATTCAACTGGAAGGGATCATGATAATGGGCTTCATTCCAAATAACCAGAATTTTATTTATGTAATCTCATTTATTTATACGTTTATCTCATATAATAACTCTGGGCAGCAAACAAAGTAATAAACATAAAACAACCAATTTAAATTAAAATGATTTAAAAAAAAAAAAACCAAATACCAGGAAAACATACATAGGGTACATTCCATGAACTGTCATATAACCATCTAATAGCCACCATTCTACAATGGGATCCCCAGGCTAGTTTATTTATTTTATTTTATTTATTTATTTATTTTTTAAATTTTTATACCGCCCCCTCTCCCGAAGGACTAGGGGCGGTGAACAGCCAAAATTAAAAACACACAATACAAATATTAAAATACTTTAAAACGAAATTAAATCTATGGCTTCCCCATGTAGTTGACAAACCATTGCTTTAAGGACCTTTCTGAAGGTCAACATGACTTGGGCCAACCTCACCTTGGAGGGAGTGATGTTCCATGAGTGGGGGCTATGGCAGAAAGGCTAGGTCCTGTCTGATTACATTCCCCAGCCAATGGGACCAGCAACATAAATCTGCTGGACTTGATGGGACAGGTAGATACAACTGGGGAGAGGTGGTCCCTCAAATATCCTGGTCCTATCCCATGTAGGGTTTAAAGGTTATAACCAATATCTTGAATTGGTCCGGGATATAAGATCAAGGCTCATTTCTGCTATTTCCCAGAGATTCCCTGGTTCACCTGATACGTTCAGCCTTTATTTCCTACTCCAGGACGCAGACCCCACTCTAAAGGTGGCAAAAAATTTTGCTGCAGTCATGGATGGAAAAAAACGGGAAAAGAGACGGGTAAGCCCGACGGCAGAGGATCACTAGTATCAACAGTACAGATTGTATTTGAGACAGTAGATGGTGTACTGTCCCATGATCTATCCATATTTGTAAAATATGCTCTGTTTCTTTGTCTATTTTAATTTGGTCTCTGACCGCAATAAAAGCTTACTTACTTACCTATCTTGAATTGGACTCATATACAAATTGGAAACCAATGCATCTTGCATAGCAAAGATGTAACGTGTGCAGATCGTGAAGAACAGATGACTGTTCGCACTGCAGGCAGAATTACAATCTTTTTCCATTGTGTTCTAAGCCAGGAAAATTAGAAACTAGATGGAAATTGTCTAGTACAGATGGATTGAAAGATACATGTTCTAGGAGGGCCATACTACCATCTCCTTCAAGAAGAAGAGCAAGCATCTACCATTAATGAAGCATTAATTAACAGCCCCTGCCCTCCATAAATTCTTACAGCTCAAATAAATCAAGTAATCAGGCCTGTAGGTTGTACATCAATGGTGGCTATAGGCTGAAATAGAAGATATACAGGCAGTATCCTCTACCATCTGAACCTGATTCATCCTTAGAACCTTGTTCTAAGGTAAAGACAAGAGCACCAACAAAACTAACCCATATGCCTGAAATCACTGTTTTCTTGTTTACCAATGACTGTGTTCCAAAAAAATCTCTCCTAGTACCCAATATCTACTAACTCTAGTCATTTCATTCTTTCTTTTCTTTTTTGATTTTTTTTTAAATTTAAACAAAAACAAAACATAAAACCACCATCATTCAAATACAATCACAGACAGTGTGTCGATTGTGCACAAAATTCTTTTGTGCATGATCCCATATCCAAAATTACCAATTATTTAATTTCTCTTAACAGTTTTATATATCCCTTTATGTTATTATACTCATTTAACCATTATTTAACATAAGAAAACACTTCATGTTATTTTATCATTACATTAATTTCATATTTCATCTCCATGCTTTATTATCTAACCATTGGTAAAACAAATCCCAAATCAAATAATATTGTTTATCTTCCTGTTCTCTAATTTCAAATGTCAATTTACTCATTTCAGCACAGTCCATAATTTTCTTAATAACTTCATCATCAGTAGGTATCTTCTTGCCTTTCCAATTTTTAGTAAAAACAATTATAGTCGCTGTTAAAACATTCACAATTAAATATCTCAGTTCTATATCATTCTTTCTTTTTGACGTGCATCCCTTCCGAAACACTTCTCCCCCTCACAGTCATGTATGCCTAGATTCTGTCCTTACTATTTCTACCATTTACTTTGTTCCTATTTCTTTCCATAGTCCTGGTCCAGTTCCTTATTTAACCCATAACCACAGATTTGTGGTCATAGTGACCGCAATAGTTTTCCAAAATGTTCGGAACACTCCTATTTTTAGAAATGGACCATTCCAGTTGCGAATAGCTTTTGTTTTCCCACCAATAAGAGTGTATGCATCATCATGCTTGCATCAGTTATTTGGTGTTTTCTGTAGCGGCATTTGAATTTTAGTTTCGATCATTTTGACCGCAGATCTTCGTTAACGTATTTTTTTTTATAATGTCGGAGCCAAATTTTCCACCAAAAAGAGTATGATTTGGTGATCCAAACCAAATGCGGACTTTGGTGCAGTGGTGAAATCCAAATTTTTTACTACCAGTTCTGTGGGCTTGGCTTGGTGGGCATAGCAGGGGAAGGATACTGCAAAATCTCCATTCCCACCCCACTCGGGGGCCAGCCAGTTCTCTGAACTACTCAGAATTTCCTCTACCAGTTCTCTGAACTGCTCAAAATTTCCGCTACCGGTTCTTCAGAACCTGACAGAACCTGCTGGATTTCGCCCCTGCTTTGGTGAGAGATTCATTAATATGATTAAGGCAATATATCATAAACAAATGGCAAAGGTGATTGTAAATGGGGACCTGACAGAGAACTTTAATATAAAAAAGGCACAAGACAAGGATTATCCCCTCTACTATTCATACTGACATTGGAAGTGTTAAACAGAAATATTAGACAAGATATAGAAATAAAAGGTATGGAAATAAAAAAAGAAAAATATAAGCTACAGGTATTCGCAGATCACTTGGTCTTCATATTAGAGGATCCACAAGAAACTGGACCCAAGTTAATTTAAAAAAATAAGAGTATGATGAAGTGGCAGGACTGAAAATAAATAAAGAAAAAACCAAAGTACTGGTCAAAAATCTTATGAATAAACAGAAAAAAGACTTAATAAAGAAGACAAATATTCAGATAGTTAAGAAAAGTAAAATACCTTGGAATTCAGCTAACGGCAAGATGTGCAACCATCAAAGAAGACAATTATTGTAAACTGATGCAACAAATTAAATCAGACCTGGAGAAGTGGAAAAATTTACAATAGTCTTTGACAGGAAGAATAGCTACTATAAAAATGAATATTTTGCTGAGACTATTATATCTATCCCAAACAATTCTGATAAAGCTGGGAGACAAAATACTTTGAAGAATTAAATAAAACAATGTTAAAATATATCTGGCAAGGGAAAAAAAGCAAAAATAAGTCTGAAAATGCTACAGGAGTCTAAAAACAATGGGGACTTTGGGTTGCCAGATTGGGTGTTATACTATCAGGCTTCGGTACTTACATGGGTGAAAGAATGGATTAGTTTGAGGCATAAAAGATTATTAACTTTGGAGGGACATGATCTCCAACTGGGGTGGTATGGCCTTTTTATGGTATGGGAAAAACAAAATGCATAGCTATATTAGAAATGCACTATTATTGTCAGTGTGGTCAAAACTAAAGAACAGCACTACTTGAAAATACCAGTCTGGCTTTCTACCATGGAGGCACTGATACATCCAAATGTTATTAACATAGAAAAAATTGCAAGATATAAAGATATTTTGAATGAAGAGGGGGAGCTCAAAACTAAGCAAGAATTGAACAGTCAAGAGATTGATACAACATGGTGGCCACAAATGCAGATACAATCTCGATATGAGAAAGATGCTAAAATGGTTTTTATAAAGAACCAACAGAACTAGTCCAGATATTAACCAGGGGTGCTATTCAGCAGATTCTGACAGGTTCTGGAGTGGAAATTTTGAATAGTTTGGAGAACCAGCAAATACCACCTCTGGCTGGCCCCAGAGTGGGGTGGGAATGGATATTTTGCAATATCCTTCCCCCAGGAGTGGCGAGGGAATGGGGATTTTGCAGTATCCTTCCCCTGCCATGCCCACCAAGCCACGCCACAGAACCGGTAGTAAAAATTTTTGAATTCCACCACTGATATTAACAGGGACGGATGAAAAGCTAATTTAAAAAATATATACTTTTCTATTGAGTATTAAAATGGAAGGAGAGCAAGTAAAGGAGACAATGATAGTATCAGCCAAAAATTTTGGTTACACCATGGAATTAGATAAATGGCAGAAACTGGGACAGGAATTATAAATTAATGATGTCAACTACTTATAAAAAAAATCTTTATAAAATGTTTTATAGATGGCATTTTTTACTCACAAGATTGGCAAAGATGTTTAAGGACACGTCCACTAAATGTTGGAAATGTAATCAAACACCAGGTTCGTATTATCATATGTGGTGGACATGCCCAAAGGCAAAAAATATTGGACAAAAATACATACATGGTTGGAAAAAAGGACAAAGCAACACATAGATCTAAAACCAGAAATATTTTTGTTGGGCATTTTACTGGAAATATATAATAAAAGGAATACAATCTTAATTTTACATGTGCTAACTGCAGCTAGAATTGTATTTGCACAACAATGGAAAAGTGAAGAGATCCCTACAAAGGAAAACGTAATTTAAAAAATACTAGAATGTGCCGAAATGGATAGATTAACACTTAAAATTAAGGAAAAGGAAGAAACTGAATACTTTTTAACATGAAACTCATTTTATCAATGGCTAACCAACAGAATCAGAAGTTAGAAATATGGAAATATAAAAGAAGGATTAATTTTGTAAGGAAGGTTTATTAAAATGGACCAGCAAATACTACTATTATTATGAGATCAATATTAATGTGATGAATATTATTGTAAATGTTATTATTATTATTTCTCAAAATTATTTGTACGCAGACAACACACTTTATTTAGAAATAGAATTTTCTATATTTAATAAAACTTTAAAACATGGGGGGGGGAGGAAGCTTCTAGTTTCTCTTTTCATGTAGCATTAGGCAATATCTTAAAATCTATTGACCAACTCATTGCCTTTTGCCCCTCCAAGAGACTATGCAACCCTTAACCCATAGAATGGGTCCCCCATCTTAAGTTACACAATAGGATAGGATTTCTGCAAAAAAAAAAAAAAAAGTACTATGAAGATTAGAGAGCGCAATTCTTGCTCTCTACTTCATATTTCTATTGTGTTGTTCATTTATGAGAAGGCAAGGACACATAAGGTGAACTGACTGTGTTTATTAAGGTCAGCTTAGACTCAACTCTGACCTAAAATGAAAAGGAACTTAACATGTTTGTTGTAAGGCACATATCATCATTTCACAAAACATGGGTAGGCTAAATTTTGGGTAAATACCATCTTTTTTACACTGCAAATCTGTTGTCTCCATGGTTAGACTGGAAACTGGCCACTATAGAATTCCTCAGTTGCTAATGTTTATATCTCCTTAAGCTAGAGTTACAGGTAGAGAAAAAAAACACCCTCAAAGTAATCAACAATACACGATTGATGCCCCAATATGTACTGTATTCTTGAGTGATTTTTCTCAGTCCATCTGACCCACCTACAATCTTAATAATAAATCTTTATTGTCAGTTCACAACATATGTACAATGAGATTGGCTTAGCTCCCTCAGTGCACCCCCCCAACACAATATAACTCACAGTGAAGACAGAAAATCCCTAACCCAATAAATAATATTAACAAAACACCCAGTCCTATTGCACCAGTGTGAACATGTTACACATTACACTGGCCCTGCAGTCCATCATACTATATAGTTATGGTGTCATTTCTCATTCAGAAGTCTGACAGCCCACGGATAAAAACTGTTCTTCAGCCTGTTTGTGCAGCTGGCTATACTATATCTTCTTCCCGATGGCAGGAGGGTAAAGAAGTGATGACCAGGGTGAGAGTCATTCCTGCGAATTTTCCTCACTCTTCTAAGGCAATGAGCCCTAGCGATCTCATCTAGTGGTATCAGGGGACAGCCCACGATGTTATGTGCTGTACTCACCACCCTCTGTAATGTTTTTCTATCTTACATCAAAAGCAGAAAAAGAATAGAAAGAAACAATTGTTACTTACATTGTATACCTTTACATTGTAAAGATATACTAAATTGATTATACTGGGTAGCTCTTTATCTCATGTCAATAATCAGTCATTTTTGTAACCAAGAATTACCTTTTAAGACCTGTTTCATAGCAAACAATATTGCCCTAGAGCAAACTGTGATCCCCCCGGATGCACTTCCACATCCCATCTTTCCACTGCTGCTGAAATTAGTCCAGTCTTTTGTTGGTATTTGGTAGCTATTGATTTACTTCTAACTCACCTACAATATATATGAAGCTGTACTAAAGGTCACATTTCTATCTGAAATGCAGAGATTGTGGCCTGGTGATTCCCTCATTGCTGGGACACTTGCCTCACCTGACCCCAGGACTCCAACTAACAAGGATCCTACCATAGTAATTACTCAATCACCTCTACAAAAAATAGTTAATAGAGGAAGGAACAAAATGTATCATCCTTCCTTTTTTTGTGTGAAATGTAAATGAGAATATTTTTTGTAGCTTCAAGCTTAATAGGATTTTGGAATGGGTTACTAATGGACACCATTTTTGAAAGCTCCTTTAAGTCTACTGATAGGAGCTCTGAGTAGTGTTCTACATACTAAATCCAACAGACAAGAAAATATCATTGTCTACTTCAAAATGCTTCATAGAGGTCATGTAGTGTGTAAATGAACCTGATTGATAGAAATCAACTTGATTGGATTATAAAAACTTGAGCGTTATTGCCTCTTCTCCCTGGTTTATTGCTAAGAAAAAAGGATGAGAAAGCCTTTTCTTTCTTATCTTCTGAAGAGATTCATTATGCAAACCTTCCTCAAACTAGAATCATAAAATATATAAGTTGAAAGGGGTCTTGGACTTTAACTCCTGTAACTCATAGCAAATGTATGTGGTATTAAGTTAGGAAAGATTGTTCTAAACAAATAGTTAAATATAGAATACAGAATAACATAATTGGAAAGGATCTTGTAGGTCTTCTAGTCCAACCTCCTGCTCAAGCAGGAGATCCTATACAATTTTGGACTAATGACTGTCTAATCTCTTATGTGTCCCTGAAAGAAACACTTTTATTGTCAGGCAAGGCTGCCAAAGAAAATCTCAAAAGGACGAACTGAATTACTATGCAAATTTGCTGTTTTATAGGGAAACCATTCTCCCTCCCCACTCCTCTCTCTCTCCCTCCCTCCCTCCCTCTCTCCGTGTGTGTGCATGTAGTATATATATTCTTATATAATTCCTTTTTAAAAAAAATATTTTTATTAATAATAAAAAAAAAACAAACCAACATAAATACATTAAAACAACATACAAAACGGACAAACAATAATTCCAAGAAAACAATGCCAGTAAAGTGCTTTTGGGTATTATCTTTTGGAAGGGAATTAGATATCTCTCTAATCTAATAGTTTTTGAAATTCATGAAATCATGAATTATTCATAGAGAAGGAAGCTCACCAGAAGGGGAACAATTCTTGCATTTGGCACGCTGGGAAGGGAAGTTATCAATACCAGTCTATAACTTTAAGCTCTTCAGGCTTTCCTTTTTTTCTCCTAGTCCAGAAAAACAGAAGTGCCACACACTAGATAAGAAATTCTTCTTCAGTCAAATGTTGAAAATAAAACAGGCTGTCTGGATAGATTAATGATACAGCACTTTAACGTAGATAAAATTTAATCCTAAATATAAAAATTTATGCACAGCTCAGAATTAAATTAATAGAATAATATATTTTGAATATCCAATTATATTAAGATTATACCATGCAAGTACTCTCACTGTGAATTTGAAGGAACGTATTTAATCTATGAACTAGAAGCCTTAGATGGATATTGTAGCATTCCTCAAATAATCCTTAAGATAGTTGTAATCAAATGGGCATTACTTATATAGATACTATAAATATTAATTAATTAGAGTAGATAAAATAGCATTCAGCACTAGTTATTAGAGCAATGTTCCTGTGATGAGGATTGCATCATAAGATGCAAGGTTACTGTTGCATACCACTGTTTTGGGGACAGGATTGTATGGATTATCTTCACTTTGAGTTTAAAACACATTTTGTCCCTTATTCCTTTTTTCAATGGTCTGAAATTGGGGAGAATACTTCTTAGTGCCTCACCCACCAAGACATCCAACTTTCAAAAAAGGCAAACTAAAAATTTTATACACTCTTAACTCTAAAGGACATCCTAGACCTAGAAGCTGCCCTCCAAAACAAAAACCTGTGAATATTGGCCCTGTTTATTCAGGAAATCTCTGCAGACAAAAAAAGAAGACTTTCAAGACTGCATTCATCTCTGACCAAGAAATTAATTGACTTTGTCTCATTAAATACCTTAAAGCAGAACCTCTACAGACTGCTCTATTTTTACATTTATGTCTTATTATTTCTCTTTGCAATTATTCCACTTTAATTTTCTTTATTTCTTTTTTCTTTCATGTCCATTTTTCCCCACTTCTAGGCTGCCAAGTAATAGTTTGTCACATTTGGAACTATTAATAGTTTGTCACACATTCTGAACCTCTTAGCACTCTTGTGTCTTTCACTGAATTATTTCAATCTTTCATCTCAAAGAATCAGATCAATAATACTTTTATCCATTACTTTTCCATATTCACTTATGCTTAATCTATGTAGTCAGGACAAAGAAAAAAAATCCTAAGCAGATATTCATCATTGTCCAAATAGCTCATCCACTTTTTATGTATTGTAATGGTGGTATGTGGGAATGACCTTCAGAGACAGGAGAAAGAGCTGCAGACTAAACAACCAAATATTATTTTTTTATTTATTTTATTTATTTGATTTGTATACCTCCCTACTCCCGAAGGACTCAGGGCGGTGAACAGCCAACAATAAAATACATAAATACACAAAATTTAAAAACCCGATAAAATCAAATTAAACTTTTTGGCCCAGACAAATTAAAATACCCCAATAATTTAAAAACAGATTAAAATTTACATATTTAAAAAGGGAAGAGATCAGGCCAAGCCCGCTTGATGGAATAAAAAGGTCTTCACAGCACGGCGGAAGGAGCGCAGATCCGGGATCCTCCGTATCTCTGGGGGGAGCTCATTCCAGATGGTAGGTGCCCCCACAGAGAAGGCTCTCCCCCTAGGGGCCGCCAGTCAACACTGTTTGGCTGACGGCACCCGGAGGAGTCCCTCTCTATGAGAGCGTACTGGCCGGTGGGAGGCTATTGGTGGTAGTAGGCGGTCCCGTAAATAACCAGGCCCTAAGCCATGGAGCGCTTTAAAGGTGGTAACCAAAACCTTGAAGCGCACCCGGAAGACCACCGGGAGCCAGTGCAGCTCGCGCAGGAGAGGTGTTACATGGGAGCGCCATGTCGCTCCCATTACCACCCGCGCGGCCGCACTCTGCGCCAGTTGGAGCCTCCGGGTGCTCCTCAAGGGGAGCCCCATGTAGAGAGCATCACAATAGTCCAGGCGGGAGGTGACGAGGGCATGAGTGACCGTGCGTAACGAGTCCCGATCCAGAAAGGGACGCAACTGGCGAATCAGGCGGACCTGATAAAAAATCCTCCCAGTCACGGCCGTCAAGTGCTCTTCTAAAGACAGCTGTGAATCCAGGAGGACGCCCAAGTTGCGAGCCCTCTCCGTGGGGGCCAATGATTCGCCCCCAATAGTCAGTGATGGCGTCAACTGGCTATATCGGGACGTCGGAAACCACAGCCACTCGGTCTTGGATGGGTTGAGCCTGAGCCTGTTCCTCCCCATCCAGATCCGTACTGCCTCCAGGCACCAGGACATCACTTCAAGGGCATCGTTGGGGTGATCTGACCTATCTTCTATATATTATATTAAGAGCTGTGCTCTTTTTATTAATGAATATTATAGAGAAACACAAGAGAAGGCAATTTTAGTGCCAGAGTAAAAAAGCTAGTGCCTGACTTATTGATGTTTTATCTTATTGCCATTGTTATTATTGATGCAATTTACATCCCTGGAATTTCTTGTGGACCTCTTAAAATTTAAAATTATTCAGTGCTGACCCTGTTTAGTTTCTAAATCATTCAGGTTCCTCTGCACTTGATTGTATATTGTGTCTTGAGATTGATATTTTTGAAGCACAAATCAGAGTTTGCCAATTTTAATTTAATTGTTAATTGTGGATTTGCCTACAAAACTGATTTGCAGAGTGGAAAAAAAGCAGGAAGATGCACATAAACAATGTCTTTGGTATTTCATCAGCTTAATGACTTACAGTATATAAATAAATACAAATTAGTGAATAAAGTTTTGATGTTTTATTTATTTATTTTGATTAAAGCTAGTCTAGACATAACTTATTTGAAGCCAATATTCATTTGATTTAAACTTGTAGGAAGTGAAAAGATTGTGAATATCTACTTTTGCAGAATTATATTAATGTGGAGGAAGAAATCATTTGGATTTTATGCTCTTTTCTGTCCATTGTTAAAGGATTATTATCTATCCTCTAATAACAGCCAAGTGTTATAGAAACAGAGGCTTTGCTTGTTGAAACTGAAGTTTTTTAAGAAGTGCAGGGATCATCATTGTAAACTGATTTTAAGACTGATTTCAGGTGCCTTTTAAATAGTCCCATTGATGTTGAATGCTTTGAAGTAGGCTTTTTTTTTTAATTCTTCATTTAAGAAATATCTCCTTAATTTTAATTCCTTTCCTAAACTTGTTCAGTACTATGTTAGCAGTATGATTAGTACATTAACAAAGAACGTAAATACATATCCATAAAACCAGAATATTAATCATTATCTTTTTCTCTTAAGATGGCTCTATCATTTTTGCTGCAAAGCCAGTTGTGTATAGAGCCCAAGGATTATCAACCTTGTTTCCTTTTAACACATAGAAGTAGGGTTTGCAATATTTTATAATATATTAGACTTCTTTTTAAAAAAAGGCACTGCATGAATTCTCATACTTAAGTTATATTTAGTATATTTAGCATTTTTGAAAGCATTGTTATTTTGTAAAACTGCCCTAGAAAAGACAGAGAATTTCAGCATGTTGACATTGTGTCAAGCCTCTATTGTGCAGTTCTTTTACTGAAGGCCTTGAGCTGAACTAATTTCCTCTAGGGTAATTTTTTAGTGAAATAAATACACATAATAATAGTTCGTCATAGTGCAGCCACTTTCTTATTGTGATATGTGTTTAATCATATCAACTTTTAACAGACTTTTTATTTTCTTGTTTCTTCTTAAATGCCTAACGGAGGTGTTAAATACTTCACCCTACTTGTTTTACTCTGCTGGTCTCATAAAACTTTACTTTGCAGAAATGTCACAAAAGTATTTCAGAAGTTTGGTTGTAATCTTGTTCACAGGAGATTACTTCTTACAATAATTCTTATCTTTGCCATTTTGCTGCCTGGAATATTACAATATATTAGGCTTTAGTGTGCCATCCTTCATCTTATAGCAGCAACATATTTTGTCTTCTCACAGACTGTTTCTCCATGAAGGTGGGACCAGCAGTCAGGAATGGGTTAACTCTGTCTGATATCTGATAGGACTGATTCTGCAAGCTGTTAAGCTCCTCCTCTTCCTCTTGCTTCCCAGCTTTCAGACTCAGTCTAATCTTGACAGATGTATTTTGCTGAGCTGCCCATTTTTGATTCCTTGGACATCAGATCTGCTCCCATTCAGTTGGTTGAGCCATACCAGCGTGAAGGGTGATACTGCCTGTTCCTGCTGAAGGCCGATCTGTGGCAGGATCTTGCTGGGGGCTCCCAGCTTCCTGGCTGAGCCCTCAGTTTTCCCAGCACGAAGGGCTATTGCTTGATCCCGCTGAAGGCCATATTATGGCGTTCTCTTTGCAGGCGCCCCCCAGCCCTGCTGGTAGAGGGGCCTGCTCTCCCAGCGTAAACGGCGCTTCAGCCAGAGCCCGCTGAAGGCCATTTCTACGGCGTGAATCTGTTAGTTGGCAGATTGCCAGGGTGGCGTTCCTGGGCCTTGTCCATACACCTGGCTGGCAGAGAAGGGGTTTGGAGGCTTCCATTTCCCCCACCCCCACCATCTCCATTGGAGACTGGATCGGCGGAGTCACTCAGGGGCTTGCCCCCGTGGTGTTGGATTCCACAGGTGGCACACATTACCTGCCACTTACCGCCTTCCTCTAGAAGCTGATAGCTGCAGAGCTGGGTAAGACCGAAACATCCCCCATGGCAGTGCAGGATGGGCAGTCTTGCACCACGTGGTAAGGCCTTGCAGCTGCATCAGTAGCTACCCCCCCCCAGCGGTTGGATCGGCATGGGACAAGGATCGGGGCCTTCGGGCCTGTTAAGCAGTCCTTTTAGGTTGCATAGCTGTCCGGCTGCTCAGACGGCCATGTGGCTGCCTTAGAGGCCTAGTTATTCAGGCTTCAGTAGCCTTTCAAGATGGCCACCGCCCCATCAGATCAGCCTTCTAAATGCAGCCTTCCAGGCCTTCTGGGGCCTGACCAAGAGGAGGTGGGGCCCTCACAACTGGGCCCGCCAAAGAGGAGAAAGACCACCCAGCCCCCTACCACCAAAAACTTCAGAAAAGCCTCAAAGGCATCTGAAAAGTAGGCCAGCAAGAGACATCGGGCTATTGAAAGGGCCATTGAGAAGGCCATTAGGGAAGCTAACAAGAGGGACAAGGCCCTTTCAATGAAGGAGCAAACAGCCCCCCATGGTTACCCTTGACCCACAGGAGGTTCTACCTGTTTCTTCTGCCCAGTGGCCTGGTCCCCAGATGGGGAGGCGCTATCAGCCAACAGGCCTACTGTTGACTGCAAATTGCTGTTTGGGCCTCTTCCAGAGTCCTTGGCCTAGTTAGCCAGACCCGAGGGGGCCCAGGCAGAACCTACCTTTACGCCCACGGCAGCGGGCCTTGGACAGGAACAACTGAATGGGCCACAAATTCCGGCCAACCTGGCTGTCTTCATTTACAATGCAATTCAATATTACATTGCCAAGAAATGCAACAGAGGACAGGCTCTTGGGTTTCTGACCTCTCCAGAGCTCAGGAGTATCACCCACAGCCTCAGTTGCCAGGGGACCTAGGATATTCTCAGGATCAGGATTACTCTTTGGCCTCTCCCAGCCACGGTTCCCTTGTGGGGGAGGAGATGCGGGATCAGGACCTGTCTGAGGATGAGGACCTGTCACCTGATCAGCCCCCATTTATGGGGTTATTCAAGCCTCAGCTCTTTCTCTCCTTCACAATGCCAAGACCATCACCCGGCTGGGCACTGTCTGACCTTTACCAGACCCTACATTGGGTGAGGCAGAGCCTTCAGTCCCCTTGTTTGAGGAACCTGCCTTTGAGGCCGAGAAGGTACCAGCTCCTAGATTATTCAGAGATGTGGTACAGAGACAGTGGTCTGCATCTATCTCTGGCCCCAATCCTAACAGCCTAGATAGGTGCCTTTACAATATGGGTTCAGGCCTGAACCCCACCGTGGACCCTCCAGTGGTAGCCCTTTCCACCCCATCAGTCCTAACAGGGCCCCCAGAGGAAAGCCTCTGCCCTGAGGATAAGCGGTCGGAGCAATCACTGGTCAAGGCTCACCAGGCGGCAGCTTGGGCTATTAAGGCCTCCACTGCTGTGGTTTTTTTTAACAAGGCATCTCTGCTCTGGCTGCGACAACTGCAGGAGCACTTACCTGTTTCAGACACCAGGTCACAACAGGATTTAAACAAAATTGTGGCCGCCCTTGAATTCTCGGCGGATGCCACTTTAAACACCTCCAGATTTGCAGCCAAGTGTATTGGCTCCACAATTACATCTTGTAACCTTCTCTGGCTCCGCCAGTGGCAGGCAAACGCTAAGAATAAATGGAGGCTGGCATCCGCCCCATACACAGGCGACAAACTATTCGGAGAATCCCTGGAACCCTACTGGTCGAATCCAGGGATAAGCATAAAGTCCTTCCGAGCATGTCCCGTTGGGCAGAACCCAGACCGACTTCTTATTTTCATCCCTTTCGAGGTTTGGATGCTGGCTTTACAGGACCATAGGCAGAAAGATTTTCCCCCTCTTGTCAAGGGAGACCCCAGGATAGACAGGGCGATCAAGGACACAGAGGCCCATCCAAACAGCCCTTTTGGGGTGGGAGGTGTCGTCTCTTCCGACGTCCCCACTGACTGCACATCCACCCCTCCCATTGGGGGCCATCTGGCTCTTTTTGCCAGCCAGTGGGAGGTCACCACCATGGATGCTTGGATCAGGGAGACAGTCAGGTCAGGCCTCTCCCTGGAATTCCTCTCCAATCCCTCTCATGGGATCGGACAAGACAGCTTCTTGTGGAATCAGCCATAAAACATCTAGACATTCAGCCTGTGCAGCCGGTTCCATGGGAGCAGCACGGACAGGGTTTTTATTCTCGCCTGTTCATGATCCAGAAATCCTCGAGGGGATGGACGGCAATTCTCGATCTCAAGTTTCTGAACCGTCGGATTGCTTATCAATGGTTCAAGATGCAGTCTCTCCAGACTATCTTGGAGAGTGTCAGGGAGGGAGATTTCCTCACATTAGTGGACCTGACAGAGGCTTACCTCCATGTCCCCATTCATTTGGGCCACAGGAAATTTCTCCGATTCTGCCACGCGGGCAGTCATTATCAGTACTGTGCTCTGCCATTCTGTCTCTCTTCGGCCCTACCAAATTGATGGCCATGCTAGCGGGACCCTGAGAGGCCCCCATCGCTTATGTGCTATGTCTTGGATAGAAGGAAGTGAACTATCAATTATCTTTTCTGCCATCCTCACCACTCTCTGTGAGGAATTTCAATCACTCTTTCACAACTTGACTTCTCCCTGGTAGCACTGGATTTCTTTAACAGCACAACTCAGGAATGATGGGAGTGTAGTGTAGTAGCCTCCGGAGGGCCATCACATCCTCCTTATTCCTTCCTTCCTTCCTGTCAGATTTTCTTACAAAAATCAAATCCAGAAGCACACACAGATAACTGATTCATTAACTTCTTTATATTCATAATAACACATAAAGCATATTTACAATACCAACAGTGGTTCTTCAGCTCAGATCAGCAGACATGTTCACCACACACAGAGTACAGCAGAGAGACTAGTTTCATTTTAGCTCTGCACAGACTCAGAAGCTCCAGACTAAGACATGCCCTGGCTCCAGTCTGTCTCAGCTCCCAATTGGATGACTTTGTTACTATGTCCTATTCCAATTGATGAATATACTCTGACACTTCCTTCTTTTCCCTTCCTTCCTTCCTTCCTTCCTTCCTTCCTTCCTTCCTTCCTTCCTTCCTTCCCCTCTGATTTCACCTTCCTTCCTTTAATCCTGTATATTATGGTTCGTTATTGTTAGTATTTATTAAAGAATGCTGTGTATCTTAGGAGCTCTCAGCAAAAATAACAGCAGTTGTTGTTTGTTGCTGAAGCTATCCCAGGCTGTTATTTACACATACACACATACAGTTATTTTTATTCCACTTTCCCTGGGTCCTTGGGAAAGGCATCTTTTTCCCATCCCCGTCTTTAATAATCAGGACTTTGCACCAGCACAAGATTTAAGCAGACATTTTGGAGAGTGTCTCTCCTCCCCCCACCCAGAAAAAAAACAAGATTCAGAAACGTGAACCAGGAAACCCGGAGGGAGGAAGGTCCCCTCTGGATCAGGGGGAGTGGAGAGCGAGAAAGAGGGTTGAAGGGCTACCAGTCTGAGAACTTGGTGTGGTCTGGAGATGCTGCTGTGTTTTATGCCTGTTGCCTCCAACCAAGGCCCTTCGCTTCCCCACAGAAATGCTCTGAAGCGGGTGGGGAGGCAAAGAGCCAGTTGATAGCACAAAGGGGGTTCTCTATCCACTCCCACCTTGCAGCCTTTTAGCTACTATTGTCCCACTTTGCTTCCCCCACCCCTTAAAATGAGGCTAGGGAAGAAAGCTGGGAGGGGGGAATCTAAGGGGGAGGGAAGAAGAGACCCAGGCAGATCCCTCTCTGAATAGCCTCCCGCCCAGATTTCAACTGATTGCCTCTCCGATCCTTCAATGAAAGACCCCACCCCACATTTTGGACCACCAGGCCTTTATTTTCCCCATTTATTGGGGGAAATTGGATTTTTATTGAGTCTTCTCCCCCTCCCCATGCCAAAAGGAAAGACAGCGGGGCTTCTCCTCCTAAAAGCCCCCCTACCCTTCCCCCTGCTCCCTTACCCTTACCCTCCACTTAATCCCATTTTGGGACAGAGGAGGGCGCACTGAAAATGTTTGTTGGGGCAATGTGGGAGCATGCCTTCTGACCCTCCGGCACTCAGCCTGCGACTCTCCGAGCTCCTTCAGGCCTGGCTTGCTGAGGAGTGGGGGGGGGGAGCAGCCCTGATGTCTCCACTGCCCCCCCCACAGCCCCAGCCATCACTGCTCAGCTTTCTCAAAGGCACAGTGCATTTCAAAGGTGGCAGCTTGCATCTGGAGTGCCGAACAGTGTCCCGCTGTGAGAGCTGGGCCAAGCCTCTCCACCACCTGACTCGCTAATGGGGGAGCTTCTGTTGGGCCAATCCCTCCCCCCGCTGGGCTTTTGTGTTCGGCTGGGAGAGGGGAGGGCTTCCCCACACCACCCCCTTCTTTCTCTTGGCCCCACCGACAAGGGAGGAGGAATGCCAGGCTTGGGGGATGGCCCTCACCCTGAAAGATCCACCACCGCTATTCTCTCCCAGTCCTCTTTGCTGGGAGCAAATTCCACGAAGGAGGTCGAATCCTGTTGCCGTGCAAAGGCAAGTGCAGGGGCGCTTCGCTCCTGCACTAAGGCTCCACCCATCGCCACCGCCATGACAGGGTGACAGCTCTTTCATCTCTCTGCTGCAACAGGGTGACAGGAAGCTGCAGCAGAGGGGTGAAAGAGCTGCATGGGTCGCATTGTGGCTCTGCGTCATAATGGGCTTCAGGAGGAGGATGGGCCCCCGTCTCCGCCATTGTGAAACGTGTGAGTAAAAAAGTTCACTCAATCAATTCCAACTTCACAAGATCTTTTTCTTTTGCGAGATGTTGGTATTGATTGAGTGAAACACGTTGGAGAAACCCAATTGGAGCTGGGCTGGGAGGACAGCATGCATGCCCACAGAGAAGGGTCTGTGTGCCATGTCTGGCATGCGTGCCGTAGGTTCGCCATCCGGGCCTAGAGTTTCCCATTTCTATCTGGGAAAGAGATTTGAAAAGCCTGAGAATTATGAATTGCCACAGCAAATACTTTTGGAAATAGAAGATTCATATTTTCTAACCTCAAATTACCTAGAAAATAGTTATTTAAAAAAAAAGTAGTTGTGGGACAATGGAAGAAAACTTAATCCTCTCTAATCATTAATCTTAATTTACTTTTCCTGTTCTAGGATGTTTAGTCACAGCTTTAATCTAAAGATTGTTTAATCTAAACAATATTTCTATATTTATAATTTTAAGTTACTATGAACTAAGTGAAACCTTATTATTGTTTTTTTTTTTTTTAATTTCTTTATGGAACCAATATATTTCTATAAAGATCTCACAACTGGTATTCAATATTGCAGTGTCTGTAATTATTTAATTATTTTCATTGTCACTTCAAGATTAATTTGGTTAACCCAGCAAAAATTAACCTAGAAATTAGCATTCCACATAAATGTTGAAATTCTTTTAGGTAGTTTTTTTTTTTTAGAATTTCACTGAGTGTTAAAATTGTATTGCTAATCTTTTCACAGCCCTTTAATTAACACCATTTCCTATTCACTGCTGTTCAAATACTAATTTTTGCTGCTTTTACATAAAAAAAGAATCTTGCCTTTTAACCAAACCCAAACTGAAAAAAAGACACTGCTTTCACACCAAGCAATCTTTTTATATTTTCAAAATAATTTTCTTATTGTGTTCTAAATAAAAACAGCTGTCACGTAGTTTAGCAGATAATACTTGCTTTGAAAAGATAGCTATAATAAAGTAGAAAACAAATGTTTTCTATATTTAACAGTGCAAACATTTGCAGCATATTCAAGTGCGAAAGTAATATCTGAAACTGTATACATCTCATATAAGATGAAAAAATATTTACATTTATACCATCAGAAGAGAATATCTTTTGTTTTCTTGCGGACATTCCATTACCTTATTCGGTAACATCAGCAATGCTACATAGTTTGGTAATGAAATGAAAACAAGAAAACAATCAAGCTCAGAGAACATTAAACATCCCCTCCATTTATATTTATAAACATATAAATTATAAAAATCTGAATAAAAAAAAATTGCCTTAGGAACAATCTGACCTCCAATCGTTATCTTTCTCTCATCCATTAGCACAGGAGTAGGCAAACTTGGCTCTTTTACATCCTGTGGACTTCAACTCCCAGAATTCCTAAGATAGCTTGGCTGACTCAGGAATTCTGGGAGTTGAAGTCCACAAGGTGTAAAAGAGCCAAGTTTGCCTGCCCCTGCATTAGCATATCAACAAGGATAACATCTCCTGGATGAAATGAAATGAAATGAAAAGCTAAACTGAAAATATGACTACTGTCAACACTGAAGATTCTGTCTAATTTATGACATTATGACATCATGACATACACTTTTGCCAATTTACCGTATTTTTCGGAGTATAAGACGCACCTTTTTCCCCCCTAAAAGGGGGTGAAAATTTAGGTGCATCTTATACACCGAATGTAGCCCCACCCACCCACTGGCCTCCACCTTTAGCCTCTGCCTCACAGCAGTTACCACCTTGCAAGCAAACAGCAAGAAAAAGCAGCTCCTTTCAGCTTCAGCACAACCTAATTAGCACAAGTTGATTGGATCGGCCTCCCGACTCTTAACTGATTTGCTCTCAGCTATTTTGCGCAGGGCTCTGCTGCTTGCTGCAAAGAGGTAAATTGCTGGAACAGATTTTTTTCCCCTTGTGCTAATCAAGCTATGCTGAAAACGAAAATGAAAGTAAAGCAGGCTGTTTGCTGTTTGGTGCAATGAGGCAAAATTGCTCAGAGGCAGAGGGAGATTTCTTTTCCTCACCAAAAAAGGTAGGTGCCTGTTGTACTCCGGTGTGTCTTATACTCCAAAAAATATGGTATTAAAAACATGTTTCGTATCATATCAAACTATTGTTTTTAACACAGGAAAGTCAGGAAATCCAAGTGGTTCAAATGAATATAAAGATTTAAAAGCAAGCTTATGCTCTCTACAAGAATCTGAACTACTAACAGTCAAGGGAAATTAGTGGTAGGAATTCAATATGGGTTGGACTTAGATGTCTTGTGGGCATGAAGGGACTCAAGACTCATTTGAGCCCTCCCTTGGCTTAGCCTGTTCATTTCCTACAGCCGCTATACTTTGTTTAATATAGTGCACTTCATGAGATGGAATAATGAATTATTCTGAGATTTATGATGAATAAATGATGGTTTATTCTGAGATTTATGAGTAAAACATATATATGGTGCAGAGAATCATAGGAAAGATTAATCAGTGAAGTTAGACAGAAATGAAATATAATTACTATTAATCTGTATACCATTGAATAATGTTTATTAAAGATAAGAAAATGGATGGAGAAGCTGTATGCTGATAATGATAGAAATGTAGTGTTAATAGTCTGTTGTGAGATTTAAATGTTTGGTGAAAGAAACTAGAAAGGCCATGGATAAGATTGTGTTTTTGTTCACTGTTATATACAAGAGAGAGTTGTAAATCAGGAGAAACATAAAATCTAATTGAAAGCAGAGTAAATGGTTACTTAAGTATTTAATTGTTTAACTACTTAAATGGGTTAAATACTTAAGTTATGTACTTATTTAAATGGGTTACTTTTGTTTAATGTGATAAAACAAAAAGAAGTCGGGTCAAGAACGAGCGGGTTCTGAGTAAATATGGTCAGACGAGAGTGATCAGAGCTCCACAGAGGCAGGGAGAGAAGGATTCTAACCTCCAGCATGCATGGACACTGGTTGTCAAAATCCAAACATACACAGAGCCTATAATCCTTCTCTCCTAATCTCCATTGGGAATCCTGCAGATGCAAAAAGAGAGGCATGGAGAGGGACTCCTTTTGCTTAATGACCCATGAGATCACATAACGACTGCCACAGGGAGTCCTGGTTGTTGAATGAAGCGGTCATGGTCACCTGAGAGTCTCAATTTTTATTGAATTGAATTGAATTGAATTGAATTGAATTGAATTGAATTGAATTGAATTTATTTATTTATTTATTTATTTATTTATTTATTTATTTATTTATTTATTTATTTATTATTTTATATGACCCCTTTCTTATTTTTATAAATAACTCATGGTGGGAGACATTCCTAATAATCCTTTCCCACAACTCTGTGAGATGGGTTGGGCTGAGAGGGTTACTCAACTAGCTTTCATGCTTAAGGTGGGATTAGAATTCACTGTCTTTTTTGTTTCTAGCCTAGTGCCTTAACCATTAGGCAGTTTCCAACCTTTCCAGCTTTGCAGACCAGCACCAGTGGGGGAGGAGAGGGAATGGTTTCATGCAAGCAGCATGTGAGCGTGCTTCTCCGCCACTTGCATGGGCTGGTTCTGAATGGGCTGTGGCCTGGGAATTGGGGACCCCTGCATTAGACCAAACTGGCTCTTTGACCACTTCAGTCAGTGCCAAGATTCTAGCCCCAATTGTGTTAATTAAGCAAGGACTAGGTTGCTAAGTGAGTTTAGGCATGAATGTCGGCTGATGACTTTGGGTCAGTCACTCTCTCTCAGCCCAGCTGATCTCATAAGGTTTGTGATTGTGGGGAAAAAGGCAGGAATATTAGATATGTTAACTGCTAAGAAAGAGGGGAAGGGAGAGAGAGACAGAGTCAGAGTCAGAAAGGATAAAAAATGCTTATCGCTAATTAAACAGCATGATGGGTATGTAGGCAAGTATCGAATTCAGTAGGGCATACTTAAGTAAATATACAGGGGCTCAGCTATATTATACTAAATGATGATGTTATCCATTACGTTATGTCCAACTCTGCGATTCTAATGGCCAGGTCTCTCCGCATCTTCCGATCTTGGATTGATTGTACTAGATCAGGGGTGTCAAACACGATTTCATTGAGGGCCGCATAAGGGTTGTGTTTGACCTCAGGGGACCGGGGTGGGCATAGCGGGCTTGACATCACTCATGTCAGGGGGTGCCTGTGGAGGCCCGAGCTCTCTGCCAGCGAAAACGGGCTCTCTAGCTCCGTTTTTGGCTGCGACGGCCTCCTGCAACCTTCTGCCAGTGAAAATGGAGGTTGGGAGGGCCACATACTGGTCTTCTGAGCTCCGTTTTCGCTGGTAGAGGCACTGCGGGCCGGTCCTTCGCTGTTTCCAGGGCAGCCCCGCAGGCCAGATCGAAGCAACCTGCGGGCCTTGAGTTTGACACCCATGTACTAAATACAGAGAAATATTTAATTTCTTCTGCAGTGCATTTCATTTTAAGATTTCTTCCTTGTCTAAGGTTATTTTTGTAACACTAATGTTACTCAACTATCTGAAATATTTTATGAGTCAAATTTTGGGAAAAGAGGGGGAGGATTTTTGCTTTTTATAACACTGCAGAAACTGCAATAAATCTCAATTGTTTTTTAAAAGGTTGAGATCAAGCCTCAGTAACAGGACACAATAAAAACCAAAGTAAATTAAAGAGACATGATCATTTTTATTTATTTTAAGTGGTACAGTTGATTATAATTTAGACTCTTGTATTTTAAAGGTACTATGAATATTTGTCTGATAAGATATATGACTGAATAAAATAATTCTGATCAGAATATCAAAAACCTACATTAGCTTCCAAATGTCTTGCAGGGAATAAAATAGAAGTGTAATAATTTTTTCATACTTCCTAAATATGATGGCCTTAGGCAGCTCACTGGAGGGAATCAAATAGATTAATTAACTTGCCTTTATAGCAAGAAATTCTCTTTTAAAGAGTATAACAGGACATTTCTTCAAAGAATTTTTGCCAGTATAGTACAATATGGGAAAACTACAACAGAGATAGTTCACAGTTCATTTACTATATGTTGCTGACAAGGTATTGTATTATCATTTCAGTGTTTCAGGCAAAATGTTTCATGCACTGCTGTTCATATAAATAATACAAATTGTATAATCTAGAATCAAAGTGACTTAACAATTCTTAAATATCAGGAATAGGAATGTTCTATCTTAGAATGAGTAAAGTTGCCTTGAAATGTTCCCTTGAAATAAAATTGCAAAGTTCTGACAATTTATTTTAGCTGTGACAGCCTCCGGCAGCCCTCTGCCAATGAAAAAGGAGCTCAGGAGGCTGCGCACAGCCCTACCAAGCTCCGTTTTCAGCTGTGACAGGCTCCTGCAGCCCTCTGCCAGCGAAAACAGAGCTCTGTTTTCCCTGGAAGAGGGCGTCGCGCACAACCCTTCCGAGCTCCGCTTTTGCCGGCAGACGGCTGCAGGAGGTGGTCACGATGAGTGACGTCGAGCTGGCCATGCCCTTTGGCCACCCCACCCTCACCCCTGAGGCCAAACACAACCCTGATGCGGCCCTCAATGAAATCAAGTTTGACATCCTGATTTAGAGGAAAATCCATTTTCAAAGTTTATTCCAATTTATTCTGTACTCTGAAATAGCTTAAGACAAAATCACTTGCTGTTATTCCAGTTTTAAGAAAATAGAACAGTGTATTGGCAAGCATAAAAATGATGCTAATAATGTCATTTTGAAACATCTTTTTATCTTTTTTCATCAGATTTTTTCTTTATTAGGTTAAAAAAATCTTACTTTAACCCCCCTCCACCCCAAAGCTCTTGGGTATATTTAACATTAGCAAGTAATCACACTAATTTGTTTGTTGACTTGATTATGTATCCATACAAACGTATAATGAATGGATTCAAACAAAAGGTATACTTTGAGCAGCTTTCTTGTTGATTGCCTTTACTGCTTAGAAAGAAGCTACTGACTTTTATGTTCATAGCCTTATATAAGTGGGTAAACAAGCCAGGGAAGACAGAATTTAGATTATGGTTTCCATCCAAACAAATAAATGTTTGTAAACCAATAGATCTTCACTTTAAGGTTCGTTCATATTGTCAACAACTTAAAGTGATGTACAAATGAGGACATTAAAGCTGTTTTGCACAATAAATTGGGATGTTCTTCATTTCAGGCTATTCTGTAGTAAGTATTGCCAAAAGCCATTGGACTTTCAAGTTTATAAGTATGTAATGGGATTAAAGCCTCATATTTATTTATTTATTTCTCTCTCTCTCTCTCTCTCTCTCTCTCCCCCCCCCCCCCCCCGTGTGTGTAAAGTAATACAGTTTTGGAAGGTGTAAAGTAATAGAATTTGGAAGGTTAACTAATCTAATTTGCTGGTCAGTACAAATTTTGCAGTGGAGAGTGTTGTTACAGTCAACAGTTATAAGGACATTTATTTTAATGTTTAAATCAAATCCATTCTCTAACATTAAGTCTAGGCCTGTCCACTGCAATAAATGAGAATGATTTTACTCCCAATGCTTGCAGGAAAAACATTCAGATATTTGAAGAGTACAATCATACAAGCATCTCCTCAGAAATTTACAGGACCACAATTGGGACCAGAATTTCTTTTCCTGCGCAAGGAGGTGTTTAAAAGTGTCATGCTAAATTTTATGACTTTTTTTGCCACAGTTGTTAAGTGGATCATTGCAATTGTTAAGCATATCTGGCTTCCTCCATGGATTTAGCTTGTCGACAGCCGGCTGGGAAGGTGCAAATGACAATCTCATGAATCCGGGGTACTGCAGCCATCCTAAATACATTCTGGTTGCCAAGCATTCAAATTTTTGATTATGTGACCATGACGATGTGCAATAGTTGTAAGTGCGAGGAAAGGTTATGCGTCATTTTTTCAGTGTGTTGCAGGGGTGAAATGCTCCCGGTTCAGACTGGTTCGGGTGAGTAGGTAGCGGAGATTGAGGCTAGTTCGCTGAACCAGGAGCAATGGCTGGCTGGCCACGCCCCCGAACCGATCCACGGCCCGCAGTCCTGCCATGCTTGCTTGCCTTCCATGCTGCCTTCCTGGCGTCCCGGTGGCCAGCTTGCGAAGGCAGGCGAGCAGAAGTCCACGAGAAAGGCAGGCAAGCATGGCAGGGCTGCGGGGAAGGAGCTAGCAGCTTACTGCCCCCCCCTCCCCACTCAAGCAGTGGCTTCCCTGCTCAGCCTCGACAAGCTATGCATCCACAGCAATGGAGTTGTTTTATTCGCGATGGTGCTTCGGGAGGGCAGGTGGACATATTCATTATAGTTGTCAGCTGCAGACGTCTGCCTGCCCTCCCAAAGCACCACCTCGGTGAACAAAACAATCCCATTGCGCTGCACCTCCTTCTGCAGCCAAACACGCCCAGCCGTCCGTGCCCTTTCCTCAAATGGGCTGTGCATGGGACTTTTGGAGAGTGAGCGAGCAAGAGAGCTCTCCAACCTCTGTGTGTGTGTGTGTGTGTGTGAGGGAGGGAGGGAGCGAGCGAGCGATCTGAAGCCGAGGCACCCAAACTTCTGGCAGCGGTGGGGCAGCTTCTGAGCAGCCAGCTCCACCTGACCTACTCCCTGAGTCTCACCGTTCTCCTGCCCCCCCTCCCCGCTCAAGCAGCGGCAGGCTCTGCGAGACAACAGGACCTCTCATTTTTCCCACAGCACGGCATACGCTTGCTACCTCTGCTTGTCTGCTTGCAAGCGATGATCTTCTCTGCTCTCTCAGGATGCTGGTGCGGGCACCATGGATGCATAGCTTCTTGGGGCTGAGCAGGGAAGCCGCTGCTTGAGCTGGGGGGGGCAGGAGAACAGCGAGACTCAGGGAGTAGGTCAGGTGGAGTTGGCTGCTCAGAAGCTGCCCCACCGCTGCCAGAAGTTTGGGTGCCTCGGCTTTAGATCGCTCCCTCCCTCCCTCCCTCCCTACACACACACACACACACACACACACACACACACACACACACACACACACACACAAAAACAGAGGTTGGAAAGCTGTCTTGCTCGCTCTCTCCAAGTGCCCCATGCACAGCAGAGTGACATGAATGACATCAAACTGGCCACGCCCACCCAGTCACATGACCACCAAGCCACGCCACACCAAGCCAAGCCATGCCCACAGAACCGGTAGCAAAAAAATTTAGATTTCACCCCTCGTGTGTTGTAACTTTACAGTTGCTAAACTAATGGTTGTAATATGATGCCTACTCTTTTGGCATTCCAGAAGATTGTTAATAGGGGCTGCAATTTATGTTTTAAATTGTTTAAATTGTATTTCTTGTTGTAAGCTGCACAAGGTCTGTTGGAACAGGCAGCCTTGTTAAATGTAACTAATTGATAATTCTACATTGATTATGTTGATGAAAACTTCTCCCCCTGCAGTTCATTGGCATACTGCTTCAACATAATGCTACTCCGCCATCTTTTTCTCCTGGATCTACTCAATTTAAAGAAAGCCTTAAAAATCTCAAACCAAATCAGCAGTCTTTTCCAGCTCAGGCACACTGATATATATCACATTATATGTACTGTTTTAACTGCAATTTCAGAATGGAGTGATAAAACTTTTTTTCAGATCAGCTGAAGTATATTACATTTTAGAAGATTTACATGTTCCACTTTTCTGCTTCCCTGCTGTATCTATTTTAAATATCTAAATTCCTTCAAGCTCAGGTTACTTATATTAATTCCTTAAAATTTGGCTCCACAGCTGGCTTGTGAAGAACTTAATTTAAGGATCAAGTGTGACAAGTTTTCTGCCAAAGATTCTAGGTATTTTACTGGAGATGAATTGGTTTAATTTTAAATAAATAGCCATAGGGTTAAGCTATAAAGTATGAATATTATGAATATTAAAGCTCTGTAAAATATTCTAAGGGTAAAAAGTTCTGACCTTGAAGCATCATATTGATCTCATGAGAAACAGAAGGTTGGACCCTCTAGCCATAAAACTGTAGTGGGAATGGCTGTTTGAAATTAGAGCAAAATATTTCAGGTCTATAGTTTTTAGACTATAAATGATAATGAACATTTCTACATAATTCTATTTTGTGCCAAATTTAAAAAATGGCAGAAAAATGAGACAATTTCTTAGAGAAAGAAATTGTCCTATGGCTATAAGGACAAGGTATTTAATGCATATTCTTCTTAACTTTAACCTTGGGAAGATAATGTATGTTCTTACTATTGATCTTTTAAATGTCAGAATAATAAAGCCTGTTGAATACATTTCTTCTTTTTTCATTTTTACTTTTTTCCACTTTCATCTGAAAAAGCAATATGGAAAAATTGCTTCATTTTTCCAGCTTTTTTGTGTTGAATATAAACTCTAATATGAGAAATTGTGTAGGAATACAGGATTTGTCCATAGCTTGTCAATGCCTACTAAGTGTGTAAAAATCTTTTTTTAGAAAAAAAGAAATGAAAGATCATTGGATAGTACTGTCATTGCTGAGCAGCAATAATATGGCTACTAATTATTGCAAGATGTTAACATTCTTTTCTTTACATACAAGGAAACATTCATAAAAGAGATATTTGTCTGATACAGCTGTCAATTTTTCTTCTTTTTTGTTCTTGCTAATTGAATTAGCAGAAAATAAAATTAATTAGCAAAGGATGGATGCCCTTCTAGGAATCCAGGTCTTTCATTTTTATTTGTAAAGGCTTTAGTACTTTTCCACTTTCAGAGAAGAGGAAGAGCCTAAGTCTTGCAAGACTTTTTAAAATAAAACTGAGAAAGGACAAAACATTCTGAAGGAGAGTTTGGGATGAAAGGATTTAATCTACCCTCAGTTTATTGTAGAAAGGTTTTTAACTATATTTTACTGCTGCTGTTTCACTTCTACTTTTGTTTTTCATCATATCTAAATTCTATAAAAATATCAATGATAGACATTTATATTGACATTTAAACTTCTGATATAGGACATGCCTTTTTTATCACTTTATAGTTAATTGTCATGTTTCTTTATCATATTTTCAAGTTTTTTAAAAATAGCAGAGTGTAATTTTAGTCATAATAATCTACTGTCTGAAACAGAATCAATTGTGCCATTACCTATGAAACAGGGCAAAATATTATTGGGTCAACTTGGGTCAAATCATCTCGGCCCATATACTAGACAAAAGGATTAACTATTTTTCAACAAATTTTCATTAGAGATAATTTACCGCCTAGTGAACTTTGGCTGGTCTCAGAAAACTAAACAGGATTAGATCAAGTTATTTTTTGGGGTGATAAACTCTCAGGAATGACCAGGACTGGAGAATAAAGTGAATAATCAGATTTTATCCTGCAAGATGGCAACAGCAAAACTAGTTCTGTTTTTTGGCCAAGAAAACGGAATGATCCATCTAGGAACTGAGTTTGATGAAAGAGATGAAGGCATTACAACTTTCATGTTAAGCATTAGATTGGAAATTGGCATGATAATAGGTGCTAAAAGAATTAATAAATACATGATAGGATCAGGTCAATAAAGCATGCAGAATTATCAAGGAAGATCCAGGAACCAACTCACTCTCAGCCATGGAAGCCTATAGGGCCGTGATGGCGAACCTATGGCACACCTGCCACAGGTGGCACGCAGAGCCCTTTCTGCTGGCATGCCAGCTGTCACTCCAGCCCAGCTCCACTGCGCATGTGTGCACACCTCCTGCTGGCCAGCTGGTCTTCGGGTCTCTGCCATGCATGTGCAGGGAGGGGGCAGGGCACATGTGGGGACGTGCACGCGCAAGCGCAGGGACATAGGCATGGGTGCATGTGAGGGGGCACTCACATTGCATTTTGGGGGTTCACACGAGCATGCCCCCCGCACCCTGTTTTGGGCCTGGAAGACTCCTGCACCAACCTGGAAGCCAAAACAGGGTGCGGGGTGCTCTGCGAGCTGTTTTTTTACTATCAGCTTCACCTCATGATGAATATTATCAAATGCTGTCTAGTTTTATAAATCCAAACTGAGATGCATACATTATTTGCTTCCATATTTTAAAAGATATTGATCTATAGCTTAAATGACAATTGCAGTTTTTTTAGATTTTAATGTATGATATATCTCATAAAACAATTGAGGGAATTACAAAAAGATTAAATGTTTTATTACAGACAACTAATAAGATAGGTGCTATTACATCTAGGCCAGGAAATACTGTGTTGCTCCTAAAACATGATCCACCCCAAAAAGAAGGCCAAGCACTGTTTTGTGCACATGCATTAAAATTAAGCCCTACCCCTGGCTCTATTTAAGCACATGTGCAGCCAGGCTTACCAGAGTGGACTGCAGGCTTTTTCGGGTGGATGGCTACCTGTAGCTGGAGTGAATATTACACCAAGTGCTGAAAAGGGAGTGTGCATGCACGCGAAGGGCACCAAGTGCCAAAAAGGGAGCACTTCATGCACGTGCGTACAGCGGTGGGTTCTACTTACCTTTACTACCGGTTCGCTCACTTGCGTGCACTCTTCTGTGCATGCGCAGAAGCATTCTGATGATGTCGGGGTCAGTGGGCGGAGCCTCCCACCGGTTTTACTACCGGTTCTATAAAACCGGTGTGAACCAGGGGCAACCCATCACTGGTGTGTACACTCATCAAGGCCACGACCAGGAAGAGGACCTGCCCAGGGGGCATACATCTTGGTGCTACTTGACCTCTCAGCAGCTTTCGATACCATTGACCATGGTATCATTCTGGGATGATTAAGGGAGTTGGGAGTGGGAGGCACCGTGTTACGGTGGTTCTCCTATCTCTCTGGTCGGTCACAGTCGGTGTTGGAAGGAGGACAGAGGTCGACCCCTAGGCGCCTCTTTTGCGGGGTGCCTCAGGGCTCGGTCCTCTCTTCCCTCCTATTTAACATCTACATGAAGCTGCTGGGTGAGATCATCCGACGATACGGGGTGAGGTATCAGCAATACGCTGATGATACCCAGCTGTATATCTCTACCCCGCGTCAAGTCAGGTGGTGGATGTGATGTGTCGGTGCCTAGAGGCTGTGAGGGTCTGGATGGGAGTCAACAGGCTCAGACTTAACCCAGACAAGACCGAGTGGCTGTGGGTATTGCCTCCTAAAGACCATGCTGATTTTCCATCCTTGGTTCGGGGGGGGAGAAATTGCCCCCCTCAGAACGGGCTCGCAATTTGGGTGTCCTCCTAGACTCACAGCTAAGATTAGAGCAACATCTGTCAGCTGTGGCTTGGGGAACCTTTGCACAGGTTTGCCTGGTGCACCAATTGCGACCCTACTTGGATCAGGAGGCTCTCCTCACAGTCACTCATGTCCTTGTCACCTCATGGTTAGATTATTGCAACACACTCTTCTACATGGGGCTACCCTTGAAAAGTGTTTGGAGACTACAGTTGGTCCAGAACGCAGCCACGAGAGCTGTCGTGGGTGCACCTAGGTACACCCACATTACACCAACTCTCCGCGAGCTGCACTGGCTCCCTATTGGTCTCCAGTCACAATTCAAGGTGTTGGTTATTATTTTTAAAGCCCTACATGGCTCAGGGCCAGGGTATCTTCGAGACCGCCTTCTACCGCATAGCTCCCAGCGACCAATAAGATCCCACAGAGTTGGTCTCCTCAGGGTCCCATCAGCTAAACAATGCCGCCTGACGGGCCTGTGGGGGAGGGCCTTCTCTGTGGCTGTCCCAGCTTTTTGGAACCAGTTACCTCCTGAGGTCCGAACCATCCCCACCCTATTGGCCTTCCGAAAAGCAGTGAAGACCTGGCTCTTCCGCTGGGGCTGTTGATCTCACTGTTGCGATCTGGCGAGATCCAGCCATGAATGGTGTGAATGAGTTTTAATTGTTTTTAATGGTTTAACTTTTAATGTTTTATATATGGTTTTTAAATGCATTGTAAGCCACCTTGAGTCTTTGGAGAAAGGCGGCATACAAGTTGAATAAATAAATAAATAAATAAATAAATAAATAAATAAATAAATAAATACATGCGCCAGATAAGGTTTTCAGCAAGCGCATGCATGCCGGCCAGCAAGTCTTCCAGTTACTGCTGCACATGCACCAATCACCTGGCGGCCCACATGCTCACGGCGTGTATGCTCACACACATGTATGTCCGGCCAGATGCTTCCAGCCCCAGAGGAGGAATCCGCAGTTCTGCATTGGGATAGGAAGTCTTTATCTTGGACTTTTGAGATGGGAGGGGCCAGAACAAGGGGCATCACTAATGAGAAATCTCCCTGCTTGAGTGTCATCGGTCTCCTTTGGGACTTAACCTGAAGGAGGAGAGACAGTTCTGTGGAGAGAGAGAAGCGGAGAAAGTGGGAAGGGGAATTTTGGTCAGAATAACCAACTTGGGCTTCTTCTCTGCGTGGAACTCTCTCCTCCAGTGGGTGAATTCAAGGGAGACTCTGCCTGGAGACCGATGATGCTGCAGAAAGGAGAATCCTCATTGATCCTTCTTCTTTCTGGACACTCCCAATTCCGAAGTTCCGGGAAGCCCCATTCCCTGCTCACAGACCAGCTTTTCGGGTTTCGGGTACTGCCACACGCACAAAGGCCAGCTGATCATCATGTGTGCATGCGCGCCAGAAACCCAGAAGAGGAACGGGCAATGCCGTGCGTGCCAGGCAACAAAAAGTGGTGTTATTAGCCATCAAACCTCAAAAATACACTTTTCCCAAAAGGTTTCCACAATTTTGGCCACTACTGCGTGTGTGTGTGTGTGTGTGTGTGTGTGTGTGTGTGTGTGTAGTAATAATATAATATTTAATTTTTACATAAACTTAATTACATAACATCTCAATAAAGGAAATTTTTACCTGCCAAAACTAGCTGATAAATACCTATTGGTTCTCATGTTGACAATATGGTTATTATATCACTGTCTCTGATAGAGATGCAAAGAATTCTTAGAACCTTTGCTCAATAATGTGAAAAAGAAAAATTGATGATAAATTATCAAAAATTCTGACCAATAAAAGACCTAAAATTCATAATTTCCAATAATATTGACCAAATAAAGTGCTTTAAATACTTGGGAATTATCTTTCATTCCTCAGGATACAGAGGAATGAATTGGCTCACATATTGCAGGTTACCTCGAGGTTTTAGGTAAAATTCAACGGAGGAATTTCTAGAGTTTTTGTCTTTTCTTGCTCTGCAAGATTTAAAACTTTAAAGTCTTTTTTGCTGAAGCCATAATAATGCACATATAAATGGTTCAAATGCATCAAAAAATGTTAACATATTTGGCAAAACCCATTTTTAAAATAATTTTTTTCAAAGCAAGCTTCTCTTGTGAGAGAAGTATTTCAATATCTTGTGAAATTATTCATTTTTAAATTACAGAGTATAGGTGGTCCTTGCTTAATGATGTTCAGCAACTGTTCTAAGTTACAGTGGTATTGAATGAATGGTTTTTACAACTGGTCTTTAAAGTAACATCTATTGCAGTTGCATTTATGATTGCACTGTCTGTAAGCAGTCAATCATGTGATGTTTTGCCTAATGTCTGCATTACTTAACAAAGGAAATTCCTGTCCCAATTAGGGTCATTAAGCAAGGACTACCTCTCTTATGGGCTTTGACTTCAATGGGGTGAGTGTGTGATGTACAAAAAAACCTGTCAAAGCAAGCAAAATTTAAAAATTCTATTCTAAAACAATTTTAATACATGAGAAAATAATATATATATAATTAGAGAATATGGAATATCTATTAAATTACAATATGTGAAATTGAAATACATTTTTATTGTATTGCAATACAGTTTTAAGAAGAAGCGATAGGCTGAGGTGAAGGAAAAAAGATGGAATATTCCTATTTAATTGAGGATCTTGGATTAAATTAAAATTACCATCATAGACTGTATTGCATATTAAGAGTTTGCAAAATATAATTTAGAAAAATATCTATGGAATATTTTAACAGTGTTCTGTATAGGGCTATCAAAATTAATCAGAGTAATAATAAGGGCAATGACTATCTTTATACTCAAGAAAATAAAAACTACAAATTTGTTTACAATTTGACTAATCTGTACTACATTTTTGCTCCATGTATGAGGGAAGGCAGATTCTTCCAATGCTGATTTTCAAAGTGTCACTGTCAAGTTAACTATCCTGGCCTACTTAAAGATTGTTACTAAGGCAATCACAACTGCTTCACTCCAAAACAAAATCACAATACAACTATTGTGCTGCTGCCCTATTTGTTAGAGTATCACCTTATTCAAGGATTATTTGAAATAAGAAACACAGAAAGAGATTTCAATTAACAGTAAAAGTCTATCACTTTGTATATTTCCCAATTTTTATTCTTTTTTAAAAGGGTTTCCCATTTCATGATCACATAATTTCAGCTCTTGATGCTTTTATATACACCTTTATAATATGCATATTTCGGATGATGTCAAAATGTGTACCTCTAATATTTCTAGGGGATAACAAGGATAACAAGGATAACTGTTTAATTTTATGTATGCTATATTGAAGTAATTATCTAGTGTTCCAGAAAACAAATCTGTGTTGTCATGGATACAAACAGGAGGAAGCATACCTTATAATAAATTTATAAGTTTAACTATTTTTAGTTTCTCTCTTTTTAAAAAAAATATTACATTGGCCATGAATTTCTAAGTAAGTCTAGATCGATATGTCTCCCAATCCATATCTCCAACTATATTTTTACTATACTAAGATAACATTTTAATCCTTTTAACTGTAATTTTGATAGATCATATTTAAACTATAAGGTCTTTATGGAGGAACAAATAATGTATACAACAACAATAATAACAAAAAACATTCTGCGTATGTTTACATTCTGAGTGCAGGTATAGAGCAGGAAATCCTAGGGCTGCACATTAGGGTGGGAAATCTAGAAACCATTTTAAAAGAAGATATTTGCAAGTATCTTCCATATTATTACCAAGGAAGCTACACAGCTCTTTTCATGTAGTCACAAAATGTCAAATTCAGATCAAGGGAAACTTTATATTTAATCATTAGCTTAAACATGAAATCTAATCTTTAAACTATATCTCCCAAATGCATCATAGTAATAAAGAACCAAATAATGCCTTAAGTAACAAATAAGGAGTCTATGGAAAATTTCCTAAGAATCATTTTGTGAAACTGTTCAGTTATATAGGAAAAGATCTGCCACAAAGCAATCCAGTTTACTGGGATTGTGGTGCCTAAATGGCCAAAATACTTCTGAACAGGCAAGGAACAATCCAGATAATGTATATTTTGCACTGGTGTAATTGCTTAGGGTAAAAAGCCTCATTCAGAGGAAGATATGACTGGAAATATTCCCAGTAATAAAACATCCTGACAAAAGAGTCTATATTACTGCCAAGTGCTTTTTTTAAAGATTTCCTTGCAGAATGTAGATTTTCGTGGCTGCTGTTTATTGATAAAACTACTTCTAAGTAATGAGTAATACATTTGTGAGAATGAATACGTGCTGGTGTTTTGTTAGGCACACTGCTGGTTTCTGAAGAATTTGAAATCTGAAGAATTTGAATATCAGAAATAGATATCATGTCTTTGTATATTATCTTGTTCTTTTCACATTGTTTAATTTTGCATTCTACATAATGTCCCCTTAAGTCCAACGTAAATGTCCCCACACTCACAAATTACATATTTCCATGTTTTTTACTTTTTGGTACTATATCCTTGTTAGAGAATAGGCACTTTATTTTGTCCACCAGCCCAAATTTTACTTTATACTCTATACATTATCCAGTATTTTTCTTATTCTATTGATGATCCTGAAATATATGGAAAGTTTGCACAATGTTTATACTCTTTCTTTATTCATTCTTACATTTTTCTTGTGCCAATTAGATTTTTATAATTATATAGATGAGCATTATAGAGCATTGAATTTGTTTTGGTTCAGTTCTGTAGTTAGAGTGCTTATTTTTGTGTCCTATTTATTAGTGACCTAATAAACTGATGTTTCTAGTTATGTCACATTGTTTATGCATGTCTGCTTTTTTATATATTTCATGATTTTGATAACCTTCATTAGTATGCTTAACCTACCGTACCTCCATCGGGGGAGGGGGTTCCCATCTTTTTTGCTGTATCTACTAGAAGGAATAAGGGAAATCCATGTGTTTGTGTGCATGTGTATATTCTTTCATATTTCCATGAGAGAAAGTGTTGTTTGTAAAACTGTAGAAGAATTCATGTGAATGGCTCACCTCACAGTAAACTATAAACAAATAATTTTATTTGGTTGTGTTAGTATGTTTTTTTTCTCCCAATCCTGCTCCTCCTCTTCTTTGGCTTTCGGCAGGTACATACATACATTTATAAGCATATAGAAGTGCACTTGCACCTTTTTTGTACGCAAGACCAACTTTAAATTGATATACAAAAAAAAAGAAAGAACTATAAACAAAGGTAAAGAGTGAACAAACATACTTAGGAACAAAGAAAACAAAAAATATAAACAACTGGGCATATTACCAATCTAGCAAGTATTAAACAATATTCAAAAAATTCAAATTAAAAATCCCTCAATTTTAAAAAAAATCGTGAAATCCTTTCCAAATAGAATATATTGCATCAATTTTCACTAGTAAAACTGCCTTTCAAAAATGGATAGACTACCCATGCGCTTCTAGAAACTGGCCAGTGCTCAATATTTTTGTCTACATTTCAACTTTTTCCTACTTATTGTGTGTTAGGAGTAGTCATCTAAAATACAAGTTGGCTGCTTTTTAGACAAATTCTGTAGTCACACCAAAATGTATCAACATTGACTTCGCGTTATAAATACCAAAAAAAGTGTAAATACTGATATCATTGTGGGTTAGCATAAAAGAAGCCAAATTCCTTATTTCATTTACAAAGAAATAATATGTTATGAAATAATTTGCTAAATGTTCGGGAAGATTGTAGTAGACTTACTGGGAATTTGACATCATAGAAAAGAGTAGTGTTAAATATTTTCCATCTGTTTTCTTTTTCCAGATTAAGGCTATCATCTAAGGCTAAGAATGGAAATGGGGACCTTTAGCCCCTGGGAGGTTCCAGCCACACTTTTGACCATCTCCACATAGCTGACAAAATGGCCAAAAATCATAGCATTGTTTCCCAAAATCACCAAATTTCCACAATTTTCATGTACTAGGCATACCCTTCTGTTGTTTTCCAAAGCAGTTGCACTATATATTTTCAGCTCAGAAGTATGTAACATTATTTCAAAATATCCCTCTTAAAGTTATATTCTCATTCTTTTGCTTACAATTTTGACCCAGTGACCCCACATTGCATTAATTGTTGTAAGAATAAAAAATATATGAAGTCTGAATATTCTTGTATGTTACTTCTTTTGAGATCTTTGAAGAGAAATCTCTGTACAGGTACTCTTCAACTTACGACCACAATTGAGCCGAGAATTTATGTTGCTAAGTGAAACATTTGTTAAGTGAGTTTTGCCCCATTTTATGACTTTTCTGGCCACATTTGTTAAGTGAATCACTGCAGTTGTTAAATTAGTAACACGGTTGTTAAGTGAATCTGGCTTCCCCGTTGACTTTGCTTGTTAGAAGGTCGCAAAAGGTGATCACATGATCCTGGGACATTGCAACCATCATAAATATGAACCAGTTGTCAAACATTTGAATGTAAATCACATGACCATGGGGATGCTGAAATGGTTTTAAGAATGAAAAATGGCCATGTCACTTTTTCAGTGCCGTTGTAACTTCGAATAGTCACTAAATCAACTGTTGTAAGTCTAGGACTACATGTATAGCCTTTTATGATATCACTTGCGTATAGCATATCATTCTTTGACAATATTACATAAGAATTTAGCAAAAAATTATTTGCTTGTTAATATAAGTGGCATTTTCCAGATTTCCTCCCAGGTTTTTTAAACAGGTCTATCCCCGGTGAATATGCTCTCTCTCACATGAACAAAGTATTTTACTTTTCTTTTTTCTCTCTTTATAATAGTAATCCATAGAATTATATCTGAATTAACTGAATTTAAATACAAGTTTATTCTACTTATTTCTGAGGAAAAAGTGTTGTTTAACAGTAAAAGACTGCCAATTGTGAATGCTAACTGTTTGGTAATTTTAATGCTGGATGTAATTTCTAAAGCACAAAAATGACTTTCAAGAGTATAGTAAAATTGGTTACAGCTGAATCCTTGAGGATTTAACAAGAATAGTTATAACTGAAGTAATTACTCCTCTATTCTGTACCTTGTTTCTTCTTTCTGTCGTGTTAACATAACCAAAAGTCTGTTTCTTTCTCCAATGGGATTTGTGATAGTATTTATCAAAATCACCATTATTCTTCAAGTAGCTTGGCTTATAAACCCTATTAAATTGGTTACATATACATATACATACACAGAGAGGGGGGGGGAGAGAGAGAGAGAAATCCTGGAAAAATTCATATTACAATGCAATCAGAGAATGTTCAAATACAATAAAAAAAAAGAATTGACAATGTTTAACCAAGGTCATTATCATCCAGATGTGCAAAACAGTCTCCTCAATTCCACCACCATCCACCATGACAAGGGTGGGTTCTACTTACCTTTACTATCAGGTCGCAACGGGATCGCGTGCACGCCTTGTGCATGCGCAGATCGCAGATGATGACATCCGGGGCAGTGGGTGGGGCCTCCCGCCAGTTTTACTACCGTTTCTTGCGAACCGTTCCGAACCGGGGGCAATCGACCACTGCACCATGACCAAAATTATAGTAATTATTTTATCAAATAGGGGCATTAGATGTGTGTTATGTAACTACTTGGGTTTTTTTTTTTAAATACAGCAAGATTATTTTTGTTTGATTAAGGAAATCTGTAAGATGTAGGGTATTGCATATTAATACAGAATTTCATGGGAATGTTTGGGGGATAAGTATAGGAGCTGATTTGCTTGCGAGCTCAAAAGTAAGAGCTTACTAGTAAGAACATACAGTACCCTTGCTTTAAGCTTATCCTGTTTTCCTCATTTCCCTAAAGGCACCTGCAGTCAACATTATGACTATGCTGGGAATAAGAAAACTGTAAACTCATTGATGTTGCCTTGTCAGATTATTATAGTGCTAAAGTGTTTGCAGAAACGTTATAGATTGTTTTAATAAATAAAAATAGTATGTTTCACACATTTTAATTTTCACTGTATTTGTCCTTCTGTATCTGCCAACTTGAAAATAGATATTCTGTTTTGAGTGTGGGTGTTGTGGATGTGCTGTTAATTTTTTCCCCCTTCAGTTTCTTTCTACATGATTTTAAATTGTTTATTGGGTCCATTTAATGTAAACATAAGCTTTGTTTATGAGCGTACTAGTTGTTTGAAAAATCGACTTATAACTCACATCCCTCTGGGTTGAACTCAGTCACTTTGCAAGCACCAGCTGGTATCTCCTTATACTAAATAGCTACATCGCATCTATCACTGGCCCTAGTCTTGTAGAATTAACTTCTACAAAAAATTATCTGTAATCTATCAACATTTTAAAAAGTGTTTAATCTCTCCCCCCCTTTGGTTGCCCTTTGTAAGACTGGTTAAAGTATTAAAACTATATATAAATGTACTAGCTGGATCCCTGTGCTTCGCTATGAAACTATGTGATCGGGCTTGATAAATTGACACTTACAGCTTGAATCCTCCTCTATCCTATCCACTTCTCTCCCTCAGCCTTGCCCCACAGAAACGTCTCCTACCCCCTTCTTTCCCTCAGGCTTTCTAGCCCCTTCTCTCCATGAGGCTTGCCCCATAGAAGCCTGTCTTATGCTATCCCATTCTCTCCAGAGTTATTTTCAAGTTGGGAGGGGGAGTAGAACGTCTAACTAATTAGCATCAGAGCGTGTTATAATAATATAGGAAATACTAATGCTCTGATGTTTATTTCAAAAAATCCTTTTTTAGTGAGCACCTAGAAGCCAAAAGGTACATACATGGCAAATTTCAAGTTTGTAGGCTTTACGGTTCTGGAGATTTCATGATTAATGTGTGAGTGGTTTTCGCTTTTATATATATATATATAGATAGATAGATAGATTGTAATTTTGATATAAAATATTTGTTTTAAAGTAATGGATTATTCAGTTTCTGGGGACGAATATTAAATTCTATTGTAGTGATTTTATCTACTAATGTTTGATGTTTTATTTTATTACAATCCTGAAACCTTCTTAAATGAAAAATGAAACAACTGATATTAATGGACACAGAAGACATCATTATTAATAAAGAAAAAAATGTTATAAATGACAAATATGATACCATACTATTCCAAGTTTTCTTTAGATTTGATGTATTCACTGAAGATCATAAAATAATTAAGGATTTCTGGGTTCATAGAAAGATGAACCTGTGTGGGATAGTTGAAATCATTGTTGGATCAACAAACCTGTAAAATCCCATACTCCATTCCTGCTGTGGTGAACCAGATGCCTTTTTGTAGGTGAAAAATATTTCAGTTGTGTTCCCAGCATCTATTATTAGAGCTATATTAAAAATAATCTAGCTGCAATGGTTAGCAGCTATTGATAGTCTTGGCTTTATCTTCCTCTCCTTGCAGTATTTTTTAAAAAATGTGGCCTAAAGCATTCTATAAATGGAACATTTACATATGTTTAAGTAGAATGACAACTGTGCTTGTTGTTGGCTGGGTATTGTGCCTGTAGCATCTTAATAATAACCCAATATCTTGAAAAGTTTAATTGCATTTTTTCTTTAAGATATCATTTAATACTGTGTTATGCATATAAGCCTTGCTTCCTAGCAATGAGGAGTTTCAGAGGTATCAGCTCTAAATTGAGACTTGGTTTCTTTAGAAGAAAGTCTCTGAGGAATGATGTTGATTCTGTGATATAATGTTTGCTTACAGATATATACAGTACAGAAGAAAATAAGGTGAGGCATTTATTGCATTGATACTCCAAAGATTAATCTTCCACACCAGATTTGTAGATATATCCACAGCATTTTGCATGTTACTTCCATTACAGGGTGATCAAAAAAATGACAATTCTTCTTGACCCCTGGGACAAAGTAAGATGAAGTAATTTCAATATCTTCTCAGCCTCCACCTTTCATCTTGGGCTATTAAAACACAATGACATCTGTCACTCGCCCCTTTGATGTTAGGAGGCATTGTCTCTGACTACCTATTTTGGTAGTTCAATTTACAGACATCTTGGACACAAGAAATTAGGTCAAGTTTTATGGGAAAAAGGAATCCTTTGGGTTTACCTTAATCAACCTCCTCCAAACTCATAACAGTTGAATGCTCCTTTCAAGTTCATATAGCCATAATCACATTTGACACTTTTAAAGGCTTAACCTCTTTAAAGGCAGTGTAGTGTGTATACGGCATTGAAAAGAAAAGCCACATTTTTTTAAGTACAGCCATTCCCCTCTTCATGAAAGAAGGAATAAAAATTCACACACCAAGGAAGCAGGAGGCTACCCTAATCCAATGTTCATGGTTACATCGGTTGTAACAGAGTTATAGTTCCTTTTTTCTGAGATATACATGAAAATTGATACTTCCTTGTGTTTTTAGTTCATCCTTTAAACTGAAGGGTTCTAATCTTATGCTACTTATTGATCTGTGAGACCTCATGTGGTTTATTTAGCAAAGAAAGAAAAAGAAATGCAAATGATTTTCAGTTATATTTTTTAAGTAAAATTGGCAGCTTGTCAGAGGGCATCCCCGTTCATTTGCTAATAATAAAATGTATGCATTGCCACACAACTATTATGATTTTAAATTAAAATTCTTAAAATCAGACACAGTTCATCAAAGAGTGATTATTTTTAACCATTTCAGAGCTAGCTAGCTCTTCTCATTATCGTCATTAAACCCCTCCCTTTTCCTTGAAAGCTTTTTATCTTCACTTATGCTCCACAGGAGAAATTGGAGTCTACTTGTTCGCTGGATTGCTTGATATATTTTGTTGCTAGTTTCCCGTGATAAAAAGCAAGCAAAAAGAGAATGCTTGTGCTCTAAAGGAAAGGAGCAAGAATGAGCACACAGCTCTACTGCAGGCATTTTTTTAGAGCATGCTGTCCCTTTCTCTGTAATACGGTGCAGCCCTCCCCTGAGCAGCAGCAAGCAGTCTGATTGCTCTCATTCAACACATTTGGTATGCATGAGCACAACCAATCCAAGCTGGGAAGGTGTTTTCTTACGGAGGATCAGTGGCTAAAGCAAATCAGTGGCTAAAGCACTTTGTCAGATTTTCAGTCAAGTTAAAAGAGACATCTGGCTAATGGAATTGCAGGTGTGGACCCCTAATGGACATGGAATTTCAGCCCAGTGGAAGAGCATTTGTTTTTTAGACATTGGTAAGGTTTGTGTTTCATTATTCCAGTGGAATATTTGAGGGTCATGAGTCAAAGTGATGCTCCCCGACCACTAAATTGGACCATTCGGAAGCTCTGCCATGCTGCCTTTCTCCCATCTGTCAGACTACTTAAGGTACTGTGAAATCACTGTGTTTTACGATTGTGATTATGTTGTTAACTGTTTCCCATGCTGCAATTATAGTACAAATCCAAAATTACTTTTTGCAGTAATGCTGCTTTTTTTCAATCAGTGGAGATATTCTGTTGCTCATATATAGGTAAGAAAAGTGCATTTGTAGACTTGGGTGGAATCCTTAGCCTTGGTATAGTGTCAGATACATTTAATGCTAAAATGAAATGTTTGAGATAGCAAGGATAATTGCTATAAATAGAAAGAAATACCAAAAGCTCTCCATTTCTCTTACTAAATTCCCAGATGCATTTATGGGAACAGTGGAGTGTTGTGCTCATCTTTGGTAATTCCCCTTTATATAAAGACTAGTTCAGAATCTTCCCATGGAGATATGAGATCAGCTTCTGGACAGAGGAAAACTTCCTAATCATATTCTTTCCTACATCTAGAAACAAGCTTCTTTTGATTTTCTTAAGCATCTGTGTCTTGATTGTTGTTGTGATAAAAGTGGCATAAGATCCTTTTGATACAGTAGAAGACCCCGAGCATATCCTCTATTTAACTATACAATAATTTGTAGGATACCATTGAGACTGATGTATTCTACGCGAGTAAATTTTAGACCAACCTTAGAAGGGAATATATTGAGAAACAAACATTTAATATCTGTTTGTAAAAGTGGGTTTTATTAAACAGAGTTTGATACTTTTGCACTTTTGTTTCACACAAACTTCCACTTTGATTAATGTAGTTTCTCTGAGATGCGATCATAGGATTACAGCCACACTATGAATTACCTGCCATTGTATAATGCTTCTAGTATACAGAATGTGTTAAACTGAAATGCAGCCACTGAGCTTTGATCTATGGCTACAAAGCTAGAAGGAAGTATTTTTCCTTTGTCCCATTTCTCTCTTCAAACCTGTGCTCCACCAGCTGTTCATAGGCAGAGAAAAAGTAGCAAGAAAAAAAAATTAAGCAGACTCTTTCTGGTGCTCTTATCTACATTCCTCCACCCACCCCTAAATCATACTGCATTGTTATGATCTCTGACTAAAGCTTTGCTATAAAGGACTTCCCTAACATGAAAGAATGTGGAGGGATTTGAGGACATTTTGTGATCCAACCTAAGGCAAATGCATCAAGTGCTTGGTTCTAATAGCAATACAGAATGCTATAAAAGAATACTAACTGCTTTTAGAGATAGCAATTATAAAGATATCTAATTATTTCTTGCTTTTCTCACATACGATGACATAATTTCAAGTAGAAATTTCTATAGGAATTATTTATTAGAGAAGAAATTTGCAAAAGGAGGGTCACTCTGGAATGAACCCCCGGAATCAGCATGCATCACGCTATGTTTGCTGTGTACTAGTTCGTGGATCAAGCCAGTCCATAATCTTATAAATTTATCAAATTATAACAAGAGGAAGAGGAAGGATTACAACCACATCCTGTTCTTAGTAAAATATAAAATGCTCCTGCTGGTGTGAACTTTGAAAAAATTAATTTAATTTTTTTTAAAAATCCAAAATTAAGACTGAATTGTTTTTAATATGGTTACTGTCAGATGGCAGCTTCTGATAAGTATAGAGTCCAGATTATTACAGAGGAGTTTCTCTGAGCTAAAAAAATGCCTGAGTTTCTTCCAAAAATTGTTCAGGAATTCCCAAGACACCTACATTTTTATAGCTGAAGTTTGATTATTGTTCTCTTATAGGAGAATCTTGTGGTACCTTAAAAACTCAGCAGTTTCTTTTTTCATAAGCTTTCATAAAATGATCCATGGATAAATGCCGCAATTGGATACCACTTTTCTGAACCACAAGGGCTCTTTATTTATTTTTATTTTAATAGCAGTTGAGATAGAGTAGGAAGGAGAGAAATACAAAGCCAAAAGTACTAATAGAAGGAGTGGGTTCTTGTTTTTAGCTTTTGGTGTGAACATGTAAACATTTGAAACTTAGAGAATTTGAATAACTATCTATAAAATTGAATTAAAGGAACAGATAATCTTTGTTTAAAATGGAATAGGGGCTACTCTAGGAAGCTTACAGAAAGGAATAAATAAAAAGGAAGATATGAAAAGAGTGTAAACACAATAAAAGTAAAATAATAGTACAGTAAAATAAGCAATGAAAAAGAACACAATGAGAATCTATCAATACGACAACCAAAAAGATAGACAGGTGAACAGTAGAGAGCAAGGGAAGGGAGCCAGAGTCTGCCATCAGTTCAGCAGTCACCTCCAGCATTGATCTTCCTCCCCTCCATTTGGCCTCCCAACCAAGAAATCTAGCTTCTATAATACAGCTAATTTTTATTTTCACCGTGAAACTTTATTTGTAGACTATTCCCTGAAGTTAATAGATAATATTGTGAATAGTTAAATATCCTACAGGAATACATCATAACACTTCATCAGTTACACAGTATTCAGCAGAGATCTCTAGATTCACACTTTCACATTATATGGATCTATTAGATGATTCTCAGTTACACAAAGCAACAGTAAATAAACTCTGAGACACAAAAGTCCAATTAGTGAAAAGAGTATTATTCACAATTGCTGCATGTTCAAGCTAACCAATCTAATAGCACAGAGAAAGAAAGTTATGTGGTGTTTTTAATATTTTAGTGTTATAAGCCACTTAAGTGGTGCCTTTTTGTGCCCCCGTGCTGGCAACTGTCTGGATAAGTCCCTGCCATTTTCTTGACAATGTTTTCAGAAGTGGTTCACCAATGCCTGCTTCCTAGGGCTGAGAGAGAAGGACTGGCTCAAAGTCACTCAACTGGCTTTGTGCCTTGTAATCTCCTGGTTTTTAGTCTCATGCCTTGACAACTACAGCAGAGTGGTTCTTTAGATTGTGGTGGCATAAAATCACTGTAATAAGTAAACAAGGAATATAAGAAAAACATTTTCCCCCTTGATTTGTAGCCCAGGTTTTACCAGTATTTTAGCTATGGTTTTCCCCAGCAAGGGAGGGAGCTGTCCAGCAGAGCAAGATAAATGCTTTAAAGGAAGGTTACCAAGACTGTCGAGGAGCTGTCTATCTACATGAATAAATAGAGAACCTAGAGACAAGCTGTTAATCAGAAAAAGGTGTAACTAATACAAATGAATTATAGCTCCTAATCCTGTACTTCTTCCTCAGATAAAATGTTTTTTATCTCCCAGAATTCCAAGTGGGTTGTTTTGATGTCTTTAGGCCCTGCAATTACCAGGATCTGTCTTCAGAGCCAAAACTATAGGTGTCCTGTGTCCAATTATTTATCCTCTATCTCTGAGAATGGTCCTTATAAATCAAACACTAATTGAAAACTACTCGAAGGTGTAGTCTGTATACCAAGGTATTCTGAATATTTTTGATGCTTTTGAATCTTACAATAAACCTATTCGATTCTTCTTTATTGTATGCTAAGATTATTTATGGGTCCTCTTGTTAGGTAACCTGATGAAGTAACCCACACATTCATAAAAGTATGTACGTTCTTATTATGCACACAAATATGCAGCCTCTTTTTTAATGGAACACCTTACTATAGGAAGAATGGGAAATACTGTTTTACTTTTGTAAGGTGGTTAAAACTTTATTGCTCCATCAAGCCTTTGGTACAGTTAGAGAACTTGGGCTGCTGTTATAATCCTTTAAATACTGTTTGTTGTGTTATCTCCTTTTTAGCATTTATTTTTACTGTATTACAAATATCCTGGAGCTTTCCTCTTCTTGAACCTAGGGCAACATATCAAGAGTGGTATAAATCAGGGTTTTCAAATTAGAACCTTACCCTTCTCCAAAAACTCAATGAAGTTCTGTGAGAGCCTAAGGACAAAACTTGAGCAGGAATGTCCATTGCAATTTTTCTAGGATACACAGAAATGTGCAGAGTTTCTTCCCTGTAAATAAAACAACTAGGCTGCCATTTGCAGATAAGAAATTCTCTAGGTATTTTTTTAAAACTGGTTTAATTTTAAAAAATTGAAATCTCCTGATATAAATAATTAAAATGATATGATAAAATTATTAATTTATCACATTTATACTGACTGCTAGATAGTTGTTAATAACCTAAATGCCCCAAGATGCCTCCTGGAGAATAAAGGTGGAAGAAAGTACTGTATCTGTAGATTTTCTTTGAAATGTCAGAATGTATTTTAGTCAGATCATCTCTGGCACATCCTTGAATGCATGGTATGGCACACTGAAGGTTGATTGTGCTGGCTTCTGTCTCTCCTATTGAGCTGTGACTACTGGTTCTGCATAGTTGATAATGAGATTTGAGTGTCAGTTCCCTAAATGAAAGGAAAATATTTGACCTCTGCTTTGAAAACATCATACTTGTAACAGTCCTTGTCCTTATGAACCATAAGTGAGACTGTTTTCTTTTTGTTGCTTTTATTCAGCACCAAACATTTCTGTCAGAGGAAAGTTTGCAGGCAACTTTGCCTTTGGGGAATGATCCAGCTCCCAATGGGTCTGTTATTTCTGAATATTGCTGAAGTTCAATAATTATGTGAGAGTGAGGAGGCAAGCTGAAATTGTCATTTAAATACCTAGACCTGCAGGATAATTTTTTAAAAAATGAAATACACATTAATAAATTAGAAGTGCATATACTATTGCCTGTTTACATATTCACATCTAAATTTCCTTAGAATTGGCAAGTTGCAAATAGTATGAGTTGGTTTAAAAATCAATCAGACAATGCCCAAACAGCAATTAAAAAGGGAAATGTGAAGAAAACAAGTTCTGAAATGGTCTATGCTCCAATATAGTGTTTCTCAATCTCAGCAACTTTAAGATCTACAGACTTCAACTCCTAGAAATCGCCAGTAGAATGGATGGCTGGAGAATTTTGGGAGTTGAAGTTCATGCATCTTAAAGTTGCCAGGATTGAGAAACACTGCTCTAATAATTCTTAGTTTGTTATGTAGCAAATATTTGTCTTGTTAGTCATACTAAACACGCGGCTAAGAACTAACCAGAAGAAGACATCTGTTTTCCTGTTAACCGATGCTCGCGCAAATGGAGCTGTGTGCCCACCACTTGCACGGAACCTTCCCTCCCCACCCCCACCCCCCGCTGATCCAAAAAACTGGAAAAGTTGGGGAACTCAGGTATATTTAACTTATAGTAGGGAATATGCATTAGGTTATTATGCTATTCTTTTAAAAAACCAAATTAGTTCTTTATTACCACTTGATTTCATTCTGAGGAATATCTTCTATTAATTTGACCCCTATTTCTTTTTATATCCTCAGTTGTCAAAACTGCAGAAGGAAATTAAACTACTGTGCTCGTAAATTTAAACTATCATTGGTAATAACAGAAAACATTAATTTCATTTTAAAAACAGTATGCTAAGATTTATAATGTATTAAAATGTATTTTTTTTAAAAAAAAAAGCAGTGAAGTGCTTGGGCTATTCATATTGCTAGATGTACAATATTGCTAATGTTGTCAGCTCCAAATTGCTCATAGAAATCATCACATGCTAACTGCAATGTGTGGCCCACTTAAAATCATGCACAAGATGTCCCAGTAATAAATAGTCATATGGATGAAACCAAATTGTCCTTGATATCACAAATGAATTGTATACCAAAATAGTTTAGTGCAACAGCTTGTCATCTGTGAGTAAGCCTGTCATGCATGAGTGTTTTGTGTCTGTTCTTTGGTTAAGGCATCTATTTTTCCCTACTTAAAGAGCATTAAAAGCTTTATTTTATTTGTTTTACAAAGGAAGCCAGGATATAACTTTTCAAAATGAATGCATCTAATTGTTTTAAGGCATATTAAACTGGTGGTGTAGGGATGATGTTGAGGGAGAGATGATTAATGTAGAAAAAGGTGAGACTTTGAATAGAGCTATTATAAAGCATTCACTTTTGTTTCATATTCTTTAAATTCTTGCACAGAAGTTACATTCTGAATCTAAAGTCAGGAAAACAAGTTTAAACAATTTTTGGCTTAGAAACCTGTGTTTTTCTATATTATGATACTATACAACCTTTGACTGGGAATCTATGTTTGCTTCAAAAGGCATCTGACAACCGTAAATCTCCAAATTCACAAAGTCGATGCAGGGGACTGATTGTTGGATGGTTGCTGACCTGCTTTCCTTAAAAAAGTGTTAATGGCTGACAGTTTGGAATAAAAAAATCTTGATTTAAAGATCTTTGAGGGAATGATCCAAACCCAGTTTATCCCCACCCCATTCAAATCCACCAAGACTGTGGTAAAATAAGGAAGAATAAGGAAGAGAGAGGACATCAGCTGTGTGGAACATGCTTAAGTAAGAACTATCCTACAATGAAATGCTTCACCTTCTGTTTTTCCCTCCCTATTTTATGCATGGAATGTCAGGTGCATCCCAGACAAAACATTTGACAGTTCAAACCCAAGGGTATTGAGGTAGAAGAAGTGCAATAAGGCAGTTTCAGTGCTTCAGTATAGAAAGTAGAATTTGAAAAAGGCATCAGGAATAGCCAATTCACCAAGAATTCTCAACAAAACTGAAGGAAAGGTTATAATTCCCTCATGAACTTTTGTGTTGTACATAATTTGCCTATAAGAAAAGCCAATGCCCTTGTATGGGATTTCTTTTCTCTTCTGTTTCTTTTTATTGGAACAGACAGTGTTTAAATTACAAACCGCAAATAAAAACGTGCCATTTTCAGATTTAGAATGGAATGTAGTAGGTGTTGTGGGCATTAAATCTGACATTCCTGTACCCTGAAATTATATTATTGAAATTAGTTTCTTTTCAGATTAATGAATGCTGTTTGCTCAACATTTTCTTTTACATCTAAACGATTTTCTTAGTTTTATCTTGTAGGAACAAGTTGTTAAATATGCTGCTATATTTAAATAAATATGAGATAATACTTGCTGTAAGTAGGCTGTGTTATTTCTGTCTGTGATGATGGCATAAAGTTCTTGATGAGGCTACATACTGAAATATAGAATTTGAATTAAAAATAGTAAAGGTAAAGCTGTCCCTGCGGGTTTTACTCCACTAGTTGTAGCAACTTTAGGGGGCAGTGCTCATCTCCATTTCCATAAGCCCTTCAGCCAGTGCTGTCCAAAGACTATTCCATAGTCATGTGGCCAACATGATATCACACCACAGCATAGAACACTGTTACTTACCCACCAAAGTAATAACTATTTATCTGCTTGCATTTGTACATGCTTTTGAACTGCCAGGTTGGCAGAGCTGAGGTAAGTGATGGGAGCTCACTCCGTCATGCAATGGTAGGATTCAAACTGCCAGAGCTTAGATCTTTTCCGGTGTCTTTTAAGCCGCTGAGCCACCATGCCTCTCAAAGGTAGTAAGTAAATTAAAAAAAATAGTAAGAAACACTAACATCAGTAAAAATTAATTTTTTTCCTGAGTATATATTATTCTGACCTTTACTAATATTCAGAGGAAAGACATATTCTAGATCTGTCAATATTGGTGATGTCTGTGCATAAACTTTGGGCAAAATTAGGCTCAATTTCTAATTTGAATAATCGAACTGGATTACTAAGTCTGTGCAGGCTCCATGATTGAACCTTAGAAAGAAGCCCCATTGGTCTTATACCAGTTCAGGATATAGTATTAGAGCTTTATTTGTTAACTCAAGAGCTCCAGTCTCCTCTATCTAGCAAGGACGTGCTAAATAAATGCATATAATTGTAATGTATATTTCAGGTAGCCTAAAAATGGAAGCAGGCTTCATTAAGTTGAAGTCAGGCCTGGTTATTTTTCATCAGCTACTAATTCAAATTAACTTTCTTTCTAATGGGCTTAGTATCACTTATTCTGATTCTTATTTTTCAATCCAATTGGCATAGACATATAGAACTCAAAGTGGCCCCATTTGGATGCTTATATGTAACACATTATCTTTAGGGAAGTGGTGGAATTCAAATTTTTTTACTACCGGTTCTGTGGGCGTGGTTTGGTGGACGTGATGTGGTGTCGCTTGGTGGCTATGGCAGGAGAAGGATACTGCAAAATCTCCATTCCCACCCCACTCCAGGGGAAGGATACTGCAAAATCCCCATTCCTTCCCCACTCCTGGGGGAAAGATATTGCAAAATCTCCATTCCCACCCCATTCTGGGGCCAGCCAGAGGTGGTATTTGCTGGTTCTCTGAACTACTCAAAATTTCTGCTACCAGTTCTCCAGAACCTGTCAGAACCTGCTGAATTTCACCCCTGCTTTAGGGTGCAAAAAACTGAAAAAGATTATTAGGAAAATAATTTTAAATTGAAAGTATCAACTTAGAGAATTTATGGAGGAGAATATCTGAATTTTTTCTCGCATTCAGATAATTTTATTTATTTGGTCATCTAACCATTTTGAGGCAGTACAGGGCCTTTATGTAGATTGAATTTTCAATGGTCTTAGAGTTGAAACAGTAGTATTATTAAAGCAAATTGGATTTGTCCTTGGGGTAGAGGAAAGGTCAAGATCCTAGCTCATGTATTATTATATTATTAATTTTACTGAGGTGCTTGTGTCACTTGCACTACTCTGTTTTTCATAAAAAGACAGGGAAGATTTGACCTATTTATTTTATCTTGGCAGCTACAAATTCAGCTGTTACACTTGAAGTAGCCAAATTTTGTGCTGCAGCTTGTAGAGTCAACCAAATGATTCTTCAGGAATCAATTGAGTGGCGAGTTAATTAGTCCCAGAGCTCTATTCAGTCTGTTTCTCTATATTATTTTGGACTGGTCAGTGTCTGCATTAAAAATTATCATTAATCATTGGGTTGGCTTTTATTAGAATGTGATAATATAGTAATGTATTATTACAGGCAGATGTCAGCTTACGATCACAATTGAGCTCAAAATTTCCATTGTTAATTGAGATATTTGTTAAGTGAGTTTTGCCCAATTTTACGACCTTTCTTGCCTCAGTTGTAAAGTGAATCACTGCAATGGTTAAGTTACTAATCTGGTTGTTAAATGAATCTGACTTCCCTATTGACTTTGCTTGTCAAAAGATCACACAATGTGACCTTGGAACACAGCAATGGTCATAAGTATGAACCAGCTGCCAAGCATTTGAATATTTATCACATGATCATGGGGATGTTACAAATGTTGTAACTGTGAAAAATGGTCATAAGTCACTTTTTTCAGTGCTCTTGTAACTTTGAACAGTCACTAAATGAACTGTTGTAAGTTGAGGACTACCTGTATTAAATTTATTAAAGTAAAAAATTATGTGGAGGAAACGTCATTAAAAAAGAAAGGATGCATGAATTTTAAGCTGCTTTTAAAGTGTTCATTTTTCTTTTTAATTGAGTAGAATTAAATTTACAGAAAAGTTAGGCTGTTCTTAAAGGATGAAGGATGCCTAATGTCCTAGAAGTTGTTTACATTTGAAACTAAATCCCTTAAATTCTGACATTAAAGTTTTAAAGTGCACATAAGTGCTGAATTTATTAAAAATGTTTAAAAGGAATATTTAAAAGCATGTAATGAAGTTTGCAGTGATACTGAAGACCATCTTGAGTAATATCGGTAATAAATTGTAGCTAGATACTTGATGGGATATGAAAAGGGAAGAAATGGCTAGGAATATTGGTCCCCATTGTGAATAAATCAGAGCTGATTTTGGGAATAGAATGTGGGGATATATATATACTGTATATAATAGATTGATTCATTTGATCTTTAAAAATAAACATTATCATTAAGCCATTCAAATAACATGGATGCAAATGTTACTACAGGTAGTCCTTGACTTACAACAGTTCATTTAGTTTAGTTTATTTGATTTGTATACCGCCCTACTCCCGAAGGACTCAGGGCGGTGAACAGCCAACAATAAAATACATAGATACAAAAAATTTAAAAACCATTCAAAGTGACCATTCAAAGTTACAACAGCACTGAAAAAGTGACTTATGACTGTTTGCAGCATCCCCATTGCAGCATCCCCATGGTCATGTGATCAAAATTTGGATGCTTGCAACTGACTCATATTTGTGCAGTGTCCTAGGATTATGTGATCACCTTTTGTGACCTCCTTACAAGCAAAGTCAATGGGGAAGCCAGATTCACTTTACAATCATGTTATTGTCTTAAGAACTATGGTGATTCACTTAACAACTATGGCAAGAAAGGCCGTAAAATGGGACAAAATTAACTTAACAAAGCAATAGAAATTTTAGACTCAATTGTGGTCATAGGTCGAGAACTACCAGTATTTCTTCGGATAGGTGATAAGACATTTGAGCCTATGGCTGTGCATGTGGAAGTCTAATTGCAGGATTCACTGATTTGAAAGCAGAATTGTTACTCTTTGAAACAAATATTTGCCATCACCATAAGGCATTTTAGTTCACTTGATAATACCAAAAAGTTATGTGAATAAAAACATATTTCTTTTTTATGCATTGGTTCTTTTCCATCTACTGTGCTTAGCTCCCAAACTATATATTGCTGTCTTACATAACTTGAGGCAAATGATGCAGCATTTCAATTAAATATTTCAATATATATTTTAGTTTTAAAGTGAAGCTAAGTCTAATTCTTCAGAATTTTATTATAGAAATTATATTATATTATTATTATATTATATATTATATATAATATATAATATATTATTTTATTATAGAAATTATATTATAAATTATTATATTATATAGAAAGAATATGTGGAACCTGGGAAAGAAATATTAATGGAATCAAGTAAATTTTACTTTGGAAATTTATTTTTCCTACAAAATATTGAGAATTCCAATTTTTATGGATCTCAAATTGGCTGTTTGATTTTTAAACCCTTAAGTAGTTGATTAAGGTTTAATGGGTCCATAGCATTCGTGCATACATTAGCTCTGCAAATTAACTCTATTTTTTGGATAGGATTGCTAACATCTAAGCTTGAAAGAACTTAACAGGGTAGAGAGGATTTAAAAGACTTTTTGGCAATGTGCCAAGCAGAACTTGCCAAAACATAAGAATCACTCTAAATGTTGTTGTTCTAAACAGAATTTCAGCCCTGCTTTCTTGCTGCTTAACATACTTGCTAAGATTCAAATTCAAAATATGATTCTGTTTTCTGATAATGTCATACTTGTGTCATTCTAAAGACAGGTCTGCATTTAGGGCAGTCCGTGTTCTCTTATTTTCTGATGGAGACAATGGTTTGGAATACAGTCATGGTTCATTATCCAACTGGGGTGTGCATCTCATTGGCATCCTTCAGTCTCAAGAGACTATGGTATCGTGCTCTGGAAAGAGGTCCTAAAACAGCATCTAGTGTGACTAAAAAGGCCAATTCGAGAGTGGCAATCCCTTCCACACTGAGGGCAGATACATTCTGTCCCCTGCCCAGCCCCCAGATTTCACTGGTTCCGGGACTGCCTCTTTGCCTCAGCCTGCTGAACAAGTGTCTCTTCGAATTGGAGAAGGCCATGCTGCGTCTTTAGCCTCCAAGCTGAACAATCGGAGATCAAGGTTTCCCAGTTGTTAATGTCCATTCCCAGGGCCTTTAGGTCCCTCTTGCAGATATCCTTATATCGCAGCTGTGGTCCCTGTGAAATTAAGTCAGTGCCTCTGACTTAATTTCAAAAAGATCTTGAAAAGATCTTTGGAGTGTGCAAGAGCACAAATTTAGCATCTGTCTGCAATAACTTAAATTACTTAAGCAGTCATTTGGAGGGGGACACTTCACGGCAGTTGTTTTAAAATGCTGCAGACAGATAAAAGGTTCATGTCGCCACGTGTTTCCAAGGTTTCTCTGGGAAGACCAATCTTGCTGTTCAAAGGACCACTGCCAGCAGTAAGGTGTTATGAATTTGGGAGCCTAAAAAGAAAATAAAATGATTGACAACCAGTAGGAAAATATCCAAAGTGCTATAGAAGACAGGAACAGAAGGTAACCAAGGAGGGAGAATCTGTTTTCTGTTAAGGGAAACAATGTTGAAAAAGAACATCAAGCTTGAAACATATTGAATAATTTTCTAAAAATAAGATCAGTCTTTTGCCGCAACTTTGGGAATTTTCCATCTTGCTTTGAAGTGAAAATAACTAGATATCTTGAAAAAATGAAAAACAGTCAACTCCCAACTCCTCTTTTATTTTAAATAGCTTGTCAAACAAGGTTCCTTTTTTTGCATAGTGCTACCCACTTGCAAAGCTAGTGTTTTATTTGTTAAGTGATCATTTTCGAAAAACAGGCTACCAAATAATTATCATAAAATGAAGCAAATAGACTATTTCTGCAGCTTCTTATTAAGCATTAATCTATATCAAAATACTTTTTAACATATTATATCATATACCTACAATGTGATATTATGAATTGTGTTTGTATTTTGTTTAATACTCATTTTATTTAAAATTAGCAAACTGACTATCTTTAAAATCTTAACTTCAATCATTGTGAAAGTTTTGGATATCAAGGCATATGTATCTGAACACAGTAAACAAAAATAATTTCTAATAAGCTTGTCACATTCATTCTGATGAAAATAATACATTAAGTTGCTGATATCAGTAAATTAATAATGTCTACCTCATGTGTCTTGTGCAGATATATCCATTAGGACTCATGTGTGCAGTTTCCATTTCACTGAATAAATTGTGACAGTATAGCTAAAAAAATTAAGAAACACATAATTGTTATCAAGCCATATTTCTTTCCTTTTTGTCCTCATTGCATTATTTCACATAAACAGTTGCTGATTGAGGGTTTGCTATACTACGCAAATTGTAGTCATCTCATAGAAAACATTATGATATGAAGACATTAAGCAGCAGAAAGGTCAGTGAATAACTGCTAATATCTGCTTCAGTGAAAACTCCCAACTATATTGAAGTGAAAAAAAAATTGTGCTTAATACATACTATAGTTGCTTTTCTTTCAGTCTTCCAAGTACTTTTCTCAAACCACACTGGATGTTTGAGGCATAAGAATCCCATTTTGTTGTTTTTCACAAAGTGGAAAAGAGACAGGAACTAATATCTAGTTACAAAGCAGCCTTGAAGTTTCTTAACAGCTTCAATTTCTCTCCAAGACAGTTGTTAAACTTAATCATTGGGTTTTGTTTTATTCATCCCTTCTTTAGACAGATTTACTTAATTTTATTTACTACTCCTAGCCTCCTGTTAGGTACAGAGAAGGAAGAAATTACTCTTTCCCAAGCTCTTTTGGAAAGCCAGAACCTGGGACAAACTTATTGTGTGTTATAGTCCTTGTAGTTCCTTATTTCATAGCCATCCAATTCTTTAATGAATTAGTCCGATCGGAATTCCTTTCTCCTTGCTCCTGCTGTGCGTTATCCACAAACCTCTCCTTATTCTTATGCTTCTCTCTCTTACCTTCTATTCTTCTTGTTATCAGCATCTTCTGTTGATTGACTCTTAGTTCATGAAAAGCACGTACAACCGCGTAGAAATATCAAGGAAAATAAAATAAAATAAAGCTGACAAATATTATATTAGAAGGGAGATGTGTTCCATCAACTTGCTCTAGTAAAATCAAATATCTTGTAGTTGTTTCCGTGACACTTCTTTTGTATCTGACAAGATCTTGAGACAAGCTAAAATACCAACCTAAAGATTTTAAGATAAAACGTAACACAATCTTAATCATGACCTGCCATACAGATAAAGAACTGTAATTGGCTCATGGGCCTTTAGAAGCCATTATAGGAGCTGTAACCCTGGAAATTCTTCTAAATCTAGTAAACGTCTTATTTCAAAAAGACTGGGATTCTAGAGATTGCTTTCTCTATCAGTGATCTGCTATATTGTCTCAGCTACTTTCCCCAGGAGAGTCCACTTGACTGTTGTCTCATTGACTATCAAGCTGTCACAACCAGATTTAGTAACAGAGGACAGGCCTGCAAGTTAACAAACATATTTTCTAAAAGTATTTTTCAATTTTCAAAGAACATTTTTGCCCTAAAGCTGTAAAGATCATTAGTGAAGAAAGAGGGAGAAAATACTTTACACATAATGGCAGATGGTTGGTTGTTCTGCTGATAGGAAAAAAAGGTACCAAAAAGATAATATCACTTCCACCACTAATCCTTGCTGGAGACAAATAGTGATTTATATTAACTTTGAAATATTATTGCAATTGACAGTTCCATTTCCTAGTTGAAACAAGAATTATAATTATCAGAAAGAACTTGCAATGGAGAATGGAAAGAGTTTATATTTCAATAACCGTTATAGCTAATACTCTCCAGGGAAGTGTATTTTATATTTTTAGATATTTGTGAATTGGGAATATTAAGTTGTCCTCTATACTAAAATAATTAAAGAACGGTACTGATATACAAAAATAGACGTATTTTGTAGAACAAAGTCAACATGAAACAATCTGCTTTGGCTGTCCTAAATAGTGATAAAAATAAAATGTGTCAATTCTTCATAAAATATTTATCTTTCAGCTAAAGTAAAGCTATATATCAGTTTACAATAAATGAAAGACTTCTACTGTTTTCAAGAGACAGATTTTAATTTAAAGTGCTATACATCTACTTTGTATTTAACAGTGTTTTATGATGATGTTAAAAACCTTTACCTCTTCTACCCAGTAGTAAATTTTAAATGCAGTACACATTTACAAAACTATTTGAGCATTCATTAAACAGCTTACATAGTGGACAAAAACAATTAACTTAACAACTTGTGCAGGATCTGAATATATTGTAGTGCTAGTTTCTCTAAGTTGGAGAAATTTCCTTTCGAAGCAGCAGCAACCTCATATATCTACAATTCATCTAATCAAGCAAAATGAAATACCTTAATTTACAGACAGTATTAATTGCACGTCAATTGATGAAGTGCCAAGCTACATTTTTGAAATGTACATTTTAAGAAAGTGCTTGCAAAGAGTTTCTTGTTATAGCATGTAGCTCTAGGAACTCTTCTTCTAAATTCATTTTCTTGAGTAAATCTTCTTTTAAAATCACTTTCTTGAGACTCTTGATGGCTACATTGGGATATACAGGTAGTTTTGTGGCAATAGTACAAAGGTGGTTTTGTTGTTGCCACATTTTGGAATATTAACTTACCTTTCTAGTCAATAGAATTTTCTGGTTATCTATCTATTAACTAAGTTTGTTCCCTTAGCTAATTCTTCCGCAACGTTTTTGAGTTTCCTGAATTTTTGCAGACCCATGTAACTTTCCAGAAGCTATTAATGCTTTTGAATTGTTAGATTTTACTAAAACCGATTATTTATTATTTGTGCCCTCAGATATAATTCATTTATATTCTAATACAATCCAGTTATTTAGTTTCAGATAATGTTTGTTATATGTGTCTTTATTTATCTTACTTGTGTCACAATAAGTATACTGTAGGGTATGAATACGTTGAGCCTGAGGGTGGGATCAAACACATCATATTTTTGAAGTCACTAAGCTCCCACAAGACACCAAATCCAGCATGCTTCAGGTCTTGTCTATAAGGAAATGTTGTCCACCCTTTTAAATTTATAGAATGGTGTTGTTACCTTGCAGCATGAGGCTGCTTTCCTTGTATCAGCTAAAGGCTTTGATCCTGGGAATGCCTCTGCCTTTAGCTTCTGTGGCTATGTAGAGAAGAATAGATCCTAAGCTAATATCTTCAAGACCAGCTTGAAGATATTCATGTGTAGGTTCAGTAGGCAGCCCACTCTGAGGAGAGAAAATTCTGGTATGCCTTTTGCAATAGAAATGATTGGCTAATTCAGCCACATACTATGCAGAGAATAAACTTAGTTGTTGATTCCTAACAGCTATGGGTTAAAGCAGTAAATCCCAATGAATACTTGCAGAAGAAAAGTTGTGTCTGTGACCATTGTATTTATCCTGTTAATAGGATCTGGAAACTACCATTCGTATTTACTGCAGTGCCCAGAGATGATACTGTATTGGCATCTATTCTGGGACATAATGGCAAATTGCCAATAAAATGTCACCAAAAAAAAAGTTGTCCATTCAGGACTAATACATATGAAAAAGCCTACTTGAGTGTTATAGTCCTGACTAGGGTTTGAGAATGTTGAAAACATCACAATGCCCTTTAATTTTTTTTTCATTTATTTTCCTGTGGAATATTCTCAATGGAATTATAAATAAATAAAAGAACCAAAATAACTTTTGGTTCTTTTACACTGTCTGAAGTTGCTTTGGGCCAAACATTGGTAATTGTAACATTGAACATTAATATCTATTATTTGTATTTAAATTCCTAGCGTGCTAACTATTTGAGCTAAGATTTACATTTCCAGTAAGTGTACACAATTAAGTAAAATAAAAAAATAAAAACATTTACAATAGATCAGCCACTCATTGGGATTATTTTCATTCAGAATGTTCACACTTACCAAAGTGTAACTATATCAGATATGCAATTAAACTCCTTAGCATTATATATTCTAAAAGAGAAGATAAACTTTTGCTTCCACAACTGAATCAATAAGAGTTAAAAAATAAATTAACTATTGTTTTGATATCAGAACTACAGAACCTTTAATATTTTGTGTTTGTCAAACTTATATATTTAGGCTTTCTTCTTGGACATCAAGGTTATATATATAAAACAGTTCCTCGCCTAGCTTTTTCCCATAGCAATAATGTGAATTAGATTAAACCAAGTTATAGATTGGTCTCAAATACAGTGAATATGATTAACACACTACTTTATACTATCTTAGTAATCAGTTCATTGAAGGTGGATCTGTAAGTTGAAAACCTGTTCTTGTCCTTTTTCTTTAAAAATAACTGGTTGCCTTTTATTTTTATTGTGTTTTTTTAATCTTATGCACAACCTGTTTATTTTAAAAGTTATGCTCCCTCAAAATATTGTATAAATATTTTCAAAATTAAGGGAAAGGAGCTTTCAGGATTGTCATTGTGCCACTATATTTGTGGCATATACTTGGACTGTAAATAGAAATGATTAATCACATGTGACCTCTCAAACTCCTACATTTCTCACAATTATGCTAATATAAAGTATAACCTTAGACCACAGCCTGAACTGCATTCTTTAGTGCATGACTCTGGAAGATTTAGATTTTTGACTATTGCTTTGATTTTTGCTCTGCATAGTCTGAATAAATGTTCAGAGAACTTAATTGCTTACACATATTTTTCTGAAATTTTAGAAATTGATTTTTAAAAGTCATGTATTAGTACTAAGAATTATTTGAATGGTTTTGAAGACAGAAAAAATTGACAACTATCTTTATTTGAGAGGATCTGATAAAAATGTTTGCCAAATAAATTACAGATATAATGATTATTAAGAAAAATATCAGGTTATATAAGTATTAAAATTATGTTACATTTTTTCAATTTCATCATTATAATTCAGTTTTTAGAAAACATTAAACCTTGCAGAATCGTATTTTCTAGTCTCAGTTGCCCCTCAGTACAAAGAGAATTCTAATACTAGGCTTGACAAATTTCATTAAGCGAACGTTGGAAGTCTGGAAACAAGTATCCCTCCAGGAATGCATGATTATCTTTTTTGTAGCACGTTCAATCTGACGTTCTTAATAAATAAATTAAGAAATTCTAGACTTTGGGGATGTAATATAAGAAAAAAAGGTACATTTTTCAGCCACAATCATTTTCCAAAACTTGGTTCATCATAATATTAACCTCTGTCCAGTCAGGAATTGTAAGTAGAAATTCCATAACATGTGGACTGAAAATATTTTCAATTTATTACATTTTTTTCTTATTTTTACTTATTTGTTTTATATTAAAAGTTATAGGCTGAGTGCTTAACTGTTATCTCTTTTTAATATTTTATGATAGTTTTTTTAAAAATATAATATTATTGTTTCGATATATGAAATATTGATATTTTCTTGGAAATATCTAATAGTAACATGATTATATAACTACATGATCTGATGAATTGACTCTATGTAATCAAGTCACTTTCAATTCTTAATGTCTACCCAGTTAGATTTTGCTCTATGTTGATCCGTCCCCAACCTAGACCTTCAGGTCTTCCAATGATGCACCCATTTTCAGTGTAACTGAGTCTATCCATCAGAAAAACCAGCCATCCTCTTCTTTTTTCCTCAGCCTTTCCTAGTATTAGAGGTTTCTCCAGAGGATTAAGTCTTTGCATAATGTGGGATAATTTGAGCCTTGTCATTTGTGCCTTGAGTGAAATCAACTCTCAGCTATTATTTTTGGATGATCAATTGGCTTCTTTTTCTTGTTGTCACATTATTCACAGGAGTCTTCTCCAATACCAAAGTTAAAAAGTGTCAATATTCCTCCTATTCTGCTTCTCCAAAGTCCAACTTTTGTTTCTATAGAATGTCAATATAGTTATATAATTCACATATAATATTACATATAATAATACTTTTACAGAAATATTTATAATATTTTTCTAAAGATGAATTAAATAAGAAAAGCAAAAAGAGACCACAGCCTTAGTTAGTTAGTTAGTTAGTTAGTTAGTTAGTTAGTAAATTTATTTTCTGCCTCATATCTAATGACTCTGGGTGGTTTACTTATGCTGAAAATATCTAGGGCCAAGAGGTTCAATACTTTAATTTATTTAGCAATAAATATTATACCATATTGTTAGTTAATAGTACATAAAACTATTTAAATAATACATTAAAGCTATAGAAATTATCTGTAAAGAGACATCAGGCTATAATTATATATCATCATGCTTTGAATTCTGTTTTCTAAATATAAGAATTGAATTACGTTTGTGAGGACAACACCAATGTTACTAAGGTTCTCATAAATTCGGTTGCTAAACTTTTTGGTTGGAAAATTAGGTAGAAGAATTTTCCATAAAGTTTTATATTGTTTTTAAAGCCTTTACTCTAGGTCAGAAAAATCCAAACATCTCATGTTAAGGGAAACTTGGCTTGGTTTGTAAATAAATATTTATTTCATTTCATTTCCAATATCTTTATACTAGCTCAGTTGTGAGACTCTGGATAATATATAACAAAGCAAAGAAATAGAAATAGTAAAAATTAGAACAGTACAAAGCACATGTTCCAATTACAGTATCGATAATTAATTGGCATCAAAGTCATGGTTGGGTACACATATTTTAATCATCTTTGACTGTAAGGAGGAGTGGCTTGAGAGCCATCTCAGAGAAATTCTGTCATCAAGCTATTTACTATTTACTTCCTGAGAGGAAGGACTCTGAGCAGGAAATCTATTCGTACCAGATAGGCAGAATCAGTTTCAGCAAGGTAATGGCTAGACATAACCATAGGCTGTACTGTAAAGGATGTTATAGGTGATAAGCAGCATTCTGAATTGGATTTAGAGGCCTATAGGTAACCACGCAGTGACTTCAAGATTGGTGCAATCCTGAAGTGTGGGGTTAATTTAACACTAGTCTGATCAGTGCATTCTGAACTGGGTTCACCTTCCATAACATCTCCAAAGTCTCTTGAAATAGAATGCCTTCCTATACTTAATGGAAGGAAGGAAGGAAGAAGAGAGAGAGAAAGAAAGAAAGAAAGAAAGAAAGAAAGAAAGAAAGAAAGAAAGAAAGAAAGAAAGAAAGAAAGAAAGAAAGAAAGACCATTGTGAGGACATCATGGTCCATGTAGGATTGTTATTGGTGCAGCAGACAAAGTCTTCCCTACCGCCTGCTATCTGTTGTACCAGTTCTTTTTAGGGAGAGCTGTGTCCCTGTCTAAAGAATTCATCTCAGAATTGATGTTACTACTGTATATTGACCCAATGTTTATTGACAGGGCAACTTGGTCTGGGTAAAATTGAATCAAAACTTGTTCTGTCCCACTCAGAACCTGACAACCTTCAGACACTGGCTCAGGCTTCCCAATGTCTTGGGCTCAATACCAATAGTCACATGATCGTTATTATAATTTCAGCTTTTTGTATTGTATGAAACTTTATGATTTATAAATCACTATTTATGCTTTAGAATCTACACATGAGCCAGATTGCTGAGGTGTGTTAAACATCATTAAAATAAACCATTGCTTAGCATAATATATGAACTTAGCCTTAACTTAATTACAGTATCCACCCACTATCTCAAATACAATGTAATTCTATGCTGTTGGTAGCTTTTGTCAATTATATACAAATTTGTAAAGCATCCATAAAATAAGAAAAAGCTCTGGCAAGCTCTGAAGACCAATGTCAATAGAAATGTCTAGGATATTCATGCATATTTCAAAACTACTGAAAACTGATGTAGCAACAAAATGGAAGAAATTTAAATGCTCTCTGCTGACTCCCAGTTTAAGCCAAATATCATGTTAAACTATTGGTGTATGTGTCTAGAGCTATTTGCTCACAAATCTTTCAAATCTGCCTAGCCCTATTTCTCCACATAATCTGAATTTCTGTTTCCTTCTGAAATCCAATTATGCATGTTTGTTTGTTCGTTCGTTCATTCAATGTGTATGGCTTCCCATCTCAAACATGATTCTCGGCAGCCACCAAGGATTTATTAGATTCCTGATTATCTGTTTCGTATTTACATATGAAACCTTAATTATTTTGCCCAACAGTCTTCCAAATTTCACCATATTAAAGAATACAGAATTAATGTGTTATAGTGTTTAAAGTGTTGCAGAAGGTCCATTCTCAGGCGAGGAAGCTGATTGTGTGACTTTGTACCTGTCTGTCTCTAATAAATAAAACAATACAAGATAGCAAAATACTTCAATAGAAATATTTAAATAGGCCATTTATTACATATTCAGTGCACTTCTTCTAGAGGTCTGCATTGATCCTGGATAAATTTACCCTCTTTATGAAAATAACTTTAAAACAGATTATTTGAGATTTGCAAAATTCTATCCTGACTGTCAGTTGAGGTTTGCTCTTATGGAAGTAAAGTTTGTCACCTGGTTAAAACGTTAATTTCTATGGTATAAATAACAATGTTTAAAAAAGAAAAATACATGCAAGAATTGTTGTGGCCTACTTTTTTTCAGATAGCATCTGCCTTGTTTTGCATTTTATTAATATTCACAAAGTCAAGATTCATGAAAAATTATAATTACCTTTGCTGGAAATATTACCTTGGGAGTCTGTCACTTCAAGTGTTTCTGAAAGCTTTGTTAAAGGGACTTGTCAAAGGAGAACTAACACAACCGATTACTCTGAAACACTTGGTTGCTTTGAAAAAGAGAACTTTTCTTCACTGCCAACTCATCAATGTTTTATTCTTTCTGTACTCTCTGGGTGTCTTAAAAGTAGGCAGAGTACATTTCCTAATTTGCTTTAAAAAAAAAAAAGATTACACCACAGTGCACTAAGATTTTTAATGTTGTATTAGCTCCACAGACAGAGTGCCAAAAAGATTTTTCAAGCTGCCTTTTTTTTGGCCTCCAGCAGCTTTCCAATATATACCAATTTATAAAAAAGAGAATTGGGTTTAGCAATGCATTGCAATATACTATGAGGTAGCTCATATCTATAAACGGAAAACAGCCATGGAGACAGAAAGCATCTGTGGCTATTCAAATGATAAAATATAAAATATAAACCTTTCTGTTTATATTTTCATTCTTTGAAGAATTCAAATTTGTTTTATATTAATATTCACTTGCACTGAAATCTTGCACTTTCAAACAATGTTCCATACCCCTTTTCTCCAAATAGTTCATTAAATCAGTTTATTAGAACTTTAGGAAGAATTTTGAGAAGTGTTGGTATTATAATATCCATTGAACATGTTTAAAAGCAGTCTGCACCAATATAATTTAAGAATACAACTGCACACTGAGTTAGCATGGTAAATGTAACGTCTCTCTCACTCACTCACTCACTCACTTCTCTCTCCATATTTCTAGAAATTAGAAATGATTCACATTGTGAAATTTGTAACCTATATTGTTGCTATAAATAAATATACTTTCTTTTTCTTCCTATTGTGCTCCTTCTGAGAAATGGGTATGTGAAATAATTAAAGCAAAAGCTTCCTATATCTATTAAAAATGGTTAATAATCTATTATTGAAGTTGTTCAAATTTCTTCCCAAATAACATTTGTTTATGTTTATATTTGTAGCCCATATTTAATCCAGATAGGGCATCCAAAAATCTACCCCATTCAACATATAAGGAAAATTCTGGGAAGCTCAATTGGGATTAAATGTGGGTTAGAAATACAAACTTAAACATTATTTTGGATGACTGAGAAGCATTAGACAAGTATCTTGGGAGTAATGTTTCACTGAAGAAAAGAGCTTTTCATAATTGTATAAGAAGATATAATTCTCGGGACAGAATGGCATCAACTAGTAATATGGCTGCAGTATGTCTCCCACAAATGGAAATTGTTTTACACGCAAACAATTTTGAGAGTTAGCATGCAACACAGGGGGAAGATGGTAAGAGAAGATCTGTTCGCACTCTGTTTCAGACTAATATGCCAATTTAATAAATACATAAATTGGCATGGTTTCAGGTTGTGAGAGAAAGCACTGCTCCATTGGAAGCCTGAGGATTAGCATGGTATTCAACTAAACCACCTTCAAAAATCTCCCCAAAGTTCATCATAAATAAATATAATGCAAGAAAAGCAGGATTAGTCTATTTTTTATTTAAACCCATATTGTTGTGCTTGGTAAAATATATTTTAAATTATATATTTGCTTTAAAGAGAAAGAAAAAAGAAAAAAAGTCCAATAAACTTATTGCTTATTTGTAACCTATGACTATCATTAAGTGTTGTACCTTATGATTCTTGATGAATGTATCTTTTATTTTATTTAGACTGAGAGCATATGCACCAAGACAAATTCCTTGTGTCCAATCACACTTGGCCAATAAAAATTCTATTCTACTTCATTCTAAACAATCTGCACACAATAAACTAAAACAGAGATTAACAACTATGTTTCACTGAAAAAGGCTATGTCATTGGGAACCTTAGGTAAGGTAAAGATAAAGGTTCCCCTTGAACATATGTGCTACTCGTTCCCGACTCTAGAAGGCAGTGCTCATCTCCGTTTCAAAGCCAAAAGCCAGCGCTGTCCGAAAACGTCTCCATAGTCATGTGGCCAGCATGACTAAACGCCAAAGGCACATAGAACACTGTTACCTTCCCACCAAAGATGGTCCCTATTTTTCTACTTGCATTTTTAAAAAGCTTTTGAACTGCTAGGTTGGCAGAAGCTGGGACAAGTAACGGGATCGCACCCCGTTATGTGGCACTAGGGATTCGAACCGTTGAACTGCCCAGGGCGCCTTGAAAGTATTTAATTAAAGGAATGAAATCAAGGCCTTGGTGCAGGTAGCCTGTTAAAATTTCTTAGAATACAGGTAGTCTTCGACTTATGATCACTGTTGAGCCCAAAATTTCTATTGTTGAGTGAGATATTTGTTAAGTGAGTTTGCCCCATTTTATTACTCTTTTTGCCACAGTTGCTAAGTGAATTACTGCAATTCTTAAGTTAGTAACATGGCTGTTACATTTGATGAAGTGAATCTGGCTTCCCCATTGACTTTGCTTATCAGAAAGTTGCAAAAGATGATAACATGAGTCTGGGACCCTACAACCATCATACATATGAGTCAGTTGCCAAGCATCTGCATTTTGGTCAAGGGACCATGGGGATGCGGCAATGGTTGTAAGTGTGAAAAATAGTATAAGTCACTTTTTTCAATGCCACTGTAATTTTGAATGGTCACCAAATGAATTGTTGTAAGTCAAGAACCACCTGTAAAGCTAGCCATATTCAGCCTTTGCTCAGATCTTATTAGGTTACAAATTCAGTATGTGTGTGTATATGTGTGTGTGTGTGTGTGAGAGAGAGAGAGAGAGAGAGAGATACAGACAGACACACACACAATGCACTTGTTTCAAATTTTAAAATTATTTATGAATGGTGATTATGGAGTCTGAACTTAATTTATAAATTTAGTTAAATTCCATTGGTAAAGTTAAAAACTATTTCATAGCTGTTTTTCACACTATTTTGGAAGGAAAAATAACATATAGGGAAAATACAATCATTCTCACATTTGTGTCACTGAGGTGCTTTCATGTTTAAAGAATTAACCACTAACACCACCATTGCCCAGGAGATGCCCAGTTGGGGGCTCCTTTCATGTTCCCATTAATGAACCCACTGCAGTGGTACCTATTTATCTACTCATGTTTGCATGCTTTCAAACTGCCAGATTGGCATAAACTGAAGTGAATGACTGGAGCTCACCCGTCACACAACAGCACTCAGGTCTTGAACACGGGCTTGTCAACCCAGCATCCTAATCATGTGAGCCACTGAGCCAGACCATAACATGTGCAAATGTGTTCTTTTAACCTTAATCCTGAGTTTCAATGAGGTAATAACATAATAATGTAATTTGCTTAATTTATGGCTTAGCAGGATGTGTGTAATTCCATAATAATGGATAATCAAATCATAAAACAAACCATGGCTTGGCATTTTATGTGAACCATGGCATTATCTAAGTGCTTGAAACAGAAAGACTGAAAATTTAGGTCTCTTAGGTCACCTAGCTTTTCTAGAAATCTGATTCCCCTGCCCCTCTTTGGGTAGCATTAATGACTTTACCCTATCATGAGGTTTTTGTGCATTATTTTTTTGCCCTGATGTGGCTCTTATTTGCTATTAGTTGCTGTTTTGTAAGGATAAGAGGGATCCCTTTGGAATTCTTCATAGTCTGTTTTAATTTCATCAGTATGAACATTATTAGATTATTAGACATACTTGCCTATGTTACTATTTATCCTGACTCCATATAATTCATGAATAAATTATGTAACTGTACTCTTAATTAATATTCTTGGGAGAGCATATTTATTAAGTAAGTAGCATGGAGCTTCATTTATTTAATTCATTGAACCATGCAGCTTTATTTATTTGAAACCTATTAATATAGTACAAGCAAAAATCAGCTACCTTAATGGAAATAAAAGCATTAAAGTAAAAAATACATAAATCATATAAAATTCATTCCAAAATTAAGTTAAATTAAACCTGAGGTAGTTAACATTAACCTAGGAAAAGGAAATGGTGTTTGCTTTGTACAAAAAAGAAGTACGATTTGGTCCCATCCATTACTGGACAAGTCACTGACTAATTTCAGACATAGTAAACACTGTGTATAGCTCACTAATAATATGAGAAAACCAACAACGCTAATATTTGCTTATATGTCTCTCAACCTTTACCCCTGTCTGATCTTAATTTATTACTTTTTATTGTCCTGCAATGTATTTCATGCAATCCAAATTCATTATCTCAAAGGGATATTCTAATTATTCATAACCCATTCTCTGGGATAGCTAAATACACTTTTTCTTTTAGTTTTAATCACTGTGCAACCTACTCCACATCTTTTAGTTTTCTCTGAGGAAGGTGTAGGGACACAAGGGAGCAATGGGGGTAAAGGGGATCTGTCTTGTCAATAGATGTGAATGGACAAAATGAATACTACCAAGTGAAGGCAATATTTTACTCATTGAAAACAGCAGCTTTTTATCTTAAATGTTGAATTGTTTGAAAATATGTGGTTGTACATCAGTTTCTAGGAGTTTTCATGTCCGAAGGGAACTTTTAATTTAAAATCAAAATGTAATCCAGTTTTTAATATTATAATGTGTTCCAAATGAAACTGAATTCGAAGGCAAAGAGGATCATATTGAACACATTGTTGACTGTGAAACACACTTCTTCATTAATTATCAACCAATTTACAGAGCCCAATCCAACAACACAAATATATTTTATTTTCAAAAAAAAGAAAAAGTTGTATGGTTTTCTTCATAGGCTTTGAGGGTTTTCACTCCAAGATAGTAACAGAAGAAACATTTTAAGTGACTGTACCACAGATTTAAAATACCTGATATTACATAGGTAACCTATTCCTGTGACTGAAGTTTTCAGTAGAGTACAACATATCAAATAGCTTACTTAAAGACTGTCACAAAGACACAATGTGCATTGTTTAAATGTTGACCCAGAAAACAAACTTGAAATCATTGACATGTGAAATGCTTAACTTCCCTCAGCTATTGAGATTATTTTAGTACTTATTACTTATATGTCGCTTGAAATGAACAATAGAAAAGCTGGCAGCAGCATTAATTTGCAATCATGTTTATAAATTAAAAAGAGATTTGGATGTCATATATTCAGGGGTGGGTTCTACTTACCTTTACTACTGGTTCGCAGCGGGGCCACACATGCTCTTCTGCGCATGCACAGAAGCGTTTTGATGACGTCGGGGTTGATGGGCGGAGCCTCCTGCCAGTTTTACTACTGGTGTATAGAACCGATGCGAATAGGGGGCAACCCACCACTGCATAAATTGTATATTTCACTCTGCAGATCTGATTTTCCAGATATATGATTTTAGCAGTGAGATATGAGTAGTTGCAAGGGAAACATAAGATATCTTTATATCACCACCATTGTTTCCATCCCCCAAATCCACCCAAAGCCATTTGAATCCAACATGTAATCATTGACATTTTTTGAAAACCTTAAAACACTAAAAACCTGAGGAGGTCAGGATGTCCCCCACCTGAACGATAAGTGCAAAGAGTGCAATTCTATCATACGTCCAGCCTCTGAGTGACCAAGATTCCAGAGAATCAGAAATTTCACCTCTGTGCAAAACATTAGCAAAATAAGGGTCTAGTTACCCGCCCCAGGTTGTTATGACGGGAAACTGTATGAGGGAATTTTATTTGTAAACCTAGAAATAGGGCACTGCAAATAAATTGGATTCTATGGTGTTTTCAAATAAACTGTATCAGAGTAAGGGGAGGGGGGGGAATCTCTACTGTCAAAAGCAGCCGATGCTGTGCAAAAACTTGATTCTAAATTGATAGAAACCCCTCATATGAATGTACTCTTATTGAGTATGTAAATGCTTAACACTTCTTATACCCTCATTTCTTCCCTGCAAATGAAGACAGAAGCTGATCTGAATGATTTCTGAGATTTATTTTAGTTTTGTTATCTTCCTTTCAGTATTGATACACAGTGCAATGAAGAATATCTAATATGGAATCCATTGGTGAACTACCGATCTCTGGAGTATTAGATGAATTTGCAATGAAGCCTTGATATCTGGTATATCTTCTCACTTATTGCACAGTTCAACAATCCTGCCTCAATCTGATGTTTCAGTTAACCACAGGCTTCTAACATATAAAAATAAGCATCAATCAATTTCAGGATAGCAAAATCAGGAATTTGTAGAATACAGATATGGAAAAATTGGATTTCTGCTTTGAACCTAGCTATAGAACTGAGCCCTTGGCCATAGGCAAATCTTTTCACCTTCCACCAATGTTGAGAGTAAATTAGAGAATCTTAGCGTGGCAGTGTTAACTAGTGGTTGAAATCCAAATGCAATTATTATTTTTAGAAATAATTTTTTAGAAAAGCTCTTTTCTCTGCTGCTTAAAAAAGGCTCCCATACACTATAAACAGCTGCTAACATTTAAATTACTTTTCTTTTTCTCTCTTTCTATCTCTCTCTTTCCCCACTCAAAGTGCTTGAATTTCAGCTTTTTGTTTTTTTACTTCAGCATTTTAATTTTTATTTTATTTTAAAGGCAACTATTATAATAGTGTCTCATTTGGACTAAGGTTTAGCTATTAGCAAGCACTTTTAGGTTTCTAAATATTTAATATTCTCGGGATATAATGAAAGAGAAAAGGCTAGAAATTTAATAGCGCAGTAAATAAAAGGTTTGAAATATTTTACGAAAGTGCAGCCTTTTAAGTAGTATTTACCATATCACTAATGGCAGGAGCAAACAGTCTTTTTCTTACTGGAAAAGCTGTAAAAGTGTTTAGAAAAATTATGTGAAAACATGTGCATGTGAAACTTTCATAATCAGCATATGTTTGGGAAATATAGAAAAAAGTTGCACAGAAACTGGGGAGGGATTACAATACACAAAGCTATAATTTGTGAGTCTATGCAAAACTGGCTGAAGGATTTACACTGATCTATAAACATCCTTAGTCCTACATATTACCTCCAATATTTCATAAAATTCCTTTGCCTTCTCCATTTTATGATCTATTGTGTAGTTTATATTTACTAGTAATTAGAGTTATTTGGAAGCTTTATTAGTAACCATAGTTAATTTAATTAAAAGTGACCAAGTTACACCACTGGATTCAAATAATTTAACAACCAGTTCTCTGTCCTTCCATCCATAATGATTTCTTCCAACAACCAGTTCACCAAACTGCTCAGAAAGTTAACAACCGTTCTCCCAAAGTGGTGCGAACTGGCTGAATCCCACCACTGGTTACTGGACTCTGCATCCAGACATCACAACCAAGGAGCTTTTGCAGTGAGGAAAGAACAAAGAAGCATACCCCAGTATGCAAAAAAACAAAAAACAAAAAACAATCCAACCCTAATAAAACTACTATAAGAATAAACCTCTGGGTTCCAGGGATTTTACCTCTTTGATTCTGGATATATTTACATTACCCCAAATAAAACCAATTTGCAATTTGGAACAGATGGCAGCTATAGCTAAGGTGGCTCTTGCACAATTTCATTTTGTATGCCAACAGCATCCTTTCCTGGATCAGAAGTCATTGCTCAACTCCTGTATGGATTACTGCACTGCACACTACATAGGGCTGACTTCGAAAACCATCTGGAAACTGCAATTGGTATACAATACAGTAGCATGGGCAGTTATGAGTACACCTCAGTACACTCATGTAACACCTGTGCTTTGTGAACTGCATAGAGTTCCAATACAGTATGTTTCTGGGTACAATTCAGGATACTGGTTGTTACCTCTAAAGCCCTACATGGAATAGTCCAGTGCTATTCGCTGGGCTACTTCTTTAAAATTGTTTCCACCCATCCACAAATTCCAATAGGTTCCATCAGACTGTTATGGGTTCCATCGATCAAAGCCTAGGACCTAGAAAATGGGCCTTTTTATTAGCAGAGCAAAGGACATTGTTTCTCCTGAGATAACATTTTCCCTAGAAAGGTTAAAGATTTCCCCTATCCAGTTGTGTCTGACACTAGGGACTGGTGCTCATCTCTGTTTCTTGGCCATGGCAGCCAGCATTGTTTGAAGACATTTCCATAGTCATGTGGCCAGCATGGTTGTAAGTCAAGACGCACGGAACATTATTATGTTTCCACTGAAGTGGTACCTATTTATCTCCTTTCATTTGCATGCATTTAAATGGTTAGGTTAGCAGGAGCTGGGCAAGAATGGGAGCTCACCCTGTTGCACAGAGCTCAAGTCTCAAATCCGGACTGCCAAGCTTTCCAGCTGACAAGCTTAGCACCTTTAACTGCTGAGCCATCACACCCTCTGAAATTTGACCTGACCTTGCCTTAAAACCTTGGCTCTGTTTCTCCCAGGCACAGAGATTGAGAAGTTACTTTGTGCCCATGATATGTGTCTTTTTTTGTGGTTGTGGATATAGCTGTCACAGCCAGTTAGGTTAGGGATGTGGGGTTGCACATACGTTAATTTTTAAAATGTTTTTATATGATCTTTAAAGAAGAATCCCATTTCTCTTTCTATCATCTTTATAAATTCTTTGTCTTTTGTTATTGTTTGATTTAAGGTACATCTTATTTTCCTCTTTTGTCCCTTCCAACTAATTTTTATTGGATTGTGGTCTGCCAAAAATTTGGTCCAATTTCAATCTCTTGCACATTCCCACTTAATTCTGAATTCATCCAAATCATGTCTATTCTAGACCAAGATTGATGCGCATTAGAGTAAAATGCAGTGGTGAAATCCAAATTTTTTTACTATCGGTTCTGTGGACCTGGCTTGGTGGGCGTGGCAGAATCCCCACTCCCTCCCCACGCCTGGGAGAAGAATATTGCAAAATCTCCATTCCCACCCCACTCTGGGGCCAGCCAGAGGTGGTATTTGCTGGTTCTCCGAACTGCTCAAAATTTCCGCTACCAGTGCTCCAGAACCTGCTGGATTTCACCACTGGTAAAATGTATACTGCTTTTTCTCAGGATTTATTTCTCTCCAAATGTCATGTATTGATGGTTCTTCTATCATTTTGGTAAGAGTCCTAAGTAGGGTCCTTCTTGTTTTCTTATTTATTTTACTACTTTTGTAATCCAGTTTTGTATCAACTATTGTGTTAAAGTCTCCCGTGATACAAATGTTTTCATATTCCACTTCTAATATTTTTTTATGAAGTTTCTTATAGAATTCACTGTGGTGAATTTGGCGGCCAGATAAATCAATTAAAACTAATAAGTTGCTGTTCTGAATACCACACTTGTCTATAACTAAAAGAAAATGGATAACATCATGGATTTTAACTGGCCCTATATAAAACAGCCTTTTTACATAGTTGGGAATACAAAGGAGAAAGAAAATTACTCTTATTCTTTGTGTTGAAATTTATTACCTGCAGCTATGAAATATGAAGATGTAGTATGTGATTGTTTTCATAACTAACTCTGTTAGCTATATTTTATGAATTTTCATTTTACCAGATGCCAATTTTACATTGAGTATGCCTCCTTTTCTGAAACATTAATGTTAAAATGACTCAAATATTTTAATTGTTTTAAATATTTAATATCCAAATACCTCATAAGCATTTTTCATTTTCGTCATGTTAGTCAATGCTTACATAATTCTTTTAAAAAATACATTGCTTTTTTCGGGAAAAAATGCACAGCATTCTGATACAAACTGACATTTTAAATACTAATAAATCAAGAGGAAGTAGACACTCTTCTTTATTTACTAGAGGTTTTTATAGAATGAGTGCCAAAGCAGCTAGCTGACCATACATTGCTCATTTTTCTGGGAGGCATCAGTTTAGACAAGAGACAAAGTTCAGAAACAAAGGGTTAAGGTCTTACTGAAATAGTTGATTTTGAACTGTTGTATAACAGTGTGCTTTAATAGCCAGTTTGGTGTAGTGGTTAAAGTATCAGTCTAGAAATCAGGAGACTGTGAGTTCAAGTTCCGCCTTAGGCACAAAGCCTTTTGTCAGTCACAAAGGTGCTTTCTCAAGAGGCAACTGAACTTTCTGGTTTTCTTTTAAGACATTTCACTTCTCATCCAAGAAGCTTCTCCAACTCTGACTGGATGATGGGAAATGGAAGGATTTATACTCCTTGCAGATAGCTGGTCATTTGCATTCTTTTAGCGAGTCGTTAAGGCCACCTGGAGGTTTATCGCTGTCATCAGGGTCACCTGAGTGGTGCAAGTGGGTGTGGAGCCTTCTTGGAACTGTGGAAAGGACTGTGTTGTAGACTGGAGATAGATTATGTTGTACCCAGTGGTGAAATGTAAAATTTGTTACTACCGGTTCTATGGGTGTGGCTTGGTGGGGAGTAATGTGACTGAGTGGGCGTAGCCACCTTTTTTTTTTTTACTTTTAGAGGTTGTAGAAAAAATGCTTTTAAAAGGCTCTGATGATCCCAGGTGAGCCCCGCGATCATCAGAGGCTTTTTTTAAAAAAACTTTTAAAAGCATTATAAAAGTAGACAAAATGCTTTTAAAAGTTAAAAGAAAAGCCTCTGATGATCGCGGGACTCAGCTGGGCATGGGGGGGGCAGGGATTTTTGCTACCAGTTCTCCGAACCACCCACCGCCATCGCTACCGGATCAGGCAATCAGGTCCAAACTGGGAGCATTTCACCCCTGGTTGTACCCCTCACCCTGTGTTGAGAGAGGACTGTTCAATTTTGACATACATGGCTTCTTTGACCATCTTTCAAACCAGCGGTCCTCTCTGTCCAAAATGTAGACTTTGCTGTCTTCAAAAGAGTGGCCTTTGACCTTTAAATGCAGATGGACTACTACTTACTACTACTCCTCCATAGACATTTTGGCAGATCACTTTCTCTCAGAAGGAGGCAATGACAAACTGCCTCTGAAGAAACCTGACAAGAAAATTACAGGGTTTTGTTCTGTCAGTGACAATTATACAATTCATCAGGAAAAAAAAAAGACCATGGAGCACAAATCCCTGGATTTTCAAAGATGTGATGGTATTGTGTGCCAGAGTGCCCAGGAGAGAATAGATGGCAACAGAGCAACTTCATCTACGTTGAGTTCCATCTCAACTTCTGATTCTGTGGAATTTTTTCTCTAGAAGTGTCCCATTCCCTTGCAAATATAAGAATAAAAATGATTAAGAAATAGGCCAAGTGATAATATGGCCTTGAAACCACAAAAGCTTCTGTGGCGATTCAAGGTTGACAAGTTCTTTTCTACACTCAATAATGAAAGCACATTTTACTTCCTTAAAACAGCCAACAGTCATGCTGCTTTCAAATCACATTTGCTTTTAGATAGTGAAAAAACTGTTATACTCTGATAAGACTATATAAGACCCAATTATATTAGAAACCAAAAACTATGCAAACAGAGCTTTGTTCATTGAAAATTTGAATATTAATTTGGAGGATCTATTTCCTTTATAATTTATTATGGATTTAAAAAAAAAATAACTTCTTATGTACAGCTGAACAAAGAGCAGACCCTATTGCTGGTTGCTATTTACCACTCCGGTCATAATAATCATGTGTGTATGTGTGTGTGTTCGTGTATATACACAAACATAATCCATGTCTGCTTGTGTGTGCATCTCTGTCTGTGTATCTTTGTGCTTTTGTGCCTTTGAATCAGTTGACTGCTGGGGACTGCTTAGATTGCCAGTTTTCTTGGCAAGATTTCCGAGGGGGCCACTGTCTGCTTCCTAGGAGTGAGAGAAAATGTCTGGCCCAAGGTCACACAGTTAGTTCACTTTGTGCCTAAGCTAGGACTAGAACTCAGTCTCCTGGTTTCTACTGTAGCCTGGTGCTTTAAACTATGACATTCAACTGGCTCTTCATAACAATCATATAGAGATTAGTAACAGTTTCTGAGGAAATTGACAAAATCAAAAATTTGTTAGATGTTATCGCAAGAAATGAGAAAAGCTGCAGAAGCATCTTGAAGTCTGCTAAAATACAGACAGCCTGGCAGAGAACATCTGCTTCAATTGATCCTGCTGATTTCCTGTATAAGGGCAAGAACTGTAAGTGACCTGTTAGCTACCCTGCTAAGAATATTTTACAATCTAAACATATTTTGCTTTCACTGGTGAAGAATGGGCTAAATTCAGGGCATGGAGACACAAGGAAACCATATCATATGACCTAACCATACTAAGATACTTTCTTATGTTATACTTCATACTGTCTTCTGGGTAATATTAATGTGTCCCAGTGGACCCCACAAAATTACTTTTGCTTACTTTTTATCAAACCACTATTTTATTATGCTATCCTATCTTAGACTAGATGGATAAATTTCAAATATTTCTTCAAAATGGTTTCATAATTTCACTTAAACCTTTAGCAGAATATTAGAACTGTTCAACATTATAATACAGAATGCAGGGATTTAGTATTGAAAACAACTGCATGGCCTGAAATTCAGGAAACTCTGCCATAGAAGATAAAAAGTGACACTTGAGAACATAAATCGTGACCTAGATAATATCAGCTTCACTGACTCATTACAGGCAATGCTGGTGTATGAAGTCACAGAGGAGACGGCAACATTTCTTTGTACATCTAAAGAGTTGGATAATCTAGAAAATGTCACCAACGTTAACATTCATGTTTCAGTAACTCCAGATGCTCTAGACTTAATAAATAAGAAAGTTCTTACATTGACTCAAATATAGACAACAGAGAATAAACAGTACAGTAATTTTAGTAGTTACTAGATTGTTGCTATATTGTTATGGAACAAGCACTTAGAAATCAGCAAAACCTCATTATCAACCCCTCATCAGAAAATGAGCCAATGCATCTATCCAAACCTCACACTCTTGTACAAAGTAATCAATTTCAAAAGGATGTCACATCAGTCTTGAAATATTGCACGAAGAGAGTTTTGTGGACCCCAAGGCCTCAAGGAAACACTTCCATTTTAGCATCCAGACTCAAAGATGTTTCATTTGTTTGATATAACATTAATTATAAACTGTTCTTCTTACAAGTGGCTTGGCTATCTGAGGACCCTTGATGGCATTCTCATAAAACCTTGATGGTTTTATGGCATTCTCACTAAATGTTTTGCTGGTCCCTCAAAAAGGCAGGCACATAGAGGACAACCTGATCGTCTTTTTGCCCATCCAGGCTTTCCCATCACGTGTGCATTATGCAATGGCCCCAACAGTCAAGACTGGTAAAATACATTATGTATTGATGATTGTTTACATACCATCCATTCCCCCCAATCTGTAGGGAACATTATGCAATATGCATAAAAGAAATGACAACATCCTCAGTGGTTACTGGAGACGTTAACTTTAGACTGGAGGAGAACAGTAGTTTGTTCTATATGAGGCTCGTCTCTTCCCATTAATGGAATGAATGTTAATTCCTCTCCCCAAATAATGACAACTATTCTTACTTGACAATATAAGAACAAGTAGGGAATTCTGCTACCCAAACATCTGATGCATTACATGTATATTTTTGTCATGGTGTCATAGTATACAATTATCTATCAGAATATACTTGTTGGGCCACATCTAGGATTTCTACAATTGACTCCATAGTCAATATTTCACCCAGCTCGCCAACTCATTTATTCATATTCAACATTGCTAACCATCCTGATGGTGACCATTTCCATAAGGAGCTGTGTCTGAAATGTATTTTGCCTTAAGAAAGTTAGCTTCTCAAAGTCAGGGCTGGAGATTTGATTCTCTTGTGCAAGATGATCTCTGAAAACATATTACCCCTGCACTGAATTCAAAACACTTACTATATCTTTGTTCTACTCTATTATTCTCTGATATGTCAGAGCATCATTGAGTATTATAATTGAATAGTGCAAGCACTGCAGCCCACAGAGAATTCAAGGTGTTATTTATTGTTCAAAGACTACTTTGATATAGAAGTATAAATTTCATCAATGCATATCAAGAGACCATTTATCATCTTTCTCTCTGGAATAATTTTCCACACATCAGGGAAAAAGCATTCCCAGAGAGATTATGTGATACAAAATGCATTTAATTAGCTATCCAAGCCTTTAACCATTGTTGGAGTGCCCAGTTCATTCCTGGATATCAGGACTTCAGCAAAGCCTTTCAACAAATTCTTTTCAGCAAATTGTTTAGGAAATACATTCAGTATTTATTGCAACTTCTCAGAGATTAAGTCTGTTCTGTCCAAGTTTCTCAGAAATGTTTTTGGAGTGTTTTGATGTGCATCTAGTATGTTCTTTATATGGATGCAGGCCTACTTAGTACATGAAATAATATCTTTGAATTTTGGCTACAACTTTTTCTCCTCCATGATGGCTTAGCCACATGTTTATAAGTTGATCCCTTTATCTCAAAATGGATTGGATGAGGAAAGGTTGTTCCAGGGGTGAAATGCTCCTGGTTCGGACCGGATCACTGAATCCAGTAGCGATGCTGGTGGGTGGTTTGGAGAACCAGGAGCAAAAATTCCTGCGCCCTCCCTCCCCATGCCCATCTGAGCCTCATGATCATCAGAGTCTTTTTTTTTTTTTTTACTTTTAAAAGCATTTTTTCTATAACCTCTTCGGTCGAAAAAATGCTTTTAAAAGTTTTTTTTTTAAAAAGCCTCTGATGATTGTGCGGCTCAGCTGGGATCGTCAGAGGCTTTTAAAAGCATTTTTTTACAACCTCTTTGGCCGAAGAGGTTGTAGAAAAAATGCTTTTAAAAGTTAAAAAAAAAAAAGGTTGGCCACACCCACCCAGTCACATTACCCACCACCACCAAGCCACGCCCACAGAACCAGTAGTAACAAATTTTACATTTCACCACTGGGTTGCACCCATTCTGTCTTCATGCATTAACAATAATGGGCTATAATTTCACCAGGAAAAACCTCAACCAAGAAATATTTGATATGGAGCATTAAATTGAACATAAATTGAAGATATCCTACTGATATTTCCTTAGGCAACCAAGTTAACCAAGCATAACATCCAGAGTTTCTGGGAGTCAGGCAGTGTACTTCTTTAATTAAATGAATGAATAAATCTTAATCTAATCATCATACCAAAATTTCAAAAAGATGTGATGCTTTTAAGAGCTTAAGAGCTGCAACTTAATTTTTCACACTTTCATTAATTCAATATTCAGGTCTCAATGATTCTTTTTATATCAATTATCATATGATTATAGCAGCTAATTATAGTGTTGAAAATTCCTAGACAGACTCTCTTGTAAAGTTTCCATTGTTTTGTTTAATGTTTAACAAAAGCTTATTAGGAACAATTTGACTTGTGCAGGTTAGTTTGTTCATTTAAGCATCTTGTGGCGCACAACTTTGGGAAACTAACAACAATGATCAAAAACTCAAGTTTACTAATAATGGCTGTGCTCCTATTTATCTATTTTTAGCTACAAATTATGTTTTTTTGTTGAAGCCTTAGTGCTAATATAAACCTAATTGATATTTTATTATTTATGTTTAAAGTTCAGACTCAATCATAATCTAATCTAGATAAAATGGAAATCTAGTTGACACAGGATAACTCAATGAGTAAAGCATTGCCTTGTCCTTAGGAGAAAGGATTACCAACTGTACACCTCAAAAAATTATTACTAGCTCACTGTGCTGATCATGAAAGAAATAATTGATTAGAGTCATTTGTTTATAGGAATAATGAGTGTTATTTCAACCCTGTAACTGTCTTACAAGCTCTTCAGAGTCAAAATCCTTCGGGAACACCTTACGTTTGACAAAAGTGTGCATTAAATTTATAAGAATATAATAAAATCATTAAATCTGAAGGGTATTATAAGTGTCCAAATAAAAGTTATTAACTGCCTTTACATTAAATAACCAGACAAATATGTTCCAGAACTTCAGAGTTATCATACTGTGAAAAGATAATTAATCAATTCCTATTCCTTTATATTATCTATCATAGTAAGAAAGTGATTATATATGATTGCCCTGAGATAGTTATATTTATTATTAGTCAACAGATGCTGAAGACAGGGAGTTAATTCCACAAATTCCTCTTCTCTTCCATTTTGTTATCATTTTCTTTTCAGCAGGGAAGTAATTCACTATATATTTCTCCGCAGAATCTGTTCGTGCATGCTAAATGAGTGACACTAGGAAGAGATAATGGGAATTACAATAAATTACACTGAAAAACAAATTACTCAATACAACAATGCTTTAAAATTATGTAAGAATGTGTGTAAATTATTTACACAAATTTACACATAGATGTATAAATATTATTTTCTCTAAAAATACAATCTATAAACATTCTGCTCCTAGTAATGAAAAAAAGACTACTTGAACTCTTGGCTAACTACAGAAGGGCCTTGTTCCATATGCAAATGTACAAAATGTTTGTAGATCTCTTTGATTGTGGATTTAACAGTCAATAATCATGCTAATTAGGACAAAAGCCACCAATTACAGAATTACAAGAGCCCTATCTAGGAAATATTTGGTGTCTCATGTCTGGCAATTCCCCTTCCTTTCATTAAGTGACAGAGTGAAAGAAAGGAGAAAGGGAATTTCCAAGTTTGCAGACATGAGACACCAAATATTTCCTAGATAGGGCTCTTGTAATTCTGTAATTGGTGGCTCAGATGGAGTCTCAAATAAGGAGCACAGAAATGACGCAGAAGGGGTAGGAGGCCTGGCCCACTTCCACATGTGAAGCAATCAACACACACACCACAAAAGGCTGAACACTGAGGAAATCTCTACAGCGTAGCACAAAGCAGCTGCTCCGCAGGAAATTCAGAAGGCTCCAGGGATGTATCATAGCACAAAGCAGTTATGCCTCCTTCCACCAAAGGGTCAAATGTCCAGCCCCTGCATTCTGTCATACCCCTAATCTTCACATTTTCTTCATCCCACTGCTTATGAGGTGAATCCAATCTGACCCTTTGTGAAGAAGGATGAGAAAAAGCAATGCTAAGCTGCAGTGTCCTAAAACAGCCCTTTTAGCCATGGTCCTGCGTAGGGCTGAGTGATGGAGTTGGCTTCACACTGGGAAAAAAAGGGTGGTTTGGGGTGGGGAGAGAGCTGGCCTAGCTTTCCCAAGGCTCTGGAAAAAGAGCATCATCAAACCTAAAAGAAGGCTTGGCTTCCTCTGGATTAAAACCACCAAGCAGATTTCTAGCAGAGATTGAGTTCAGCTTGGCTTCCTGTAACACATTTTCCCTTGTAAGCAGTGGAACAAAGACAATGATGGGATGGTGGAGCTGGTGTGGTGGGCTAAGGGGACTGGGCTGGGGCTTTGTGTTTTGCTGGAGAGGTTTCCTGGACGTTCAGCTCTTTGTGGGGAAAGTGGAACCACCCTGTATGTTAAAGGGCATAGATGGGTGTGGTGTGGGGAGGAGATAGGAGTTTTGCTCAGTCATAAGTGCAGGCAGGCAGCCAAGTCCCTGAATTTTTATCACATGACTGCAGAGGCATTGCAACAGCTATAACATTAGGCACAGGTCATGTCCCTTCATTCAGCACTTTCAGAATTTCTAATGGTTGTTGAATGAATGGTTATTAAGTGGAAACTATCTATACAAACAACCATTCAAAGTTATGACAGACCTTTCTGGGAGTGCTTATGACGTGGTTCCAAACTTCTGACAACCACTACTATCCCCAAAGTCACATGACCACAAATGTCAGGCCGCTTGGCAATCAACCTGCATTTATGGCCATTTCCCATGGCCCTGTAACTGCATTTTATAACAGTTTTGCCAAGAAATGCCATTTATTTCTAGTTTTTGGCAAAACCAGCCCAAAGTCTAAGGGCCACAACAAAAAAGGTCATAAAATCAGGTTGGTCACATGAATGACTAATTTCAAAACCATTGTAACTGTAATGGGCAGACTTCATTATCTTCATCTTCTCATAAACAAACCTTTTTAATCAATGAATTCCAAAATCAGCAGTTCATTTTTATCAATTTTCAGCAAAAATTCTATAAAAGCTTTCCACTCCATAATAAAAGTTGTTATAGTTATAGTTTCCTCTTTAATTAAACATCAATTTAACCATTTTTGCAAACTCAGCAATCTGCACAGACCATTCCTCCATTACCGATGTTTCTATAGTTTTCCATCTTTATGTATATAGTCTTGCTGCACACTATTATATATTAGAAATATATTTTACCATATATAAAAAATCAATTTTCCATGAGTTTTTCCAGATGATTGTTCATAATCCCTAATTAGAAAAGTTCTAGTTTTATCTGAATATTTATTTTTAAAACTCTCTGCATCACCATATGTATTTTGGTCCAATATATTTTTGCACAAGTCCACCATACACAATAAAACATACCTTTATGTTTTTCACATTTCCAGCAGTGGTTAGAAAAACCTTTATATGTCTTAGACTGTTCCTCTGGTGTCATATACCAATGGTATATCATTTTTTAAAAGTTTTCTTTTAACCTGTAAGGCAATGTAATGACCCACACTTTCCACAATAGCCAGATCATGAAATCAACTCCACAGGATGGCTAAAACCACTTTGAGATTGGCTATAAAAGCAGAATCGTGCAAGTCTGTTTGTGATATACTTCTTCTACTTCCTTCTTATAGTTCAATGAATTAAGAAAGTGTTCCAAATGTTATCTGGACATTCTGATTTAAAAATGCTTTACCCCATTTTGCCTGGACAATAGCTTTTGCATATTTCCATCAATGTTATCATCTTTAATCTCTATGCATATACTTGGCTCTGAGTGACTATTAACTAAATAGAATACAGGTACTCAAATAGGAAACTTAGTTTGGAAGAGGGAACCAAAATCACCCCAATACTTTTTGTCATATGATGCTTGCCCATCACTGAGGTAGTTGCCCTCCAGTCTTATAATGACCCAAAACTCAGCACACCTCCCATTGGAGCAATCTGGAACATTCCTGCCATAAAACAAAAAACTCCACTATGTCAATTCAGTTCAAAGGCCACTCCAGAAACCAACACCATTCCCATTATCAAATATCCTTCACTTAGTGATGGGTTAGAGAAAATATAGATCAAACATCCTTAAAGTAATACAGAAGACCTCCTCTGTCCCTGGAGCCTAGAGAATGGATAGATAACAACTTATATTTGCACCCCAGGGAGAAGTAGGACTTCTTTGGCATTCTTCACATTCTGCTTTCCGTTTCCTCTCCCTCCTGTATTCACTTCAGGTAAAAATGAGGATTGCTTTTTCTCACACTGAGAATTAGGATCTTACAAACTAAACCTTGGTTGTATAAACAGAGGCATTGAATCAAAATCATGTGAAGTATTAGTACCGCTTTATAAAGCCTTAGTAAGGCTATTGTCAGTCCTGGAGGCCATCTTTTTCTTTGGATCTTCAGAGCTGCCATACTTAGTGCTATGGGAAACTGGGAGGGGGGATTGCATGGAGTTGCAGAGATATCTAGCCATAATAACATTCTTTTCTCTGGGAGTCAAGGACATTCAGCCTGCACCTGGAGTGGCGTGACTGGGAGGCATCTCCAGTTGGGACGGTGCATTGATTGGACCATGTAAGGGACATGTGGGTACAGAGGAAGGGACTTGAACTTTCTTTTGGGTGGGGAAAACCTGGAAGCTTTCAGATTCGGGTTTTCCCAGATGTGCCAATATAACATCTCTAATAAAATGGAACTTTGAAGAACCTCTAGGCTCGGAGTCTTCTTTCATTGGAGGTTTTACTTGGAACCCTGACAGCTACATCTGGAATACTGCATCCAATTTTGGTCACCACATTACAAAAAACATGATGAGACTTTGGAAAAAGTGCAAAGAAGAGCAACTAATATGATTAAAGGCCTGGACGTGAAGAATGGTTGCAGTAACTGGGCATGGCCAGTCTAAAGAAAAGAAGGTCTAGAGTGACATGATAGCAGTATTCCAGTATTTGGACCAACAATTCCTACTCACGGTCACTCATGCCCTAGTCACCTCCAATCTTGACTATTACAACACGCTACACATGGGGCTGCCCCTGAAAAGCATCCAGAAGCTCCAGTTGGCATAAAATACAGCTGCCCACTTGGTTTTGTGCAGACCTCGGTGTGCACATGTATCACCTTTCCTGTGGGAACTCCATTGGTGGCCGATTTGCTTCCGGGTGCAATTCAAGGTGCTGGTTATCACCTTTAAAGCCCTTCAAGGCTTGAGACAAAGTTATTTGAGGGACCGTCTCTTGCCGGTCACATCTATCCAACCCATGAGGAAATGTTGCAGGTCCCATCTCCTAAAGAGATACATCTAGTGGGACCCAGAAGAAGGGCTCCCTCTTTCTGGAACATAATCTCCCCAGAGATTAGATTCTACCACTCTTTCGGAAGGCTCTGAAGACGTGGTTATGCCAGCAGGCCTGGGTAACCCAGAGCAGGATGGAGCCCTTTAAATGACTAGTATGTGTATTGTCACCGTGGTGGAGAGTGGGGGTTATTATTTTGTTATTTTTCCTTTTATTCTTTTTATATCTTTTATATGGTGTTTTTATATCCTTGATAGCCGCCTTGAGTCGCCATATAATTTTTTTTAAATAAATAAATTTGAGAGGTTGTCACAAAGAGGAGAGGGTTAATTTATTTTCCAAAGCACCAGGGAGCTGGACAAGAAACAATGGATGGAAACTACTCAAGGAGAGAAGCAACCCATAATTAATGAGAACTTTCCTAACAGTGAGGACAATTAACCAGTGGAACAGCTTGCTGTCAGAAGTTGTGGGTGCTTCATCACTGAGTTTTTTAAAGAGAGACTGGACAGTCACTTGTCTGAAATGATATAAATTGGACTAGAAGACTCCAAGGTCCCGTCCTTGATTGATTGATTGATTGATTGATTGATTGATTGATTGATTGATTGATCTGCCATCTCAGTGACTGCATGGCACAATAAGTACTGGAACAGAGCATGACAGATGTAAGATAGGGGAGAGGTAGAGGGAGGAAACTGTCAGTTTACTCCCACTATCCTCTTTCCTAGCAATATTCCCAATGAAACAGCCCTGCTATTGATGTTCCTTTGGAAGATTTAAATAATTCCATCAAATTAGTAAAACTGAACTTTGCTATTGCTTTTAATTATGCTTAGACCAGTAGTGGCTTTCAATTTTATTTGCTATTCAGAGCATGTGAGTGTGCGCACTCGCTTTACGAGAGCGTGGCACTTCTGCGCATGCGCAGAGCATTTTTGATGAAGTCCGGGCAGGTGGGCGGAGCCTCCCACCGCCACCGCTACTGGTTCGCCCGAACCAGGGCGAACTGGTAGCAACCCACCACTGGCTTGGACCCATAGTACTGATACTTGAGATCAGCTGTAGGAGTTTAATATAGTACCAGAAAGCCTAACTATCTTTTTTCACATTGACACTGTAAAAGTTCTGGCTCATTGCAACAAATGTCAATCTTTCATTCATATAATGAATGGATGTGTTATATCAAAAGTTAATGAGATTAGTTAAATTCACATAGCAGTTATAAATTATAAAAGTTATAAATTATAAAAGCTAGATGAACAGTGGCTGATTCAGTGCTAAAGTATCAAATAAAATTGTATACTCTTTCAGGTGGAGTTAATACAGTTCATAGGAATTTAATAGCATAATTTAAATAGCATGTTTATATAGTTTAGATGCTATTCTCTAAAGCTAAGTTGGACAATATAATATAATAATATAATCAAAGTAATGTAAGATGGCAAATATCATTATATGTTGGCAGTGCTGGTTTGACCTGAAAGAAGTTGGACTTCAATATATGAAGATACAGTAACATGTTGCCCCTGTATATGATTGACTGACTTAAAAAATACTATACATTTTATTTGTTTTTCCAAACAGCATTGTCAAATCTGTATTAAAAAGTATGTTCTTATCTTGATATGTAACTTCTTCTGTAAAATGTCAGTTTTTTTCATAGCAAATATTTTTGTCTTCCAAGCATAAGAAGGACTTTTACAGATGCAAATTCTACATGTATTTATTTTAACACAGGGCTAAAATGATGGCTCTGGAAACTGATGTACTTTTCCAGTTTTGTCAACTTGACATCTTGAAAATGAAGAACTGATTGTAATATACAAGGAATAAACAAAGGCAGCATTATCATTATTTATTTTTCTTTTGGGAATAGTTGCTTCTCTTAGTTCCAATATCAAGTGTTACCTCTCTTGCCTTGAATAATTTGATTTATATAACAAAATTAGAGGGATAATAGTGAATTATTATGGTAATGTGTTTCATTACAAAATAAATAACCACATAACTCTGTAATTATCATAAGTGAACTGAAAGCGATTAGTATTGTGCACCATATTATTTGTAGTTCAATTTAACAACCCTTTTTGATATGCTTGTTTATAGATAACTCTGAAAGGATAAAGAAAAGGGACTGTAACAGTGTTTCTAGAAGCACAAGTCCATCTAGCTTGCAATAAGGAATGCATGGTTGTTTATATCTGTCCGTAATTTTCTGTTATTTTTTTCTCACAAGCTGTTGCTTTACTTTAATGTGACCATTCATTAAAGGTTTAAATTACACTTTATTTTGAAATTGAATAGTAGGACACATTAGGAAACAACTAAGTGACTATATTCAGTAGCAACTAATTATGTAAACTCTTTCTCAAAACTATTTCTATCACTGTGAACTCATTAGGCAGCCTTGGGTAACTAATTCATGTCTAGGTCAAAGTAGATGCAATGCAGTGGTGGGTTTGTCCCCGTTCAGTCCGGTTCTTGCGAACCGGTAGTAAAAGCGGCTGGAGGCTCCACCCACCCGGACATCATCATGGATGATCTGTGCATGCGTGCATGTGCTCCCGTTGCGAACCGGTAGTAAAGGTAAGTAGAACCCACCCCTGTTGCAATGGGACACTTATCCTTTTTATTGACATGCATCTCATTCTTTGAAATAGGAGGAAAGTGTTACTTGTGTTAAGAAGGAAAGCCTCCTTAGCTTGTTTCAGACCTGTATTGTTCAGTCCAGCTCTGATACTTGAAATTATTATATCTGGGATATATAGTATAGTTAAAGCTGTAGAGTATAGTAGAAATGGATGGATGGATGGATGGATATTTAGCTTTCTTTACTTCTGCACTTCTTTCTTACATACTGTTTATGTTAATGTTTCTATCATATGAAAAAATGCATATTTGTCCCAATAATAATGATTAGCTTCAACTATTAGTACACGTGAAAAGAGGACTAGTCTTCTTTTATGAACATAAAATACAAGCTATTCACAATATGGTTTGCAATATTATCTAAATTATGTTGCTCCCAAAGTGTACTGTAATCTTTCCCAATAGCATTATCTGAAGAGAGATACAATTCTGTAAATGTCTGGTGTTATTTGCTGGAACAGTCAGTTGGAAGATAATGGAATTGAAATATCAATGCAAAATGAAAGAGATTTTAAGCAGCCAGTCCCAGCAAATATGGCTAATCAAGGCAATACATGTCTGGAAAATGTTCTCTTTAAATTTTGATCAAGCTGGGAAATCTAAAGGTAAATAGCAATCATAACCAGATTAAAGAGTCAGTGCAAGGCTGGAAATGAGTGAGCAGAGAAGTCATTACTTCTGTATTTCTGTAAGTACAGAAGGAGAGACAATAATTAGGCAGACATTCAAGGGCCCAGTCAGATAGTTGAAGGGGGCCAGACATATAGAAATTCAAGGTCAAGAGCTGTCAGGAGCTGAATAAGATGAAAATAAGGCTGGTATTTACTTTGTTCCAGCAAAATCAAATCAAATCAATCAATCATTCAATAATCTATTCCAATCAAAATGTTTTTATCTTTGACTTTTAAAGTTTCTACCCATGTTAATTCAGAGGACTTCCATTCAACTAAGCCTGCTATTTCTGAGTTCTCCTCTTCTCTCTACTTTCTAGATCTGGAATCAAAAAATCAAAACCAAATCTTTGTGATTTCACAATGTCTTACGTTTTGGATTTGACTATGCTAATCAAATATCTAGAGGCTGTTCAAACTAATTCTGGCCCAGACCTTCAGATCTTTGGTTCTGAAGGTATGGGGCATGCTCTAAAACCTACTTATATGGATCAAAATAAGCTACAATAGCTGAAGGGCAATGCACTATCATAGCAGTTCTTTCATGAAACACGGTGAAAGAAATTGATAGCAATTAGAACTCAATGGATCCTGGCATCGCATGATTCTAGAACAGAATCTGTCAACAGTTTCTATCTGCATCATATAATTTCAATTTAATTTTCAATTGCACACTGTTATTTTAATATTTTTAATTCAAAGTATATATTTATATTGTGCCACTTGATTTAAAGAATGAATATTCCAAGAATGAAATTTGGAAAGGCCTTACATTATGTAGTCAATTATAGCAGTCTGCATACTAGCCTGGTGACATGTCAAAGGAGAAAATTTTGTACCGTATAATGCACAACGGGGGAGGGGCACGATGGCTCAGTGGTTGAAGATGGGGTGAGCTCCTGTTACTTCCGCCAGCTCCTGACCACTTAAGCAGTTCAAAAACATGCAGATGCAAATAGATAAATAGGTACCACTTCAGTGGGAAGGTAACAGCATTTCATGAGCCTTGGCTGGCCACATGACCACAGAAGTGTCTTCAGACGATGCCGGCTCCCTCAGCTAATAAACAGAGATGAGCACCACCCCCGATTGGACACGATTGGACAGGGGAAATCTTTACCTTAATGGACAAGGACATTGTTGATGATACACCAAGTCTCACACTACTATTCTATTTTACCAGAATACCTCCTATATGCTGTTAGATGACATTGCTTCTATTCTCTCTGTGATTCCATCTGTCAGCGTTCCAGAAAAAAACCCAACTCCAAGTAAAAACTCTGAAGCAAGCATTTTTCAAAGTTCTATTTACTAGAATAGGTAAACTGGCACATCTGGGAAAACCCGAATCTGAGAGGTCCGGGGTTTTCCTCAGTAAATCAAAACCCCCAAAACCATCCTCTCACTCCTCAGTCAATCACATGCTCCAATCACCATCCGTCCCATCTCGAGAAAGCACTCTGACCACTCCTTCTCCAGATGCAGGATCGGCCTGACCTTGACCAACAGGAAGAATGCTATTATGTCTAAAGACAATCCTTCTACTAAATCCCCCCTCCTACTTTCCCACACATGAGAAGCTGATAGCATGAAAGCTTCCAGCCTAATATGGCTTCCAAAGCTGACACCATCACTTCCCTATGTCTAGCCCAATCTCTAGCTTGATGCAGAAAACTCAGCTAGACTATTTCCATAGATACCTTCTCAACAACTGTTCCAAGTCTTACAACAAAGAAGAATCTACATACGTGGTTGCTTCATTAAACTGCTCTTTGTTTTAAGCAGAAATTCTTAAAACTTTTCCTTAAGTCTACCATACTGCTATGGAATTCCATTTGGTCACTCCTCTGGGAAATCCAGGCAAATCTCATGTTATTGGAAGAGTGCTGTTATATTGCTTTGTATCCTATCATAATGCTGCATATGCATATTTTTCAACTTTTCTCATAGAAGTTGCTTTTCATACTTCCTTGTTCTTCAACACAGGCTAAGCAATGCTCTTTTTTAATTTGTATATATCCTTTCTCAGAGTGTGATTGTACTAACTAGATAAAATATTTCAAATGAGGTCAAGCTAAAGCAGAATAAAAATATTGCTTTTCACAAAATGGGAATAATGATTCTTTTACAATATCCTGAAATAATGTTATCTTTTTGCAAATATATTACATTGCTGATCCATGTTGTAATTATGATTTATTACAGTCCCAAGAGTCTTTTGATATGTACAGTTTCCAACACTAGTTTCCATTTTCTCACCTCAGTTCCAACACAGAAACATAAATACACAAGATGCAGAATTTTGCAAATTTTTTGGTGAATTTTCTGCTGCAACGTTTTTTGTTTCAGCTTAAGTTTTCATATTGAATATTATGTTTGTTTTCTGGAATGTATTTTACCAGATGAGTAATATATGGTTTGCAAATCTGATTAAGAAATATTCCCAAATCTTTATTTGCAAAGTATCCTTACATCATTAATGAGGCCTTTTTGTATGTGGCTTTTCAAATGCCTTTATTTTTGTTCTCTTCCCTGTGTTTAATCATTGATAATAAAATTATCATGATGCTTTGCCAAGAACTTTGCAAAAGCAGGATAAATTATGTCCACAACATTCCTACAATCAATTAGAGTAGTAGTCTGGTGGACTACCATCAGATAATAGTCTATGAGTACGCTTCAAAAATTTAAATAGAGATCATTTGGAAAGTTAATGGGAGCAATTATTCCAATGATTAGATTCAGTGTCTTGAGACCACTGCTTTTCATGAATACAGTGATGAGACTGTCTTGTGTCCAGTTCATTGTTGTTCTTTTTTTAAAGTACAGAATTGTGTTAGATTTAGATGAGAAATTTCATTTCCTAAGCTTGGAGGATTTTTTCCTATTAAAAATAGCAGAAGTGTTTCTCTTAAAAATATTTGTAGCATTTGCTCTTATAATTCTATAATTAATCACTTTTCAGCCCACATCGTGATAACTAGGATTACATTTGCATTATTAAAACAAGAAAAATTATATAAATTACAAGCCAATTTCACAGAAATACTTGTTCTATTTATAATTATAAACTTACAGTATGTTCCTATTATTGATGCTTACATTATGTAATACCAAAATTAAGACGTTTATAAATTTATTCATTGACTGTTCAGGAGATATTCCAACAAATTTAAAAAGTGAAAGAAGAATACCTTTGTTCTGAAGATATAAATTAAAATACCATACTTACTTAATTATAATCACTTGCACAGCTTGGCAACATTACTTAGTAGCAAATTAAATTTCTACTGATCCTCCCCATTGCCATCTGCCTCATTTTTTCATTGAATCAGCAATCTCAAGCATTAGCCGTTGCAATCAGATTTTTGAACCTAAGAATTATCTTGTTTCATTTCTTGAAAAATCATTCTCAGGTAAATAATCTGATTACTTCTATTGGTACAAAGACAAATCAATATTAACTGCTTCTCTTGTGACCAAAATTTGTTGCCTCTCCTGTAACACTTAATAGTTATAGTCATTTGTCTCATTTTGTTGTAAAATGAATCCAAACATCAATGGAACTATCTTGAGTAAATATGGCACATTGGTGGGGGATTATATGATCATTTAAGAGCTTCCTTATATGGTCTCATATGAGCTTCTGTTCTAGGAACAAATCTGGATTTGGGGTGCTTAATTTTTCAAGTCCAGAGACTGCTTAGAGTTAGCGTCCCAAATATTGAAAATCTGACACGTTCTATATTTCTTTCAATATTTATAAGAGAGGGATTGACAGAACATTGGGGGTAGAATCAAAAGAGGAATCAGGCTAGAATCTCTCCATAGCCACAAATGGACTAATTTCTAAGACCATCCCCACCAACACTGACAGGAAAGCCACTAGAATACAGGTAGTCCTCAACTTACAACAGTTCATTTAGTGACCATTCAAAGTTACAACGGCACTGGAAAATGTGACTTATCACGATTTTTCACAGTTACGACCTTTACAGCATCCACATGATCATGTGATCAAAATTCAGATGCTTGGCAACTGTTTCATATTGATGACCATTTCTGTGTCCCAAGGTCATGTGATCACCTTTTGTGACCTTCTGACAAGCAAAGTCAATGGGGGAGCCAGATTCACTTGACAACTGCGCTACTAACTTAGAAACTGCAGTGATTCGTTTAACAACTGTGGCAAGAAATGTCGTAAAATGGGGCAAAACTCAACAAATGTCTCACTTAACAACAGAAATTTGCGGCTCAGTTGGTCGTAAATTGAGAACTAAATGTATAAAGTGCCAGCAAACTGCACTCCTTACTAGAAAATGAAGATGTTACCTAGTTTGGGTAACGAAATGTCTGTAAGAAAATGCTCTTTTAATACAAAAGAAAGAAAGACGTTTATTACCAGCTTATTCAACATTTTATATAGCAATTACTATTGGCTACATAAATAATTTAAAATATCTAGTCAATTTAAATCTGTATGTAAATCAGCTTCATATACTCATTCCTATATCTCTTTCTTAGGCTTTTAGAGGTTTCTTTCTTTTTTATCTTGTTGTTTGCTATTTCATTATACAAAAATGAGGGGAAGCAAAGGGCTTGGACTACTCCTTTGGACACAATGAAATAAATTTGGGTAAAAAAACCCAAAGCAGCACAGATTGAAACAAGTGTAAACAAATGGTGTGGGAGGGGTGGTGCAGAGAGGAATAAGAGGTAAAAAGTGGTGATATATGATATGCAAACTGTGTTAGAAACCAGAGAAGACATAACAGTGAGGAAAAGAGAGTGATAATAATCATGGGCCCATTGGGTGTAAATTTATCAAGCATGGCACTTTTTCTCTTCAACATAATTGTTGCTTTGTAACATTTATAGTATCACCCAGCCATCAGTGTGGTGATAAATCACTATTATAGTTAATCTTTATATGGCCATAGTGTTATAAGTTGCTAATAAGAAATGGCCTATGAGAGGACATCCAAAAGTGTCCTCTCATTTCCAATATATATATTATTGTTTGAGCACACTGATAGCATTGTAGAATCCAGCATTAATTTCAATGCTGAATTGAATGTCAACTATAGCAGATGCTAATAATATTATTTAATAATTTCTTATATCATCTTATTTTAATTTCCTTACAAATATTTGCACAACTGCAGATGGTAAAGAGGAAATTATGGGAAACTTTCCAATTGGCAATGATAATTAATCATTCCCTGTAGTTTTTAGAGAGAGACCAGACTATTTTATTTACAAACATACAAGAGCATTCTAACAAATATTTTTACAATCCAGTTTTAAACTGGAATTACGCTGTTTTAGGATTTACATTTGTAGTGAGATGTGTAGTGAAAACCTTGTTAATTACACAGACATAAACTGCTGTCTATAATGACAAATCAAATTACACACAGAATCAAAACTATAAACTTCATATTATTTATATAAGTCTGTGCACCTTTGCAAAATACATTCACATGACACATCTGTTTCCCAATTCAAACAAAACCTTTTCAATTTATTATTTCTAACAAATATCTATTCATTGTTAGATGTGGTGACACAGAAAGGAAGAGGTATTTTTTTGCTGGATATAAAGTAGCATCTTATCTTCCAGACACTTACTTGGACCTTTGTGTACTTCTACTCCTATTATTTTTATGTTATTAAAAATCAAGTAATTGAGTAGCCAAGTATTATACAAGGAGACCAGTCTTATCCTCTCTTGCCCTTCAACCCCACTGTCCAAGCCTAGATGTTTCTCAGAATAATTAATACCTGCAGTATTGCTTTCTGTGCTTGGGGGGACAGTTTAGAAAAAACTTATTTTTATTTATTTATTTTATTTTATTTTTCAATTTATATACCGCCCTTCTCCCTGAGGACTCAGAGCGGTGCACAGCCAGAATTAAAAACATGAAATACAAATATTAAAAACAATTAAAATCTATATAAATTTGGCCCAAAATTTAAAAAACCACAAACCAATTAAACATTTAAAAATTTTAAAAAAATTTCTTCCTAAGCCAGCCCGGCTTGCTGGAAAAAGTGGGTTTTAAGGGCACGGCGGAAGGCACTGCGGTCTTGGATTCTCCTTATCTCTGGGGGCAGCTGATTCCAGAGGGTAGGTGCCCCCACAGAGAAGGCTCTCCCCCTGGGGTCACCAGCCTACATTGTTTGGCTGATGGCACCCTGAGGAGGCCCTCTCTGTGGGAGTGCACGGGTCGCTGGGAGGTCGTCGGTAGCAGCAGGCGGTCTCGAAGATAGCTAGGCCCTATGCCATGGAGCGCTTTAAAGGTGATAACCAACACCTTGTAGCGCACCCGGAAGACCACCGGGAGCCAGTGCAGCTCGCGCAGGAGCGGTGTTACATGGGAGCGCCATGCTGCTCCCATCACTACCCGCGCTGCTGCGTTCTGGACTAGCTGGAGCCTCCGGGTGCCCCTCAAGGGGAGTCCCATGTAGAAGCTGTTCTTCCCCAGAATTGCATGCTTTAGGGCAGGGGTGGGCAATTGTGGCTCTTTTACAACCTGTGGACTTCAACTCCCAGAATTCCTGGCTGTCTCAGGAATTCTGGGAGTTGAAGTCCACAGGTTGTAAAAGAGCCACAATTGCCCACCCCTGCTTTAGGGGCCTCTGAAGCAGAAAAACATCTTAAGACTGATAGTAGAAGATCCTTCATAAAATAGTAAGCACTGAGTAATTCATAGCTTGTAAACAGAGTATTTCAGAGGGGGCAGGTAAATTATCCATGATAATGCAGTAAGATCAAAGCCAATGTGGCCATTAAATGTTATAGCAGAAGAAAGTGGATACCAGCAGTGAGAAGGTCAATTTGGTTGTAATAATTCTTCTATAGAATAATTTACATCCCAAACTGAATTACAGAAGGCCTGGCATACAACTGACTTTAAAACTAAAGCAGTGTTTGCAGACCAACAGAAATAGAATTCCCCATAGTTTGTGAAAAAACAAGACTTAAATACCACAGCTCAGTTAAGCAAGTTGAGGAAACCAGATTATCTTCCTTATTATGACCCTGTAATCTCTTAATTCGGGATAGAGTCAGAGTGACTGGACGGTGAACGTTTACTGGCTGGATGCCGTTCCTGATTCCATGTGGACTTCACAGAAGATATTGTTTCTAATATCTGTTATAAAAGCAAAACACTACCTAGGTTTGAACTCTCAACCTTCCAAATGGGATGCGAGTATCTTCACCACAATGTTACCATGCCACTCAAAGGAAATCATGTTATCTACAATCACTCTTTTATCAGGATTACCTGATTTGGGTTATAAAAAAACCTGGATGGTCATTAAGTAAAGGAAACCAATTCTCTGCTTTCTTCTTTTGCTGGTCTGGATTTTTCAGCTGAGATATAGTAGCCCTGATTTTGTAATAAGGTAAACAACACTGTAAGATTCTTGCATTTAATATTATTTGCAATAAATATTCATGACAAGTATATTTTTCAATATTATTTCTAAATATATTGTACTTCAATATAACTGGATAGCTGGTTATATAATCTGTACAAACAGTTTTGTTTGAAGAAAATTCTAAATTGTGTTTGCATTATCCTCTAGCAGTAACTTCTATTATGTCTCATGAAAAATATATAAACCTGGAAAACAGAATAAACCTGCAAACAGACCTAAATGGTAAGAGGTGTATGAATTCTCTGTTTTTTAACATCTCAGCCAAATTTAGCTTCTTTATCATTTATTCTGCTTCAATGAGTTTGGACTGCCAACTCAAATGGCAATTAGTGTCAATCACATTTATGGCTTGCTTTGATTCAACCAATAATTTTCTAGAAAATAGCTAATTAAATTTATTGAAATTTTTTGGTTCACTTATCAGATTGCTTTACTCTTAACAATTATGTTACTGTAAGATGCATGCTTTTCAGATGTATCTTTTTTAAAAAGAAACTATATACAACAGAATACTTTAAAAAAAACTTCTCATAGATATATTTAGCTTCTATGAATGACCTGTATTCAAAATGAAGACATTGCTACTACTTTAAAGATATGAAATAAATTAGAATATACATATGCTGTAGGGATCAACCCAATCTTTTAAAAAACAATGAACTTTTCAGCCAACTTTGAATAAAGCCAACTTTTCCGCCAACTTTTATTCACAAAATTCGTTAATTTTAGCTCTACGTTTGTAATTCATAGCCATGATTTTCAATCAGGTTAACACAGACAATGCAGTGTGCAGAAAGACATTTTTGCATAGTGTTGTAAGCACTCAGTAAATATCCCCATTATGTAAACACAATAGCATGTTGCACTTGGAGTAAGGAATCATCAGTGACTTGGGGTTCTTCTTCAAGACCACATTTCCCATGTCCCTCAATCAGCAGTAAAATAAGCCAACATAAATTTGTGCTGCCTGGAAAAGCCGCACTCTAATCTGCTTCAATAGTAATGTTGATGAGTGGTTCTGTTCTTTTTTCTTTACTCTTATTTTGAGTCTCCTACTCCCAGCATCATCACTCGGCAGATGTTGTAGCAAGGGATGCTTGGACAAGTGTGAGTGGCCTTCCAGGCAGAGGTTTTAGCCATCTTTCAGATTGCCTATGTTACAGATTGCCAGGGTTACAGTTTTGAACATGGTTTACCAGTCTTCTGGAAATGCAGATCTGTGCCAAGAACAGTCAACCTGCCAGGTTGATATGGGTCAGGGAGAGGCGCTTTCTGAGAATGCTACCTCCTGCTTTATCTTAGATTCTCTCCCCTCCCCCTCCCCGCCCCATCATCCTGGCAGTCAGTCTATTTGGGTATAGATTTTACCTGTCATTTAGATTAGAAGGTAAAACTGATAGAACTCTTGTCAATTTCACTGCAGTTTCCCATTATTCAAAATCCATAAGAGACAATAGAATTGGCAGCAAATGGTCTCATTTGGCACTTGAAATATCCCTGGACTATATAAAACTTATTGTAGGGAAAATTGCTTCATTTTCCCATTGTAGTAAAATAGAAGAAAGCACCCTTGTTAACACAAGCCTCAGAAAGCCTGTAATGGACTTAATCAGGGACAAAACCAGCAGTATATATATTTCCCAGTTTAAATCAACTGGCAGCACTTACATACAGATATACCAATCTTTTGAAAGACCACTAAATGCATGTTTAGCAATCATTCTAGTGGTCTTCTTGTAGACCAGTGTAAATAAGGGCTAGCATGTAGAGTTTGAAAGGCAGATCAGATGTACAGTTTCTCCTACAGCCCAGCCAAAATGATCACAGAAGAAAAGCCTATTCATCTGGAGGGAAGAAAGGTATATGGTCAGAGCAGCCTCTACTGCCAACTGGAACTTAGCAGATGCAGTTCATGGATGAAGTATTATAGATTGTTTGTACACTAAGACTTGTGTTGGGAATAAAAGAAAAACTAGGACAGATAGGGACAAAATTAAGTTGTCTCCATAGTAGGCTGCTGATGGGGTTAAGGCTGCATCAAGAGGACATATCTTTAGAAAACAATTAATGGGACATCTTTATGCCAGATATAGCAAAATCTAAAAGCAAATCCTTAGTAAAAACCAAGCTTTTGTTCTTTTTCTTTTCTTCTGTTGTCTATAAAGTCAAGTAATCTCAATGCACTGCTACAGTCCACATGACAATAGTAACTTTATATGCAGACAATCAATTTTAAAGTCCACACCTATTTTTGCTTTTATATTCTTAGTTGCTTCATCCCTTCCAATTATAAGCCTTAACATTTTCCAATTATAAGCCCTAACTTTCTTGATCAACTGGATCCTCTCTCCACAATGTTGCATTTTATGCATAAACCTGTTTTTCTCATTCTTCTGTCTGCTTCTTATCGGCCGACTTTTCACATTATAGCCTTGCTTTTAATACTCTTTCACCTTCAAATGCATAGATTGCATATTCATTATTTGCAATTCAACTTTGTGACTGATTGTCATCATTTAGGTCATAGATGATGTAATTAATTTGGCTTAGTGTGTTGTATAAACAGCCAATTATTCGATAAGTGATTTACTAATCTTGGTTTACTGTAATGTATACACTCAGTGTAGATACTATCGGACTTTCTTGAATTCTTGTTTTGCTCTCCAGAGTCTGGATGGATGGATGGAAGGAAGGAAGGAAGGAAGGAAGGAAGGAAGGAAGGAGGGAGGGAGGGAGGGAGGGAGGGAGGGAGGGAGGGAGGGAGGGAAGAGGGGGACAGAATATATCAAATACTAGTGAAAGATATTTAATTGTGTGAAAACACAGTACACATCAGAAATTCTTTTATCAAGAGCATGGTCATTAATATCCATTCTAAGCAACAATTACAATGGCATATAAATGATGCAATTATCTAATTTGTGTTATTTCTACAATGAAGTTATAATGAAGAAATATAATGAAGCATCATTATTATACAGCTTGCCAGAACCTAAGGACAATGCAACACAAAAATATATAAACAATATACTTTTATTTTTTTAAAAAAAAACTTTGTGTTTTAAAAACTAACATTTAGCAGATTATTTTGTTCAGAAATTAGAACAAAAGAAATAAAAATTGTTATATCACATAATGAATCACATTCATTATTGTTCTCTTTTAATATTAAAATTGGTGAAGAAAAGTCAATGTATCATACCTTGGAGCTATAAAAAGAGCAACTAAATAAATTCAGAAGTAAGAATAGAAGTGTGTCAGTAGGTGGCAGCACCTGGCCAATCTTCTCTGGATCCAAAAACTGGGCTCAGGCGTGGTTAGTATTTGGAGAGTAGATCTTCAGGGATCTTCAGGGAGCATCAGAACTATAGGGTAGTTGAAAAAAACCCCAGAGGAAGTCAATGATAAAATACTTAATGCTGTTGAAAAATTACATTGACATATATATGACTAAAAAAAGTACTCCATTATGTAGTCTAAAGAATAGGGTAATGTCACTAATCGTTTTGCTCTTTGTTTCCTGTTAATCACTTTGATTTGCTTGTTCCACTTTGGTATTTTTAAGATATGTTTTGTTTACCTGGAGACCTTTTGTTAATAAAACACAATTAAGAAATTAAATCTATTTTTCACACCCTGAAGGAGATGTAGCACCAGATCTTACAACAAATAGCCTCAACCACAGGAAAGTAATACAAGTAGTCTTCATTTAGTAAGTCTTCTTTTAGCTAGTGTTCAGTTATGATAGGAATGAAAAAGTAATTTTGTGATTTGTCCTCACATTTACAACATTTGCGGGTCTGTAAAACAAAAGAAAGCTTAAGGAAGATTATAAGCACAGTTGTGGTTTCATTTTGTAACCATTTTGCTTAACAAGCAAGGGACTGGTCCCAGTTGTGGTGGCCAAACAAGGAGTATCTCAGAGTTCCTCAACCTTTCCAGGTTTGCAGATCGTTTGGAGGGGGGAGAGGGGATGGTTCTGTGTGAATGGTGGGCAAGGGCACATGTATCCGCTGCTCACACAAATGGAGCACATATGCACGTGCTGACCCATTGTTCACACAAGTGACCCATCACTTCCATGGCCCCATACTGAACTGCTCAAGACCTGGTAGTGCAGTGTTTCTCAACCTTGGAAGCTTGAAGATGGGTGGACTTCAACTCCCAGAATCCCCCAGCCAGCAGCGCTGGCTGGGGAATTCTGGGAGTTGAAGTCCACCCATCTTCAAGTTCCAAGATTGAGAAACACTGCAGTATTGGGTCACGGCCTGGGGGTTGGGGACCCCTTGACTACTTGAACAGAACAATCTTGTTACCCAAGAGCATGTATCTCAGTTAAGAACTGAGATAGTTAATAAGTTCTGTTTTGACAATGAAAAGACACATCTCCCGTTTAGAATCGAAGCTATGCTTAATAACACTTCCTTTTCCTTAATGGGAAAGGAATACCACCATCCTATCTCACTGTACCCCAACAGATGAATATCCCGGATAAGGAAAATTGGGCTACCAGTTTTGTCCATCCACAAAACTGGTAGCCCAATTTTGTTGTGATTGTTGTGATTGTTGTGAAACAACTTAAATTGAATTGAGCAGCATTTTTATGAACATGTAAGCAAGCAATGGTAGATCAGTTCTGAAGAACCTTGCCAAGAAGCTGCAGGGACTTGTCCAGCCAGTCACCAAGAATCAGCTACAATCCAACAGAAAAACAAACTAACAAATGTTTTTTTCAGGTACTGCATCGATCTTCATCCCTCCAGCCCCCAGACTCATTTCTTTCATCCTCTTTTAATAAATAGAAGAGCTGGGAGGAATTAAATGACTGATGGTTCTATCTTCTAATCACAGAGAATGAATTTAAGAAGAATTTGGCCATTTGTTTGTTTTAATTTTACTGTGATTTTGTTTGTGTCATTTCCGGAAGAGACAAATTCCGTATTGCAGACAACCTCCCTCCCCCGAATTGCAGGTCACAGTAAAACAAACAATATCTGTTGAAATGTATTTTAAACACAGCATGGCAACTTATGTCTTCTATTTAAAGGTCAGAAAATGTAATTTCAGTCATAATATGTGCAAAATACGTAAAATATTTTATACTGAATTAATCACTTTACAAATTAAGTTTTTTCAAGCTTAGTTTTCTGATTAGACACATGGCAAAGAATATGAATGAGAATTCTCCATCAGTTAGTAAATTTGATTGCCTTTGATTTCTCAGGCATATTTTCTTTTTATTTATATATATAAATTATTTATTTATTTATTTATATTTATTTTCTTACTTTTTCGTAGGATTTATGTGTGTTTTTCTTTTGGCCAGGTTTTTCCTACGTAACCAAGGTTTTTCTGCAGCCCTAGCTCAGTGGAATCACATCCACTCGATTCTGGGCTTTTTTCCTTCTGGCAGCCAGCAGGCTCTTGCTGCCTGGTGAGAGACTTATATAGATCTATATATTTATATATAGGTGGGGAAAGGGGTTTATTCTATATTACTGTTCAACTCTTTATAAGTTCAACTCGTATATAGACATATGCAAAGCCATTTGAAAGATAAAAAGACTAAAAAGAGGCTGGGAAAGGGTTGGCATTGAGTTGAAGATGAGGGGCTGGAGAGAAAGAAAAAGAATAAAAAATGATTAAACAGCAAAGATTGGCAGTCTCAGTCTATAAGAGATGTGACTTTCAGATGGATTCAGAACTACCAAAAAGAAACATGTGTGCAAATTCTGTTCAAGGAGGGCAATGCAGCATCATATCTGTCTATTCTATGTAGACATCCAGAGGGGAAAAATGCAAAAAAGAAGATCCAAATTTTATCAGACATGAGAAATTGTCAGCTCACTTCTAACCAGACTCCTTGATTAATTATTTGGAGAATTCAGTCGTATCTAGGTGCAGTTATTTTAGAAGAAGCAGTGCAGTGCTATAGCTGCCAGACAGGTTAATCTCTGAATTATAGAATAGTTAGATAATAATATAATTATTTCATGTTACAAGTTATGTTTTGTTTGTTTGTTTGTTTGTTTGATTGATTGATTGATTGATTGATTGATTGATTGATTGATTATAGCAGCTTATCTCACTTGCATGTGACTCTGGGTGGCATACACAATTAAAACAGAAATTATCAATCATAATTCAACCATTAAAATAAATTAAAACAGTTAAAAGCTGTAATAACAAATTGACAAATGCAGTCGCTCTTACACCAGTCATGTAACCATTCAGCTACCTTCCAACTTTCTTTGATAGAGGGAGACGAGAGCCATAGGTCTCGTGTGCGTGTATTAGATTCCACTTGCTCAGTTATCTGACAGAGAAAGTTTAGCTTTCAGAGACGTGGATCTCTTTCTATCCTTCTTAAGAACCTTCTTAAGAACCTCAGGATTTTTTTTTAACAATTATTCATTACCTTGGTTAGCTGCAATCTGTAGGCAAGGACATTTGCCTACAAATTCATTACCTTGAAGGACATGATTATTGATGTTTACAGTTGTTTAAATAAGGAAGGTATGTGTATAGTTTGTATAATAAAAAAGTATATTTAAAATTCTAGTCAAGCCAAGCATGGTGATATTTCCATCTTCTTCTACCACTGACCGATTTTCAGATTAGTCTGTCAGAACAAAGAGAGTAAATTCAATATTTTAGGGAATTTTGACAGTCCATACTTCGGTTTAACAACTCCCAGGCAGACTCACAAATAATAAGCCTGTGGAAGAATTGGCAAGAAAAGAAGGAAGAGGGGACAAAAGCTGGTCTGTCAGTAAGAAAGGAAGCAGAGTTAATTCATTATGCCTGAATATAATACACTGTGGATAATATTATCCAAAACATGATGGAAAAGACTATGGTGTTAACAGAAAAGAGAGATGTAGAGTTCAGTAAGAACTATGAAAAATATTACACATAAAACTAAAGTAGACTAATAGAAAATATGCAGACTGTTTTTCATTCCAGGTATTTCAGTTTTTCTTTCAGAGCCTTTAGTTGTTTTGTGTTATATAACAAATGCATCACAACTTATAGATCCATCCACCTGTCAGCTGACATTATTCACTTGCCAGTAGTTTATGATCTCTGTAAGCAACAAAATAACATTGTAGGGAAAGAGCATGTTTTATTGAGTCAGGATATACACTTAAGCAAGGCTGGGATTCAGCCAGTTTGGACCAGTTTGGGCGCACCGGTTGTTATGATTTTGGGCAGTTGGGAGAATCGGTAAAATCGACCACAGGTTAGCCCGGCCCACCCCACCATGCCCTGGCCTATAGATTATCTTCCCACGGTCACCACACGGTCCAGCTAATCTCCATCCCTCACCTCCTTGCCTCACCCACTCTGCTCACCAAAGGTAAGCATGCCGCCCGCTCACCCTTCACCTCAGGTCGGGCCCCAGGGACACGGCATTCCCCAGCTCCGGCCTTGCCCCAGAGCTCCCACCCGCTCCCTGCCGGCCTTGGCTGGGTGACAGATAATGCGTCATTTCCCGGCTCCAGCCTTGCCCTGGACAAGAATGCTTCTCTGTACTGCAAGTTTTCTGGACTTACAGGGAAGCAGCAGCTCACAGCTGCTAGATTGCACAAGAGACACTCTTTGTGCCAGCAAGAGCAGCAGTGGAGAGAAGCAACCGCTGCCCTGGAGAGCAGAGATGGAGCGGAGCTGGACCCAAAAGGCTGTTCGGTCAACCCTCACTGCGTGGCAGAAGCCACGCATGTGCAAAAGCTTTGCATGCATGCACGGAAGTTGTGCGTGCATGCGCGTGCACTCACATTTTCTGGGAACCGGTTGCTAAGTGGGTTGAATCCCACCACTGGACTTAAGTATTGATAACCATTACAGTTAATAAAAGAAATAAATGCAAGGAAAGATAGATAGGTAATATATTTGCTTTCTTTTTTTTAAAAAGTGTTAACTGCTTCCAGGTTTTAAAAGTGGAAATAGAATATTTCTAATATCGTTTTTCTTTATTTATCTCTTTATAACTACAAATTATTTACAGAAGACAAAGTCCCTGAAGTTTCAAAGCTGAAATTTAGCATCAGTCTGCTGGAAACCTGCCAATTTTAGTTTTAAAAAAAACCTTTTAGTAATAATAGATGTATGAAAATGCCAAACCCAGTTTAAACATCTGGCTGACTTAGACTAATCATAATACCTATCCCAGGTCCTGGGGGTGCACTTGTTAGATGAGTAAAAATGCCAAATCCAATCTAAACATCTGGTTGACTGTCTGACCAACTATGATAATCAAAGTGCCCAGAAATAACAGGAAGACACAGTTTCTGGTCATTGATATTTATATCAAGAGAGGAATCTTTCAAGGAAATTTCACCATCACCACCATTTTGTCATTGCATTGATTCTTCTGTCAACAATACTGAATAACTCAGGCCAGGCTGTTAAAATCAGAAAACATCTGCCGCTATATCCCATCTCCTTTACTGGAAGATCTGAAACTGTATGGAAAAACATCATCTGAAATATTGCTTGTCAATACTGTCCATATATACAACCAAGATATTGCAATGGAGTTTTGACTGGACAATTTTTTATTTTTTTATTTATTTTTCAAATTTATACAGACACCTTTATCACAAAAATGATTCAGGATGGTGCACAACAATTGCAGCTATCATATTCCAGCTTTTCCAATTGAACACATAAATATATTCCTACATGGCTCACAGCAAGTGTAAAATAGCAATAGCAATAGCACTTCAACTTATATACCACTCCATAATGCTTTACAGCACTCTCTGAGCTCTATACAAAGTCATCATATTGTCCCCAACAATCTGAGTCCTCATTTTACTGACCTCGGAAGGATGGAAGGCTGAGTCAACCTTGAGTCCTATCAGGATTGAACTCCAGGTTGTGGGCAGAATTAATCTGTAATACTGCATTCTAACCACTGCACCACCAAGCAGGATAAAAAAATGTATTTTTTTTTCTTTAATATTTCCTGCTTCAACCAGAGGAAGATAGTGCCTTTAACAAACATTTTCTAAAATATCAGGCTTTTTGTTCAAAAACAAAAAAGCAAAATGAAATTTTGCACTAACCTGTTCCCAACCACACCAACATAGAGAGAAATTGCAATTTATTTATGCGTATTTATCAGTACAATCCTACATACTTTTCTTCAGAAGTAAGTCCCACTGTGTTCATTGAGGCGTATTTGCAAGTCAATGTGCATAGGATTGCTGCCTGGGTACACTGTTGGCAAGAAAATCAACTAAAAATAGTAAAAATGCATTATGAATAGAAGTTAGTTAGATATGCTGTGTGGAAAACAGAAAGTAAATTCCTGCAGTGTGCCTAATTTGATATGAAAGCTCTGTCTCTAAATAGAGCAGGAGAGCAATCTGCTGTGATTTACTTTACAAAATATATAAAAAAACCCCCACCAAACACAAAAAATTACTTTCTCTATGAGAAATAAAAATAAACCTTAGTGGAAATATAAAGCTCTGTAAATCTGGTTCTGTGAAAGAACCAATTACTGTTGACTATTGTTAGTCAACGGTAATTTTAAAACAGATGTCCTCTTTCCAGCATCGACCAGGCCAGGAGAGCAGAACATGGCAGCGATCTCTGTTTCTTTGTCCCACCCACATGATCTGATGAGGTGCAGCCATAACCTTCACCCTCTCAAGGGGAGGACCATCTGATTGCATAACCCAACTTTAACCAGTGAGATGCAAATCATAAATGAAAGAGCAAGAACCCAACCCAGACTGATTGATCACACAGGGTAGATGTAGACCTTGTAGGTCGTGAGTGTATACTTGACTAGACAAAAGATGAAGCACTCCACACAGAGGATCGGTGTGATTAAAATCCAGCTCAGTTTCAAACCTGAAACCAAATGTATCAAGCCTGTAACCCAATGTATATATCTTATATGCAATCATAAAAATTGTCAGCACCATAAACCCTGGCTAAAGGAATGAATTCAAAGAATGAGACTCACAAAAGGCATACATCACTAGCTGCATAATTAGCACCACTAGTTGCAAAGAGTTGAAACACATACATGCTGCCTTCAGTCATGATAGATCATTTCAGAAGATAGCTGAGGAAACAGACTATGAATGAAGATTTCTGGTCGTAGCACTTCCTTAGGAAGGATATGTGCCACCCTTACTATCAGCAGGGGGGAAATAGTGAAAATTGAAGGAATCAAAATGCCACATAGAAATAACATCAAGGGTCTGGATGAAGCTCATTACAAATACTGGGTGTCCTTCAAACTGACAACATCAAGGCCGCTAAAGACAAAAAGAAAGTTAGTAGTGAATATGTCATGACAGTGGAGAACTTTAAAATACAAACTCAGTGATGGAAATACCATCAAGGCGATGAACACCATCAGCATTGACAAAATCACCATCAGTCAATTGCAAAAAGCAGCTTTACTTGGAATAGCTTACATCCTGCGGCAATACCTTTAATATTATTATTACAGCAACATCTGCCTATACCAAGTCTTTGGGAAAAAGTCAATAGATAAACAAAAATGCCAAATCCAGTTGAACATCTGGCTGATTACTTAAAGTTGCCCATAGAAATAAATGCTTAACAGTTTGATGCTATTCCTATTCTTTGGTGTTGTTTAAAAATATGTAGAATGATAGCTTATCTAGGCCAGGATGAACCTCAAATTCCAACAGAATGAATCATAAGTATTTCCTTCCTATTTCAGCATTAAAAAAGAACTGTGGATTAACATTAAGTATTATTTGTTTTAACATATGACTTTTGTAAGTTTATGTAAGAGTCAGAGTTTTATTTGCTTCCATCATTCAGATTCATCATATCGTGCCAGGTCTAGAAGACCTTATAAACTCACTTAATTCAAATTACAATAGTTGTGAAAATGAGAGGAGTAGAAAAGAAAATAGTATGTGATCTTTCTATTCCTCATGGTTCATTCTTGTAGTGTTAAATGAGGCCGTGGAGCTTATAGAACCATAACTTTCAACAAACTCAGATGTTTTGGGCAGAGATGGGAGATTTTGGAAGTCATAATACAGCAATATCTGGAAGGCCATTCTCTTTTTTTTAGCGTTAAATTATAACTTAGCATGATGACCAAATGTAACTTTTGGGTACAACAACCCCTTTAGAAATAAATCTTAAAAAGCTGTACCATCATATTGATGTCTTACTTTATTGGAATCTTAATATTAAAAAAAGAGTTGATAGGGTATCTTTTTTACATTTGTTAGAAGCATAATGTATTCCAGGGTTTCCTTTTTCTCTGTGGTTGAACAAATGAGTTGTTTCTTTGCAATCATGCGGTGTTTGAAAGAAAAGGAGCAAGAGCTGTCTATCTCTTGCTCTTTTTTTTTTCCATTCCAAACACAGTGAGATAAATACTTTTCCAATTTAATGGTGTCTCACTTTTGTTTGCTTGCTTCAGAACTGAGACAGATGCTTATTTCAACACTCCCAGGGTGGAGTTTAGGGAATATCTCTTTTGTTAAAAAACTGCAGAAACAAAACTCCCAAACAAAACTCCCATGAAGTGGTTAGTACCATTAAGAATCTATTCAGTCTAATCAGTTATTTATAAAAGAAACTGGAATCTGAAAAGCATGTTTTAATTTTAGAAAACACTGGCACCTGTATTCAAGGGCTGTTCATCAGTTCAGAGACACTTCAGATGCTTTTGGGAGCTAAGACATTTTTGACAGGAAAACAACTGTTTTGTTTGCAAAGCTGAAGCTCAGCTAAAGTTATAATTGGTTTTCCATTTGAAGGAGCTTGTGACTCACCCCCATCTTCCAGCATTTGGACTGTCCTTTAGCATTTGTTCACATCTGGAAGCCCATGCCTCTAATGTTATAAATTGTGATTCCAGTATCTTCATTCTGCCTTAATCCTTTAGTAAGAAATGTTGAAATTCTCCCTAGAGTTGGAGGCCATGCTACAGAAAAGTAAATAAAAGAGAATAATAGGATTTGTGGCACAGACAGGACTTTCATGGCCTATTACCTTATACCTTCTAAAACAAGGATGAAGAAAACCAGGCATTTGTTTTGTCCTCTTTTTTTACTCTGCGCAATTAATTTTATCCACTGAATGAATCTTGATGCTTCCAGTAAGAATGTCCTGTGTTTTCATCAAGTTCCAAGAATCTTTGTTATTCAAATCTCATATTCAAATATTGGGCCTGGATTGTATTAAGCAAAATTAATTGCAGTCTCCAATGGAATGGTGCAGGGTATCCAATTACTTTGATTTTATTAAAGCTAATAATAGAGGCACTGAAATTATAATTTAAAGAATCCTTAAGGCTTTGCCAACCAGATGGAAAACCTGCTGGGGCCAAGAACAGCAGGTGGAAGTTCATTTATGTACTGTCTCCTGATAGCCCCTAAACTAAACTGAAATTCTGATTTTACTGTATTTGTAATTAATGCATGAATGCATTATACATGAACAATGCAAGAAGAAAACAAGGGAAGTATCTTCTTTGTCTGGACTTATTCAGCATGCTAATCCAGGTTTGTTTTCATCATGGTTTACTGAATAGTGGCAGTTGCTCTGTTAATCCAATATGTTAAAATAAAATTAAATAAATAAATCACATTCTTTTTTGGTGTGCATTTATTTCATTTTGAATAAGAGGCTTTGTTTTAGGCACATGGAATAAATATTTATTTATTACATTACATTTATGTCCTGCTGCAGTTCTGAAGAACTTGTTTTATAGGCATTTTCTAAGATAGACAGTAAAAACTAAATCCACCATATTTGGATTAAAATTGGAACATACTGTATAAGCATATAAAACAATCCCAGTAGCTAACAATATATAATTGCAAGTTGATAGTTGAGTTGCCTTGAAGAAGAAAAAGCTGACGATTTCCAGGCAATAAACATAATTAATCCAGGACTGAATATATACTATTTCCATTGCCTTGAATAAGAAAACTGTATGTGTGTCCATTAGAATCCCAACAATTTTTTTTTAATTCAGTTTTGGCTGAATCATACTTTCTATCAATAACATTAGTATTATCTTAGATATTTTTGATTAAAAGTGTGTTCTTGTATGATGAAATATACTTCAAACATAGATTATGGAACAATATGTTCATGGATCTTTATACATCTCAGTTTTCAAATGCCTTCAGTAGAATGTACAGCACAATATAGGACTTGTGTGTGTGCAGATAATCTAAGAGATGTCTTCAGCATTGATATATCACTTTCTTACGCTGAACATAGAGCATCTCTGCACTATACAGGAGACTGACATTTTAAGGTAATATTGAAGAGAAATTGTTGATTTAATCAATTTGCTTAATGGGTGGATTTGAATCCATTTTTTGTACAATCCACTTTTGAAATTTATGATATTTTTATCCTGTTCGGGAACAAAAACTTAGCTTCTTAAAGTATAAAATAAAAACCATTTCCTACAAAATAATATATTAAAAATCAATTGAAACAGAAATAGAAGATAAAAATGGGCTCCAAGTGTTCCCAAGTCTTAATTACAAATATATGGAAAATATGTACATTGGGATTGGTAATCCCAAAATTACTTTTTTAAAATTATTTTTCCATATATTTGTATGGAAAATAGTGGAAAGAATTTGCTACCTGGAATAGGTAGCTGAGGCTTTGGATCATATTATCTCTAGGTGGCTAAGCCAGTGTTATTTGAGGGATCACTTATGTCCATGGTGTGTGCTTTGGGTCCATTGGATTAAACAGTGCCATCTAGAAAGCATGTCTTCCCTGCTAGAGGACCTTTCTCTGGGACAGGGGTCACCAATCTTTCAGACCTCAGGGACCACTAAATTCATAATTTTAAATCCCACGGACCACTAATATGATCTGACTAATGACCGGCTGGGTGGGCATGGCTAGGTGGGAGTGTGACTGGGTGGGTGTGGCCAACTCACTTTCACTCATGTTGAGGGGCTCCTTGCCAGCCTCTACTCGCCCCTCCCCTCCTCACCTGCCTGCCCAGACTCCTTAGGGCCCCAACAGGAAGCAGTTGTAGAGCTAAGCAGCTACCATGAGAAAGACTCGGCAAAACAGCTGGTTCAGTTCAAATTGGATCTGACCGAGAAGGAGGCTCAGCAGAAGCACCTCACTGAGGATTACAAGCATAGGCTTTCCAAGCAGAGGGAAGACCTGCGGGAATGCAAGGCCAGGTACCAGCAAGGCCAGGCTCAGCGGGCTGAGATGGTCAGCCAGTTCCAGGCCATGATGCAGTCCCACTGGAACGAGGCCCTCCGGCTGTTTGCCACTAGCAGCACTTCCCTCCAGCCTTCGCCCAAAGCCCCGCACCAGGAGGCTGAAGCAGACCCCAAGTCGGAATTTCTGCCCCCCTCTGACCCACACAAAAGACTCTAAAGGGGGAGACTCTGCAGCAACACAACATTCATTGCACGTATCTAACCCAGGGGCCATCATTTGAGGACCCTGATTTAGTGCAATATAAAAAATGCAAATAATTTTTCTGCAGACCCCCAAAATTTTCTCACGGACCACCAGTGGTCCACAGACCACCAGTTGGTGACCGCTGCTCTGGCATAAGGTCTCTCTCCCCTCCCCCCCACCTCCGAGATCCATTTGACTCCAATTCTAATGGCTTCAAGACCTGGCTATTCTCCCGAGCCTTGGGATAGGTGGATGGAGCTCTTTATTGAATGAGTTTTGTACACCTGTATGTATGTGTGCGTGTATGTGTGCGTGCTTATGTGTGCACATGCATGCATAATGGCTAGATTTTTATCTTCTTTTTCATTTTGTATTGTGTTTTATCATGCTTTTATTGTGACTTCCTAGAGGCAGCATCCCAGACCTCAGATCTCTGATCTGAGATATGATAGGATACAATATGATACGACCTGTTGATATGAATTGATAGGTCTTGGGCTTCTTCTTTCCATCTGTATGTCTGCAGAATGACTCTGAAACTGAAATGAGTGGAAGGGGCAGCTTGCAAAAAAAAAAAAAAAAAAAAAGCCTGAGTTAGAGCTAGACCATTTCCAGATAGGGGCTGAGAAGAAAGTTGACTTTGGTCTAGTCTCTCTCTCTCTCTCAGCCCAACCAACCTCGCAGGATTGTTGTGGGGAAAATAGGTAGAGGAAGTAGTATTAAGTATACTTGCCGCCTTGAGTCATTTATAAAAATAATAAAGGCAGGATGTAAATAAATCAAATAAATTTAAAAGGAAATCCAGAGGCTTTACCATAGTCCTTTAGGTTCTAGCCTCTAACACTGCTGACTTTCCATTCTCTCCCCAGTCATGTGACTTGGAACAGAGCCATTTTTAAGGGGCTGGAAGAATTCCCGAAGCACAATTTCTTTACCTTGTTTAACCAACTTTCATCTGGCATTGAAATAGTCATAATAAAATGCCAGGAATGTCTCTCTGGTATGATATTCCATGATGGGCACGTGTGTAGAACAGGACCTCTTTCTGGAACTAACAGTTGAACTTCATTTAGTAGGACTATCTGAAAAAGGGCCTTAGACGATGATAGTAAGACCCAATTATTGTGCTCAGGGAGAAGCAATCTTTTAAGAGTGATTTAACCTGTTTCAGGCTTCTTAATCTATTGCATTACTGCATTCTATTTTGTATGCAGAATGCCTATTTTGACCCTAGTAGGTTCTTTCTAATAATTAATGCTCCAGCAAAGTGCTTCTGAACAACTACAGGATGCGAGCAAAAGTAGAATTATTAAAGTATTAATATTCATAAAATGGTATATCTAAGTAGATGGGACATTAATCCTGTAGCTAATGGCGATTGCATATTTAAGAGCCGTCATAGCTGTCTGAGAATCATAAAATGAATTATGACTTAATTTTGTCTATGGTAATTTAGAAATATTATAAGAATCATAAGTACTGCTGTACTTTATGGATATGTTGGAACTGATTTTGAATTCTGTTTCTTTTGCATTAATTGTAGCCTTTTGCATTTTTCTATTCCTCCAAGGGTAATCATCCATTTTTATGCTGTTCCATAACATCCAATCCTTCCTACATCAACCTCACTATTTTGTATAGTTACATTTTCTGGGATATGTATATTCGCAGTCAAACTCTAATAGGTTCATTAATAAGCTTACCCCAAAGATTGATATGTGTTTACATCAATTAAGGTTATCCATGCAGCATTAAATTTGCATATGGATAGCCCTCACTTAGTGATTGTCTCATTTAATGACTACTTGCAATTATGAAGGTGATGAAAAAGTAACTTTGCAACAAGTCCTTGCATTTAAAACCTCTGCAGTTCTGTAAAGCAAAGTAAAGCTGATATAAGATCGTAAAATTGTGTTATTTCATTTGGTGACCTCTTTGCTTAATGACTAAGTTACCAGCCCCAATGTTGGTCACTAAATGAAGACTATATTTGTAGATATCTCCATGCAAATTGATGGATTTTTATATTTATACCATAGATACTTAAAGGTTTTTTTTTATGTTGTTCTTGTGTTGTAAACTGCTAAGAGTCTCTTGAGTATATAGCAGTATACAAATGTAATAAATAAATTGGGGGGCAGGGGTTAGTAGTTAGTACAAAATGTAATAAAAATGAAAGGTCACAGGGAAATCAAATTAAGAGATGTAGTCATAAATGATAACTTATATCATTATAAATGATCATAAATGATAAGAGCCTTGGTAGTACAGTGGTTTAAAGCACCCTGTTATTAACACAGCTGCCTGCAATTACTGCAGGTTCGAATCTTATCAGGCTCAAGGTTGACTCAGCCTTCCATCCTTTCTAAGGTAGGTTAAATGAGGACCCAGTTTGTGGGGGCAATAAGCTGACTTTGTATAAAATATACAAAAGTATGAAAGCTATTGCTTAACGCATTGTAAGCCGCCCTAAGTCTCCGGAGAAGGGCGGCATATAAATCAAATTTAAAAAAAAAAAACTTATAAATAGGGAATATTTACAAGATGATTGTTGAGTTTAAATATGCAGTAAACGTTCTATAATCATAAATGCATTTTTCTTATCTAAAACCCTAGACAAAATTTAAAAGATTATGTATACTTTTCTACTGTGAAACAATGGTTGAGGTTTATGTGCTTTAAGATTTAATAGAGGGATAAAAAAAAAACAAAACCACAGGACCTGCCAGCATAAGACTAACGTAAAAATCTATTGGAAGGTAAAGTGAGCACTAATTAAGAAAGAGCATTTTATTTGACAGAAATGTTGCAGCAGTTAAGGCAGCAAATAAAATTCTCAACTTCATTTATATGTGCCCATTCACTTTGTATTTACTAAACTATATTGGAAAATAAATAAATGGGGGGAAAATTACAAATTGCTATCAGTATTTGGGAAATTAGAATAGGGAGATCAGAATTAGCCACTATAGAAAGATGGATTTTTGTTGATGACACCAGATTACTTAGAAGGAATAAATTAAGAAGTGGCAATGAAGAGAATCTTTTCAAGATGAAAAGATTAAAATCACAAATGGGATTAAATGTAATTTAATGTAAGTACCTGTTACCACCTGCATGCTGAACAGATTTGATGTGGTAAATACCATAACACAGTCTTCTTGTTTGATGGATAATTCAGTAAAAAAAGCTATGTTAGAGACTATGAGATGTAAAACCCCAAACCATTAATAATTTTAAAACTTTATGCAAAATAATGATGTTGCTATGCTTAGATTACTATGTAGAGTTTTGTTTGTCTAACTTTAGGAAGGATATGTTACATCTAGAAAAGACAACAAAAGTATTAGTACGCTGAAATAATTCCCTTGTGATGAAAGGTTGCGTACATATCAAAAACTTTATAAAAGAAAAAGAAAAAGAGGGCAGGGTGATAGAGACAGATAAGATTACACCAGGTATGAAAAGTTTTTCCTCTTTCAGAGTAACTGAATCTGAGGTTATCCAGTAGAATTGAAAGTTGGAAGTTATAGAATAGATAAAAACAAAATACTTCTTCACATAGGTTAAACAATGGAGTTAACAACAATATACTGTATACTATAGTGACAGATGATCTGAAAGTCTTTAAGAGAAGACTAGACAAATTCATTATTGATAAAGTTATTAATGGTTATTAATCATGATGTCTATATTTCTCAAATTCTGTTCATCTTAAGGTCCCTTTTTTATCTCATGTTATTTTACATATTAACACAATTTTGGAGAAAATTACAGTTAAAGGTTTAAACATGATTATTAAACTATACTCCAGAAGTAGGAAATGTGACATTTTATGAAGAAATCTGATTTAGCTGAGCCTAGGGAAAGTTAAAAGAATCATTTCACATAGATTGGAAGAAAACAACACTCCAATAGTTCAGGGGTGGGTTCTAAAATTTTTTACTACTGGTTCTGTGGGCGTGGCTTATTTTGTGGGTGTGGCTTGGTAGAGGGGTAATGTGACTGGGTGGGCATGTCCAACTTTTTTTTTTTGCTTTTAAAAGCATTTTTTCTACAAGCTCTTCGGCTGAAGAGGTTGCAGAAAAAAATGCTTTTAGGAGCATCTGACGATCAGGCAACTCAGCTGGGATCGCCAGAGGCTTTTAAAACCTTTTTTTTCCTACAACCCCTTTGGCCAAAGAGGTTGCAGAAAAAAATGCTTTCAGGAGCCTCTGACGATCAGGCAACTCAGCTGGGATCGCCAGAAGCTTTTAAAGGCATTTTTTTTCCTACAAGCTCTTCGGCTGAAGAGGTTGCAGAAAAAAATGCTTTCAAGAGCCTCTGACGATCCCAGCTGAGCTGCGCGATCATCAGAGGCTTTTTTTTTTTACTTTTAAAAGCATTTTTTCGGCTGAAGAGGTTGTAGAAAAAATGCTTTTAAATGTAAAAATAAAAAAACCTCTGATGAGGTGGGCAGGGTAAGCAAGCGGTGACCGGGCCAGGGACTGGTTCGGGGGCGTGGCCAGCCAATGTTATTACCAGTTCTCTGAACTACTACAAATTTTTACTACCAGTTCTTGCGAACCAGGAGCAATCCACCACTGCAATAGTTTCAAAAAATATGTTCCTTTTTAATCTGAGGAAAGCCTTTATATTGAGGGCAGGGTGTCAAACTCACGATGAGATATTGTCGTCACATGATGTATCACAACTTTCCCCCCTTTGCTAAACTGGGGGTGGGTGTGGCCAGCGCATGATGCATCCGGCCCGCGGGCCACGAGTTTGACCCTTCTGTTGTAGAGGTAAGAAGATATTTTATTTCTCTATTGTCTAGTTTTAGTAACATAGTACAGGACTACATTAGTTGTATACTTATAAGGATCTATTTTGTAATATAATTTTTTTACCGTTTTGATTTGTATTATAACTATTACACTGTTTTTATTTGTTTCTTATCATGCTTCTTAAATTCACTAATTAAAAGAAAAACTTTATAAATCTGTTTCCGAACAGCATGCCTCTGTAGCATTTATGCTCTGTGCTTGGTTAATTGTTGTGGGAACAAAATAGTGGACCATGACAACTCTTCATCAACTCTTCATCTGCTGCAGCACAGATCTTATATTCATAAGAAAATTAAGCAGGGGTAGCATTCAAACTTTTAATTTAACAAAATGATTCTCTCAAAATGTAGTTACGATGGGCACTTAAGGGAAAGAAAATTTCTCTCTTCTTTTAGAAAAATATCTCTCTTCTCTCTCATGTATATTAAAATATACATGAGATGAGTATGCTTAGTAAAATTGGGATGTTTCCAAATACTGTACATCTCTTTAGGACAGGCAAGAAACATATTGAGTCCCTGAACACAATTGAAGAATATGAAATAAACTATTGCTTGAATTTATTGGTGAAGATCAATGCACCAGGAGTCATGGTGACACAGTGATTTGAATGCAGTATTCCAGGTTAATTCTGCCAACTGCCAGAGGTTCAATCCTCATCGGCTCAAGATTGACTCAGCCTTCCATCCTTCTGAGGTCGGTAAAATGAGAACCCTTATTTTGGGGGGCAATATGCTGACTCTGTAAACCGCTTAGAGAGGGCTGTAAAAGCACTATGAAGTGGTATATAAGTCCAAGTGCTATTGCTATTGCTGTTGCATATTTTCTTACATTTTTATAATGTTTCTGTCAGCTCTACCACTATCAATTGTGCAAGAGTAGAAGAAGAAATATTCCCCGTTTGGAGAAAAGAGAAAGATGATTCCCTAACATTTAGTAAAATAATTAATGGCTACTGAAAATGTGTTTCCCAAATAGAGACAGGATGTAATCATGGTACAAATCAGTGGTGGGTTGCCCCCGGTTTGCACCGGTTCTATAGAACCGGTAGTAAAACCGGTGGGAGGCTCCACCCACTGACCCTGATGTCACCAAAACGCTTCTGTGCTTGCGCAGAAGAGTGCGCGTATGAGCAAAGCGAGCGCACGTGGCCCCGCTGAGAACCGGTAGTAAAGGTAAGTAGAACCCACCGCTGATACAAATGTCTGAGATATTGAAATACAAATTTGAAGACAAGTTTAATAAATAATCACTCTGAAGAAGAGCAGTGCCGGTTCTAGTATTTTCACCCGCCATTCTGCCATTGTAGGTAGTACCAAATCTTTCAATCTTTGCGCATGCAATAATATCGCTACAGTTACCATGTAAAAAAGTGAAGTTCTTTCCAACTTCATATCCATCTGTCCCAAAAGAAAAGCCTCTGTTTCAACTGTATACTCTTTAAAATCTTCTGAATCAGTGTATGAATTTGGATGTGAATTCTGATTCAGTGGGTATACTTAAATCTCATAAAATGTTGGTGATCTCAACTGAAGATCTCACATAAGATTACCAAAATGTCATGAGTTATCATTGGCAACAATCCCCCACTCCCTCCCTTTCTCTCTCATTAGAGATTATTTAGGGATGTGTGATAGAGAACATGGCATTTATGTTTACTACGATGCCAACACTTTCTTTTGATACTTGATGGTTTCTCTGATACTGAAACATTTAAACCCACAAAATGTCCATTATTAGGTAGAAGCAGTTCATTATTATAACATGGAATATAAGACCAACTTTCTGTATGAGAAGATATATTAATGTAAAAATGGCAAAATGTATCTCATGAACACAGGTAATCTTTGAGGCATGACAGGTCATTTAATGACAGTTTATATTTACAACAGATCTTCCCTCCCAAAAGCTATATATGCTCCTGTTTCAAAGTTACATCTACAGCACCTCTACATGCTGCATTTACCCTTATGATTAATGGTGGACTTGCAGCATGTCCACCTACTTATTTCCTCCCCATCTGGCTCTGCCAGGTCCCCAGAGGCACTGGGCCTGCTTTGCCTGCCCACATGGTCCACCCCCTCCCGCAATCACTCACTTACCTTCCAAAAATCTCCACAACTCAGAAGGTGGAGCAGGGAAGGAGAACAGGCCGCTCTATTGCTGGGCCACTGGGCCCTTGGATCTTGCAAGCAGTGCCTTTTTGCGGAACCGTACATCTCTTGAAGTGAACAGCCTAGCAACAAAGCAGTTTCTGCTTGTCTCGCTCCCACACGGGAGATGGCAAATAGCTTTCTGTCAGTTTGAAAGTTGAGCTGGGTTTGCTGGTGGGGAGGATAAAGGACTGACTTGGTAAGTGAGTGATTGTTGAAGGGGAGGCGACCCAGGAAGCTGTGTGGACCTCAAGGAATGGGAGGCGGAGAATGAGGGAACTCAGGGTGTGAGGGGATGCCTGGGAGGCTGAGGCAGATGGGCTTCTCCCTGCGTTAGGCTCTCTACGATCACCCCTAAGGCATTCCATGCACACATAATGACCTACACATTCATTTAACAAATGCATTGGGGAGAGTAGGGATAGGGTCATTAATGAGGTAGCTCATTTAAAGTTTATCCCAGCGTCTGACTGTAGAGGGCAGGATCCGTTACTCTCGTAACTCGAGCGTTACTTATACTGAAAGTATAGGTTGTTTTGTTTATTTGTAATATTTTTGTCTGATTGCTACAATTAGCAAAATGGAAGATGGCAAAGTTGCTTCAAAATGGGCTACTTTACTACAAGATTGATTGATATGCCTCAAGAGAAAAAGAGAGAACAAAGTAGTCTTAATATTTAGTAGTATTATTTGTATTTGTGGGTTTTTTTTCTTTCTTACTGTTACAATTAATGTTAGCTTTTAAAAACTATCCCTGGAAAGATATTTTTCTGATATATTTTATATAAAATATAAATTCTATAAATTTTATATTTTATATAAAATATAAATTCTATAAATTTTATATTTTATATAAAATATAAATTCTATAAATTTTATATTTTATATAAAATATAAATTCTGAACTGAATTCATAAAGTTTCATTAAAAGTTCCTAGCTATTATTCTAGGCTAATTTATTGACTGCAAGCTCTTTACCCTAAAGGAATATCTGAAGCTAAATTGTAATGTTTTGAAATAATATCTGTGCCTATTTATTTTCATGACTGAAGTATCAGAGTCTAGATTTTATTAAATTTGTTGTTATAAATATCTGCATGAAACTTATCTGTTTGTGTCAGATTAATACCGTATAACGGTGATGGTGAACCTATGGCACTTTCTTAAGACCAGAGTTAGAGTCCTAGTCAATATCCTGGGACTTATTCTGCTGTCCTCCACTGTTTTTTTCACTGGAATTGATTAAAAATGTAATCTGAGCATCACCTTTAGGAACTCCAACACATCCTCAGCTCCTTTTCCCATTAGCTACTCATGCCATGGACTCCTAGTGCATGTTTATTAAACTCCAGTTTTTGAAGTCTAAGATGCTGTTTAACTATGATAAATTCTGATTTTCCTAAAAACCATGAATATCAGCATTACATAACCGCTTTCTTCTAATGTTCATATGATTTCTAGTTCCTCAACTAAGTATTCACTCTTGACTTCCCTCAGTCAAGATTATTTTATCTGTTCCTTCAGTCTTCAAAGGAGAAGTAGTTAGCAAGGGAAATAAGGATTGTCCTGGAATGACTATACTTGGCAGAATTTGTTTTCCAACAGATGTCAGGGTAATTAAAATGACCCTTTAGTACAGCTTCATGCCTCATTAAAAGTTATGTATTTTGGTTTTCGAAAGTGTTGTTCACATCATCTTGGATGGACAGGCTATATAGACACCAGCAACAATATTGCTTTTATTTGTTCAACCACTTATTTTAGTGTATTTGTTGTTCTTTACATCAGGGGCACCCAAACCCGAGGCCGTAGCTCACCTCTGGGCTTTGAGCTATTCAGACCTGGGCCACAGAAGTGGTGGGCAAGCATGCATGTGTATTCACACTTACGCGAACAGCTGTTATGGCCCGTCAACGGCCTGTGCAGCTAGTAGCTGATTCCGACAGTGAGGAGGCTGATGTGTTGCTGCGCCAACAGTCTATGCAGCTGGCACTCGAGTCAGACAATGAGAAGGTTGGAGAAGATGTGGTGCCAGAGGTGGGGATTCAGCCAGGGCCTTCAAAACTTCCAGACGCTCCCATAAGTGAAAAGGAAGAAGAGGAGGAACCTCTTCTCGATGCACGGGCATGCAGAGCTGCCAAAAGGCAGGAGTGGCTCCTCAGGAGGAGGTCTCCTCGAGAGTAAGGCTTGGGGCTAATTGGCCACTCCCTTAGCCTATTTAAGGAAGGACGATGACTGAGGCAATTTGCAGGGAACAACTTCGTTCACACTCCTTCGCGTCTTGATCTTAGCTCTCTGCAAATTGCTTCTGGGCTTTCTGCCAACCATAGTAAGATTACGATTATTTATTCTTTGGATTCTTGTAGGCTGTTAAGAAAGTTAATTAACAGCCTTTGTTTGAAAAAGACTGTTTTAATTTAGTAAACTAAAGTTTGTACAGACTTTGTGTGTGCTGCGTTCTTTGGGGTCCGTAGCTGGGGCAGAACAACAGCAGGTGAGAGTGTGCATGCGTGCTCCGTTTGCGCAAATGGTGGACACACTTGCCCACTGCTTGCGCAAATGGAGCTGCGCGCACACCACACATGCTTGCCTGCACTCACGTGGAACCATCCCCTCTCTCCCCTGCTTGTTGTTTAAAACAGAAATATATTAAATCATTTCTGCCTTTTTGTAGTAAAAACTGGAGCTATTTTTTTTACTATTATTTTACCATTAGCATATAAACAGTGAAGACAATGATGTGTTAAAATGATTTATGAGCCAATATTCTTTATGTAAAGTACTTACTTAAGAGATTTCATTTCCCCTCCCCCATCTATAGGTCAGTCTATAGGTCTCCTAATCAAACACCAGGGCCTGGTGGCTCAGCAGACTGATAGCATTGTGATTAACACCACCTGTCTGCAATTACTGTAAGTTCGAATCTCCCCAGGCTCAAGGTTGACTCAGCCTTCCATCCTTTCTAAGGTAGGTAAATTGAGGACCCAGTTTGTGGGGGCAATAAGCTGACTTTGTATAAATATACAAAAGTATGAAGGCTATTGCTTAATGCATTGTAAGCCGCCCTGAGTCTCCGGAGAAGGGTGGCATATAAATCAAATTTTTTTTAAAAAAAAAACTCATCAAATTTTTGAAGTGCAACACATCTTAAAACACTAAAATATCTTCAGATAACTCAGACCATAGTTCCAGAACTATATGCTCCCATTTACTTAGCCAGAACAGGACTTGAAGTATTATTTGTTATCTTTGCAGTTTCCTTCCATAGAAGGATGGATTGGAATGCCACCTATGCCCTACAATGCATGCTTTCTTTCAATATTTTCAAAATCTGTGATTGTAGTACTATCATTTGTCTTCATGAAGGAAGAGCAAAAAGTAATCATTGTCAGTGGAATTGATAAGATTTGGAAGTTGTTTTGTCACAGCCCTAATTCTTGCTCCAACAAACAATATATTTCACAAGGCAATGTGTTGGGTGAAGTATATAACTACCACATTCATCCCTTGAATTTGCTTTTCTGTTTTCTGTTTGGCATTTTTCCCTATCAGAGCCTACTTTCTTTGAATTGATAAATTCCTGTTCTTTATCATCAGCTAAAGTGTAGCCATTCACTCCATTAATCCTTTCTTTTTCAAAGTGGAAGACAAACGTACCAGAAGTGCTTCAGATTGCACTTGAAGACTACTGAACATTTGTCATCACTTTGCCTTCTGGGGGACTCTACTAGAAGTTGTTGTTCCTTCTCAGGTTTTGGAGTTCTTAAATTGGCCAATCATGACAAGATGGGAAAATCGGTTACATGCTATATTGGCTTAAACATTGAATTACTCTGACAAATTCTTGTTGGCCTCTCCTGCTTATTTGCTCCATGAAATTTGGCTGCCTCAGATACCTCTTATAGTAGCTGCTTACTCAGCAAGAAGCAATCACTCCTCACCCACACAAAGCACTCAACCGGGTTTGGGGGCATGACATTTTCACTCCCACAGCTGAACAAACATGCAGAACACACAGCGTATGTGGTTACTTCCCCCTTCTGTTATCTCTCTGTTAACTCACTCAGCAAACTCTATATAGTGCAATTGAGGGGGAGGGGGGAATAGAATTTCAGATTTTAAAATATATTTCATGAACATCTTCCTCCTATTTTCAGCACCACAACAATCTTGTAAAGTGAATTGGGCTGAGAGTGAGTGACTGGTCCAAGGTCACTCAACTGCCTTTCATGACTAAGGCAGGACTTGAATTCACGGTCTCTTGCCTTCTAGCCTGTATCTAGTTTGACACTGTTTAGTTTTCCAGCTCACCCAAGTTCAAACAGGTGTTATACTTTATCTATAGTTGATGCCTAAGAACAGTGAGTTCGAGTGAACATTTACTCCAGTGTCGACAGGGCTATTGAGCATTTGACTTTCTTTTGTATTGAACAAAATAATTCATTTAGAATATCCATCTGTCTTATTTATTACTCTGTAATGTGGTTGCATAATAATTTAGATCCTGGGTATTGAAGCCATTGGTGTTTTTTTTCTTTAAGAAGATTTAAATTCCTAGGCTAACAGGGGAAATAGAAAATAAGATAAGAGACCAAACTTATCTGTGTTTAATTTTTCCATTGTTGCAATATTAGTCCTGTAGAAAGCTAAGGGCACAAAGAATCCATTTACACTGTCTAGTTGCCAAATTCCATACTAGGTATATAATTCAATAGAATATTATCCCCTGAAAAATTTAGCTTTTCTCACATAGTCACACTTATATAGTCCACTACTTTCTCCTGAAGAAATGCATATGTATGTTTTGTACAGTTGATTATAATGTATAGCTTTTACAAAGTGCTTAGTTTTGTTTTGATTGAAACAACATAAAATTCTTTCAATCAAATAAATAATAAAAGAATTTTCTGTGGAAATATGTTTGCAGTTTACTGGATGATGGCATTTAGTATTTCAATATTTGTTTTTTTCTAAAAGTTATATTCTGTGTGAGAATGAAGAGCTAAATAAGATTCTGGAAGTCTGTAGGATACTGTATATGATATTTGGAATCATACAAAATAATGGGATCTTGGAGATTTTCCTTCCTAATTCTGTGTTTTGTTTTATAATTCTGACAACCATCCATACTTGCTATTACCACTTCAAATATTTATCTATTAAATAATACATAATATTTATCATGATAATCATCTGATGTTGAGTCACAGTCCACTTGTTTACAATTTCCATCCAAAATGCTGCCAAGTGAATTGTTCAGTCATTTTGTTTTGAGATTATTTTGTATCAAAACCTACACTTTATAAATATGCAAGATTGTATACTTTAATTTTTTAAAATAGCAATTAGCAGAAAAGTTTCATCTCTTGTTTCATATATCACTGGAGATGGATGTTTTTATCATACAATTGCTATTGAAAGTACACTTGTGGAAGAGTGGGCTGGTGGCTTAAATAATATTTAAGCATTATATAAATGATAAAAAATAATCCAAACGACATTTTTGTTTTTATTGCTTTATAAATAACCTTTATTAGTAGGCATTGGATGAGTTTACACTTTTACCCATTAATGAAAAAACTTTTGAATTGTTTTTATTTCTAATAAAATCACACAAATATAATTATATTTTACTTCATTATATTTTACTGTATCACCTAGAATAGAAAACAGGGTAGCATTTTGCTAATGCTACTTTTGTGTTTATTTTATTTTAGTTGTTTCTGATGGTGCTGATTGGCCAGGTATATACAATGGCTATAATCTCTATTATCAAAAGTGTCAGTCATTTTTCGTGCTAATAATGGAAGGAGAATTAAGTTAGCCCAATGATGACTGTTGGAACAACGAAAAGATCTTATGTAATTTGCCATGAGAAAGCTCATCACTTAGTCTGATTTCATGCCCTTTCCATTGTTGGGAAGTGATGACAGAACATAACTTAAACAAAGGCTTCAATGAATAAGATTTTCAGTACAGAAAAAAAATGACCAAAATATTATCACATAATATGACTGTCACTTGATTTGGGATCCAGACGGCTTAATTTTAAGAAACTGGAGTGCAAATATATTTTACAATTTTGTTTGGAAATGAGCTTTATTGGGACTTTTTTCTCAAGGGTTTATGCTGAATGTCCAAAAGGGCAAAAGTCACCTACGAAAGAATGAATCTTACACTGTGATTTCACAAGCCACTTTTTGTTATTTTGATATCATTATGGTTGAAATCAGATGCCTGTATTCCTTATGTGAACGTAGCATGTATAGCATCAGGCTGGATTTGATATGTTTGTTTTTAGGAAGCACTCACATTCTTTCCATTCTTCTTTATCGATGAAATATCTATGTTACTAATATTGCTATTAAACATTTAGATGAAAGTACTAGTTGTAAGAAACTCAGTAATTTAAAAATGAAGAGTGATTCTATTTATACACAAAATAGCAAAACTATAGGCTCCTGTTCTCAAAATAATAAATGTCACATTTAACCATTTTCTATAAATTTCTCACTCTTTTTCACAACTTGCCTAAGCTTCCTTTCTTCTCCTTTTCCCCCAATTTCTCCTTACCAACTTGTGTGCATTTCTCTGCTTTGTGTTTTTATTTTAAGAAAAGTTTGGATAATGTCACTCATCCAGTATGCATTGCAGCAGCTACTATAATGTAGGTTAAATTATAACATGTGAGTAGATTTTTCATTTCATTTCTTAATTAATGAGTAAAGTGCAGTGGGAATGGGATGTCTATGTGGAAGTGAAATTAAAAACCTATCGATACAATGTACATTACACTGAATTTCTTTTTTGTGCTTTATTTAAACATTGGTATGAAAATAAAAGAATATTTAAAAAGCTAGAAATTTATATAATTAAAAAATTCCAAAAATATTTGACTAAGCTTATTAAAAGATATCTTTCTTACCTTTGTCTCTCATTAAAAAAAAACTGTAAACAAATCTTAACACATACTATCTGTATATCGGATCTGGTGGATTTTTAGATTAAATAGTGGAAATTTACAACAAAAACAAGACCACCTTTACTTGCTTTGATCTTGGCAAACCATCATAGTTATTCAGCTGATGGATGAATAATTAACTCACAACACTCATGTTTAAATATTTAGGTCGATCAGCTTTTCTTTTTTATGTCATAAAGAATCATTGCAGCTTATCTCATGTTCTCCATTATGTTTTGTTTTATCTTTGTTTAATGATTGCAATAATACTGGAAACTTAAAATGATAAAACATTTTTTCGTGTGTTATAATCATATATTCAAAGCATATGAACTGTAAATATATGGAAAGTAAAACAGGATTTTAACTATTGTCATATTTCTCTGAATCTCCTCACAGTTCCCTACAAACATTCCAATTTTAACAGGTACCAATAAGCTTCTGATAGGGATTTTGCCTTTTGCAAGATTTATAGGCATGCAAAAGAATCAGTATTTGTACAGTTGCTGATACATAAATCTCTATTCAGATCTTTCTTTGGAAGAATGTAGATTAGAGAAGACAATCAGCAACAACCACTCCTCTTTGCTCTATATTTGCTGTATTTTAAATCAGTAATAAAAAGGAGATTGGATAAGACTATATCCAGTTGTAGTTGGCCATTGATGGAATGTGCCAGTGGAACGATTCTTCCTCTATCCTCATTCCCTTATCCTTCCTCTAGTCAGCCTTATTGATTGCACAAATCATTCAGGTAGATTTGGGAGAAAGTGAAGATAGACAGAACACTTGAATTTAAGTGTGCTTGCACAACATCATTCTTAATTCTTATTAGAGTGCTATTGTTCTTTCACATTGATGCAGAAAGGGTTGGAAGTTATATGTATCCAGTCACATAGGATACATATTTCTTGCATAAAGTATTTCCCATTCTTAGTAGTAGTAGATTAGATCAAAATTATTATTGATTGAGTAAAATGATTTAATCAGAATGATTTGTTAAGTGATGTACAGTGGTTTATTTATTTACCATATTTACAGACTACTACATTCTCAAAAGACTTTGTAATTCACATGATGAAGTACTCAAACAATATGCAATTATAAGTATACAATTAAAATATTCACACAAGAACATTCAGAAAGTACGTGTTGTAGTCTATGTTTTTTTTTCCAAGAGAATACCCAAGAGGGAAATTAAAGCCTACATCTCAACTTATTACTCTGCTATTCTCAATTAATCAACAGAGTTATATGCGTATGAATTCTTATTGACTCATTAAGGAATTTAAAACTGATGGTATAGATTTCTCCCCTGTGTTTACCGAGATATTTTTGTATTTTTCTTCTGAACTAAACTAGCAAGGCCATCTTTTTTCTTATGATTTCATCCATTATAGAACTAAGACTTTCTTAAATTGAAATTGACTCCTAGTTGCTACAGGGTCAGTTTCTTTCTATAAGTGAACGCAGCTTCATGTCATTTCATTGCAGACTCTACACCTTTGGGACATATCTCTGATGTTGTTATCCATGTAAAAAAATGGCTGAGTTCCTTTTAGGATGTTGCAATGCTGCTTTTTATTGCCAATCCCATCCACTCTTGCCATTACCGTAATGCCTACGTAATTGTATTGTCAGGAAGTATAGAAATGGTTTGCCTTTGATTTCTTTTAGGATTCTTTTTTCTTCAGTTCTGATTAGGTCTACTATCCTGGGTTTCTCTTACATCTTTTCATATAAGTACTACCGAGTTTGACACTGTTTAGTTTCCCAGCCTATACAAGTTCAGCTGGATATTATATTTTATTTATTAGTTGATCCTGAGAACAGTGAGTTCAAGTAAACATTTACTCCAGTGTCGACAGGGCTATTAAGCATTGGATTTCTTCTTCTTCTTCTTTTTTTTTTGTATTGAAGAAAATAATTAATCTAGAATTTCCATCTCTCTTATTTATTAGTTTGTAACGTGACTGCATAATAATTGTCCTCTTGTGGTTAAGCTCCAGGGTATTGAAGCCATTGGTGTTGTTCTTTTTCTTTAAGAAGACTTAAATTCAGGGGTGAAATGCTACCGAATTGGGTGAACCAGTAGTGGATATTGGAGCTGGTTCACCAAACCGGTAGCAACCGCTGGCTGGCCATGCCCCAAACCAGCCCGCAGTCCTGCCATGCTTCCCTGCCCTCCATGCGGCCTTCCTGGCATCCCCATGGCTAGCTTGTGAAAACAGGCAAGCGGAAGGCCATGTGGAAGGCAGGCAAGCATGGCAGGGCTGCGGGGAAGGGAGCTAGCAGCCTACTCCCTTCCCCACAGCTCTGCTATGCTTGCCTGCCTTCCACGCTGCCTTCCTGGTGTCCCCATGGCCAGCTTGTGAAGGCAGGCAAACGGAAGGCCATGTGAAAGGCAAGTAAGCATGGCAGGGCTGTGGGGAAGGGAGCTTCCCCGCGGCCCTGCCATGCTTGTCTGCCTTCCATGCTGCCTTCCCGGCAATCCCTCATGCCCACTTGCCTTCCGAGGTCAGCGTCCAGCCCTGCCAGTGGGTGGGCGGACGGCACTTGGTGGAGATGCAACTGCTGCTCCTGGACTGAGAGGGGCGGCGCCACTACCACTCCAGGAGGGCAAGCTAATGTCCCGGATGGTGCTGCACATGCGGTGCCCTCCTGAAGCATCACCACCATCATTCACTTTCGTTTTGCAGCGGGAGAAAGCAAACGGCAGTGCCGCGGAGGGCAGGCGGATGTCCCGGCCCATGGGCTGCTGCACATGTCCCAGGGCGGGCAGTTTATATGGAGGATTGGTGGGGGGGATGCGCGGCCCTCCGGGATGGAGAGCGGGGCAAGAGAAGGCTCTGAGGTTCACTTGGGCAGTCAAGCCAGAGGGAAACTCAAAGCATTGGGGGCTTCAGAAGGGCAGAATGTGCTTCAGAATGTGCAGCTCCTGGCTCTAACAGTGAGTGACGTACGTGACATCAAGCCATGCCCACCAAGCCACACCCACAGAACCGGTAGCATCAATTTTTAGATTTCACCACTGCTTAAATTCCTAGACTAACAGGGGAAATAGAAAATAAGGTAATTCCAGCCATAACAAGAATGCTGTTGCTATTCCCCACAGATATGTAAAGTCTTAAAATTTCTTCCTTACACACATCTTGTCTGCATCCCTTGATCACCATAAACCACACTGTATTTTTGAAATCATCTTCATTGTCAACATGTTATGCCCTTTTGATCAAAACTCTACCAGATATCTTCCCAGGCACACATAACAAATTAATCCTCTTTTGTTTGTGAATTCACATCTCGATTTCTCCAAATCATTAGGTATAGATGCGTACAATATCCATCAAACATGCTGCGCAGCTTTCAATAAGCAAATCACATCCATATTTCAATATTTTTACAATTCCCAAATCTATATTTGTGATCTTACCATTTACAACATTCTTGCAATATTTTAGATTTCCTTTTCATCAGTTTTTCTTAGACACTAAAATATGCACTATTTATTTCAGTTCTAATACCACTATCATTGCCTCATAAATCTCAAAAATTCTTCTATCATTCCTTCACTTCAGTTACATTAGAAAACATGTCATTGCTTTTATTTTTAATTATCTTTAATCTGCAAGAGAATATTTGATTTGTTCTCTTCCATCTCTTCTAAAACACATATTTATTTCCATCAATATCTTTCTGAATTTTCTCTCTTCTTTAATCTTAGCTCTTCATTGTTCCTTTGTGTATATACTTTGCAAGTCTCTTTCTCTAAATACACATTGGACAATATATTTCTTAACCTAAATTTTCCCAGCAGTCATTTCCTTACATTATTTTTTTCTCATCCACTGACTCCTTTCATCAGTAAGCTAATCATCCTTTTTATTCTTTCTAACTCAACAGTATATTGGAAAGAAATTCTGTAAAGGGGTTCCAGACTCTCTCTGTCTGTCCATCAGCAAGATAATTCTCCAAAAAACTGAACAGAATGGGGCCATATCTGGCATGGGCAGAAGAAGCCAGCAAAAGTAAGATCAAGTTTCAAAAAAATATGATAGTGGCTCAGGATGCTGTTAACACCTGTATTCTAAGTCCCCTTCCCTCTTCTTTTCCAGTCACACAAACTAGGCTTTTTAAGGGGGAGAATAGATTCTAGAAGTCAAACTCTACCTTATTCTGTCTTGTTTGTATTTAGCAGGACTCCATAAAGTTCTATGGCATTATTCTTTTCATGTTTATTCCAAACAGCTGTTGTATCTTCTTTTCTTATGTTCTCTTTCTATTATTCCATTGAAAGTGTAATTTCACTTCTATTATTTTTTCATACTGAATTTGTATTTTTCTCTTCAACAATTCTACTTTCACATGTTCATATCTTTCTCTTTCATGTACTTTTTTCCTAATCCAGTCTTGATACTACCAAATAATGGTCTACTCACTTTAGAAGACTTACAATCTTCGCTAATTACCTCTATGTTTCAGCATAAAGAATCTAATCAGTTATGCTTTGAGATTTATATTTATTCCTCTGCATGCAGATGTATGAATAGATTTATGTTTAAATCATGTAAGCATCCTTTTCTATAAGCAGATACTTACCAAATAGTCATTTTAGTCTGATTCATTCATGATACCAAATGGTTCTATATTAATTTGTCTTGTTCTCACTCATTCACTTTTCCCTTAGATTGAGTCCATCCAGAATGCTACAGAAGTATTCCTAAAATCATATCTGAATCCTTTAGTGGATCGTAACATGCAACTAACCTGTTTTCCTACTTTACCTATTTTCATACACACCTATATCAGCCTAGGCCCTAAATCATACCAGAACATTCTTTTTGACATGCAACTTGTTCCTTTTATTCACAGTTAAACTACTACTTCCCTTTCTTGAATGTAGTCTATTTCATAAACTCAGATTACTTTCATTCAGATCTATTTCATCTTTCCTCTTTTCTTAGTTTTATAAGCATACATCACATTTATTTTTATTTTTATTTTTGTGTTATACTTTAATTCATTTACACTCTTACTTTACAAATCACGAATTCTCTGCACCTATGGTCATAATTGGATGGATGGATGGATAGATGGATGGATGGATGGATGGATGCCACACGCACATACACCCACACACCCACACACACATAGGGAGGCAGGGAGGGAGAGAGACAGAGAGAGATCTGTGTCATCCATTCTGGGTTTGTTGAATCAAGGCTTTCACATTTTATGAAAAAGAGGGTATTGCTTAAGGTACCAACTGTGTAAGTACCCAGCAGACTATATACAATATTATTGATAAGGACAGTGCTGGCCAATTTTGGCCAGTATAACATAAACACAACCAAAGTTTTAACAAAGCACTTTCATACCGTGGTCTGCAAACTAAAATCTCTAATCCAGAGGTTACCTTACATCCAGTGTAAAGTTACCCACTTATTCTTTTAAGTGAAATACATGCACTGTACTAACCATATCCAAATATTCAGGTTTTATTTTTGTTACCATATATTAAAAAGGATACTACTGAAATTGATATACTTATTTTCTTAGTCCACTAATTTCTATTTGAGGCCCAACTTGGTTTAGGGGTTATAATTATTTGCCTAGAAACTAGGAGAAAATGACACCAGCTGGTGACTTTGGGCCAGTCATTCTCTATCAGTCCTCAGAAGAATGCCAATTTCTGAAAACTTGAAAAAAATCACTTCTGAAAAGTATTACTGTGAAAATTACATAAACTTGTTCATTTTAGCATTCAGGTCAATGCTAAATCAAAGGCAAAAATGTCTAAGTTTGCTACCATTGAACTTCCCATTGATCCAAGAGAAAAAAACAAACAAACAGGCATAATGTTCAACCATTGGCTGCTGCAGCTGCTATTATTGACTTGTAGCTGCCTGAAAGGAAGAATTTTCAGAGCCAGAAGCAAATGGCCTGAAGCCAGACTACTCTAACCACAAAGTGTATTCCAGAATATTGTATTCCATAGATTTGTATAACGATTTATTACATATTATCAAATTGGTGTTGACTCTTAGACAACCATACATCTAGACCTTCTCCAGGATTTTACATACAGGCAGCAATATTATCTTTCATAGCAAGCACACAAGTGGTTGACATTTTCATTTAAATATTCACTCCAAGTAATATATTTGTTTACCCATAAATTTTTATCACCTTCAACTACACCACTACATAAGTGAAAATGGAAACTTTTTATTCCTATGGATAATTTTATACTTACACTGAATTTCATTTACCATTTCACTGCCCATTTCCCATTTTAAATTAACTGCTGCCCTTTTAACCATCCTAAATAATTAGATATTCCCAGCAAATCGCCCAACCTAACTCAAGATCATAAATTATTAACATTGTAAAATACACAGCCGTGATATGATATACTATAGTTCTACAGGAAAAAAAACCCCAGTTTTAATTTTCATATGCCTAATGTTTTTTTTTTAGTAAAACAATATTTCCTGCAGTCATTTACAGGTTATAAATCTAGTAAATGTAGCTGTTGAGGTGATGTTGGAAAGCAACTGCTTAATTTTTTCTTCTTCTTTAGGTGCATGGGTTAAGATTAATAGCAGGCATAATAGATGTTTTATAATATGTAGGAAAATCAAACAGCTGTAATAGTGAATGAAGACAAGTTAATTTGAGTAAATTACTAAAATTGTCCAATGCATGACATGTTAACAGCTGAAAGCAAGCTTTAACTGAAACCACTTCTAAATGGTTTTAGTTATAAATTATGCTTGTACAAAGCATCATAAGATCCACTTCACTCCACAGTTTCCCTGTCCACTACATTTTCCTGAATTGCTTTGCTGAGATTTAAAACTGAATATCCTTTACACCACTTTCCACTTTTATCCTTATTCCTTTTTGTACAATACAACAAATAAACTCATTCAAAGAGGGTATTGAAGAATGACATATAGTTGCACAAGGCAAGACAAGGTTCAAGAAAAAATATGGGAACTCCAAGCTAAACCAGAATTATTACTGACTTACAGAACAGATTTTATCTTATTGCTGTTCAAGAACAATGCATTAATATGTTTTAATGTGGTAATCTCTGGACATGTTTATACAAGAGTTGTTATGGAAAGAATGCTAGAATACCTTCGGTTACCTAGCTAACTTTTATGGCGTAAAGTTCCTGCCACTTCCTGTTTCTAGTAGCTGATTTTTAGGGATTTTCTTCCTTATTTAGTGTTAGTAAACCACCAAGGTTTATCCTACATTAGATGGGCAGCTATGTACATTTTTTAAACAAATGAACAAATCGGTCTAGTTATTTATGACTGTGGCTATTTATTGTACTGCTTGACCTTGGAACTTTTGTCTGTATTTTTCTCAGATCTAACAATAACTTGAAATAATAGTTTGTGGCCATATCTTACTCAAATTTTCATAGCTTTAAAAAGGATTGGAATTGTTACTGTTAGATTAAAACAAATTTTATTTTAGCAACCTTTCCATTCCTTTCCTTTATATGTTACATTCTGAATTATTTTTACTTCTTTTCAAACTATAATTTTTTTCTTTATTTATACTGAATTATCAGCCAATATAGTTATTTTTCTCTTATGACTGCAGGCACCAAGAGCTGTAAAAACAAAATCCCAGTGGCTTATTCTCAAGGGAAACTACTATTGCAAAACAGTACTTTTCAGTATTGTACAAGGTGCTTATGTTATGTAACATATAAATACAAAAACCTGGAGGGCTCTTTCAAAACCAATAGGTTATTTGTTACAAGAATGATTTGAGTTGTTTCTCTGAAAGGGTTCCCTCTGCAGCTGAATTAAAGATTAATTGCATGTGGTTTATTGATCTGTTTCACAGAGTAATGTTTTCATGGGTTACGGCATTGAACTATATGAACAGACAGTACTTGGAGAGAAAAGAAACTCTTACCAGTATATAATTAATTATTCAATGATTCTTCAAGTTTGCAAGAATTATAAACAGTATATTGCTTAGTGCTAAAAGAATTGTAAGGTAGACATGATCACATAGTATTCATCTGATTTTTAAAAATCAAAGAAAAAAGAAGGGGGACAAAAAAGAAAAAAGTCAGCAAAACAACTAAGCAAACTGCAAGTGAGATGTATACATGTTCCTTCTTCATGTGAATCCAATCAATGTTTAAATGTGCCTTCAAAGTTGCTACTGGATGTGAGACCATAAGTTTATGACAAACTAACCAACTGCAAAAAAATCACACAAAATTATTAAGGATAGTTCTATCTATACCCTATAGGCCACAGATCCAAAGTCAAAACGTCTCTTGATTCAATCTCCTCCATCCCCGCTTCTGGCTTTCTGGATATCAGAGTTACCAATTTTTAAACTACCAATCTGAAAGTATGACAGATTGACTGGTATACAGTAGTGGGAAAAATGTATGCCTCTATCTTTACTTATAAAATAATTCCCCAATTGTAGATACCTTTCATAAGCAAGAATTTTATCCTAAACTGGGTAGCATTAGAACATTTAACAGTTAAAGTTTTTTTTAAAAATCTATTTTTTCCTCCTCAGAAATTAAAACCTTCAAAGACTGGAAAAAATTACTGAAGATAAATAAACAGAGCAACACAATGTTTGCTCTGTCTCTGGTGTAATTTTTAAAAACACAGCTATGCAGCAATGATGTGAGAATACATTATGTAATGCCACTCAGCTGCCCATTTTTGCATTGAGTTTGGTTCTCCCTGTGCTTGCTCTATCTCAGATATTAACAATCAAAACAAAATACTTCCAAATGGAAACTGGTTTTCCCAGGTACTTTGGGTTTGGGGAGCGTAGACAGCTGTTTGGTTGTGCAAATCCTTTGAAAACGGAAGCATATGCATGTGTTTACAGAGCAATCATGCAGTTCTGGAAAAAGACATAGTTATTTCAGTAAATCTAATATTTTATCACTGCATAATGCTGGAATGATTGCTTCTTCTGGTCCAGTGTCAAAAGTAACTCTGTTTGGAACAGTTGCTACTAACACTCTTCAATGAAAGTCATTGAGCCAAGAGTGTCCCATAAAACAGGGGTCCTCAACCCCCAGTCTGTGGCCTGGAGCCTGGCCTCAGCCCATTGGGAAGTGGGCTGCACAAGCAGCAAGCGAGCACCTGTGCACAAAGCGGCATTTGTGGAAGCGGTGCACGCACAAAGCCATCCCCTCTCCTCCTGCCACCGCCGCTGGTTCACCAAGCTGGAAAGGTGGGAGACCACTGCCATATAATAAATCTCCTATCCCAAACTAGGTCTTATTGTTGTTTGTTATTCGTTGTTGTTTTTCTTCCTTAAAGTGAAGTCATTTAATTTAAATTTAAATTAAACTGAGTTTAAGTCATGGAGATTTCAGTATTTTTATGCACCATCAATTAAAGAGTATTAGTGAGATGTGTATTAATACTAAAATATCCTATGTTAGGATAGCTAACTTAGCTAAAACTAATTCAGCAGATTTATTTTATAGTTGTTGGATATCTAGAGTTCACTGTCTTTGCTGAATATACACAGAAGGAGAAAATGAGACTGGGAGAGAAGACATATTAAAGTCATAGACCTGTTCAAAAAAACAGAAAGAAAACAATAAAAACCATAGGAAAACCCAATCATTATAAAACTGGTGACTTATATTTTGCAAATAGTAAAATGAAGCCTAGCCATATTAAGAAAATCAGATCTCATTGATCAGATAATAGCAACTGAAAATAAAATTTATCTGGCTGGTTTTGAAATCTGAATATATGAGATTGTATTAACTGCAAGATATCCTTGTAATAAGAGCAATATAAAATAATATGGGTTAGTGTTTCATGGATTCATTCACCACAAGGCCAATGTTTTCTTCAAATGAAATATCCAGTGGTTTTCTCTTGAGAACAGCTGTTGGGAGGGATTAAATCTTGCCAGAACTAGGACGCTTCTCAATTTAGAAATTTGTATTTGGCATAAATACACTGCTCAAAAAAATAAAGGGAACACAAGCAGAAGACATCCAAGATCTGAATGAATGAAATAGCCTTATTAAATACTTTGTTCGTTACATACAGTAGTTTTGTGTTCCCTTTAGTTGTTTGAGCAGTGTATAAACTACTGTATGTAAAGAACGAAGTATTTAATAAGGCTATTTCATGCATTCCGATCTTGGATGTCTTCTGCTTGTGTTCCCTTTATTTTTTTGAGCAGTATATTTAGCCAGCTTGAAAAAATGTTAAATGACCGCCCAAAAACACATTTCTGAGAATGAAAGCTAGATTTTGGTACACACTTCAAGGGCTGCCTCTGTAAGTTCATATCCCATCATCATGATTGCATTAAGTAAGGAACCATAGCAGATTGGGAAAACAGAAATGACATGCATGCGAAGTCAACATACATAGACAAGACTATGATATTCAGCATAGAAAAATGCTTCCATGCAATTCCCACCTGCAGATATATAGCCGACAGACACGTTGTTTTCTCCCATATGGTCTGTCAGAACAGATGTAGATCAAGATGGGGCCTGTTGTGATCCAATTTATCATCTTTATATTACTAGGCCAGTAGTACATTTCTAACTTGGAAAGAAAATCTATATTAGACACTCTAATCTAGAAAATGCTTCACTTAATACATAAAAGCAGTCATTTTTCTCTTTCTTGTCTAACAGAAAAAAGTAATTACTCTACTCTTCTCAGCCTTTTTTTTTTCTATGAAGGAACATAAAATTAAAGCAACTAATCCACTTTTCTGAAGGTATTTAACCAAGCTCAGAGACTCCAATTAACCATGGCTTAATATTGGGACTAATCTGTATTAATGAAATTCTTCAACAAATCACATTCAAACAATGCTTAAGAAATAATCAACATGTTTTAACACAAGACCTTGCTGGGGCAAATAGTTGGAATGCTCTAGTTAATCATATTCCATAGAATTTACTTCTACCAACTATCAGAACATGTCCAAGGTTTACAAGTAACTTTTCCAAACCAAATTACTTACAACCTCTGGAATTGGAGTACTTATTAAGCACTAAAGTAGCCAATCAGTCATTCAGATCAAGTCAAAGCATGCAAATTACTAAGTTATTTAAGTGCTTTTATTTAGTCCCTTTATTAACTCTACCTTTCCAATACCTAAAACTTTAGTACTAATCATTCATTTTTTATTGTAGACCTGATTAATGTTCTTAATGATGTCTGCCTTTAAAAAACAATCCCAATATTTATTCTGCACTTTGAAAAAGACACAATATAGTAACATGCCTTTGATACAATACTAAATTGCAAAATGTTAAGTGGCTGACAAATCCAAAATCAGATGCATAGGTAAAAAATCAGTTTAGGGCTTTTCACACATTCCTATTTCTTGCATATGGTTTTAAGAGCATAGATGGTTTGTGAAAGAGCTTGACTACATTCTGGATATATTCACTGAACTTGGAAGATTCTTTGTTAGAAATTACCAATATACCTCTAAAATACAGCATAATTATTGTTATTTTGCTTAGCATATGCCATAGCAATTGCTTTCTGTCAACCTAATATACCAGGAATTGTTTTCATTTTAATAATATATCAAAAAGCAGAATGAATTGTTTCCTGATGACTGCAGCTCCCTTTTTTGTTTTAATCAGTAGCAAGGAAAATGTAAAGATGTGCTTTTCACATTCAGGTCAACTTTAGTGGCACCCACAGCAAACCAAGACTGCATCAAAATAGTAAAATAGGAGTTGTGATTTCACAGTGCAAGTCCACGCTTTAAGTATTTGCATGGGATACAAGCATAAAATCTATGGAGTTTGTGTTAGAATGCACATTTTATTATATGTTACCTTTTGCCCTCCCCCATGGAGCATTTGAAACCCAGGATCAAATTATTATTATTATTATTATTTCTTGTTAAGACAAATAAATTACACACTTATATATACAACTATCATCGTGCTATGATTGTTGTTACATATCAATTTAACCATTAGCTATTTATGTTTATCTATGGTTGCAGTTACAATTATTGCAGTTCTAGTCAATTTTTTAAAAAAAAATTCAAAGGCTGAAAGATTATTTAATCTTACAGATGCATGTAAGATATTTTATTTATTTATTTATTTATTAAATTTAGGGATTGCCCTTCTCATGTTCAGAGCAATTTAATATGCCATTGTATAAGAATACTTTGTTTAAATAAATATGTCAGCAAATCTTAACATGATATTGCTAACATATCAATGGTATATCAAGCTGTAACAAGCATAATCTCGATGCAGCTGGAATGCATACAAATGATGAAAGCAATATTGTTGTCTGGAGTTCCTTTGCTTGAGAAGCTTTTTGATTAGGCATAATAATACTATAATGATGGAAAACACTAGAGTTTGCCTAGAATGCACACATTGTTTCCCCCCTGTTATTTCATACTCAAGTAACATAGCATTTTGCTCTATCTGTGCTAAACCAATGAGAATAGTTTACCTGAAATAAACAGTGTATACTTTGATCAGGTTAAATTATATTTGAAATACCACCATATTATCTGCTTTTGATGAAAGTGTTAGAGCCTGGAAGCAAATCCTAGTCAACTACCGGTATGTGTAGAATACCAGATTGTGTATAGTGTATTTTATACAACTCTGCCTCTCCCAAAAAGGAAGACAATACATGCTATAGTTTTTAATCAGATTTGTCACTGATGTGCATGTGTTTTTTTTTTTCTTTAACCATAGAGTATGAAAATGAACAGTGGGGTTTCATCCTGACAGCATGTATTTCTAATTTGCATGCTACATTAGGATCCCCTTAATTTACTGTGCAAGGATCTAGCACTATGAAGTTCTTTAATGGGACTGTGTTAGCCCATATATCATTGTAGTCAAATAAGAACAACTATAAACTAATATTTCTGATATTAGCTATCTCTCTAATCCAGGCTGCTAGCAAAAAGAATTGCCATTTTTCACCCTGTTAATTTCTTGTCCGACAAGGGGGTTGATCATAACTTTCATCTGTACTCCTGTTACCCCTTTAATGTCATGGCATAGAGAAAGATAAAAGTGCGAGCCAAACTTCATAGAATTTAGATAAGAAAGTTAATAGTTGAGCATAGAATATATCTTTGGTGTCCAGCATTCATAAAATAAATGATTCCTCTAAATCAAAATCTGTTAAAATAGTATAAATTAGTCATAAGTATTAAAATATTTAACATTTTTGAATTACTGGTGTGAAGGTTTCTGGGCTATTTATAGCCTCAAGAAGAACAGTCTTGTATATTCAGTGTATAAAGCGTTATCTAAATTATAGACTCTTGTGAACCTTTCTTTGGGTTTTCCCGAAATTGTTTCTTATTATTATAGTTCAAAAAGTATCAAATAAACCATGAATGGTGATAATGAGATATTTCATTGTTTTTGCTAGTCATTGTGTTCCAAAAGCTATTGGCACCTCTTCTTGCTGGCACTCAGGCTGTGAGAACAGATAAAGGTTTAATTGAAATGCTTGTAGCAATACATCTCGTGAAAAGTATAAAGAACCTTTACTTTTTCTGGCAAACATTATTCCACTCTCTGCAATGTTACATTAGCAGTTGAAATGGCCTCACAAAAATATGCCTGCACTTATATACAGTTTGTCTATGCTCCTACAGTTTTGAGCGGTATTATTTTCAGGTGCAATTATATTGCTCTGTAGGAAGTAAAGCCAAACTCCTGTTGGAGACAAAATGGAAAGGAAGAACAGAGAAAGGAATGAAAAAATAACTTGTTCCTCTTATTAGGCATAAAAATGCTTCTTCCTTAGTGCACCATGATTCGAATTAACCTCTGATCTAGATCAGTCAGGTAATTGCAATTAGAGATTAAACACTGCTGAATATAAAAAATACTGTTTTATATTCAAATCTGTCTTTAAATTCTAAAGGTATGGGGCTATAGTTCTGTGACAGAGTCCATATTGAAGCATTACAAAGAGTTACAAGGTTCACTACCTATCATTTTCATTCACTGCATTAGCCAGTGGTTTGATTCTGTATCAAGCAGCTCCTGCAAATTTAGTCTTAGTAGTAAGTAAACACTAGTAACTCATTGTCATAGCTAATACATTCAATGTTTTGTAGTATCTTGTGGAATTACAGAAAAGTGTGATTATTTCATTTCATTTTAATTTATTTATTTTACCATCCATTAGTGAATAATTTTTATATTATCAATATAAAAGCTAACAAGCTTCAGAAATTAGGAGGTATTTCTTAGAAATGAAGATAAAAACTAAGGTTGATAACACCTTTAGAAATCAAAATTAGTAGATAACATTTTATGAGAGGTAAACATTTTGTGGCGTTGCCACTGATTGTGAGCTTCCTCAGCAAATAATGTTCGTGTCAAAAGGACATCCTGTAATCTTTTATTTAGGACATCATGACACCCATGTTGTCACTTGTGTCCCCTCAGTGAATGCCAGTGCCGCTGACTGCTTTGATCCACATTCATCAAGCTCCAAGCCAAAACCAAGCAACTGTTACTTTTTCATGTATACAGTAAAGGATGGTCTAATTTAATTGAATGAATTATATCAGAGATACATTACAGTGACCTTAAACGGAGCTGAACTAGATTTCTTGCAAAATATTGAAGTGTCTTATTATCCTAGGTTTCATGCTATAAATGAGCTACAAAACAATTTTTAAGATTTGCATATATAATAGAATATATATAAAATCAATAAATGTAATCAATTCCGACATTTAAACTTCTGGTACTTATTTAAGCATTTTGGTCAAATGAGCTATATACCCATCCTTGCTGTCTCATATACTATAATCTCATATAATGCCAATGGGTTCAAATATAAACAATTGAAATGTAGAACATTGTGATTAAGATATTGGCTGCTATGGAAATTGTGCCTGCAATTTGCAATTCTTAACCAAATTTCTTAATGCTCATCCAACATAATAGAGAAAAGATATATTTCTGTTTTCTTGAAATAGATATACAGGTAATCCTCAAATTATAATGGCCTTGGAACAGGTGCTTTGTGGCCCCTAAAGCACTTCCAGCTGTTGTAAAATATCATGTTTCCCCTTTGGTCACATGACTCAGTTGCTTGGCAACCAGATCACATTTACAGCCGGTTGCTCTGTACCTCAGTCATGTGATCATGATTTGTGTCATTTTGCCAATTTCCACCACTTCAGAAGAATGGATTCATTTAATGACCATGGCATATGCTTAACGACCACAGTGATTCACTTTACTGCCGTTAAAAATGTCAAAAAACCTGATCAATCATGTGGATGCCTCAATTTATGACCACAATGATTTACAACTGGATTTATGGTGCCAATTGTGGTTATAAATCGAGAATTACCTGTATCTTTTCCTAGCCAATGCAGGGGGAGCTAAGTCTGAATCCAAACTCTACATAGCTTGTAACCCTCATATAAGTTTGTAGTTAGGCAAATTAGGCAAATCAATTGAACGATGAAGAAGAAAAGATTCATAATACAATAATTCTTCTTAAAACATGTGGCATGATTTATTTTAAACTATACTAAGTGTGAAATTATGTTCTCAGTGGCATTCCTTACAAAAAGAAATACAAAGTACTGAATCCCATTTGAATGAGCCCTGAAAAAGCAAGAAAAAAGGATAACTTCAAAGCCTTAAACCTATAATTTCACTACCCACTTTGCAAAGTTTGACACCCCACAACCAGTTTCGTTGTCTTTCTTGCGCCCATTGATAATCTTACAAAATGAAGTCACTGTCTGAAGACATCAATTTCCTATTCCTTGAAAACGTCTTTCATAACGTTTTCAACGTTGAATGTTAAATTATTTTGTCATAACAGTATCATTATACATCCTTCCCATATTCATACCATTTATGCCAATATTTTTCTCTAAGAACTGCTATCATAGATCCTTTTGTTTTAAATAGATATGAATACAAGTCATTTCCAAAATCTTTGGAGAAGTTTCCGAAAGGAGAACAAAATGCTTTTATTTGAGAATGAAAGTGTGCAAAGAACATTCTTTTCTCCTCTGCCCCCACTTCATCCCCAAGAACTACTCTGGAGAAATACAACTCCCAGAAAAATATGAAATTTAGTACAAAGAAAGTACTGCAAAGTATCTGCAAAGTGTGAGGGTGACCTTTGAACAAGTACAGTATAATATTTCTTGTATAAAAATCCAAAAATGCTGCATAGAAGGTGATAGTTTCTCTATATAAGTTTTTTTAAAAAAATTGTCATTGCCTATCTTTATTATTTCATCACTTACTTTGCTCTTGTGGGGATCCAAGAAAATCAGTCCCTAAATTTTAGTTTACCTATATGTTTCTGTATATTAAGAGTTTTACATTTTAAAACTTATTTCTGAAAAAATATATATTTTACTATATTTAAAGACTGCCGAAAAGCAGTTGCAAACTCCATCTCTTTTGGTACATACAAGGGTTGGGCTTCAAAAATTTTAGAAAGGGGTTCTTTGCCCAGTTGCTGGGTGGGCGTGGCCAGGGTGGGCATGGCCTAGTCAGCCTGCTGCACCATGGTGGGGGGGCATTTTTGCCCTTCCCAGGCTCCGGAGGCTTTCCTCAAGCCTCCGGGTGGGTGAAAACACCTCCCCAGGCTCCAGAGGCCCTCTGGTGGCTGGAAACGAGCCCATTTCTGGCCTTCCTGAACTTCTGGTAGGCCCGATATTCGCCGTCCCCAAGCCTCCGCGCTTCCGTCATCCAAAACGGCTCACGTAGGTACTCCTGGGAGGGGCGGGGTGGGTGGGGCCAGCCAGGAGTGGGATTTGGGGGTTCTCTGAACTGCACAGAATCTTAGCTAGAGGTTCTCCAGAACCCCTGCGAACCCACAGCAGCCCATATATATATATATATATATATATATATATATATATATATATATACATACACATTCATAAGATTCCCAGCAGTTGTCAAACAAGCACACTTTAATCTTCATTCTTTGAAGATTAAAAATATCCCATGTACTTTTCAGATCCTTTCCAGTTTAATACACTGTTTCTTTTGACTGATTTGTTTTTCTGAGTTGAACTTTCAGGACTCAGAACACCATATCACAATTGCACAAGACCTTTTGTGGAAATGAAAAAAGAGAAAAAGAAGAAAATCCATCCAACTTGCTTGTCAGGGCTTGTGCCAGTTAATTCCAAAATCTCCGGCTATGTTTTGTTTATTGGTTACGGGGGTTTTTTGGCACCAGATTAGTTCTTCAAATGAAGGCAGTATTTGGAGGCTGTGAGTGAATCTCTTTTGAGCTCTTAATGAGGCTAATCCCATGACAGGACATTCCAAGTAGCTAATGGGCGCAAGTTCATTGCTTATTTTAACATCTCATGGTCAAAAGTGGAATGAAAAACTTGTCTGGTGGGCAGTCATGGGGCATTAGTATTAGTAGAATGACCAGCCGCAGTGAAATTTAGACAGCACAAATAGATCAGAGAGAGCATGAGACAGACTCAGTGTGGAAGGAAAGGTAAACATTATTATTGTTGTTATTGTTTTTAGTCTTAATAACAAAATAATGTTAAAACCATATTCGCTCAAATGGTATAACATTTAACCTAATGTGTTTTTATTAATTAAAGCTAAAACAATAAAGACTAAAAATGTATGAAGATTATAAAACATCATTTACAGACTTCAGGAAGTGCAGTACGGTTTATTTTCATTTCTTCATTTTTGGCGATTTAAACTAAATAGCAATGTTTCTCGCAATTTGTCTTTCTTGCGATTTGTCTTTTGTACAGTAATAAATCAGTTCAGAGAGCAGAGCATTTTCTTTTACAATTGTATAGAAAAATATTAATAAGTAATAAGCTATTGGCAGCAAACATGAGACAAAACTAAATAGTGATAGACATTTTAAACCTAGGTAGTTTTTTATATATTGTAAACTGTAAGATATTTTTCGCACTTTATAATTGAATGTTAAAATATTTTCATTATTTTTTCTGATTGTCATTAATGTTTCATAGCAATTGGAGCATATATAATAATGCAATCATGTTTGTGTTAATGTCATAATTAGGGTGGATTTGATTTAAATCGAGTTGATCTAAATCACAATTTAAATCATGATTTAAATCACTAGTAAAAAGGCTTGATTTAAATCAACTCGATTTAAATCATAATTTTTAAAGAGCAACTGTCATCTCTGCTACTCCTTTGACCCACTGTTGACTCACCGATAGTCCCAGTGTTGCAGAATATACAGCCTCATGCTACATAACTAAGCTCCATTTCATGCTGAATGAACTAAATTATTTATGTATCTTAAATAGAAAACTATCTTACGATAGATTTTTACCCCAAAAGTTTTTTATTAAAATAAATTCGATTTAAATAAAAAAAATCTGATTTAAATCAAAAAAATCTGATTTAAATCAAAAAAATCTGATTTAAATAAAAAAAATAAAAAAAATCATTGATTTTTATCCACCCTGGTCATAATTATTCTTTTGACCTAGTGATCAGTTGAACACTGCCTAGTGCCTACCAGACCATTACACACATGTCTCGCCTACCATATAATGCTCAAAGCAGAAGGCATGATTACATAGATATTGTTTGGTTTAACCAGTTAACTTTTCTGATGATTTCATAAAATGTTTTACATTTGATTTTTAAATATTTTTTTAATATTCCAGAAGGTGAATCCAAGTTACCTTTTAAGAACACCTGTACTTAACATAATTTTATTCTTTATTTTCAAGCTTCTAATCAACCAAAGGTTAACTAAATAAGTAAGCAAATGAAATTGAATAAAGCAAGAATATAAAGGGCAGCATTAAAAAAGTGAATCCTTAAATTGTTTTTTCCTACTCGGTTTCTGGTGACTAGGAAAAGCATTTAAATTTAAGAAATCAATGGTTTTGGTTGTTTATATTGTAATACACAAAGGGATGCAATTTGATTAATCAAGTCATATTTCATCTTTACTAAAGTTAGTAGATTGTATTTGATAATCACTATAAAACAGTTTGCATTTTTTAAGTATTTGTTAAGAATAAAAGCAGGCTATTACATGTTTTGCTTGATATCTAAATAAATGTTCTACCTAAGGATGAAGTTTTTGCATCCAACTTCATCACAGAGCATTAAAACAGTTTTTAAAAAATCCAATTTCCTCACCAGATAAGAATTAAAATGTACTAAAGGTACCAGGCTCCTGTGTCCAACCTCAGGCTAAAATATAAGAAGTAATAGAAACTATCCAAAACTCAGTGGGCTTTATCAAAATTAAAAGGAAATAGAAAGAAGAAAGAGGCAATTTTAAAATCAATGTACATAAATAGTGGCATGTTCAGTATGCGTCCAACACTCTAATTTTATAAAAAGCCACCTTGCTTAGAACTCCTATATTCTTGAACACTACCTTAATAATTCTAAAATTGTTGGTTAGAATCTGAGTTATTAAGTTTCCAACAGTCTTATGCTTAAATCTTACTGTTACATTTATTAAACATATATGCTACATTACTGTCAATGTTCCCCATATTTATATTCTGTAAGTAGCCTATGACCAAAGTTGATTTTTTAAATTGGTTTATATTGTCAAATACATTTTATATTTAAATAACATTATATCTTAATACAGTTTAAATATCAATAAGTTGTTTTGAGCATTTGTTAAAATGACTTCCTAAGGCTTAAAAGGTAATAATTTCCATTCATGGCTTGAGTGTTAAAATCTAAACATAATTTCTTGTTTTTCAAATAAGGGCTTTGTATTATGCAGAAACTAAAATTATGCATGCCTTCTATTGTTTTTACATTTCTCACCATTGGTAACATGAGTGATGATAAAAGTTTCTACTCAGAGTATACAATGAAAATGATTTTATGCCAGACAGGTAGTGTCTGTCTGTCTGTCTGTCTGTCTCTCTCTCTCTCTCTCTCTCTTTCTCTCTCTGTGTGTCTGCGTGTGTATGTGTGCGTTTGGTTTGGTTTATTGCTCCCTTTCAGGCTCACTGGATTTGCTGTGCCTGTGCTATATGAACAATCGTCTATTCATAATCATAATCATAATCATAAGTTTATTTGTCAAGCATATATAAGATAACAGGTTAAAGTATAAACATAATTTGAATACATGAAAAGAGTAAGTAAAAAGGAATATTAGGACAGGGACGGTAGGCACGCTGGTGTACTTATGTACGCCCCTTACAGACCTCTTAGGAACAGGGTGAGGTCAACAGTAGACAGTTTAAGGTTAAAGTTTTGGGGGTTTGGGGAAGAAACTACAGAGTCAGGTAGTGCATTCCAGGCATTGACCACTCTGTTACTGAAGTCATATTTTCTGCAATCGAGTTTGGAGCGGTTTACCTTGAGTTTCTATCTATTATTTGCTCGTGTATTGTTGTGGTTGAAGCTGAAGTAGTCATTGACAGGAAGGACATTGTGGCAGGTAATTTTATGTACGATGTTTAGGTCAGACTGAATTATGAATTATTATGTCATTTCTTATATCCGATTATTTTAACAATGTCATTAACGAGAGTTATATAGTATATCTTGATGTTCTTCTATCACATGAGCAGCCCTACATAGTCATGGTGGTAGAAAAATGAGATAACATGTACTGTAGCATCATGAGCAAAGCCTACATTTTTAACATTCCATTGATGAATACAATATATAAGTGGCAGGGTTTGCATTGATATGTCACATAATATTTTAATCAAATGTCTATCCTGACACCTATGTTCCCAGCATACTGATCCATCCATCCCCTCTTCTTCCTGTGAATTCCTCCACTGTTCTTCCAAATCTGTTCCGAAGGTTAAGCAATTTTGGCTTGCGGAGGGGAAGGAGCGAAATCAGACCTCTTTGCCTAAGCTGCTATGCCTATTATTAAAAGTGAATATAATGTAGAAAATGGCAAGTCGAAGTAGATAAAGGTAATGGTTGTGTTATGTAGCCTGTGGAGTTTCCATTCTCACAACCTTTTTCTTTCTGATCAGCTAAACCTGATACTGACATTTAATTAACCTTTAATATAGAATGCTTTAAAATTTGTAATAGAAATATGTGCCTACTCTAGATGTATCCTTAAAGGTATGAATATATAATGAATCTGGAGGGAAAAATAATTTTTGAACTTGGAGCAGCTGACAAAGCTTGCTGAGAATATCTCCCCACCAGAGCTCAACCTGCCTGCAACTTTATATGCCTACATTTCTGTGTGTTCTTCTTAATTATTTAACATTCTTTGCTGCATCCGTGTTCCTTGTTTCCCAAGTGCCTTCCATATGAATTGTGTGGTATTTTATACTCCCATGCTCCAGTCTAAAACTTATATGTCAGAATATAAAAAATATCAAGGTTCTCTGATGACCTTGAATTGTTTTAAAGAACAAAAATATTCAATATTCCACTATGCACAACAGATTTTTTAAAAAAGAGAATTCATGAAAGAAAAATAACACACCATCAAGGCCTTTCTTATCAGTTGGAGAATATTGATTTGTCATTTATTTCCATTAATCATATTTTATAGATTGTGTGGTATTAATATTAATAGAGCGTGCAGCCCATCATCTGGAAGGAATGCACTGGTGTGCATTAGAGCATAACACCATCCCTGAGTTGCGTTGCTGCCAGGCATCTGTTAAAATACTTCATGGCTCTTTAAAATTTAATAACAGCTTTTTTCAAAATTCATCTTGTTGCTTTTCAGGCTCAGAAGTCATGGATAGAGAGAGCGTTTTACAAAAGGGAATGCGTCCATATAATACCCAGCACCAAAGACCCCCATAGGTAAGAGTGCTATATTTGGTTACTTAATTTGCATTGAATAAGAAATTAAGCATGCTATAATATATACTGTAAAAAGTTAAGCCTTTGATATATGCTACAGGAAAAATATTTTTATATTAACAATAAGCAACAACTACTTTAAATATACATTGTACTTAGAATGTACAGTACACTGATTCATTTCTGATCTCCTCCAGTACCTCAGGGTGGAGATATGGTAGCTACTTTATGAAAAATGTTGAAATGATTTAAAAGAAAGAGAATAGATTTCTTTTTCCATTTAAACAGGAATGGATCATTTTCAAGATCACATGATCAGATCTTTGTGTCGTAGGACTGTACTTTTCCTCTGTGTTTCCATGTGTGGCCAAGGGCATTCCACAGGGCCTTTCAACTTTTGGAAAAGCTTTGAAGGGCATGGCAGGGAGAAAATATTTTTTTCTATGGTGACTTCCATTTCACTGACAGATGTAAAAAGTTGGACCCAGCCCAGTACATTTAACTGAGAGAGAGAGTGATTGGCTCAAAGTCACCCAGCTGGCTTCTATCCCTAAGGCAGGACTCCCACTTACTAACCTGTTGTCTTAACCACTAGACCAGGGGTGTCAAACTCAATTTCATTGAAGGCCGCATCAGGGTTGTGTTTGACCTGGAGGAGGGGTGTAGCCAGCTCGACATTATTTGTGTCAGGGGCGCCTGTGGTGGCCCAAGTGCTCTGCCAGCAAAAATGGGCTCCCAAGCTCCATTTTCGGCTGCAATGGCCTTCTGCAACCCTCTGCCAGTGAAAACACAAGCTCCGTTTTCAGCTGCGACAGCATCCTGCAACCTTCTGCCAGCAAAAATGGAGCTTGTGAGGACCACCTGTGACCCATGCGAGCTCCTTTTTGGCTGCAATGGCATGCTACAACCCTCTGCCAGCGAAAACAGAGCGTGCAAGGGTTTCCTAAGTCTGTTTCCACTGGTAGAGGCACTGCAGGCCGGTCCTTTGCTGTTTCCAGGCCAGCCCTGTGGGCCAGATCTAAACACCCTGCAGGCTGAATCCGGCCCGCAGGCCTTGAGTTTGACACCCATGCACTAGGCCAAATTGACTCTTGTGGCTGCTCCTTTGCCATACTTTATCTAAAAAGACAGTAATAGTTGCAAAATGCAGTCTTTTAATTTGGCTTCTGATTTCTGAGAGAACAATAAGTAAAATATGTTTTAAATATATGGATGATTATTCTAAATGTATTTATTTGCATCAGAATAACCACAGCTTTGCCAGTCAATGTTATAATCTTATTTCCTCTGTGAAAATAAAGTAAAGTTTAACAAGTTTTTTGTTTGGTTTTGTGTGTGTGTGTGTGTGTGTGTGTGTATTATACTAATGAAACCTTTTCACAAATGCTAAGTTTTATACATGTTTACAGTTGACCTAGTTATCTATATCTCATTCTCCTGGCAAAATGATTACTTATTTCATGCAAGACTTCTAGTAACGTTAGTCTTCTGCTTTATTATAACAAAATATTAAGTAGTTTTTGCTTAATGCCATAGGTGTTGCTGTGGGCGCCTAATAGGTCAACATGTGGGACTTACTCCAAGTATCTCCATTATTCAGAATGAGAAAAATGAAAACCGGCTCGCTCGAAATGACATCCAGTCAGAGAAGTGGTCAGTCGGCAAGCACACACAACTCAGCCCCACGGATGCCTTTGGAACCATTGAGTTTCAAGGAGGTGGTCATTCAAATAAAGCCATGGTAATTTTTAAAAATGTTAATGTCCAAATGAATTTCTTACTTTCTTTGTTATACAGGGGTTTATTGTCTTGCAAAGAATATATCTCTCTAGGCTGCTATATAAGAACCATTATAATGATTTCTTATACTATATAGAGAAATCTATATATTACAGAAATCCATTAGTAACTTAGATAGACCCTTGCTGTCAAGGAATTTATTATCAAAGACAACCGTATTCAAACTACAATATGTTCCCTGGAACCTAGGGGTTCCATGAGAATCATCCAGGGCTTATATATGACAGTTCATTCTAAGAATTGTTACGATTTCAAATTTTTTAAATCTTCATTCCATTGTTTCATTTACAAGAGAAAAGTCTATGAGGAAACATATCTATTAATGCATTACACACTGATTTTTCACATTGAAAAATGTTCTTTGGGTATCTCAAGTTTGAAAATCACTGGCTTAAGAAAATCAATCAGGAAAGTCATAAAACAGAATTGAAAGAAACCAACAATGGGTAGAAAATCTGTGGGCAAGATAGAACACCCACATGTTTTGAGGTAAAAAATGTGGCTTTTCTTCTTGGTATCGCCATAGACAGCTGAAGGTACATGTCTGAAATAGTGGGAAGCTACTGATGCTCACTGCAAACGTTACAAACAAGGATGGATCAGTGGTCAGATTTTGGTTTTCAAATGTAAAAATGGAAATTTAGTGATAGTGTAGAATAAGAGTGAATTGGGAATAGTTATATCTAGGAATGAAGATTTATCAGAATGTGTTTGGCATTTTCAGCAATATTTCTGGGTTTCTGTTCTTTACTTTCTACACTTCAAATATTTTCTATAATTATAAAGCCAAGCCCAAATTCAATTGCTACATTTTACTTTGAATGCATTTCTCTCCTTATTAAAATCTGAAGGTATTTTACATTATATATAACATTTTGAAATGGACTTGGTCAATGGAAATTAATGTGATCTTGGAGTCGGTGAAAAGTAAAATTTTATGGACAACATATTCTTATTAGATTTTGTCAATTTTGCTAAAAGGAGAAGAAATTCTGCAATAGAAAACCATGTAATAAAAATTGTAGTTCTTAAAACTGTACTTAATACAGTATAGAATGACAAACTCCTTATTGCAGTGCAGTATACTGCATTTATTAAAAGAAGAAAGGATTTGTCCTTCTCTAATTTCCAAGGAAATTTCCAAGTACCGTTTCAGAGCAATGCAAATTTAAAATAGGTTACATGTGATTAGAGAAATTTTCAGGTTACCTGTGAAACTTTCAGGTTACCCCTTTCCAAAAGTATTTTGCTCTGAAAAGCTGTAGTTTCATTTATTTTACCAGCTGTATTAGTTTGCTTATTCTACAACATACATATACAAAGACAGAAAAGAGAGAGAAAGATTTATGAATTTAATTATTACAATGTAACAGTGTAGAATAAGTATGGTATAGTGGAGCTGCCTTTGAAGACCACACGGAAACTTTAACTGCTCCAGAGTGCAGCAGCAAACATAGTAATGGGGTACCCTAGGTTTGCCCATATAATACATCTGTTACACAAGCTGCACTGGATTCCAGTTTCTTTGCAGGTACAATTCAAGATGCTGGTCATCATTTTAAATCTCTATATGGCACAGGCACAGGTTATCTGCAGAACCATCTTTCCCTAATGACATATGTCCTACCAAGTCAAATAGGATGGGCATGTTCCTAGTCCCTTCCTCTAAATACCGCCATCTGATGGGAGCTAGGAAGCATGCCACTGTGCCCCCTGAAGTTTGGCAGGCATCCACCATAAGGTTTTGAAGAGTTGCCTTTTCCTCCAAGTATTGGGAGAAGACTAGATAATCACATAATAGAACTGATTTAGTACCACTTTTTGTTGTTTTTAATGTTTTAATTGGTTGAGTTTTATAGCCTTAATATAATTTAATGTATATTTTATATTTAATTTTAATAGGTCTTATATGTCATATACAGTATATTTTATATGATTGGGAGTTGTTCAAAGTTAATTGAAAGATGGACGGCTATATAAATGTTTTAAATAATCAAAGATGCATTGAACTTGCAATTCCATCTTAATAAAATTTAGCAAACATGCAGCTATGGGCATCTGCAGCAAACTGAGATTATGTAAGAATGATGATATGTGCAATGTCATTATAGTGCTAAACCCAGACTTGGGTACTTGCATCCCAACAATTATGTATATTGTAGGTTTGGTGCCATAATATACATTTTGTCACTTGCCTTCTCTTGCCTCTCTCCTGTGCTCCCAGAAGCACCGATGCTTTTGGTGACTCACTGTGTTCATTGTTCCTAAGGATTATGGGACTACAAAACTTTCTGGTGTCGATATTGCCAGGCCAGTTTTTCTGCTATGCTACTGATTATATAATTGTAAATGGAAGGCAAATAGTGTTCTGACATATGTTCAATTGTGTAATTGTAGAAGCAATGTAACCTAAGCGCCAGTCCCCCAAATGTCAGATTTCAACATTATTTTGTGTTAAATGAGAGATAATGATGGTGTTTAGATTAATGAGAATTTATTGTTAAGTTTGCTGACCTTAGATTCATGTCCTTCCCCCTTCTCATACCTTTTCCTTCAGTTCAACTTCTAATATTAATTTAATATAACCTTACTGTAAAAATCTAAAAGCTTCCTAAATCAATGTTTGAAGTTGGCTTGATTCAATAAATGGGAGTTAAAAGATTAATATAAACTTGGCATATCATTAAATGGCAACTTCTTAAAGAGATAATAACAATTAAGTTTAGAGGCATATGTAAATCATTTGAGGAAAGCAGCCTCTAATTATTCACACATACACACATGCACATACATACATCAGAAGACCATAGAGAGCCTTGAAACCAATATTGAGGGAGGATCCAATAGTTTGTATAGCCTATTGAAGACGCAAATTCAGGATGCTGTTTTGCTTGCACATGAAATGCTTTGTCAAATAAATTACACAGATTCACTGCCTTTGTACTTACATGAATGGACCTTGGCTTACATAATCCATTTTTTTCTATCTTTGGGATAATTACTACCATGGAGATAGAAGCAGTTTATCTGTATAAAGGTAGCACGAATTTCTTTAAAGCAACTCATAGCTTATTCTATGCATCTCACAATCTTGGAAAATAGGTATCTTATTGTATGACTTGTGTTTGTAAATGATCGATTCAAAATGGTAATCAGTATGCTGAGTAGGTTTTAAGGTTCTCATGAAGGAAGGCGAATATACATGTGCCACGATAATGTTGCAGGATCCAATCTGGGTTGGTCACCGGGACCAGAGATTTTGTCTACCGAGCTTTTGGACGCATGCTGGAACCCATCTTCAAGGAACTTCTCTCTAGCAGAGTGTGTGTTGTTCTGTGTGTGGTATTTTTAGTGCCTGGTGTATGTGGGTTTTTAGATGTTGATTGGGGTATGTTGATGACTGGCTTTTAAGTCATTAGCTGTCATTTGCTTGTGTTGCCCAGCCCTCACCTTCTAAGTACTTGATAGGCTGGTGGTAAATCAGCACTCCTGTTTACTGATGAGGGGCCTGTTTCCCAGGATTCAATCACTTCCCTGGCTGTTTTTGTGCCTGCTTATCCAACAATCTTAGTAGCTGCAAAATTGAATCACTGTTCATTGCCGTGTGAGGCTGCCAAAGAGTTTGGGTCTCCTCGTCTGACCACTTTCTTGTGTTCTTGCAATCTGGTAGTTAGCTTCCTCCCCATCTGTCCTACATAGTCACAGGGGCAATCCATACAGGGATTTGGTAGATTACATTGGAAATATCTCCCACCTCCAAGCGATTTTAAAATTCTCTTGATCTTATGCTATGTAAATATTTAATAGAATATTGCTTGATTTAAAAAAGACCTGTCTCATTTAATTGCAACACATTTCTTCCTATTACTGGCAAATTATTTTTGCTGATAGGCTTTTCAACATTTACACTTCACAATTAACAATGAAATAGATAAACTGAAGATGCTTGCATTAGTGCTTGCATTCCATTGCTAGCTCCTCCAATGAGTGACTTTCAGTTTGGTGCAGTGGTTAAGGTGCTTGTTCAAAAAACAGGAGATTGAGTTTAGCTACACCTTAGCCATGAAAGCCAGTTGAGTGACCTTGGGTTAGTCACTCTCTCTCAGCCCAACCAATCTCATAGTGTTGTGTTGTGAGGAAAATAGGAGAAGAAAGGAATATTATAATGTTGGTCACCTTGAGTTATTTATAAAAATAATAAAGATGGGATAATAAATAAATAGATATATTCTATGAACGAACTTAACATCCCTGATAATCACCATGGGGTGGTCACTGACTTTGAGCCAGACATCCTGGAATGTGAAGTCAAATGGGCCTTAGGAAGTCTGAGCAACAACAAAGCTAGTGGAAGTATTCTAGTTGAGCTATTCAAAATCTTGAAAGACGATGCAGTAAAAGTGCTACATTCAATTTGCCAGTAAATTTGGAAAACTCAACAGTGGCCACAGAATTGAAAAAGGTCAGTTTACATTCCAATTCCAAAGAAGGGCAATGACAAAGAATGTTCAAACTACCACACCATTGCACTCATTTCACATGCTAGCAAAATTATGCTCAAAATCCTTCACTAGGCTCCAGCAGTATGTGGACTGAGAACTACAGAAGTACAGGCAGGATTTCGAAGAGGCAGAGGAACTAGAGATCAAATTGCCAACATACACTGGATCATGGAGAAAGGTAGGGAGTTCCAGAAAAATATCTACTTCTGCTTCATTGACTATGCTAAAGCCTTTGACTGTATGGATCACAACAAATTGTGGCAAGTTCTTAAAGAGTACCAGATCATCTTATTTGTCTCTTGAGAAACCTATATGTGGGTCCAGAATCAACAGTGATAACTGGACATGGAATCACTGATTAGTTCAAAATTGGGAAAGTAGTTCGGCAAGGTTGTATACTGTTGCCATGCCTATTTAACTTATATGCAGAGCAGATCATGAGAAAGGCAGGGCTAGATGAATCACAAATTGGAATTAAGATTGCCGGGAGAAATATCAACAACCTCAGATATGTAGATGATACCATTCTAATGGCAGAAAATGAAGAGGAACTAAACAGCTCTTGATGCAGGTAAAGGAGGAGAGTGCAAAAGTTGGCTTGAAACTCAACATTAAGAAAACTAAGATCATGGCATCTGGCCCTCTCAATTCCTGGCAAATAGATGGGGAAGAAATGGAGATAATGGCAGATTTTATTTTCCTGTGCTCCAAGATCACCGCAGATGGGGACTACAGCCAAGAAATTAAAAGATGCTTACTCCTGGGGAGGAAAGCTATGGGAAATCTAGACAGCACACTGGAAATCAGAGACATCACTCTGCCAACAAAAGTGTGTATAGTCAAGGCTATGGTTTTCCAGTTGCAATGTATGGCTGTGAAAGTTGGACCGTAAGGAAGGCTGAGCAGCAAAGAATTGAGGCCTTTGAATTATGGTGCTGGAGAAGACTCCTGTGAGTCCCTTGGACTGCAAGGCAATCAAACTGGTCTGTCCTAGAGGAGATCAACCCTGACTGCTCTTTAGAAGGCTGAAGATGAAACTCAAATACTTTGGTCACCTAATGAGAAGGAAGGACTCACTGGAGAAGAGCCTAATGCTAGGAACGATTGAGGGCAAAAGAAGAATGGGACGAAAGAGAATGAGGTGGATGGATGGAGTCACTGAAGCAGTCAGTGTGAGCTTAAATGGACTCAAGGGATGGTAGAGGACAGGAAGGCCTGGAGGAACATTGTTCATGGGGTCATGATAGGTCAGACACGACTTCACGACTAACAACAACAATGCCAGCATTTGCAAATCAACAGTATTCCTACAGATTAAAATAGTTAATTTAGAGTTAAATTAATGAATCAGTAGTAAGGACATGTGATGCAATGCCCAGAAAAATAAGGCATCCTTCACTTAATCCTCCAGGGAAAGATTGAAGGCAAACGAGGTCCAGGCAGAAGAAGAACATCATGGCTTCAAAACCTAAGGGACTGGTTTGAACAAAACTCAGCAGCACTTTTTCATGCGGTTGTTGACAAAAATAGGATTGCCAACATGATCGCCAACGAGCGATGACGGATAGAAGAAGAAGAAGAAGAAGTAAGGACATATGATGGGAAACAATTTTCTCATAATCTGATCCAAAAGCTCAGAACCCCAAGTACTGATGTGGCATACTCTTCACAACCATTTTTGATTAAGCATAATGATGAACCTTGAAATGCATGATGAACTTTGCATCATCATGATCATAATCATCATGATCAGGAAATGTATGGTCAATCTTGTATGATGAAGTGCATGATGTACCTTGAAATGAAATGAAATTTTCAGGTTCAGTGCAGGGGTGAAATGCTACCAGTTCAGACCGGTTCAGGCGAACCAGTAGTAATAAAAGCTACCAGTTTGGGCAAACTGGTAGTAAAAAAATGCTACCGGTTCAGACGAACTGATATTTCTGACGATCAGCTGTGCCGCGTGATTTATATTCGCTAGAAAGCAGGAAATCCTGCTTTCTAGAGAATCTAAATCACGCGGCACAGCTGTTCCCCCCTCCCCGCTGTTCTACTTACCTTAGAAAAGGCTTCTTAAGCCTTCTTTTTCAGCACTGCACAGTAGTGCCTGCGGTGCATCTGCGCACAAAGCACACGTTTGGCACGCACTGTGCATGCGTGTGCAAAGCATGCATTTGATGCGCACCATGCATGCGCGCATGCAGCAAATAAGTAGCAGACCTCGGAGGATTTCACCACTGGTTCAGTGTTAGCTATCTTACATACAATGTTTAGTAACTTGTTGTAAATTATTAGTTTATCTTATAACCATAGAGAACATATAACAATTTCATGGAATTGTCTTACTTTATTACAAAAGCCCCATTGATAGAATTTCTATTTAGCTAATTGTTACCATTATTACATTTTGATCCCATTGGGTTTTTTTTCTTTTTAATATTTGATCAACTCAAGATGATGAACATACTTAATATCCTTGCCTCTTATTTTTCATGTTACCAGAGATGGAGCCAATATGTTTATTACAACTTAACTCTTTTTTGTTTTTCATTTTCAATCCATGCCCCTTGCTCTCTAGTATGTGCGGGTGTCTTTTGACACAAAACCTGATCTTCTTCTACACTTGATGACCAAGGAATGGCAGCTTGAACTACCGAAGCTCCTCATCTCAGTACATGGAGGTCTCCAGAATTTTGAGCTGCAACCAAAACTGAAACAAGTATTTGGGAAAGGCCTCATTAAAGCTGCTATGACAACTGGAGCATGGATATTTACAGGAGGAGTAAATACAGGTAATAAAAACTGTCAAGGAAAAAAAAAATCACCGGAGCAAGTATATCTCAGAAGGCTTGTGGAAGAAATATATCACTGCACATTCCTTTCCTTCCTTTTTTCATAAACATCACATTAAATACACATTTTCATTTAGCAGGCACGTCTTTTATAAAAATGTAGATAACCAAAATACGATTCTAAGCAAGAACTGGAAAAAAATCTCTTAATGACACGGTCACAACCTTCCCACCACCCCTGCTGTTATTCTCATTGGAAGGAAAGGTCCATTAACAATATTTGTCAAGATACTGTCCGGGTGGAGAGGAAGGTTAAATGCCTGCTGCTTGCTTGCCTGCCAATTGTTAAAACAGTTAAAACAGCAGCAAAGACCATAACCATGGACAAAGAGCAAAAAGCCATGGCACTGATGATGGTTTAATGCAACTCCAGAGAGTTGAAATAATTTATTAAAAGTGTCTTCCTATATTGAAATGAACATCAGAGTATTGAACAGAGTACAGAGGTATAGAACTGGCAGACAGGCAGGTAAACATTGGACCATGCTACCTCCACCTCTTTTTATTATTATTTTTGGCAATTAAACATAATAATAGATTGGCTAGGTAGAATTCAGGGATCAGAAAAATTAATATCTCTGTTTTCTGTATGGAAAGTATACATTTGAGATCTTTGTATGTATGGTTACAATAGAAATGGAGGGATCTTCATAAGGTATTGATAATCATCGCTCATTTCTTCTCCCTGATATATTCCAACCCAGTGTAGAAACATCCAGTGTCCTCTCAGCTTACCTCCAACATCCACTCAGTCAAAAATAGTACAGTCTAAATTAACTTGCCTAATGGAAACCATTCTACTGTATAAATCAAAAGACAAAAGACCTAATTCTTGCTTTTGCCAAGTTTCTGATCCAAGTGATGTTGAACTACAGTTTTCAGCATTCCACATTGCCGGGTGGCTGAGTTGCAGTCCAAAAACATCAAGATCATCACAAATTCTGTATCCCTACTCAAGATTAGGGGAAAAAAAAGAGGCAAGAATGCATGTAATGAATTAGCTATGATCATGAATTCTGTTATCACTTATCAGCGAGAGTAATTTTTCATTTTTTTCCTGGCTTTTTCAACAAGCTGCAGTTAAATCAAAAGGTGACTTAAGGCAATGTTAGAACAAAGTTATAGGTAAACTTATACTTTTTCTATTTATCCAAAGCTTTCCATGAAATCCTGAACTAGATAGTGGCTGGCTTTCTCACTTTTATTTTAAATCTTAATCCAATTGCTTGATCTCTGGTTGACTCATAACGTTTTCATTTTCGTATCACAAAATTTAACCTACAGACATTTTTATAGCAGATATTAATGTCATCCTGTCATATGTTAGCATTTCTTTTTCAGGAGTTATTCGGCATGTTGGTGATGCACTGAAAGACCATGCTTCAAAATCTAGAGGAAAGATCTGCACTATTGGAATAGCTCCCTGGGGAATTGTAGAAAATCAGGAGGACCTGATTGGCAAGGATGTGAGTCTCTTGTTCATCTATAAAATATGCTTTGTTAGTATGTTTTAGATATTGAGATTTTCACAACTTCCTGACCCAGGAATCTACGATGACCCCAAGATTAAAACTGAATGCTTTGTATGAGCATATATAGCTCTTCTCAGATGTTTTGATAATTTTAAAATATTTTAATTCCTCATTTAATCATTTAAAGGACACATTCTTGTTTAAGGATGAACAATTTAGTTTCATCCATTTTTTTTTACTAATTAAGGACAATTCGTATTATTTGGACATCTGTTTTACATATTAAAGTAAAGGTAAAGGTTCCCCTCCCACATATGTGCTAGTCATTCCTGACTCCAGGGACGGTGCTTATCTCTGTTTCAAAGCCGAAGAGCCAGTGCTGTCCGAAGATGTCTCCATGGTCATATAGCCGGCATGACTAAACACCAAAGGTACATGGAACGCTGTTACCTTCCTACCAAAGGTGGTCCCTATTTTTCTACTTGCATTTTTATGTGCTTTCGAACTGCTAGGTTGGCAGAAGCTGGGACAAGTAACGGGAGCTCACCCCGATACGTGGCACTAGGGATTCGAACCGCTGAACTGCTGACCTTTCGATCGACAAGCTCAGTGTCTTAGCCACTGAGACACCGCATCTCCGTTTTACATATATACAGCAATGCAAATGTTGGCTCATCCTCCTTATCCATAAATGTAAAATTGTTTTTGCAGACTGCCTGAGTTTGCTATCCATTTTGCAGTTGGCAAAGCTCCCCAAATTGGATGAAACAAGGACTTTTACCTATGCTTTACACTTTTAGGAATTTGCAGAGCCCTAAGGTATCTATTTCATTCCTTAAAATGTCCCCTAAAACAGGTCTTGGTTTCATCCAGCTATAGCTTAAGGCACATATTTGACCTGTGAACCAAGCCAATAAGACTTTCTTATTCTTTTTGCTCTGTGTGCCACTCACTTATCTGTTAACAACACTGGTAATTTCACTGTTCTTCCTGTCAAAAAATTAGAGAGTTTTTCGACACATCTCTTTACTTGTCTCTCATATTATTATAATTAGTGCCTATGGCAGCATTTTCTGGACGAAAAAAAATGACTTTATTTTTGTCATGGTCTCTTTTAGCTTATAGTTATTACCATCATGATGAAAATCTTTATTTTTTATGCATATCAACTAAGTCATAATATTTGTAATTAATGCTTTGCTGAATTAAAATAACAATAACAATAACAATAATAATAATGCCAAATCAGTGTAATCATATGCTGTTCTGTGCAATGAACCATAACAATGATTCATTATTATGACAGTCAAACACATACAAAGAAATAAAAACACGCTGTTCTTAAACATTGAATTAAACCTTAAGCACAAGGACTAGGATTAGACAATCTTTAACAAAAACAAGTTGAAAGGTAAAGATTGGACAAATGTATTTTATTAATCTAGAGTTTTTACTATTAATCTATTACTATTAATCTAGAGAGTTTTGCTCAAGTATGACAGACTCTTTTCACTGAGTCTAGCTAGCTTTTTACTACCATATAATCTGCATACTTGTTGTGGCCCATCAGCGGCCTGTGCAGATTGTAGCTGATTCCGACAACGAGGAGGCTGGTGTGGTGCTATGCCAGCAGCCTGTACAGCTGGCACTCAAGTCAGACAGTGAGGAGGCTGGAGAAGATGTGGTGCCAGAGACAGGGATTCAGCCATGGCCTTCAGAACCTCCAGAAGCTCCTTTAAGTGAAGAGGACGAAAAGGAGGAGCCTCTTCTCAATGCATGGGCGCACAGAGCTGCCAAAAGGCAGGAGTGGCTCCTCAGGAGGAGATCTCCTCGAGAGTAAGGCTTGGGGCTAATTGGCCATTCCCTTAGCCTATTTAAGAAGGAACGCCGCTTGCAACAAGCTGTAGAGAACAATTTTAGTTCACTCTCCTTCGTGTCTGCAAAACTGCTTCTGGGCTTTCTGCCAACTCTAATAAGACTGTGATTACCTTATCTTAGAATTCTGGTAGGCTGTTAAGACAGTTCATTAACAGCCTTTGAATGATAAAGACTAAGTTATTTTGAGTAAATAAGCTTTGTATAGAGATTGTGGGTGCTGCATTCTTTGGGGTCCGTAGCTGGGGCAGAACAATACTAAGCCCACAGTTCTTGATATATGGCAGGGTAGTCTTTTGTGGCAAAGCAACATATATACATATATAGTCTGCATATATAGCGTGCATATATACACTTGTGCATGTGCATAATATCTATTCCATTAAGTTTGATATAACTTTTAATTTATTTACATCTATTCACACATTGAAAACTAAACAACATGCAGTTGTTGGATTCAGTACAAATCTATTGCCAAAAAGCACATGCAAATATATCTTTAGGTTTTAAAAAAATAATCCCTGTATGTTTTTGATGTATCCATGAAGCTTTGGAAATATTTCTGAAGAATAAATCACAGTAGCCCCAGTGGAATCACCAATTAAATTAAATTAAATTAAATTAATTAAATAGGGAAGATACTAGGAGATGTAAGTGGCAACACCTGGAGAATTACATTTGTGCATTCATGACCAGAGGTGGGTTTCAGCAGGTTCTGACCAGTTCTGGAGAACTGGTAGCGGAAATTTTGAACAGTTCGGAGAACCGGTAGTAAAATTTCTGACTGGCCCCACCCCCATCTATTCTCTACCTCCCAAGTTCCAGTTGATTGGGAGGAAATGGGGATTTTGCAGTAACCTTCCCCTGGAGTGGAGTGGGAATGGAGATTTTACAGTATCCTTCCCCTGCCACGCCCACCAAGCCACGCCCATCAAGCTATGCTACGCCCACCAAGCTACGCCCACAGAACCGGTAGTAAAAATTTTTGAAACCCACCACTGATTCATGACCTACAATAAACTGTTTAAAAAATTCAAATCAGCAATGCTATTTGTTTAATTTTTTATTCCAGTAACTGAAGGCACTATATATCTTTCCCTCGCCCTTAACCTCAAAACAGCCATTGAGATAGCTTAAAATGAGATATGATGACTAGTTTAAAATAACCCAGTAAGTATCCGAGCTTTTACTGGCCAACATTCAGAACTTGAATATAGTGGTTATTTGCAAGATAAAAATCCTTCTTATTGTGTGTTTCATTGTGAGGTTGTTGATTTATGCTGTTTGTGTGAGTTGTGTAGGGGTAAGAGAAGATCCCTGTATTTGCTTCGGATATACGAAATATTACCTTTTAGTTCCTAGAAAGCCTCAAGAGCTTTTGTTGGTATTGAAAAAGAATTCTCAAATAAAAAATAATTATTCCCATTTTCAAAAAACAGATATAATCTCTCATCATGGGAGCATGCTGGGTAAGCCTAAATATGGTAAGCAGAGGGGGAAATAAGAAATCCCTAACAATCTGTGGCAAAGTAAACCATAATTGGTGACAGAAGTAGCCAAATATCCAATGTTGTGCCTAGAAAAAATAGTTGATGACATAAAAACTACTCTTTCAGGAAAACTTTGCATTAATTAAAAAAATACACTCTTAGCGGATCATAGATCATTTGAGATTTGGTTTTTTGATCCTTAAGGTTACTTTTTTCAGAAGTAAATAGTATTTGGTCTTACTTCCCTATTTGAGTATCCATTCTTGGGATTCTCACTTCATTTATGAGCTGTGGTGGTGCAGTGGTTAGAGTGCAGTACTGCAAGCTACTTCTGCTGACTGGCGGCTGCCTACAATTTGGCAGTTCAAATCTCACCAGGCTCAAAGTTGACTCAGTCTTCCGTCCTTCTGAGGTGGGTAAAATGAGGAGCCAAATTGTTGGGGGCAATATGCTGACTCTGTAAACCACTTAGAGAGGGCAGTTTACACCCTTAGGGAGGGCGGTAAACAGGGGTGAAATGCTACCGGTTTGCTCCGGTTCAGGCGAATCCGTAGTGATAAAAACTACCAGTTTGGGCGAACTGGTAGTAAAAAAAAAAGCTACCGGTTCGGTTGAACCAGTAGTTTAAAAAGCTACTGGTTTAGGCGAACCAGTAGTTTAAAAAAGCTACCAGTTCCTCTGAACTGGTATTTCCGATGATCAGCTGTGTAACGTGATTTAGCTTTGCTAGAAAGCAGGAAATCCTGCACGCACGCACACGCAGCACATGCCAAAAGGAGGCTTGGGAAGATAAGTAGAACAGCAGGGTGGAATCAGCTGTGCAGCGCAGTTTAGCTTTGCTAGAAAGCAGGAAATCCTGCTTTCTAGCGAAGCTAACTCCTGCGCCACAGCTGATCCCCCCCTCGCTTCTACTTACCTTCCTAAGCCTCCTTTTGGCGCATACTGTGCATGCACGTGTGCACACACAGCACGCATTTGGCATGGCAGTGTGCATGCACATGCAGCGCGTGTTTGGCGTGCACTGCACATGCGCGGCCAGCGAACCAGTAGCAAACCAGATTGGATTTCACCACTGGCTGTAAAGCAGTGTGAAGCGATATATATGGCTAAGTGCTATTGCTATTTCTATACCAAAGTGATGCTTCAAGCTCTCTATAGTCATGAATTGAGGAATATCATTTTGTTATTATGATGGGCCTGTTTTTTAGACAAAAATGAAGATATACTGTAAGTGCAACATCTTGAGTTAAAGTTATTTCATAGTGGCATTATAGATCTCTGTCAAACAGTCTTCCCTGTATAATGCCAAGCATATTTCTTATTCACTGAAAACTTAGATATCACGAACTCCCAGGCTTCATGAAAACCACAACACTGAATGCAGTGCAGTGCAAATATATGGCCAAATTCCTTTTTTGATAGAAATATTGGCTGCAGGTCCTCAATAATGAGAAAAGGGTGTTTGAAAGGCTACATAGCACTTCAGTTTTGAAGGTTGAAATTTGTTTGGGGGGGGGGAAATACAGCATCTGCCTCCAACTCCTTAACCAAACACATCACACATCCATAGCAAAAGATGCGGCTGCTTCATGTTAACTTTAATGAGTCGTTCCCCTGAAGCAGTGGTGCCTTTCTTTCAGGCTTACATAGAAACCTGGGGAAAAAAGCCAGGCTACTTTAATGAATAGCAGAGGAGTGTTGCACTCCCAAGGTCCAGAGCACTTCCTTCAAATCATTTTTGAATGGCACCCAGTCACGACACCGGCACTTCTCTCTGTGATTAAAGCTGAAATGTACTAATCTGAAAAAGAAAATGAAGCCTTTTCGTTTTGCTTTTCATATTCATACTAACACACCTGCTGCAGCATTCATAGATTTCTTGATAGTTGGAACTGCTGCCTGCAAGTTAGACAGATAAAGGAAATCTGATGCTTTTCCTGGAGGTTATCCAGCTTTATTTCTCCTGGGTACCTAACAGCTGTGTTCTCAATTTCTCCTGTAATGGAGTTGATATCGTCTGCTTTTTATTTTTTTAAATGGGAGAAGGATAATAGCAAATCTATCTTTTCATCCTCTCTGTCAGAAATTGTTTTATTGCCTTTGATTTGCGGCTTTAGAATTCAGTAGCACTGCACTTTGAACTAATCATATTTCTCCCATCTCCCAACTCACAAGTTGCACAGGCATGCATTACCAAGTATTTTGCTAGAGCAGAAATTCTTCAGGAATCCTAAATTTAAAATAATATTAGACTGTTACTAAATTGTGAGAGCCAGTTTGATGGAGAAGATGAGAGCTGGGCTAGAAAGTGCAAGATTGTGAAATATAGCATTCCCTTAGGCATAAAAGGCAGCTGAGTGACTTTGGATGCTGTTCCCATCCAACTCACCTCTTAGGGTTATTGTTTTGGGGAAAATAGGAGGTGGGAGCATTGTATACACCAACCACCTGGACCTATATGAAATAAAGGCAAAATATAAATCTGTTATAATATATAGTTACATCCAAATTCCATTCTTGGCACTTTGTAATAAAAAATGAGTAATGGAAAAACATGAGTGTACTACATACATATGTTTACCATCACGTGAAAACGTTCCTTTCAAAGCAAAGCATTCAACAAAGACCTCTCCAAGATTCTAATAGAGATGATTTTTAAAATTGAGTTAATTATGGTATGTTAGGTGGATGCAGACAGAGATTGAACAACAATCTCTGAACAACAAGATGGGAAAGGGAAGGGAAAATGTATTAGGAATCCTTGGAGGTATTGGACATGTTTTATCTGAGAAGAGAAATCTGCAAGGAGACACAGTAGATGTGTGTTCAAGGGCTGTTATGTGGAAGATGGGATAGAATTTCCTGGAGCTGTTTCTGAAGCTCTTCAAGACGTAACGTTTTTACAAAGAAATTGATTTTGGTTGGGTGTGACAGAAAAACCAATCTTAATCCTAATTACTATTCAACAATGAAACCAACTGCCTCAATTGGCTGCAAATTCTCCTTTGCTCCTTTAATAAGCTGCATGGTAGTCTGCAGAATACGTTATACAAATGGATTTGTACACTGCAGAGAGAGGTGAACTAGATGACCTCCAAGTTTTATCCCAATCTGTACATTCTGATATATTATAATTTTAGATTAATTCATCCCATATAGTAGAAAACATATTTTATCTATTCTTTGAACTTGGAAATAGCAGTGGATTATATGAGTATCTGAGGACTCTGAAGACAGAAGCAAAATGAAATCTTTACTAAAGTCTTATATGTATTAGACAGGATTTGAATTGTCTAGTAATGTACTTACCAAGCCACAGAATGTAATATTCTGTCTTTGCCCTTGTTCCTTTTTTGTGTCTGTAAAGCTTATATTGTTATTGGTAGCAGAATAAGTGGTGGTAGTAGTGAATTAATAACTGAAATTATTATATCATCATCATCATAATCAGGAATCTGATTTACTACAAAAAAGCTTTAAAAAGATGTTTAATGCTTATTTAGCCACTGGTTTATAAATCGGACTACGCAACAAAAAGAAAATAAGAATTCAATCCAAAACATTGGTGTACAGTAATTATGATTTTTCTAGGTTTTAGCTAGGTGTACATTGCTGTTTTGTGGTTGTTTGGTTACAATGATACATAACCACAGATTGATAGGACTGTAGCAGAGGTGTGTTTCAGCAGGTTCTGACCAGTTCTGGAGAACCGGTAGCAGAAATTTTGAGTAGTTCGGAGAACCAGTAATAACACCTCTAACTGGCCCTGCCCCCATATATTCTCTGCCTCCTGAGTCCCAGTTGATTGGGAGGAAATGGGAATTTTGCAATTACCTTCCCTTGGATTGGGGAGGGAATGGAGATTTTACAGTATCCTTTCCCTGACATGCCTACCGTGCCTCGCCCACCAAGCCACACCCATGGAACCAGTAGTAAAAAAATTTGAAACCCACCACTGGACTGTAGGTATGTTATTTGTAATCTGATCCTGCTTTATGGACAGTATATTCTCCACTGTAGTGGAGGTCCTGTGATAGTAGGGAAAACTATGACATCATGTTTCAAATGAATAATTTTGGAAGACTTTTATGTGCACATAGATAAGTTGCAAGATAATGCAATCAGATCACACATCTATTTAGTTCAATATTCCACATTTATTTATTTGTTTGTTTGTTTGTTTGGAAATTTTAGATAGCCGCCCATGTCACATATGTAACTCTGGGCAGTGAACAAAGTTTACTACAACAAGATGTGAGAGAAGCAGCATTTTGCATTCATGTTCTTTTAACAACTGAACGTCATTGATATAGTAGGCAATATGTCATATGTTTTTAATTTTTTTAGGAATAAATTTTTATTTTTATTCGGAAAGTTAAAATACAAACTCCACAAAAAAAGAAAGAATTTTTACAAAAACAAAACAAAATTAGACAAACACATTAAAAATGTGCATTAAAAAGACAAAAAACAAGTTAAATACCTTAGTTAAATACTGATTAATATATTGAAACAATGATAGCTTCCTCCTCTTGTGAATCAGGCCCAGAATTCATAAACTTCTACATCTATTTGCAATCAGTTTGACTTGTTAGACATTTATCTACCATATTTATATAAAAGAAGTAGTTAACAGAAAAAACCAACAGCAAAGTTAATTATTTCAGTCCCTAAATTTTTGAAAAGGAATAAGTAACTTGATGACCTACATCTATAGGGCATTGGATTACAATTCCCACAGTCATTGGCCATGACTGTTGGAACTGATGAGAGCTAATCCAAAACATCTGATCACAGCTAATTAGGTCTATTTATTTATTTGTGTGGATGTTTTGTTTTCATGTTTTAATTGTTTTATCATTTTAGAATTGTAAGCCTAACACTCTCTTGGTTGAGTTGGGTGGCTATAGAAATTGAATAAATAAGTACTTCAAATAGAATCTGCAAGCCACAACAACATATATCATGAGGTCATTGCACAAAATGGTATTCTTATATAATGACATAATGATGACTGGTAAACATACCTACACAATGTCATCACATGGGCCATATTCCCTCTGCCTACCTGCCCCTTTTATAGTCTCTTTTAAACTAAAGAACAGATAATATTACGGGAATTCTATTTCTCAGTTTCAATCATTATAACATGAATAAATCCAACTTGTGAATACTTACATGGAATCAAATTTCACAGTGGTTGGTTGGGTTTGCTTTTAAATAAGATTTTTAAAGAGTTATGTCATTTTTCTATTATTATATCTAGACAATAATTTATTATTGATTTTCTGAGTTTGAAAAATCTCCAACAGTACTTGAATTTTAGAAATGCTTGAAAATTGATTTCAGCAGCTTGGTCTTGGCTTGTTATCTCAATACTAGACTTTATCAGGATTTCCACGCTACTACAACAATCTATGATTATATTCTCTTTTTTTCACATATGCAGGTAGTCCGACCGTATCAAACAATGTCCAATCCAATGAGTAAGCTGACAGTACTCAACAGTATGCATTCTCATTTTATTCTGGCTGATAATGGAACCACAGGAAAATATGGTGCAGAGGTTAAACTTCGCAGACAGTTGGAAAAGCACATCTCCCTTCAGAAGATAAATACAAGTGAGCAGTTCACTTTCTACTTCTTCTTACAGTCATGGTATCAAAATTGAACAGCAATAGTACAAAGAAACAATGGTTCATATATCTCTTCTAGTAATGATGGATCAATTTTATGTACACGTATACTGTACCATCCGTATCTTTATTATCATCATCAACCACAAGTGAACATAGTATAATAGACTTGAATATTATTGAGCAATAAAATACAAATACTAGAATGCTAAAAGTTTTGATACCTAGAGAAAACTGACTGAATTATGAAAAATCCTTTGTGAATGACATACTATAATCCCTAAATTACCAAGTTATTAAAATACAAAAATGCATGGAATACTTAAAAATTAAAATTATTATTATAATCCATGATAAAAAGTAAATATATAAAAGAGATGCAGATAGTCCTCAACTCACAACCATTCATTTAATGACTGTTAGAAGTTAAAACAACACTGAAAAAGTGACTTATAACCATTTTTGACACTTCTGACTCCACATGGTCACATGATCAAAATCCAGACTCTTGACCACTGGCTCATATTTATGATGGTTGCAGTGTCCCAGGGTCATGTGATCACCTGTTGCAACCTTCTGACAAGCAAAGTCAATGGGGAAGCCAGATTCATTTAACAGCCAGGTTACTAACTTAACAATTGTAATGATTTACTTAACAGCTGTGGCAAGAAAAGTCGTAAAATGGGGCAAAAGTCACTTAACAACTGTCTTGCTTAATAATAGACATGTGGGACCCAATTGTGGTCGTAAATCGAGGACTACCTGTATTCCATTGTAAAACAAAATAAAATAGTATTGCTTAAAATTTTAAATGAAGTGCCTGCTTATACCATTTGCTGCAATTCTGGATCAGAAACCATGAGAAGGGAAGGGAGAAAGGAAGGGAATGAGGGAAAGTAAACTATATTAACTGTAAGTAGATATAAATTATGGCCAAACACTCTAGTTTACTTCCAATCCCATGGGAAGTTAGTTTCTCATTTAGGAATAGAAAGAATGCTAAAAGGATGTCAAATCTAGAATTATATCACAATGAAAATCAGGGAAGACAGAGAAAAATAAATCTGATAAACAAGATGATTTTTCAGTCTTTCTTGGTTTATCTGTTTTCTAACTTCAGCTATTTTTGCTAAATTAAAGGTTATTTCCAAAATGTTAACATGTTAAAGTCTAATGACTTTGCAGCAAGAATATTCTTGATTTTATTTAGACAAGGATGGGAAACCTATGACCCTTTAGAAATGCTGCCCCAGGGAAACTTCTGGCGCTCCTAGACAGCCAGAAGGATGGTGAGTTAAACTTCAGCAATGGATAGTTCCCCACCTATGATGACCCTCTTTACAAGAAAGAGCACAAGCTGTCATCTATGTTGTTACTGCATAATTATTTAAAATACTTTGGAAAAATTAATAAAATGATACTTGGTTAAGGCACAGCCCCTTTCATTTAGCCCAGGTCTCACTGAGTAAATTAAAAACAAACCTATTGGTTAAATCTAAAATGTTTTGTTCCTATCCATTAAATGAAAAAAAAAATGACAACAAGGTCTGTATACATAGAAGAGCTTAAGCAATTACAGGCTCCTTTTCTAGCTAGAATGACAGCTTGCTTCATGATTTCACTTAACAAGCTCCATCCTTCCACATTGATGCCATGATGTCACATTGCAAATACAGAAGTGTTGGAGTTAATATGACACTAGATTGCGGTTGCATTTTTCACATGCTCTGTTTAGGATTGTTAGAAATGAAACCATTTACTTCTGCTGCTGAAGCATGAGACTGTTGATGCTTCATTCTGGTCGTTTGGCTGTGAAAAGGGTTCACTGACTTTGCATTCTTGTTCTTATTCTTTGTATCAAGTGTATTTTCCATTTCACCTTGATATCCTCAATATCATAGCCTAATACACACATTATCAATTAATCTGCAGTGAGAACTATATGCAACCTATTTTCCATTACCTGCTTATAAAGGTAAAAGCTGAGTGTTTCAATCTTTTTGTAATATCTTTTTACCAACCTTTCCCAATTTATTACTTAATTTAATTTTCATATAGGAGTATTTGTGTATTTTTCCCTCTCTGTTACTCTTCTTTATGCTCAGCATTTGACTGTGCAATATTTAACTGCAAAACGTATTTGTTAGAAACAGTGTAGGACCTCCAAAGCAGATAAGTTAAAAGTATGAGTTCCTTATTTTCTTGGTTTTTATTAATTTCTACTATACTGTACAATTGTAATATGTACTGTGTTTCCCCGAAAATAAGACCTGTCTTATATTTTTTGAACCCCGAAATAAGCACTTAGCTTTATTTTCACGGAAATAAGGCTAAATAAGCACTTAGCCTTATTTTGGGGTGCATGGAGCAAGATGGGGCTCCTGTTGCTCTCTTACCTGATTTCCAGATCTATGTTTAAATATTTTCAGGGAGGGCTTATTTTCAGGGGGAAGCATGCGCTCAAAAGCCCAATTGGGCTTATTATCAGGGGATGTCTTATTTTGGGGGAAACAGGGTATCAAAAGTTATAATATGTCCTACTATAGTGTAGATTTCTCAGTAAATATAATTGAGTCTATTAAAATTTTATTGTATACTCACATGTATTGCTGCACTTTGCAGACTATCATGGAGTCCCAACATTTAACACATAAATGATAATATAATTAATAAATAATATTATTTATTAGCTTCATTATTTATTAACTTTAATATCATTTACATGTTAATAATAACTTTATTATCTAATAAATATTTACATATTTATTAGATAATAAAGTTTTTATTCAGTATTATCTGAGAAGAAAGGTAATTGATTCTCTCAAACCTGGAAGTATAATTGCAGAAAATAGGCCACATAAAATATGTACAAATTTTACATTAGCCTGTTGTCACGCTACATTTTCCTTTATAAAGAAACGTAACAAATTATTTAAATCCTCATTATATAAAAGCCTCTCTTTCTGCCTGAAAAAAATATTTCTTTATAGTGATCAGGGAGATGTTGTTTAAATAAGCTGCTCTGTTCATGTAGAACCAATTTGGCAATTCAGTGTCAGCATGTATTCAATAATTTCTAAGAAAATTATTTATAGAAAATTCTCTAATAGCAAGGTTATATAACTCAGTACCAATATTGATGTAGTATCGTTATTGATCCATTATGTGTGTAATAGCTGAGATATTCTACCCTCTAGCAACTGTTTTCATTGCACAATTGCTGTTAAAAAGAAGCCATTCATTATGTAATTATTTATAATAAACTAAATTGTTATATATTATTTCTATTTTCATTTCTTTTCTGCCAAAATATTCAAAATTACATGAAACAAAAAATTGAAGGGATGTGTATGTGACTCTTGAGCTCACAGGAATATTCAAACTGTGTGTATTAATTCTAGTATTCTGTATCCAACAGTAATAATCATAAATAAGAAGCCAACCACCAGATAAACCATTCTATGACCACTGTTCTTTGTTCTCAGGAGAAAATAGCTAATATGTAGCTCCTTGGACAGCTGCTAGAACACAGTAAGCCTACTGGGAAAACAGAGAAGTAATGATACTTTTAAATGTGTGGCCTTCATATGTTCGTATTATAAAGGAAAAAAAAG